>NC_052147.1:64670120-65352246 GCF_902713615.1 Scyliorhinus canicula
GAGGTATTCAGAGGCACTGGTGGAGGGGTTGTTGAGGGAGTGGCAGAAACTCCAAATGGAGTTTGGGATGATACCCACAGGCAAGGCAATAGGGCAGTTAAGAAGAGCTAAAAGGGCAGTCTATGAATAGGGGGAAAAGGCGAGTAAGATGTTGGCACATCAATTAAGAAAGCAGGGGGCAGTGATAGAGATCAGAAAAGTGAAGGATGGGGGGGGGGGCGGAATACGGTCTTGGACACAGAGGGGGTGTTTGGGAAAATTTTAGAAGAGATTGTATGAGTTGGAACCCCCGGCCGAGTGGAGAGAATGAGGCATTTTTTGGATGAGTTGGAGTTCCCTAGGGTGGAGGAGGACCTGGTGGAGGGATTGAGAGCCCCCATTGGGCTGGTGGAGGTGGTGGAGGATAAGGGGGCGATGCAGGCGGGGAATTTTATAAAGCGTTTTCGGGGACTTGGAACTCCTGCTGGTAAGGGGGTTTAATGAGGCGAGGGAGCAGGGGCTGCTCCCTCCTACGCTGTCACAGGCCTCAATCTCCTTAACCTTAAAGAGAGACAAGGATCCGGAGTAGTGAGGGTCCTATAAGCCAATTTCATTGTGACATGTGGACGCTAATTGTTGGCCAAGATTTTGGCTTCAAGGATTGTGGACAGAGTGCTGGGGGAAATAGGGGAGGACCAGACGGTGTTTGTTAAGGGGAAGTATTTGTCGCCTAACATCAGGCAGCTGTTAAATGTTATAATGATGCCCCCAGAGGGATGAAGTGTGGAGGTGGTGGTCCCAATGGATGTGGAGAAGACATGCGATCGGATGGAGTGGGACTATCTGTTGGAGCTGCTGGGGCGGTTTGGGCTGCGATTTGAGGATTGGGTCCGGCTGTTGATCGGGCGCCGGTAGCGAGTGTGCGAACGAACCGGGTGAGTTAGGAATATTTCAGGCTGCGTCAGGGGTCAAGGCAGGAATGTCAACTCTCCCCATTTCGCTTTGCCTTGGCTATAGAGCCATTGGCAATGGCGCTGAGATCATCAAGGGACTTGCATGGGATAGTGCGGAGGGGATGGAGCATAGGATCTCGTTGTGCGTGGACAATCTGCTGCTCTATATATCAAATCCTTTGGAAGGTATTGGGGATCATGGGCATATTGGAGGGATTTGGCCGATTCTCGGGATATAAATTGAATATGGGGAAGAGTGAGGTTTTTTCCGATTCAAGCGAGGAGGCAGGGGAATAGGCTGGAGGAGATGCCATTTTAGAGTAGTGGGGGCGAGCTTTCGGTAGTTGGCTATCCAGGTGGCGTGGGGATGGGAGCAGCTGCAAAGGCTGAATCTACTGGGTGGTGAATATAGCCACGGTTAGGAAGTGGGTGGTGGGGGAGGGGTCAGCGTGGGAATGGACGGAGGTGGCCTCATGTAAAGACTCGAGCTTGGGGGCACTGTTGACGGCACCTTTACCATTCTCGCAGGCTTGGCACTCCACTAGCCCGGTAGTGATGGTGGCCCTGAGGTTGTGGAGACAATGGAGGCAGCACCTGAGGCTGGAGGGGGCCTCGATTTTGGCACCAATCTGCGGGAATCAAAGGTTTGCTCTAGAAAGACTGGACGGGGGGGGGGGGGGGGGGGGGGGGTTGGGGATGGCAACGGGCAGGAATTGAACGATTTTGGAATCTATTCGTTGGGTGCAGCTTCTGAAGCTTGGAGAGGTTGGTGGAGGAATTCAAGTTGCCCGTCAGGAATGGTTTGCAGGTGAGGGATTTTGTCTGGAAGCAGGTACCGTCCTTTCCTCATCTGCTGCCCAGTGGCTGCAGGACAAGGTGGTGTCAAAAACAGGGTGTCAGAAATTTATAAGGATTTAATGGATTAGGAGGGAGCCCCGATAGGGGTAATGAGACGCAAGTGAGAGGAAGTGTTGGGGAGGGAAGTGGAGGCTGGGGTGTGGGAGGAGACATTGAGGAGGGTGAACACATCGTTGTCATGTGCTCGGCTTAGTCTTATCCAGTTTAAGGTGGTCCACAGGGCATATATGACTGTGGCCAGGATGAGCAGGTTTTTGAAGGGGTGGAGGATAGGTGTGGACGGTGTGTGGATCGGCCTGCGAATCATGTCCACATGTTTGAACCTGTCCGAAGCCTGGGGGATTCTGGCAGTGATTCGCCGACGTTATGTCGGAGGTCTTGAAGGTGAAGGTGGTCCCGAGTCCAGAAGTAGCGATCTTCAGAGTGTCAGAAGACCAGGGGTCGAGAGAGGCCGATGTCTTGGCCTTTATCCTGGTATCCTGGAGGCAGATCTTATTGGAATGGAGGGACTCAGGGCCTCGAAACCGGGGATGTGGTCGAGTGACCTGGCTGAATTTCCTAGGCTGGAGAAGATAAAGTTCGTCTTGAGAGGGTCTGTGGAGGGGTTTGCCTGGAGATTGCAGCCATTCATCGACTTCTTTGAGAACAGTTAAGATGTCAGCAGTGGGGGTGGGGGGTAAAAGAGGGAGGTGGGGGAGCTGGGGAACGGGAGGCAGGATGGTGGGTGTTAGGTATTTAATTGGTTTGATTATTTGCAGCCATGTCGGTTTGTTTTGTTTCATGGTTGTGTTTGATGCGTAAATATATAAATGCCTCAATAAAATATTTTAAAAATAAAAGTTAGCAGTGCTTGCTTTGGATTTTCTTTTGGTTTTATATATATGTACATAAAATATATATTTCATAAATATATATATATGCACACACAGTGAAGTTTTTTTTAACACCAAGTCTTGAGGTGTTGTTCTTTCAGTTAAGCGCTGGGATGTTCAAATTTCTCTTTAAATGTTAATGGTCTCCACAGAGACTGTAACACGTTAAAAATGAAATATCTAGGTGAAAGGGGAATAAAGGAATATGGGAACAGAACAAGCATTTCAAATTAGAATTCCAGTCCCTGCTGGGAAAAAGCACAAATGTGGACTGTTTGGACAAAATGACCTGTAATTTCTAAATGTTAGGATGGAATTGAAGGCCCTGTGGTTGGTCTCAGAATCTCTAGAGTAATACGTGAAACACCAACTCAGATTCTCACTCCTACTTGCTATCCTGGAGGCCCTGCTAGTAACATAAGGCTGCAGCTTCCATAGGATCCAGCACTGCGGCCGGCAACCTTCAGGAAAGGAGAAAATGAGGAAAGACATTTAAATTGGTGTTTTCCAGAGCAAAATATTCACAGATACAGGTCATTACAGCACTCATTTGGCACAAATGTTTCCAGACAACAGGAACAGAGTTAGGAAACATTTCTTAATTGCATATCATGAAGTTAACTTTATTCTTCATATTAATTGTGATTGTGTAATACAACCTCCAGGTGGCATTATATGCACAGAAGTGAGCGGCTAATTCATTTACCCTGATTTGTGGGAGGAGGGGCCTTGATCCGTGCAGGTTGGAATTGAGATGGGCAGCACATAAAATTAATGTACTCGTTTCATCTCTATGAACGTAAATATGGCCATGAGCTTCCCCCACGCATAACGGCGGGAGGCGAAATAGCGTTCGGAACTAACCATGTGCTCCAAGCAGCCTTCCCTTCTATAAATGCACAGTCTCTGCAGAGAGAAAGTTGCAGCAATGCACTGCAGACCACTGGATACTCACCCACTGATGGGCAAGGGGGATGGTACACCACTCAAGGAAAGGGCTGCCTACTTCAATGACCTTGTCCTTGAAGTACTGGTCAGACTGGTTGAGAGCAGAAAGACCCCTGAGGAAGCAGCACTATGACTAGACCTTGCACTCACAGCCACCAGCTCAGATATTGGTACTGCTCACACCTTAGTTCAGAGTTGGGGTCTGCACTTGGTGAGTCACCTCGCAAGAGGTTGGCTGCAGTTGGGCCAGGAGGATGGGTCAGTTCTTCTGCGAACTCCTTGAAGGGTTACCACACTGAGATGTCCTGCTGCAGGAAACTCAGATGAGGAGCCCAAGCTATCGTTGAAGCTGTGCGGCACTGGAGGCATTACCTGGCCGGCAGCAGATTCACTCTCCTCACAGACCAATGGTCAGTTGCCTTCATGTTTGACAACACACAGCGGGGTAAGATCAAAAATGATAAGATCTTGTGGCGGAGGATCGAGCTCTCCACCTTTAATTACGAGATTTTGTATCGCCCCGGTAAACTCAACGAGCCCCCCATGCCCTGGTACGTGTGCCAGCGCACAAGCGGACCGACTCCAGACCCTGCACGACAATCTCTGTCACCCAGGGGTCACCAGCTTTTATCACTTCATTAAGGCCCGCAATCTGCCCTAGGCCATCGAGGAAATCCAAGCTGTCACCAGAGATTGTCAGATCTGCGCGGAGTGTAAACCGCACTTCTACCGGCCAGACTGTGCGCGCCTGGTGAAAGCCTCCCATTCCTTTGAACGCCTCAGCGTGGACTTCAAAGGGCCCCTCCCCTCCACCGACTGCAACACGTATTTTCTCAGTGTGGTTGACGAATATTCCAGATTCCCCTTCACCATCCCATGCCCCGATATGACGTCTGCCACCGTCATCAAAGCCCTCAACACCATCTTTGCTCTGTTCGGTTTCCCCGCCTACGTCCACAGCGACCGGGGATCCTCATATTTGAGCGATGAGTTGCGCCAGTTCCTGCTCATCAGGGGCATTGCCTCGAGCAGGACGACCAGCTACAACCCCCGGGGAAACAGGCAGGTGGAGCGGGAGAATGGGACAGTCTGGAGGGCTGTCCAGCTGGCCCTACGGTCCAGAAATCTCCTGGTCTCCCGCTGGCAGGAGGTCCTCCCCGACGCACTTCACTCTGTTCGGTCGCTCCTGTGCACGGCGACAAACGAAACCCCCCATGAACGTCTCTTTGCCTTCCCCAGGAAGTCCACCTCCGGGGTTTCGCTCCCAACTGGCAGCTCCAGGACCCGTTCTCCTCCTCAAGCACGTGCGGCTCCACAAGGCGGACCCGTTGGTTGAGAGGGTACAGCTGCTCCACGCAAACCCGCAGTACGCCTACGTAGCGTACCCCGACGGCCGCCAAGGCACAGTCTTCCTCAGGGACCTGGCACCAGCTGGGTCCCCACACACACACCCCTCTGCCCCGGCGCCACCCTCCCTCCCCCCAGCGCACCCCACCACAGCCCCTGCTCCAGGACAATCCGTCCTCCCCTTGGTCCCACCCGAGGATGAAGAGGATGTCGACACGCTCCCGGAGTCACTGATGACCGAACCGACGATGACCGAGTTGTATAAAACTGTGTATACTGCACTGTATACAAGGGTATTACGGTAAGGCCCCTGTACTACAGGTAGGGGGGTTGATCCCTGCCTGCTGGCTCCGCCCAGTAGGCGGAGTATAAATGTGTGTGTTCTCCGAACTGCAGTCATTTCGGCAGCTGCTGTAGGAGGCCACACATCTCTGTGTAATAAAGCCTCGATTACTCTCTACTCTCATCTCGTCGTAATTGATAGTGCATCAATGAGCTTGTTGGGATGGACTATAGGAAAAGGCTGATGGCAATGCTCGCCAAGGTATTTGATGCAGTGGCAGGGATGCTAGACAGCATTCAGATGCTGGCTGGGGACATGAAGCAGTCCAGCTCCCCCATGGCATAGAGCATTTTAGAGAGCTTGGAGCCCAGTATTTCACAATGGAAGCGGTGGGCAGCTCCATGGCATCACTGCATTAGGGTTAGGATTCCCAAAACCTAAGCCACAATGGATATCCTGCTGGCCACTGTTTCAGCTTCCACTGCAGCACAGGTGAAGCATTCCGATGTCTCAGTCTTGCAGTGCAAGCCCAGAGATCACTGTTCCTGACATGCAGGCTCAGACTGTTTCCATTCAGGCAGCTGCTATCATGAATGTGGATCTCAGAGCCTGCAGGGTCTCGTAACATCCCAAAATCTGTGCTTTAGCAGTTCACAAGAGACATGCGTCTGACATCATTCACGCTACCACCACTGTCACGCCGCCAGTTCCCTTGGTGTTGCTTCTCTGTCAGCCAAACTAGACTGCTGCTACCCATGCTGAGGTGGTGCAGTCCAAAGGTGAACCTTCAAGGCCCAGGGCTTCTCAAATTCATCCTGCAGGGCTCTTTGCAATTTCCCCAAGTGAAAATCAGCAGCCAGCCATGCTGTAGGCACCTGGATAGCTGCAAAGAAGCAAAGGCATATGAAAAGCAGGCACTAAGATGATGCATGAAGCTGATTAACTTGTTATGGATAATCTATTTGATGGCGATAGGTCCATGTTGAGGTGGGGAAGTTCATGTTAACTGAAGTGAAGCCTCACAATGCAATTATTCTCACTCTGTCCCATTGAATATGGTGGGCAGGGCTCCTCATTGCCTCCTTTTTCTCTTCTTGTGATGATGTGGAGACGCCGGCGTCGGACTGGGGTGAGCACAGTAAGAAGTCTTACAACACCAGGTTAAAGTCCAACAGGTTTTTTTCAAATCACTAGCTTTCGGAGCACTGCTCCTTCCTCAGGTGAATGAAGAGGAATGAAGAGCTAGTGATTTGGAACAAACCTGTTGGACTTTAACTTGGTGTTGTAAGACTTATTACTGTGCTCTTCTTGTGATGAACGTAAAAAAATTGTCATAGTTTATGTTGTGTGCAGTAATGTGATTAAAACCTGGATTAAGATGCATGCAGACAGTATGATTGCTGGAGCTGTTATTAAGGTGTCGTAAATGTAAGATAATCATTGATTTGCAGGTAGAATGTTCTGCTAATAGATTTTGAGAACCATTTGCTTATTTACAGATAGCTAGCTAATGGATTATTGTTTATGTTTAAAGGACCCCTGGGAGTATATAATTTCTGACGGGCATTGTGTTTGATCCTGGTTAAACTAGTCAAGGGATATCTCATAAGAAGAGACAAAAGAATTACTTATACTTTGGTACAGATAATGTAGTTAATGGGAGGTCGGGTCTGTCTGAAAAGGCAGTTGGTCCTCGAATTCTCATCTGAATAGAGGTGTTTCAGCTTGGTCCTGAAAGGTTCTCTCTCAAAAGATTTTGCACAGAGAAAAGTAAGTAGAAGCCTGGTTGTTAACTTTTTTCATGAGTGGTATTAGAAATACATGGGTTTGCTTAATTGGAATATGGTGGCATGTTTAGGAAGTAAGTTAAGATTTTTTTTCTTTTACTTATGAATTGTTGTGACTACTAACTGTGAAGATATTTCTTTGTTGCTAACGTGGTTAATTCCGTGATTAAACAATGTTGGTTTAAACATAAAAGTTACCTATTTCCTCACAGTTTTACAAATAGCAAATGGTTGGGTCCCCATCCAGGATTCTAACACTCTTCCTCTTTCTCCACCCAACGTGTTCTCAGGATCCCAGGAGACGACGGCTAGACCCTCAGAATGACTATGTCAATGGAGGAGACAGCACACTACCACAAACTTGGAGACTCCCTAAGGCACCTGTGCAGAGATACCCCATTCCCCGAGTGATTTAAACTACAAAAACTTCTTCATTAGGAAACCAATGGCTTACTCCATTGTGTTCAGGGCACTCCTCCATGACCTTGAAGGCCCTCTGATCTCGCATGGTGGAAAGGTAGAAGGGGTTTTGAGTCAGGTGTAGTGGGGGGTATCCATTGTTGCTAAGCAGTCATCCTGACTTGGGTCTTGGAGGCCAAAAGACAGTCAGCAGCATTATAACCTGGCAGCAGGAGAAAAGCATTGTGGATTCAGCGGGGTAGTGGGCAGAGGTTATGGGGAGAAGGCAGGAGAATAGGGATGAGAAAATACAGCCATGGTTAAATGGCGGAGCAGACTGGATGGGTCGAGTGGCCTAATTCTGCTCCTATGTATTATGGTCTTATGGCATTCACCAGATGGATTTCATTGTGTGGCCGTACACAAATTGCAGGCTGTTGTTGTATCACCCTGGTTAATGTGGGAGAACTGGCAGAGCCACAGTATAGCTAATGGTGCCTCCACCATTGGGAACCTCACAATCCTGGATTCACGTACAATTGTGGAGTATTAATCAACCATCAAAGTTTTGAAAAATCTTTCCAAAAGTGGAGGTGAACTTATACATCAAACATAAAATGCGAACTGCCAATGTTTACCATTCTGAAATGTGAAAAACAAACAGAACAGCAATAATTCAAATTAAATCCAGGTGACACATTTACTGAATTTTACAACGACAATTTCCACCAAGATCAAAATGTTTTTAAAAACCATCAAAATCATTTGCATTCAGCAGATAGTTCACCGAATTTGTTCTGAATCAGGTTGGCCAAATGACATTATAAGGTTCTCACTCTGGTTTCAATATCAATATGGTTTCAATATCATCCCTCCATAACAAATCATCTTCTTCTCCATCCATTGAATTTGATATTGTGCATATTTTAAATGCTTTGACGACAGTTATGCATTAATAACATCGCACGATTTGATAAAGAAACCCCAAAAAATCAAGCTGGGCAGAACACATATTTTCACACTTTGCAACGGTTTTTTTCTCCATCAACCATTCACTTATTGCATTAAGAATTACTACAGTGCAGAAGGAGGCCATTCGGCCCATCGAGTCTGCACCGATCTTTCGAAAGAGCACCCTACCCAAGCCAATTACCCTTCCACCCCGTCCTATCCCCGCAACTGAACATGCACATCCCTGGACACAAAGGGATAATTTAGCATGACTAATCCACCTAACCTGCACATCTTTGGACTGCGGGAGGAAACCGGAGCATCCGGAGGAAACCCACGCAGACACTGGGAGAAAATGCAAACTCCACACAGACAGTCACACAAGGCTAGAATTGGGTCCCTGGCGCTGTGAGGCAGCAGAGCTAACCACTGTGCTACCGTACCGCCCCTGTGCCACCGTGCTACCACTTGGTGTGAACATGATCATGAATGGCTTGTTGAGGCTGAAGATTGATCTACAAATGTTAGACTCCCTGGAACACCTCAATTTGCGTGCTATTTCTTCACTGACGCCTCTTAACTGCATAGGTTATGTGGAATCTGAACATGTCCCACAATTATAAGGTGTGTTCTTTGAGTAAGGCCACCAGGACTCCTATTCATTTATCCACAACTTAATTCCATCCTCATCTATCCAGTTGTTGCCATGGACATGTACAAAACCTCATGTGGCAACTTGATTTTTGGTTTGAATTTGAAAATACCACAGGCTTTAATTTTTTTTTACATTGGTCATGCAGGCTAGTAGGACTAAAAATCTTTGACATTTCTGGTAATGTAACCATCCTGACAATTTGTGAGGGCCCATTACGATACATGCTTCTCAAGATCAGGCTGGTGGCTGGTCCCTGCACTCATGGTGCATTTGGTCTTGGCATCCTCTTCAGGATGGGTTCCTCCATCTTCCATTTTCACACCAGCTTTTCATTAACACCAAATACCATTGTGCTGCACAGCTATTTGATGAGGTAGCAAATGTTGCTACTTTTAGCTTGAAACCAGCTTCCTTCTTTTTGCCAGAGTGCCCATTTCTGTTTGTTGTTTGTGTGGTAGTCACCACTGTTGTATATATTGTATATAGAGGATGTCAATGTAGGTGCTTTATGGTCAGGCCCTGTACTACAGGTACGGGGGTAGTTTCCTGCCTGCTGGCTTCGCCCAGTAGGCGGAGTATAAATATGTGTGCTCCCTGTACAGCAGCCATTTCACCAGCTGCTGTAGGAGGCCACACATCTCAGTGTAATAAAACCTCGATTGCATCCAACTCTCGTCTTTGTGTAATTGATCGTGTATCAGTTTGCCATGTGCTGTCTGCTCTCTGTGGGTGTGCCTTAAACTCCCATGCATCCTCTTGGCAGCACTGCCCATTTCACCTGCTTGATCCCATGAGCTGACTTATCAGGTGAGTAAATATGCGTTTCTGAGGTGAAAGATTGATACCAACTCCTAATGTGAGTATAGAATTTGTTAGCAGAAAACAGGAATGAACTTAAACACCAAGTATGTCCTCGGCATGATTTTCCGTGCCGAGAAATGGTGCAGCCTCATACACCAAGTTGTCTTAAATGCTGTGACCTGAGCTACTAATCCAGTATCCAGCCTTGTGCCCTCTACAAGGTTTGTGTATATGAGCAGGACAAAAGAACAGCAAGGTTTTTCAACCAATACGGTTGGAGAATCCTCGCTGTTTAAACCAGGAAGTGAATCAGAAATTAAAATTAAATTTATCGTACAGAGATCGGGAAAGAAAGATTGGAGAGCGAGATTAAACATGACAATTAAAAAAATTTTTCCAATACTAATTAAATTCTAAAGGAATGAGACTCCACATTTGTAAAATTATATTTTCAGGATTAGAGAAGCTTTTGGCAGTAATTATGATTAATCATGCAAATAAACATTACACGTGAATGCATCAGCCCGAACATTTACTGGTTTATTTAGTGAGGAACAAAGAGGTTGGTTACACAACTTGACACCCTTCCAGTGATTTCAATGCCAAATCTATTGGGTCGTTCTATTATAGCACAACCAGTAAAGGAGCACAGTAACTCAAACAACTTCCATTTACGTGCACATATGTGTACTCTGGAAGTCCAATTTACTCCATAATAATGGTAAATGCTGATAATCCCACCATTATTCTCAATACAAAATCTGGACCATCATGTTTCAATGCAAAATCTTTAAAGCACTGATTATTTGTTTTTTCAATCTTTCTTACCTCCTAACTTATTTAGAAGTATCCAATGTATCCAAAAGAAAGGGCTTGCACAATGGAATGATTTTAGTATTTATTAAATTTGTTCGATGCAGCCATCCTTAATTGACAACAACTACACAAGAGGATATTTCATTTTGCAATTTATTTATAATCAGCATGAACATATCAAACCATCATAACTTTCGTTTTTTTCTGACACCTTCCTTGGTCTTCTTGAAATTCAATGGCTCGGATTGACAGTCATCTGGTTTACTGCCTCTTTTGGGCAATGGACCACTGACTTGGTTAAGTTAAATACATTTTTTTTGAATTCTTCAAAGGAAAATAGCCCAGGATGCAGGCAGTATGTAAAGTTCATAACTGACTGTATTTTTAGATATTTTTGCAGTCAAAGAAGGAACAGAAGCATTTATTTTTTAGAAGAATGTTGCTGAAATGTTCATGTATTTTCTGACTGATGGTACTAAATATAGGAAAACAACATACATTTATCAAGGGACCTCAGCACAGAATAATATCCAAAGGCACTTCACTTAAATGTAATCAATCAGAAATTTGTGTTGAAGTTTCGAGGAGTACTAAAAAGCTGTTTTTAAGGAAGGTCATAAAGGAGCAGAGAGATAAGGAGAGATTTATAGAGAGAATTCCAGATCTTAGGCTTGAGACAACTGAAGACACAGCTGGCAATGGTGGAAAGGGGTGAGTGGGGTGGGGTGGGGGGGGGGGGGGGGGGATATCCATGGGTCTAAGTTGGAGGACCACCCGCCAAGGAGTTTGAGTGTATCTGTTTTGGGGAATGGTCGAGGGGAGATTCTGAGTAACTGAATGGTGAGGTCTTAATACATGGTCAAATTTCTAGGCACTGAGGTTTTGGGTAGTTGTACAGCTGTAAGAGGCTAGAGAGAGGCAAGATATGGAGAGGTTTGCACAGGAGGATGCAAATATTAGATTGGAGGCATTGATGGACCTGGAGCTAATATAGGTCAGTGCACACAAGGATGATGGGTGAACAGGACCTGGTATGGTTTAGGCTACTGACCGGAGAGTTTTGGATTAACTAATGTTTACGGAGGATGGGAAGTTAATCAGGAGAGTTTTGAAATAGGTGTGAGAGAGTGAAATATTTACTGGTAGACCAAGGACAGCATCAAAGGAAGAGATGAGAAGTAATTAAAAAATCATGGTTGCAGAAGTAATATGGAGAATGCAGGACCAAAGGGAGTAGTTTGTTGGAACAGTTATGAGTGACTTGGCAGTGAGATTTATTTTGATGGTTGCATGCACATAAAGTAGGTTTTTAGGGTGAGGGGTTGGTCTTACGGTGTGACACTTTTAGGGAAGTGAGTAGAGCTAGTTTGTCTATGATAGAGTACATGTTGTTCTGAACGATAGTACGAAGCGATATCAAAGACCAATGATTGGGAGCATAGGTTATTTCTAGTAAATGTGTAAAATTTGTCTTCAATGTCAATTATATATTCAAGAACAATTTCAAATAATGTCCTTTCTTGATGCTATTGGTACAATGTTGGTGCAATTACTCTCCTTCTCAATCCTGAGAATCTTGCGATATATAAAGTCTGAAATTAAACCATGCAAGTTTTGTCGAGCATCATTGATTCCACTGCCTCCAAAATTAAAATCCAT
Organism: Scyliorhinus canicula; assembly: GCF_902713615.1. NCBI lineage: Eukaryota > Metazoa > Chordata > Chondrichthyes > Carcharhiniformes > Scyliorhinidae > Scyliorhinus > Scyliorhinus canicula. The sequence continues at coordinate 64,682,429 of NC_052147.1, forward strand.
CTAATAAACCATGTTTTAAAGCAAACATAGGCCTGAATTTTCACCCCAGGTTGGCAGTGCAGAGTCAGGACATTTCCCAGGTCCGTAAACCCAATCTGGGAGAAAATCGGCCGGAGATTGGGACCTTCGTACCCGGATGGTGGGGTTCCCTGGATGTTGGGCTGGGAGACCCTGGAACTAGTGCAGAGGATGGTAGGTGTGGAGACACGTTGTGTGGAAGGTCTGCCTTGTTGCACCAGCATTGCATCAAAGTATTAAAAAAACAGAAAAACTTAAAACACCCCTCCAGCCCTCAATCCTCACACACACTCCGGGCAGGATTCTCCGTTGCCGACGCCGAACTCGTAATCGGCGATTGGGCGGAGAATCCCTTCCGATGGCTAAATGGGAGGCGGCGCCGGCTTGACACTGGTTTCTGAATCTCCGTCCTCTCCAAAATGGCGTCAATGTGTTGTACGCCGCACACTATTGGCGCGTCATCGGAAGCCTCTCCCCTGAAGCTCCGCTTCCGATGGGCTGTGTTCCCGGCGGCATGGAAAGCTTATGTTATTTTTCATCGTCAACCCCTGCACACCGTGTCCAGCGCCGCCGCTGGCGGGGGTGGGGGCGGGGGGGGGGGGGGGGGGGGGGGTGGCCCGTGCCTCTGGCCTGGGGGTGCTTCCGCGAGGGATGGAGGGACTGATGGGGGGTTGTCCGGGGATGGCAAGGGGGTTTTCTGGAGGTCATTATTTGGCAGGCCAGGTCCATGCCTGGCCGGCACAATGTTGCACAGCGCGGCCGCCACAGGTGGCTGCCATGTGCATGCGCGGCCACGGACCCGGCCATTCTACAGCCGTTTTTGATGTGGGAGCTGGGAGCTTTACCGGTGCAGCTGCTAGCCCCCAACAGTCCCGGAATCAGTGAAGCTTTGCGTCGTTTTGTCTGGCTTAATACGCCACTGTTCCCACGCCGGCGTCAGCACTTAGTCTGGAAATCGGAGAATCCAGCCTCCAATGTCCCATCCATGCGAAAACATCATAATATATCCCCACACACTCCGTGGTCACTCATAACCTCTATGCCAACCTTTCCCCCCATTCACCCCCATGCCTCCTCATACCCTCCATGCTCGAGGGTAACTCATGCCTCGGTTCAGCCTTTTGCTCTTACACCTACCGTGCTAACTCACCTGGTAGTGTCCACTGCAGTAAAACCTCCGGACCCAGGCTGAGATTAAATAAAATAAAGTTCCAAATGTTTACTGCAACTTTATTTGAAAACAAACAGTCATTCATAAAAACCCAGTTACTGCATTTACATTCCTTAAACTACGTTATTCATTACAACGATAAACATTTCATTCAATTGCACCATCCCTTATAAAAACAAGCATGAAAATTCATAATCCCACTTTGACAAGTCCATAACTACTTGGAGCTGTCAATCAAACTGTGAAATTGCAGGCACTCTACTGTGATATTGGACAGTTGTGAAATCAGTCATGCAGCACTAATCCAAAAATAGTAACCCTAAGGTGTATGTCAATAAAGTGAAATAGCAAATAATAACATTTTAACACTCCAGATAATTTATTTTAAAGAGGTAAAGCGCTGTAGTTTTAAATGCTTTGACAGCTCCTTTAGACAGTCCACCTTGACATTTTTGACAGTTCCAATGCGTTTATATACTTTTTACACATATTCATGCCTACATTTAGAAACCCAAAGTTCACCTGAGCTCTCCCAAAGGGCATCTTGTCTCCCCTAAAGGTGTCTAGGGACCATTTCCAATTGGGTACCATATCTCTCTGAAAGGGTACCCTGAGGAGTGAAACAAATCCACAAAGTTCTGACCTGTTCCTCAGGTTTCAGGCACACTTTTTACCTAGATCACACATCTGTGGAGGTAGCTGCTGATTTTCCATGTGCAGCTGCCTCTGCGAAATACGTTTGCACAATTCCCGACTCAGGCCCATTTCCACCCCTGCAAAAATGGTAGGTACTATGGGCCGGGATTCTCCGAGCCCGCGCCGGCTCAGAGAATCGGAGATGACGGCCCGCGATGCTGGTCCGACTCCGGGATGCGATTCACCGGCGACCGGAGAATTGCCGCCAGCCGCGCGCGGTCGACGCAGCGCGGGACCGGGTCCAATGAAAGAGGCCCCAGTGGCAATTCTCCGTGGTCGGCCGGCTGAGTTCCCGCCGGCGTGGTTGTAACTTCCACCCGGCAGGGGGTTGGATCCGTGGCTGTGGTGGCCGTCCTGGTCGTGGTGGGGGGGGGGGGGGGGGGGGGGGGAGGGGGTCGGACTCTTGGGGGGCCTCCAAGATGGCCAGGCTGGCGATCGGGGGGCACAAGCGATCGGGGAGGGCCTACCTTCTTCCGCGCCGGCCCGCTGTGTGGCTCTGCCGTGTTGCACAGGCCCGCGGTGCAGGGCCGTGTATCGCCGCCGGCCCCGCATGCAGCTCTCCAGCACCGAGCTGGCCCCCAGTAGGTCACGGAATCGCTGGGCCAGGAGGCCCATTGACGCTAGCGTGAAACACATAGCCGCGATGTTAAGCTAATCCCGGCCAATGTTTGGGGACAGGCTTCCGGGTTTGGGCCTCTTCCGTCATTTTCACAATGACCGAAAGGCTCTCTGCTGTTGCGATAACCCAGGCCATGATCACAGATTAGTAATGTCGCGTCTGTTAAATTAAAATCCATCCTTCAATTATTTGTGGCCTGACATTTGAATTGTTGATGTTTTAAATCTTTTTTGTTGTTTCGGACACAACGGCGAAAAAGATTTAAAACATCAACAATCCAAATGTCAGACCACAAATAATAAAATAGCATATGAAGATCACTGGGGACGTGGAGGTTTGGTTTGATAACTCCCCTTAGATATTGTTGTTGATAATGCACGATATTTAATGATCTGCACACTATTCAATAGGATCCTATCAGTTACTATGATATGTCAGGTTTTCTTCTTCACTCTATTTCCCTGCAGGTGTCAAGTGCTGTTGGTGTACATTTCCAACAGTGCCTCTCTGGCATCTTTGCTATCTTAATATGTGAGCCCAGTCGTTAAGAGTTGGTAGGTTAATTCGACCTTGGACGCTTTTAGCTGAGTTCCACCCTGTTCTCAGTCTGTGTCCATATATGTACACTTTGCAGTCGAAGTTTATTGGACACAATTCAGGAGCAAGAATGCCAGCTGAACTTTTCCTGTTCCTGGGAACAGACACAGAGGCAAGCTGCACCATTTAACTGCTTCACCAATTATGGCCAACTGCCTCAAGAGAGAGCAGTGTTCAGGCCCGGGACTTCTGGGTCCAAATTGTTAAGTTTTACACCAGATGCATCTATGCCTTTGCCCATAAAATTATTAGGAAAGCCATGTTAACGGTTTGGATCAACTACTTTTATATGCCTTTGTGGACCACTTTCTCCTCAGCAATTTTTGTTTGTGTTTGCCGCCAAAGCAGTAATCCAGTTGTAAAAAGTGCTTGGGGCATCCCAAGACCACAATAAAGCTCAGTGTGATTATATGTTTTTCTTTCTTATTTAATAAGCTTTGAAGATTTTTAATTTGGACAGCCAGTAATTGGTATTACTCTATCATTACTTAAACTGCTGTTTGGAGGCATCAATTACTGCAACTTTGTTTTCAGTTGAGTTTGTCCCATGTTGAATGTTTGGAGTATTTATTGACACCCTTTTGTGCAGCGTCACTCAACTTCCTCATGGCTATTAACTGGAGTCTATCAGTCAGGCATGTAGTGTTTACAAGCTTTTACAGTTCTGCTGCTGATTTCCAGAAATATAATGGATTACAATAGTAATGTAACAAACTGTAAATACAGAGCGACACATTGGAACAGTGGTCAGCACTGTTGCCTCACAGTGTCTGGGACTCGGGTTCAATTCCAACCTTGGGTGACTGCGTGGAGTTTGCACATTCTCCCCGTGTCTGCGTGGGTTGCCTCTGGGTGCTCTGGTTTCCTCCCCCAGTGCAATGATGTGCATGTTAGGTGGATTGGCCATGCTAAATTGTCCCTTAGTATCCAAAAGGTTCGGTGGGGTTACTGGGTTACGGGGATTGGCCGGGAGAGTGGGCCTAGATAAGGTGCTCTTTCAGAGGGTGGGTTCAGACTTGAGCTGAATGACCTCCTTCTGCACTGTAGTAATGCTATGTGCAGGTTAGGTGGGGTTACGGGGATAGGTTGGCAGAGTAGCATTACCTGCATGCCCAAGTGCCACTGCCAGGGTGCTCAGATGGCACTGCCAGCATGCCAGCCTGGCAGTGCCTAGGTGGCATCGGGAGTGCCCTGGGGGCCTCTGATCTCCTGGGAGACTCCCTCAGGTGCCATTACACCTGGTTTATGTTTGCTTGGACCAATGCTAAACAGCAGCATGGCGAGGTCTCCAAGACGCGGGCGTTCGATCCCGGGCCTTCGGAGACTCCGGCACGAACATATTTAAGTGCGCTTAACTGCACACTTAAATAGGCAGATCGCGACACCTTGCGAGATCTCGTTAGATGTTGCAAGGCGTCCCAACATCGGAAACCTTGATGGAGGCCTCTTGTGAGATTTACCGACCTCATTGTGTCTCCAAGTTGGGCATGACGAGGCCTGTAGGTTCGCAGCCTAAATTAGTTTCCATTTACTGAAGGAGGACTGCCTTGGGAGAGGCAGTGAAATAGTGGTATCATCACCCTGGACCTCTGGATTACAAGTCCAGTGACAATATCACTACCCCACCGCCTCTTCTGGGGATGGGGAGGGGCATTGGCGTATGTTCTAACGCTCATTGAAAAGACAGTGCTGGCCATTATGGGAAGGACTATCGCTGGGACTATTCCCTGAAATAAAGATATTGAAGATGACAATGTCGCCATATTAAATCCTCCTTCTCATATCACACTTTCCCCCATCATCCTACAATCTCATCTTGTTTAAAAAACAAATCAATTTAGAGTACCCAATTCATTTTTTTTCCAATTAAGGGGAAATTTAGCGTGGTCAATCCACCTACCCTGCACATCTTTGGGTTGTGGGGGCGAAACCCACGCTAACGCAGGGAGAATGCGCAAATTCCACACGGACAGTAACCCAGAGCCGGGAGCCTACAATCTCATCTGATTTACATGCTGCAGATGGTGTAACTCTGCACCTCTTCTCCACTCCACTTGCCACAATCTGATTTTGTCCCTTTTTCCTTTTAAATACCCAAGAACTGCAACCAGACCAGGTAACAGGGGAAGAATAGGAAGATAGTGATATTCTAGACATGCTATCACTTGGCTTCACAATTGCAGTCACCAGTTCAAGTACGGAGACTGTAAATTATTCGGAGGATAACATATGGGCAAGATCCGCATTGAGACACTGGGCACAAGTACGCTGCAGACAGACAGATGGTGATGATACCAAATGATGCCTGCTTGCCAGAAGGCGAGGTTGAAGATGAGTTCTGCTACAAAGGACTCATGGTAACTTCAGTGGACCAAATTACAAAAGAAGGCTGATGGGTGTACATGCTTGGTGAATTGGCAGGGCTGACAGAAGGCATGCAGTAAGTGTCAGGGATCATCAAGGAGTACAGCACCAACCTGGCAGACACCTTCTTCATGTAGAGCTTAGAATCCCTCCTTTCCAACAAGGTGGCTAATTGCATCAATCCCCTTGTGGAACCAACCATAATGCATTGTCTAATGGCCAGTTTCTCAATTTCCGCCGCAGTGCAAAGCAGCAGACACCCAACATTTGAGTCCTGCAGTAGAAACTCAGATTGCTGTCATCAGAGCTTTGAATACCAATCTTCAGAGGAACTTACCAGATATCACATCGTCACAATCTGACTTCAAACAGGTTATCAAGATCGCTGAGGTGCTGTGCTGAGCATGAACCTGTTGTCATTTCTGAGGATGGAAGCATTCATGCACCCACCCTTGCCATGCCACCAATGTGCTTACCTGTCAGCCAACCTGCTCATCCGTGCCAAGATGGTGCAGTCAGAGAACAGACATTCTAGGCCCAGAGCTATTTGAGTTTGTCCTCCCAGACGGTAAGAGTGAGATTGAGAAAGATATCAGCTGGAGCTTGGAACTCCAAAATGGTAGCACTGATTGATGACACGATTAATCTGCACACTTCTGGTAGGCGCATATTAACCCATTTATCGACATGTACGATAGCACGGTAGCACAGTGGTTAGCACTGTGCTTCACAGCTCCCAGGTCCCAGGTTTGATTCCCGGTTTGGGTCACTGTCTGTGTGGAGCCTGCACGCTCTCCCCGTGTGTGCGTAGGTTTCTTCCGGGTGCTCTGATTTCTTCCCACAGTCCAAAGATTAGGTGGATTGGCCATGCTAAATTGCCCTTAGTGTTCAAAAAGGTTAGGTGGGGTTACTGGGTTATGCGGATAGGTTGGAAGCGTGGGCTTAAATGGAGTGCTCTTTCCAAGGGCCGGTGCAGACGCGATGGGCCAAATAGCCTCCTTCTGCACTGTAAATTCTATGATTCTGTACGTTGTCCGGGATACCCAGCATCAGAAATGTACATGCGCCACCGACACATTTTTGAATGCTAAAGGGCCTTGTAACTCCCCCAAAAAAATGGACATTAGAGCCTAATTCATGGCAGGACTGTGGATGAGAGAATTGGACATGGAGATCAGTACATGTAATTCATGGTTCCCCCTATTTTCTGGTAAGTTAATGAAGACTGCAAGTGGTGTATTGGGAACTCCAAACATAATTGTCTCATCTAAACTCCCACCAAGTGATGCTCTTTGTTACAAGTCTATCATTGGAGACTTTACCCCCATTGAAACGGTTCCAACTGGCATAACGCCTTAGATTTGAAAAATACATTTTTTAAACCTTTTTTTCAGGTTCATTTTCCAGCCCCTAGTTTATAACAGAGTTTCAGTCAGAATAGCTCTTGTACTTTGACAAAGGAAGAGCTCCAAGATTGTCTAGTTGCTAAGTAGAAACACTACTTCTTGTAGAACTGAGCCACGCGGAGTAACAATCTGGGGCGGGATTCTCCGACCACCCGCCGGGTTGGAGAATCGCCCGGGGCCGGCGTCAATCCCGCCCCCGCCGTGTCCTGAATTCTCCGCCCCCCCGAGATTCGGCGGGGGCGGGAATCGCGACGCGCCTGTCGGCGGGCCCCCCGTGGCGATTCTCTGGCCCGCAATGGGCTGAAGTCCCGCCGCTGACAGGCCTCTCCCGCCGGCGTGGATTAAACCACCTACCTGACCAGCGGGATTGACGACGTGGGCAGGCTCCGGGGTCCTGGGGGGGCGCGGGGCGATCTGACCCCGGGGGGTGCCCCCACGGTGGCCTGGCCCGCAATCGGGGCCCACCGATCAGCCGGCGGGCCTGTGCTGTGGGGGCGCTCTTTGTCTTCCGCCTTCGCCATGGTCTTCACCATGGCGGAGGCGGAAGAGACCCCCTCCTCTGCACATGCGCCGGTATGACGCCAACAGCCGCTGACGCTCCGGCGCATGCACGGACTTACGCTGGCTAGCAAAGTCTTTTCAGCCCCGGCTGGCGTGGCACCAAAGGCCGTTCACGCCAGCCGGCGGAGTGGGAACCACTCTGGCGCGGGCCTAGCCCCTCAATGTGAGGGCTTGGTCCCTAAACGTGCGGAGACCTCCGCACCTTTGGGGCGCCCCAACACCGGAGTGGTTCACGCCACTCCAACACGACTGGACCCCCCGTGCCGCCGGGTAGGGTAGAATCCCGGCACCTGATCTCTGACCTGTACTCAGTTAACTAATGTCAGTCAGGGTGCGAAAATACGGTCAGGCAGGGTGTAGAGAATTTTAAAAATTCAAAATCCTGTGGCTAACCACAAATGTTTACAAGGGTGGGTGCTCTTTCGGAAGGTCGATGCAGAGTCGATGAGCTGAATGGTTTCCTTCTGCACTGTAGGAATCTATGATTCTATGATCAGTGCACGTGGTACGGACATGCGCTAGATTCTAATGCTTTTTCCTTTTTAAAAACCTGTTAATACCCACTCTCTAGGCTCATGGTGAAGAATGGCTCCACTGGTGAGTAATTGGAAGGAAGCATTGGTGGAACCATGCAACAAGAACACTCAAAAAGCATTTTATTTTTCTCCCTACCCGCCACAGATAAGAACATTTGCTTTCAGTATTTTTAAACGTCGGGTGTACTGACTAACAATGCTTTCACACGCAGAATAAGATACTTTTCAAAAAGAACTTGCCCTGTCACTTCCACCATCGGACTGGCTGAACAGCTAATAGATATATTTCCTTTTTCATCCCAGTGTTCAGTTTGTACAGATGTGTGTTTCTGAAAGCTGCTCACCACAGCATCATAATAGAGTTCAAGTCAAACAAATGACTCAGCCAATTAAGTCAAATAGAAAATATTTCATTTGATAAGGGGCAGCACGGTAGCATGGTGGTTAGCATAAATGCTTCACAGCTCCAGGGTCCCAGGTTCGATTCCCAGCTGGGTCACTGTCTGTGCGGAGTCTGCACGTCCTCCCTGTGTGTGCGTGGGTTTCCTCCGGGTGCTCCGGTTTCCTCCCACAGTCCAAAGATGTGCGGGTTAGGTGGATTGGCCATGATAAATTGCCCGTAGTGTCCTAAAAAGTAAGGTTAAGGGGGGGTTGTTGGGTTACGGGTATAGGGTGGACACGTGGGTTTAAGTAGGGTGATCATTGCTCGGCACAACATCGAGGGCCGAAGGGCCTGTTCTGTGCTGTACTGTTCTATGTTCTATAAGCATTGCTGCACCTGGATCCGCAAGCAATTTGGGGTGGCACAGTGGTTGGCACTGCTACCTCACAGCGCCAGGGACTCGGGTTCAATTCCGGCCTTGGGTGAATGTCTGCGTGGAGTTTGCATGCTCTCCCCATTTCTGCGTGGGTTTCCTTCAGGTGCTCCGGTTTCTTCCCACAATCCAAAGATGTGCACGTTAGGTGGGGTTATGGGGATAGGGCGGGCGAGTGTCCTCGGTAGGGTGTTCTTTTGGAGTGTTGGTGCAGACTCAATGGGCCAATGGCCTCCTTCTGCACTATTGGGATTCTGAGTATTCCATAAGCATGTTTTTTGAGTGCACATTTCCTGCTGAACAATGACATCTTGCTGTGCATGCATGAATTTAAAACAATGCACAACTCCCTTCTAGTCCAGCACAAACTATTTCCTAGTATTCCTTCAGTCATGACAGTATAAAAGAAGAGGTTTATATCTTCCAATGAATGCCAGATTGTGCAGCACCAAGACAATGAGACTCTCCCAGTAGCATTAGGAAGCGAATGTTACAATGTTTATTTTTCAATAATTGGCACATTCAACATTATAGACAATAATAAATAGCAGATAATGAAAATAAAGCTGGAGCTTAATATCCAATTTCAGCAAATATTGATAATTTCCTTTCCACTTTTGCAGTTCATGACGTGACCTGAATCTTTGTAAATAGATTATGACCATTACTAAACGAATTGCAGTATGCTCTGAAGCTGCTTTTAACAATTAGACATTTGCGTATTCTGGTGATGTCAGGGTACTGAGTTTTATTGATATTTCCTGGGTGAGACTATCAGTGGATAATCTTTCACTGCCTCATGATCCTCCCTGTGTCATTGAAAATTGGAAGCAACAACATGTATACAATGTCAGATATAATCCTTTTAAATCCTTACTATTTTAGGAAAATGAAAGTAATCCACATCTATGCCACTGTATTCAGTTAGGAGTGTTGTGTCTTATCATTTGTGAGTGGTCACTGAAAGTGTGCGTATTTATGCGTGTCAGATACTTGTATTTAAAGATCAGCTGGACTATCGTTCCTGCTCTATTGCCTTAACAAAAGTCCAACACAGATTTAGGGAAATACCAAATATGAAAGCAGGTCAGAGTATATCTGTGGAGAGACAAATAAGAGTAACAGCTCTACTGTTAGCTTGGAGTCAGGGAAGGAGCAGGTGTGTGGTGGAAAAACGAAGAGATTTCCTGCCAGGTTTAACGGCAGCACCTGATGAATATAATGCTCTCTGTTATTCAGTCACCGCAGCCAGATTGAGAGGCTGGATGTGTGTTGGAGTGGTTAGACCTCCAGTACCAGGCCACAGCTGTGGGACAGGGAGGTGGTAGGGTAAGATCAGAAATAATGAAGTAGGGTTGGGGAGATTGGAAGCCAGAGGGGCGATCAGAGCCATCGGGGAGTTGGGAACAGGAGACTGAAGGCTGGAGGGGAGATCCTATGTGAGAGGATTGGGGATGGTGGGTTGAGTGGTAATAGATGGAAGGTGGGGAGATTCTGAGAGGAAGTGGGTGGGCTAGGTCTGCCCGGAAATAAGGGTCTTGGGACATGGTCAGGGAGGACTATGTCGGGGTGCGAGCATAAAGGCCAAGGGACAAATCGGAAGTATTAGTTTGAGGGAAAAAGATTGGAGGCTGAAGGAGAGATTAAGGCGCTGGAGTGAGGTTGGGGTGGTGGATCTGAAGCATCAGAAGGGCAGATTGAAGGCTGGAGAGATGATCAGAGGCATAGAGCTGAGTGGAGGAGATTGGAGGCATTGGCAGGAACAGAAGTGCAGAGGAGGGAGGGATCAGAACAACATGGGGGGGATAGGAGATTGTGGCTCGGGGGAGATCATGGCTGGGGATACAGGTGTACTGGTTCAAGCAACCCACCTTTTAGCTGCTGAAGAGTCAGCCAGGGTTATATTAGAAAGGAGCTATTGTCAGAGGTACTATGCCTCATAAAAATATCAAATGACTGATCCCGGGGCAAGTTGTCTGCCCCGTCCTGTTTCAGATAAAACCAGAAATGTGTCAGTTAGAGATAGGCTGGGCTCAGCTTTGATCTGGCCCGACCCAAATCCAACCATTTTTGGGGTTCAATTTCCCTCCAAAGGTTCCAAGTCAGTGATTGTGCATCAAAACGGGAAAAGAACTGAAGATGAACAAGTTTTGTACACAGGCATGTGGTGAACCACTGTGTGCACCTGTATTAGGGGATGTAAAGTAGGACCTGCACTACAGGTTCGCCGGTAGCCCCTGCTGGCTAGCTCTGCCCACAAGGAGCCGTATAAATATGCGTGTCCTCCTTCTGATCAGCCATTTCACCAGCTGCAGTAGGAGGCAACGCATCTGACTGTAATAAAGCCACAGTTGTACCAATCTGAGTCTTTCGTGCAATTGATCGTGCATCAATTTATTACAGTCAGATTTACTAAGAGATGGGTATCAGAATCAAACCAGATCGCCTGCAGCTGGATCCGCACTCGCCCGACGCCAGAAAGGACTTTAATCACTGGCTAGCTTGTTTTGAGGCTTACATCAACGCTGCGACCCCCACGCCGACGGAAGCTCAGAAGGTCCAAGTTCTATACGCCAGGTTGAGCTCCAACGTGTTCCCGTTGATTCAGGACGCCGCGAGTTCCGTAGAAGCGATGCCAGTCCTAAAAGAGAACTACGCACAGAAAGCAAACACGCTCTTCGCCAGGCACGTACTTGCCTCAACTCCCTGGTGAGTCTATCGAAGACTTCTGGTGGACTCTAATCCCACTCGTACGGGACTGTGACTGTCAGGCCGTTACGGCCACTGAACATTCCAATCTCCTCATGCGCGACGCATTCGTAACGGGGATTGCGTCGGACCCCATCCGACTACGACTGCTGGAAGGGGCCACACTCGACCTAATGGAAACTAAAGACATGGCGCTCTCCATGACGGTCGCATCTCGTAATGTCCAGGCCTACCCCGCTCGCCGCGCAGCCCACCGTCCATACCCCCTGGACCACGCAAACGACCCCCCAGCTGGGGCCCTGCCTACTCAATATGCCTGTGCCGCCCGCCAATCCGCACACACCGGGTGTCCCCGCTGCTACTTCTGCGGTCAGCAGAAGCACCCCCGCTATCGCTGCCTGGCCCGCGCAGCCACTTGCAAGTCCTGCGGTGAAAAGGGCCACTTTGCAACTGTGTGCCAGGCCTGCGCAGTCACCACTATCGCGCCCGCAATCGCCGCCTCCCCCCTGTCGAACGCACAATGGGCGCCGCTATTTTCTCCCCCCAGGGTCATGTGCGGCCAGTGGGTGCCACCATCTTCTCCTCCCAGGGCCAGGTGTGGCCAGTGGGCGCCGCCATCCCCCCCCCCCAGTCCACGTGCGGCCCATGAGCGCCGCTATTTTGTTCCCTACAGGACCCCCGGACACCGCCATCTTGTCTCCCCCATGGGGCTGGAACGCCAGATCTGGGTCGCCGACGCTCTACATCTGAAACCTCGGATGAACACCCGCAGCTCGCCTCGATGACACTGGACCAGTCTCGTCCTCACAACCTGGCCACTGCTTCGATGACGGTGAAAATCAACGGCCACGTGACCTCTTGCCTGCTGGACTCCGGGAGCACCGAAAGCTTCATACACCCAGACACGGTAAGGCGCTGCTCCCTCGCGGTCCACCCCGCCAACCAACGGATCTCCCTGGCCTCCGGATCCCACTCTGTCCCTATCCGAGGGTTCTGCGTGGTCAATCTCACTGTCCAGGGCGTAGAATTCAGCGGTTTCCGCCTCTACGTCCTCCCCAACCTCTGTGCTGCACTATTGCTGGGCCTGGATTTCCAGTGCAATCTCCAGAGCCTCACCCTCAAATTCGGCGGGCCTCTACCTCCACTCACCGTTTGCGGCCTCGCGACCCTCAAGATTGACCCCCCCCTCCCTCTTTGCCAATCTAACTGTGGATTGCAAGCCCTGCCACCAGGAGCAGACGGTACAGCACCCAGGACAAGACCTTCATCAGGTCCGAGGTCCAGCGGTTGCTTCGGGAGGGTATCATCGAGGCTTGCAACAGCCCCTGGAGAGCTCAAGTGGTAGTAGTAAAAACGGGGGAGAAACACAGAATGGTCGTGGACTACAGCCAGACCATCAATCGATACACGCAGCTCGCCGCGTACCCCCTCCCACGCATATCTGAGATGGTCAAACAGATTGCCCAGTACCGGGTCTTCTCAATAATTGACCTGAAATCCGCCTACCACCAGCTCTCCATTCATAAATCGGACCATCCATACACTGCTTTCGAGGCGGACGGTCATCTCTATCACTTCCTCAGGGTTCCTTTTGGAATCACAAACGGGGTCTCGGTCTTCCAAAGGGAGATGGACCAAATGGTTGACCAGTACGGTTTGCTGGCCACATTTCTGTACCTAGACAATATCACTATCTGCGGCCATGATCAGCAGGACCACAACGCCAACCTTGCTAAATTCCTGCGCACCGCCACTCTCCTCAACCTTACGTACAACAAGGAGAAGTGTGTGTTCCACATGACCCACTTAGCCATCCTCGGCTATGTAGTCCAAAACGGACATCTGGGGCCCGATCCCGACCGCATGCGCCCCCTCATGGAGCTCCCCCTCCCCCACTGCAGCAAGGCCCTCAAATACTGCCTGGATTTCTTCTACTACGCCCAGTGGGTCCCAGACTAGGCGGACAAGGCCGCCCACTCATACAGTCCACTCAATACCCCCTTGTGGCTGAGGCACAACATGCCTTCGCCCAGATCAGAGCAGACACAGCCAAGGCCGGGATGCACGCAGTAGACGAGACGCTCCCCTTTCAAGTTGAAAGCGATGCTTCAGATGTCGCCCTCGCCGCCACTCTAAACCAGGCAGGCAGACCCGTGGCATTCTTTTCCCGCACCCTTCATGCCTCTGAAATTCGGCACTCATCTGTTGAAAAAGAGGCCCAAGCCATCGTTGAAGCCGTGCGGCATTGGAGGCATTACCTGGCCGGCAGGAGATTCACTCTCCTCACTGACCAACGGTCGGTAGCCTTCATGTTCAACAACACGCAGCGGGGCAAGATCAAAAATGATAAAATCTTGTGGTGGAGAATCGAGCTCTCCAACTATGATTACGAGATTTTGTATCGCCCCGGCAAACTCAACGAGCCCACCGACGCCCTTTCCCGAGGTACATGTGCCAGCGCACAAGTAGACCGACTCCGGGCCCTGCATGACAGCCTTTGTCACCCGGGGGTCACACGACTATACCACCTCGTCAAAGCCCGCAATCTGCCCTACTCTGTCGAGGAAGTACGGACAGTCACCAGAGACTGCCAGGTCTGTGCGGAATGCAGACCGCGCGCGCCTGGTGAAAGCCTCCCGCCCCTTTGAACGCCTCAGCATGGATTTCAAAGGGCCCCTCCCCTCCACCAACCGAAACACATATATCCTCAGTGTGGTCGACGAATACTCCAGATTCCCCTTCGCCATCCCATGCCCCGATATGACGTCTGCCACCGTCATCAAGGCCCTCAACACAATATTCACTCTGTTCTATTCCACGCCTACATCCACAGTGACAGGGGATCCCCATTCATGAGTGATGAGCTGCGTCAGTTCCTGCTCAGCAGGGGTATCGCCTCCAGCAGAACAACCAGCTACAACCCCCGGGGAAACGGGCAGGTAGAGAGGGAGAATGGGATGGTTTGGAGGGCCGTCCAGCTGGCCCTATGGTCCAGGAACCTCCCAGCCTCTCACTGGCAGGGGGTCCTCCCTGATGCACTACACTCCATACGGTCACTACTGTGCACCGCCAAAAATAATACACCCCATGAACGTGTTTTTACGTTCCCTAGGAAGTCCACATCCGGGGTGTCGCTCCCGACTTGGCTTGCAGCTCCAGGGCCGGTCCTTTTACATAGGCACGTCCAACTCCACAAGGCAGACCTCTTGGTGGACAGGGTACACTTGCTCCACGCCAACCCCCAGTATGCCTAGGTGGAGTTTCCCGACGGCCACCAAGATACTGTCTCCCTCAGGGACCTGGCTCCCTCAGGTTCGACTCCAACACACTCCCGCACCCACACGCCACCTCCCCTCCCCCGGCGCTCCCAACATTAGCCCCACCAGGTCCACCCCTCCTTCCCCTGCCCACGCAAGACGACAAGGAAGATTTTGGCACGCCCTTGGAGTCATCCGACTACTGGCCAGCACCAAGATCGCCGGCACCGACATCGGCGACACCAGCACCGCCAGCACCGACATCGCCGCCACCGTTACATCGTTCCCAGCGAACCGTCAAAGCACCGGATCAACTTAACCTCTGACGGGCACCGAACCGTCAAAATGGACATTTCTTTCCCCCCCACTGTAAATTATTTGCAAAACTGTATATAGTTACATGCCACCCCCGCCGGACTCATTTTTAACAGGGGGTGAATGTGGTGAACCACTGTGTGCACCTGTATTTGGGGACATAAGGTAGGACCTGCACTACAGGTTAGCCGGTAGCCCCTGCCGGCTGGCTCCGCCCACAAGGAGCTGTATAAATATGCGTGTCCTCCTTCTGATCAGCCATTTCGCCAGCTGCAGTAGGAGGCCACGCATCTGACTTTAATAAAGCCACAGTTGTGCCAATCTGAGTCTTTCGTGCAATTGATCGTGCATCAAGGCAGAAAAAGGGAGATGGGGGGAACGAACAGAAAGGAAGATCTGTAACAGGTTGGCAGGCAGGGAAGATTGAATGACACAAGGAAGAAGTCACATTGGACTCAAAATGATAACTTTGTTTCTCTCTCCACAGTTGCTGCCAGTCCTGCTGTATTTTTCCAGCATTTCCTGTTTTATTTCATATTTCCAGAATCTGCAGTATTTTGTTTTTATTTTGACAAGTGATGATTATGCGAGGAAAAGGGAGATGGTAATGGGAAAGAAAGGAAACAGAGAATGGATCTAGATGTGGAGTAAATGGCAACAGCCGATCAATTGCCATTCGTTGATGTCTGATCCGAGATTATGATCTGAAATTGTTGAGCTCAAAGCTGAGCCTGGAATGTTGTAAAGAGCCTCGCCTGAGAGACACAGAACATAGAACATTACATTACAGCGCAGTACAGGTCCTTCGGCCCTCGATGTTGCACCGACCTGTGAAACCACTCTAAAGCCCATCTACACTATTCCCTTATCGTCCATATGCCTATCCAATGACCATTTGAATGCCCTTAGTGTTGGCGAGTCCACTACTGTTGCAGGCAGGGCATTCCACGCCCTTACTACTCTCTGAGTAAAGAATCTACCTCTGACATCTGTCCTATATCTATCTCCCCTCAATTTAAAGCTATGTCCCCTCGTGCTAGACATCACCATCCGTAGTAAAAAGGCTCTCACTGTCCACCCTATCTAATCCTTTGATCATCTTGTATGCCTCAATTAAGTCACCTCTTAACCTTCTTCTCTCTAACAAAAACAGCCTCAAGTCCCTCAGCCTTCCCTCATAAGATCTTCCCTCCATACCAGGCAACATTCTGGTAAATCTCCTCTGCACCCTTTCCAATGTTTCCATATCCTTCCTATAATGCGGCGACCAGAATTGCACGCAATACTCCAAATGCGGCCACAGCAGAGTTTTGTACAGCTGCAACATGACCTCATGGCTCCGAAACTCAATCCCTCTACCAATAAAAGCTAACACACCGTACGCCTTCTTAACAACCCTCTCAACCTGGATGGCAACTTTCAGGGATCTATGTACATGGACACCGAGACCTCTCTGCTCATCCACACTACCAATAATCTTCCCATTAGCCCAGTACTCTGTCTTCCTGTTATTCCTTCCAAAATGAATCACCTCACACTTTTCTGCATTGAACTCCATTTGCCACCTCTCAGCCCAGCTCTGCAGCTTATCTATGTCCCTATGTAACTTGTCACATCCTTCCGCACTGTCCACAACTCCACCGACTTTAGTGTCATCTGCAAATTTACTTACCCATCCTTCTACGCCCTCCTCCAGGTCATTTATAAAAATGACAAACAGCAGTGGCCTCAAAACAGATCCTTGTGGTACACCACTAGTAACTGGACTCCAGTCTGAACATTTCCCATCAACCACCACCCTCTGTCTTCTTACAGCTAGCCAATTTCTGATCCAAACTGCTAAATCACCCTGAATCCCATGCCTCCGTATTTTCTCCATTAGCCTACCATGGGGAACCTCATCAAACGCTTTACTGAAGACGGGTTGCTGTACCACAACGTTCCATTAAGTTTCATTGGAGCAGAATAGGGGGCTGAGGACAGAGAGGTCAGAGTGGGTGGTAAGTGGAAAATAAAAATGGCAGGAAACCAGAACATTGTGAACGAGATGGGAGTGTTCAGCAAGGCAATCACCCAATCCGCATTTTATCTCCCAAACATAAAGTAGACTGCATCATGAGCAGTAAATACAAAGAACAAAGAATGAAGAACAATACAGCGCAGGAACAGGCACTTCGGCCCTCCAAGCCTGTACCGGTCATGATACCAACCTTTGCCAAAACCCTCAGCACTTCCTAGTGCCGTATCCCTCTATACCCATCCTATCCCTGTGTTTGTCAAGATGCCTTATGAACACCGTTAATGTATCTGCTTCCACAACCTCCCCAGGCAATGTGTTCCAGGCACTCACCACCAACTGTGTAAAAAACCTGCCTCACACGTCTTCTGTAAACTTTGCCCCACGGACCTTAAACCTATGCCCCCTGGTGACTGACCGCTCCATCTTGGGAAAGAGTACCTGCCCATCCACTCTATCCATGCCCCTCATAATCTTGTAGACCTCTATCAGGTCACCCCTCAACCTCCGTCTTTCTAATGAAACAGGCCGAGTCTATTCAGCCTCTCCACATAGCTAACACCCTCCAGACCAGGCAAGATCCTGGTAAACCTCCTCTGTACTCTGTCCAAAGCCTCCACATCCTTCTGGTAGTGTTTACTATATTGAAAGGGGTACATGTAAATTGCTGGCTCAGCTGGAAGGAATGATTAGGGCCCTGGATGGTGGGAAGGGCAGTAGAGAATGTTGCATCTCGTACACTTGCATGGCAAGTATCAAGAGAACTGGAACAGGTGTTGACAATGATGGCGCATTAAGTTTTCCCGTTCGGGGATTGTGGGGGGAATGGGGGCAGAGAACAAGAAACAGTATTAATGCAGTATTCAACATACCAGAAAAAGAAGTGAGGGAGGTAAAAACAAAATATGTTGCAAATACCTTGTTCTGTTATGTAATTTGGAATAACACAAGCTACCACTTGATGCAGTTTTGAGTAAAAGATGCTCCAGACTTTGAAGTGACTTCAATGTTTTTTATTGAACTATTAGCACAGTTCTCAATGAGTTCGACTCTCTGCTAATCTAAATGTAGTAACTCAGTCGAACTGAACCAGCCTTGCTCTAAGCCACGTGCTGGGGTGTGATGCTGAGGATACACCCTGTCTCACTCTGTAGATGTTGGTCTGTGGAAAGAGGCGGGGTGTGAGTGCCTCATCCCTTTTATAGTGAGGTACCGCCCCTGAGTGTCCTGACTGCTCATTGGTCGTGTCCTATTCCATGTGTTCATTAGCTGCATGTTTGCATATCATGACAACCTTGATGTACTATCAATTACGACGAGATGAGAGTAGAGTGTAATCGAGGCTTTATTATGCAGAGATGTGTAGCCTCCCGCAGCTCCTGCCAAAATGGCTGCAGCTTGGAGAGCCCACACATTTATACTCCGCCTACTGGGCGGAGCCAGCAGGCAGGGATCTATCCCCGTACCTGTAGTACAGGGGCCTTACCGTAATACACCTCATATGCAACAGTGGTGACTACTACAAACCTGATCAGCAAGTCAGGCAGCATCTGTGAAAAGAAACAGAGTTCATTAGTTCATTGATGAAAGGTCATCAACCTGTGACATTAACTCTCTTTCTCCACAGATGTTACCTGAGCTGCTGAGTATTTGCAGCATTCTTTATTTTCATTTTAATTTCCAGCATCTCCACTATTTTGCTTTTCGATGAGGGAGAGGACCTGAGTAGGACTGAGATAAAGAATGTTCCATGCATCCCATAAAAAGGCAGGCATAGCCAGGGTCCAAAATAGGTTTCCAAAGCTACACCTTTAGTTTGGAGTGAGTGAGAAGAGTCAGAAGAGAAGTTGCTCGATGTAAGAACAGGTTCAGCCTGGCAGAGCAGCACAATGGTGGATGGGGATTGATCAGGAAGGGGCAAACATACCATAGAACATCCCGGTGAGGGGCTGAAATATAGAGAGAGTGAGCACCCATGGGTGACACGGAGACAGGGCCAAGAAACTGGAAACAGTTTTAGTGGCAGAATGATTCAGAAGAATGACGGATAGCACGATGGCACAGTGGTTCGCACTGCTGCCTCACAGCACCAGGGACCAGGGTTCAATTCCGGCCTTGGCTGACTGTCTGTGTGGAGTTTGCACTTTCTCCCCATGGCTGGGTGCTCTGGTTTCCTCTCATGGTCCAAAGGTGTGCAGGTTTAGGTGGATTGGCCATGCTAAATTGCCCCTTAGTGTCCAAAGCTGTGCAGGTTAAGTGGGATTGCGGGGATGGAGTGGGGGAGTGGGCCTAGGTGGGGTGCCCTTTCGGAGGGTCGGTGCAGACTCAATGGGTGAAATGGCCGCCTTCTGCACTGTAGGGATTCTATTCTGTGATGTGGACGTAGGTCAGATGAGACTGGATAAGGGGAGAAAGAACGAAGTCGAGATAGGAAAAGGTAAGATTTAAGAAAGGACAAGGCAAACTTGGATTCGGTTTCTCTGTTTGGGAGATCATGTTCTCCCACCAGAATGGATCGCTCTTGGTTTGAACTGGCACTAGGAACAACATCCAGAAGCGATTCCCTCTCCCTTGCCATACAAATTTATGCATGGCGGAGATTGCAAGGAATTCTTTTCCGGATCAGTCTTTTGCCATTTTGAATGGACGGCCTGATACCGAGGCCCGTGGCTGACATCACCCCATTCCCCTCACAACGCAAATCCTGCCATACCCTCAACACCCCCACTGACAAGTAGGGGAATTTTCCCCCACCACAGGAATTTCTGGGTCAGCACCCCTCCCAACAGCGTGCAAGGATGAGAGTGGCCCGACCTCCCCCCCAACAAACCCCCATCAGACCCCGCCACAGGACCCCCATCAGACACCCCATTAGAGACTCCCCCGTATCAGTGACCCCCCCCCATCAGAGGCCCCCCATATCAGAGACCCACCCATCTGAGACCTCCCCAAATCAGAGAGCTCCCTCATATCCGAGACCCCCTTTATATCAGAGACACCCCCAACACTGTCTCTTTGCTTTGCCTCGCTCTACAACATTGGCGACAAGAATAAATTAATCCAGTTGAAGGGGAGTTGTTGAAAATTGAAAGAGGGTAAGAGTGTCCACTCAGAGTCCTGAACTGGAAAAAGATCATCAGCACTAAATAGCTATGCCACTGTTCGGGAAAATTGATCCATTAGATCCGGAGGTTGAAAAATGGGGCCAATATGTCGAAAAGCTTTAATACTATTTCACTGCCAATGAAATCACAGCAGAAAGTAATATTACTTGCAGCCCACAAATATATAACCTTGTATGAAGCCTAACATCTCCAGAGGCTCTGGACTCCAAGTCCTTTGATCAATTGCTCAAAGATATGCAGGTTAGATAGATCGGCCATGCTAAACTTGCAGCTTAGTGTCCAAAGATGTGCAGGTTAGGTGGGGTTATGGGTATTGGGCAGGGGAGTGGTAGCTTGCTTTTTCAGAGGGTCGGTGCAGATTCGATGGGCCAAATGGCCTCCTGCACTGGAGGGATTCTAGGGATTCTCTGGAACTAGTGAGGGACTATTATAATCCCAGGCCCTTCATTATAATGCAGCACTATAAATTTCATATAGCCATTAGAGGTTCTGGAGAAATAGTATCTCTTTTTGTCGGCATTCTTCGACAGATGCTGGAACATTGAGAATTTGGTACTTCCCTTAGCGACATGTTGCATGACTGGTTGGTGTGTGGGATCAACAACTTCAATACTAATAAGAAATTGCTGGCAGAAACCTAGATATCCTTGGACAAAGCGGTAGAATTGGTTCAAGTGACTGAAGGCATTGAACAAAGCGCTTTTGAACTACAAGGCATGCAAAGTGAGGCGAATTAGTTATGGTGGGAAGCAGCAGCTGTTTGAAGTTCCTGGAGTGAGGGGGTAGCGGAGCCAGAGAAGAAAAGTGATTGGCAGTCACAAGGGTTAGAGGCTTATTATCGTTGTGGGGGAGAGCACTCTCACGACAGATGCAAGCGTAAGGAAATCATCTGTTTCTAATGTAATTAAAAACGCCATATACAAGCCAGATGCAGTCAGACAGATGATTTCAAGTTCCCAAAAATAAAATCCACTGTGATATCCTCCATGCAACATGCCTGAAAAGGAGGAGGTGTAAGGAAAGGGTAAATAGACTGACTACGACTTCAGAGCAATGTTTGTTGCATGGAAACCAGATGGGAAATACTGAAAGACAACTTTGGAATGCGCTGGCAAACCAACAGCTGATCATGCATCCAACTCACCAATCGGCATCCAGAAGAGGATTGTGCATAAGCTCTTTCAGAAATTGGGTTCTGCATGTACACCCCTGAAAAAGTTCCATACAGATGAGCTCATGGAAGAAGACAGAAGGTACTTATCAACAGGAAGAGTCCCAGCAAACCAAACAGGAAAACCTCAGCCAAAGGTCACTCCTACTTTACTTACAGTCATCTCAGATTGACCATCTGTGGGGTAACTGAAGAGTGTAATTTAATTTAAACTGTTTTTTAAAATATTCTCAATAAAGGTGAGATTGTGTCAACATAACTGTCGATCTCTGAATTTAAGAAAGAGGTACGATCATCTTACCTCTTATCTGCAGCGGTTTGAATTTACAGTTCACCAGTACTGCCTCAGAGATGTACCGTCAATTACCACGAGACGAGAATGGTGGAACAATCGAAGCTTTATTGAACAAGATGTTGTGACTCCTGTAGCTGGAACCAGAATGGCTGCAGCGCAGGAGAGCACACACTTTTATACGCCCCCTGCTGGGCGGAGCCAGCAGGCAGGGATTTACCGTCATACCTGTAATATACGGGCAGTACCGTAATACATACAATATACCACTAGTGGTGTTTGCCACACACAGACTGTGCCAAAACTGCATGGTAGCTGCAGGTATCTGATGGCTGTTGGCACAGTTCTACATCTAGTTCTCTGCTGAGCTGGTCCAGCGCAGGCAGTTCAACAAGGTCATGAGCACATGGGTGGGACATTGGCATGTTGGTAGTGTGGTCACTAAGATTTTGGTGGCTGATTATCATCCTGATATACATTCTTTTATGCAACATTAGTGAAAATATGAAACATGAAATTCAGGTGCTTCTGAAGAATAATGTAGTTAGTCACGTATTCCTATATCTTAATGCTGCTTCCTTGGGAAGTAGGAAACTCCGCAGTCACTAATTACAAACATGGGATCTGGACAACTCTGGCAACACATCTGAGTCCATGGATAATGAGTGGGCTGAGAGCACTTCCCGTGTTGCCAGAGATATTTGGCTTCTCTCCATTGTCCTCGTGTTCTTTCAGACATGTTAGGAAAGGGGATTTTCATTCTATAACCGATGGAAGTAATGGTGCAAAAAGAATGAAGTACAAAGCTGGTTTCAAGCTAAAAGTTGTACCATTTTTTCACTCATCAAGTAACTGCTGAAGTGATCTTGGTTTTACTGAAAAGCTAGTGGAGAATGGAAGGGGAAATCTGCCCTGAAGAAGATGCCCAAAACAAAATGCACCATGAAAACTGCAACCAGCCACTTAGTCTGATCTTGAGAGGTATGTGTTGGACTGGGTCCTCAAAATTCATCAGAATGGTTCCATTGTGACCAGAATGAAATATGTATATACACACTTCACTGGGTCAAATCAAACCCTGAGTCCAGCAAAGATCTCACACCAAAGGCTAGTTGGTGTAGCCGCTTTAGTGCTGCAGCAAAAGACAGTCAGAGACTGTTGAAAGATCTTGATGCCAGTTTCCAGCGAATCATCATTAGATAGCAACGAACGCATCAGCACCTATTATGTCACCATCGCGAGAATAGATGAAGTTGCCATGAACATTCATATATCCAGCAACTGAACTGTGGAGTGGAAAGGTTCCAAAACAGTCCTAGTGAATAGTAAGAAGTCTTACAACACCAGGTTAAAGTCCAACGGGTTTATTTGGAATCAATAGCTTTTGGAGCGCAGCTCCTTCATCATTCACTTGATGAAGGAGCTGCGCTCCGAAAGCTAGCGATTCCAAATAAACCTGTTGGACTTTAACCTGGTGTTGTAAGACTTCTTACTGTGCCCATCCCAGTCCAACGCCGGCATCTCCACATCAGTCCTAGTGAAAACCACAGGACACGAGAAGGCAAGATTTGTGGTGCTACCAGCCTGCATGGCTGATGGAGCAGATCAGTAATGTGTGGAATAAGCATCCTGGTGGTCTTTGGAAAGAATGTAGCTTTTTTAGTGTGGGCATGTTCAGATCCCATATAATTGATGAGATCAAGAGGTGTCTGTGGGAGGATAAATTTGAATTGCCAGCAGGGAACGGGTTTAGGTATATGCAGGTGCGATACTTTCTGAGAAAACAGGTGGTGGCCTCTCCGCTGCTGCCGCCACGGGGGTTACAGGATAGAGTAGTTTCCAGTACCTGGGTGGGAGAGGGGAAGGTTTCCGATATTTACCAGGAGCTTTTGACGGCGGAGAAACTCCGGTGGAGGAGCTTAAGTGCAAGTGGGAGGACGAGCTAGGTGGAGAGATAGAGGTGGGTCTATGGGCGGATGCCCTAAGCAGGGTTAATACAGCCTCATCATATGCCAGGATTAGTCTGATACAATTTAAGGTAGTCCATCGGGCACACATGACAGTGGCTAGGATGAACAGGTTTCTCGAGTAGAAGATAGGTATGCAAGGTGCGCGGGAAGCCCAGCAAATCATGTCCACATGTTTTGGGCATGCCCGAAGCTTGGAAGGTTTTGGCAGGGTTTTGCTCAGGCAATATCCACGGTGCTAAAAACACGGTTGGTGCCGAGTCCGGAGGTAGCGATCTTTGGAGTGTCGGAAGAGCTGGGAGTTCATGGGGTGAAAGAGGCTGACGTCTTGGCCTTTGCCTCCCTGGTAGCCAGGAGACAGATCTTGTTAATGTGGAGGGACTCAAAGCCCCCGAGTGTAGAGACCTGGGTTTGTGACATGGCTGGGTTTCTCAGTCTCGAGAAAATAAAGTTCGCCTTAAGAGGGTCAATGGTCGGGTTCACCTGGAGCTGGCAGCCGTTCGTCGACTTTCTCGGGGAAAATTAAAATGTCAGCAGAAGCAGTATTCTGGGCAGGGGGTCGGATTGTTGTTGTATGGTTGAAGTGTGTGCAGATTGAGATGGGGGAAATGTTTATTATACCATGTTTATGTCATTGTCTATGTTATTTTCATTAAAATTTCAAATACCTTAATAAAAATATTTTTGAATAAAAAAGAGGTGTCTGTGAAGAAACCGAAGAAACTGTGAAGACCCATTTTCCAGAGGGTCTACAGTCTACAATTCAACCTTTGGATGTACGCCTCAACAAGCCAATGATGGATCATGGACAGAATTCTCCGCGCCCCCCCCCCCCCACGGCAGGGTCGGGGAATCGCCCAGGGCCGGCGTAAATCCCGCCCCGACGTGGCCGGAATTCTCCGCCACCCGGGAATCGGCGGGAGCGGGAATCACGCCCCGCCGATTGGCGTGCCTGCCGCGGCGATTCTCCAGCCCGTGATGGGCCAAAGTCCCGCCGCTGACAGGCCAGTCCCGTCGACATGGTTTAAACCATCTCTGTGCTGGCGGCGCGAGCGAGCCCCCGAGGTCCTGGGAGGGGTGCGGGGCAATCGGACCCCAGGGGGTGCCCCCACGGTGGCCTGGCCCGCGATCGGGGCCCACCGATCGGTGGGCGGGCCAGTGCCATGGGGGCACTCTTTATCTTCCGTCGCCGCCATGGCCTCCACCATGGCGGAGGCGGAAGAGACCCCCTCCACCGCGCATGCGCCGGAGGTGACGTCAGCTGTCGCTGACGCTCCGGTGCATGCGCGGACCGGCGAAGGCCTTTCGGCTAGCCCCGATGCCAGATGGCATAGCGCCATAGGCCGTTGGCGCCAGTTTTGGTGCCAGCGGCGGAGCGGGAGCCACTCCGGCGCGGGCCTAGCCCCTAAAGGTGTGGAGAATTCCGCACCTTTGGGAAGGCCCGATGGCGGAGTGGTTGGCGCCACTCCGCTACGCCGGGACCCCCCGCCCCACTGGGTATGGGAGAATTTCACCACATGTTTGAGATGAATGGCATAGATGGCTACTTGCCAGAGGAAAAACCTTCATAAAGAATTATTTTTATTAATTCTTGGGATGTGGATGATGCTGGCAAGGCCAGCATTTATTGCTAATCCCTAATAACCCTTGAGAACAGTTAAGGGCCCATCACATTCCTGTGGATCTGGATTGTAATCCTAACCAGGTAAGGATGGCTCATTTTCTTCCCTTAAAGCTTTAGTGAATCAGAGGAGTTTTTATTATGATGTTAGTTTTGTGGTAAAATTACTGAGATCAGATTACTGAAATCACATTCATATGTTTTGGTCCTGTCCAAAGCTGGACGATTACTGGAAGGGGTTTTTTAGGGTAATCTCTAAAGTGGTGCATGTGAAACTGGACCCGGGCCCTCAGGAGGCCATATTCGGGTGTCGGACCAGGGGTTGGAAATGGGTGCCAAGGCAGATGTTGTAGCCTTCGCCTCATTGATCGCCCAATGGTGGATCCTGATGGGATGGTGAGCAACCTCTCCACCCTGTGTCCTGGCGTGGCGGGGGGGACCTGTTGGAATTCATGACTCTTGAGAAGGTTAAGTTTGAACTGAGGGGAAGGATGGAGGGGTTCTACAATTCATGGGCTTTATTCATTGTGCACTTTCAAGAACTGGATAACATCGAACATTAGTTGGGCGGGGTGGGTGGGAGGGTTGGGGGGAGGGGCATTGTGTGTGTTAATGGTGACTATGGGTGATTCCCGATTCCTTTTTGTCATTTGTTTATGTTAACATGCGGGCTTATGTTTGGGATTTGGTGGAAGGATGGGATCATTGTTGTTGATATGGGGATTGACATTATATCCGTTATTGATTATTGTTTATTGTTGGTTGTGTGCAAATTTGGGAGAAAATGTGAAAAAGGAGAAGAAAAGTTTTTTTTTTTAAATTGCTGAGGTTAGCTTCCTTTTCCAGCTTTAAAAGAATTAATTGAATTTAAATTCCACAAGCTGCCATGGTAGTATTTGATCCCATGTCACCAGAGCATTAACCTTCGTTTGGTTTTGTCATCAAATCATGCGATGCTGCGAATGCACAACTATCAGAAGATTGTTCAAAAAAATGCAGAGTATCCAATTCAGTGGGTGGGGTTGCAGAATAATGATTCTGAAATCAAAAGCAGTAGGTCTGCCAGTGGGATCCTTACCATGATGCCATAGTCAAAGTTACTCAGAATAAATTTTTGTTTTGGATGATAAAGACAATGAATTTGATGATTTTAAAATGCATTGATTGTGGTTAAGGGTATGGTTGTAGAATTAATTTGTTCAACATAATCTGTCACAATGATTAATTTGAACTACCAGTGTTGCTATTTTTTCACATTTCAAAATGGCAACTACCGACACCACCTCTGGCGATTCATATTTTATACTCGATGCATCAGGCGACTCCCATTTTTGAAAAGGTTTTCCAAGGCTTCAAATATCAACTTATGTATTGAGATCGACGGTTAAAGTTTGTTACATTAGAACAGGGCCGGCTCAAGGTACCGGCAACTCGGGCAGTCGCCCGGGGCGCCATGTGCTAGGGGGCGCCATCAAGGAGTGCGGGTCCCGCGCATGCGCAGTTGGGCCGGTGCCAACCAGTGCATGCGCGGTGGCCGCCCTCCCTCAGGCCGCCCCGCACAAACATGGCGGATGGATCCAGGCTCGCCGGTGGTCACTCCGCCCCCCCCTCCGCCCCCCCCCCCCCGCCCCCGGCCCCCCCCAGCCCGGCCCCCCCCGCCCCCCCCCCCCCGCCTCCCCCCGGGCCCGCCCCCCCCCCCCCCCCCCGAAGGGCACCGAAGTTCAGCTTGCCCGGGGCGCCAGCAACCCTAGGGCTGGCGCTGCATTAGAATCATGAAATCATAGAATCCCTACAGTGCAGAAGGAGGCCATTCGGCCAATCGAGATTGTACCAACACTCCTAAAGAAAATCCTACCCAGGTCCACTCCCCAAACCGCGCCTCCCCTATCCCAATAAACTAACCTGGACATCCCAGGCAATTTAGCATGGCCAATCCACCTAACCTGCACATCTTTGGACCGTGGAAGGAAACCGGAGGACCTGGAGGAAACCCACATAGACACGGGGAGAACATGCAAACTCCACACAGTCACCCAAGGCCGGATTTGAACCCAGGCCTCTGGTGCTGTGAAGCAATAGTGCTAACCCTATTTGCCCGCACTTCACTGTCATAATCTTTTACAAATGTAGGACGCGATCTACTGGCCACAAGATGCCGGGAGAGGGGTCTTGCAGGATCTATCCAGCTTGCCACGCCTTGCGCGATCTAACGGGACCTCGTGGGATATTGCAATCTGGATCTTGCCCATTGTGGGTGGGATCAGTATTTGACAAATCTGCATATTAGAGTGAGCAGCTAGTCTCTGTTTAATATGTAGCTTGTCTGATCTACCCTAGGCATTGGGATCTAACCCCTTCGCCTCGGAGATCTTAGTACTGGTCCCCACCAACGGGGACCGGACAGAATGGCACTTGGGGGGTCTCCCAGGGGATGGAAGGCCCCCGGGTGGTTTCCCTCAGGGCAAGGTGGCACCCTGGCATTGCTGGCCCCACAAGGGCACCTTGTCACTGCCATCCTGCCACCCTGACACGGCCAGCCTGGCACCCGCGAAACACCCCACTAAACATGCTCAACACAGAACTCTGTTGCAAATCGGTTAGATCGCGCCATAATATGTTGACTACCAATCAGCTGACCCATGTAACGTCCACTGGCTTATATTTCATTAGCATTTTGTTTTTCATTCCATTAATAGTAATGAAGTTAGCTAGTTAGCCACAGGATAAGATCAAGGCTCAAGGGCATCTGCAAAGGCAGTAACTTAGTTAATAAAAACAAAAAATGCTGGTAATACTCAGCAGATCAGTCAGCATCTATGGAGAGAGAAAGAAAATTGATGATTTTTCATCAGAACTGGGAAAAGTTAGAAATGTTATAGGTTTTGGCTAAGTGATGAGTGGTAGGGTTAATGACAGGAGAGACTAAAGAGCGGAAGAGCTAATTCTCCAAAACCATTGATTCATGGGATGTGGGCACCATTGGCAAGGCCAGCATTTGTTACCCATCACGAAATGCCCTTGAACTGAGCGATTTGCTAGGCTATTGCCCTCTCTCCTCCTCCTGTGTGTGCTTTGGAGTTTAGTGGTCGAGAGTTGCTGCTATTTTACCTCTACTGACACAGGCGGAATGTAAAAACTGTACAAATGAAGCACCAAGAAAGCATAAGGAAAGAGAGAAGGTTCCTAGGTTCATGGATGAGGTACTGGTAGTGGAAGTGGACAGTTTGAACAACACCATATTCCCAAGCAGAATGCAGCTGTGGTGGGGGCGGGAGGGAAAATCCTGAACAGGCCTCAGAAGGGATTGGAAACAGATGGACTGGGAGGTCCATTCCTGTAGTTTGGCCCCAAGGACCTACAACATGGCCACAAGAAATATAATATCCTTATAAAGGTGGTAAAAATCAGTGAATGTATCCGCACATGACATTTCACTCACAATCCCATTGCTTTTCATGCTGATCAAAGCACTTCATCTCCATCGCTCACCCAGCCGTCTCTGACACACAGAACTCACTCCGAACATCTGGATATCCCACATCATTCTCCCAGAGTTTCTAATGACAGCCTTCCACCCAGCTCCCACTGCTTCCACATACCTCTACCTATTCTGCTGTGCCAAGCACATCACCCAAACAGTTACTGACATCCTGCCCTCTCTCTTGCTGGACAAGGTGGCCTAGAACAGGAAGGAACAAGAGAGAACGGTCTAAGGGCAAGCATGCCCACATACCCTGAGTCCCTTTTTATAATGAGACCATCAGTGGCTGAAACCCTTGCGCCTAGTTTCATGGAGAGCATTCTGAATGATGATACATTCCTGCTTTATGCTCTTGTCAATGGTGCCCCCAATGCCTTCTTGCTTTCCACCCCAGCCCTCTTTCCTCACCCCTCGTGTTGTCAGATACCCAAGAACTGCCGCCTGGTCAGATAGCGCCCCAATAGGAACTGTCACTTTATCTGTCACTCACAGCTATCAGCTCAGATATTAGCGCTGTGCCTACTTTATTGAGTAGCACAATGAGACTCTGCAATAATATGGTCAACGATAGCCCAGCTCTCAGTATAACACGGATCTGTCCTGGGTCTACAAAGCTTTTTTAAAAATTCATCCTTGCAGTCACCATTGTCACATTTATACATTTTATTAATTTTCAGTAAACGCAGTAAATGTTTTGAAATACATTTAATGGTCTTGTTCGAGACGAAGATATCAATCCTAAATGCTGCTTTCCATTTACTGGAAATATTTGTGTTAAGGAATTGTCACGAATACTCAAAGCTGTGCTGGTCGTAAAAATCACATCAAAAACAAAAGCTTTTTTTTTGAAAATTCGGTCTCCTTTTTTATCTTTGCCAGATGGCTTCCCCATAACCCCCCCCCCCCCCCCCCCCCCACCCACAGCATGAACTATAAAGCTGAGTTAAAGTATTTGTGAGTGTGAAAAGCAGCACAGATAATAGCAATCTGTTCAATGCTCTCACCTCAACAGGGATTCCTTTTTTTATTGGAGCAATATACCAACTGGTTATAATTATATAATAGCTTGGGCTTTTTAAAAAATTCATTTACGGGATGCGGGTGTCGCTGGTTAGGCCAGCATTTAATGCCCATCCCTAGTTGCCCTTCAGAAGGTAGTGGTCAGTTGCCTTCTTGAACCGCTGCAATCCTTGAGGTGTAGGTACACCCACTGTGCTGTTAGGGAGGGAGTTCCAGGATTTTGCCCCAGCGACAGTGAAGGAACGGCGATATATTTCCAAGTCAGGGTGGTGAGTAACTTGGAGGGGAACCTCCAGGTGGTGGGGTTCCCAGGTGTCTGCTGCTCTTGTCCTTCTAGAATCTAGATGGTAGTGGTCGTAGGTATGGAAGGTGTCATCTAACTTTGGTGAGTTACTGCAGTGCATCTTGTAGATGGTACACATGGCTGTCACTGTTCGTCGGTGGCGGATGGTTCGAAAGTTTGTGGTAGGGGGAGCAATCAAGCGGGCTGCTTTGTCCTGGATGGTGTTGAGCTTCTTGAGTGTTGTTGGAGCTGCACTCATCCAGGCAAGTGAAGGGTATTCCATTACACTCCTGGGTTGTGCCTTGTAGATGATGGACAAGCTTTGGGAGTCAGGAGCTGAGTTACTTGCCGTAGTATACCTAGTCTTTGACCTGCCCTGGTAGCCACAGGATTAACATGGCTAGTCCTGTCCAGTTTATGATGAATGGTAACCCCCAGGATGTTGATTATTCACTGCATAAGACACCAATCGCTCACTAGGGATTGGGTACACTCATTGTGGGTTCATTTATTAAGACTAGGCACATGAGAATAGGTTTAAAACTTGAAGACATCAGAGTTGTGTATGTTCTCTGCTCAAAGCAAAAATGAAACTAAGTCTGGACCACAATGCACATTTCCCTTCTCGTGATGTCATGAGGATTTCCCTTCAAGGTGTTTTACAATATCCCCCTTTCTTTTTAAAGAATGACTTTCTTCCAAAGAAGTATGACTATTTACAATACATGTTCATGTTTAGTACCATTACATAAGTGTATAGAACTGATGAATCTGTGAGTCTCCAAAGCGTAAAGGGAATCGACTGGTAGGCCCAGATCTTGGTAATGGTAACCTTGTCTGGAGGTTTTTTTTTAAATAAACAATTTTATTGAGGTAGTTTTTGGCATTGTAAACAGTTACAGACATCAACAGAAAGAAAGCAAAAAAGGCAAAAATGTGCAAACATCCATGTACTTTCAATACTTCAATCGTAACATACTGCACAAGCCCGCTCCTCTCCCACCGGTACTACCCGCCATTTTATCCCTCCTACTCTACTCTACTCTACCCTCCCCACCCCCCTCCCCCCACCCCCTGCTGACGCTCACTCTCCCGCAAAGAAGTCAATAAATGGTTGCCACCTCCGGGCGAACCCCTGTACAGATCCCCTCAAGGCGAACTTAATTTTTTCCATACCCAGGAAACTCGACATGTCCGCAAGCCACAACTCAGTCTTCGGGGGCTTTGAGTCCCTCCACGTCAATAGTATTCGTCGCCGGGCTATCAGGGAAGCAAAGGCCAAAACATCGGCCTCTTTCTCCCCCTGGACTCCTGGGTCTTCCGAAACCCCAAACATTGCCACCCCTGGACCCATCGCCACCCTTGTTTTTAGCACCCGGGGCATGACGCCCGCAAATCCCTCCCAGTACCCCCTCAGCTTAGGGCATGCCCAAAACATGTGAACGTGGTTCGCTGGTCATCCCGCGCACCTAGCGCATTTGTCCTCTCTCCCAAAGAATTTGCTCATCCGAGCCACCGTCATATGGGCCCGGTGAGGGCAGCACGGTGGCCTAGTGGTTAGCACAACCGCCTCACGGCGCTGAGGTCCCAGGTTCGATCCCGGCTCTGGGTCACTGTCTGTGTGGAGTTTGCACATTCTCCCCGTGTCTGCGTGGGTTTCGCCCCCACAACCCAAAAATGTGTAGAGTAGGTGGATCGGCCACGGTAAATTGCCCCTTAATTGGAAAAAATAATTGGGTAATCTAAAAATTAAAAAAAAAAAAAAAAAAAAAATATGGGCCCGGTGAACGACCTTAAATTGAATCAGCCCGAGCCTGGCACATGTCGCGGTCGAATTTACCCTACTCAGGGCCTCTGCCCACAGCCCATCCTCCATTTCCCCGCCTAGCTCCTCCTCCCATTTAAGTTTCAGTTCCTCTGTCTGGGACCCTTCCTCCCTCATGAGCACCTTATAAATACCCGAGACTCTACCCTCCCCTTCGTCCCTCCCAGAGACTATTCTGTCTAGGACCCCCATTGGCGGGACGCGTGGGAAAGATGGGACCTGTCTACGGAAAAAGTCCTACAACTGTAGGTACCTAAAATCATTTCCCCTTACCAGACCAAATTTCTCCTCCAAGCTCCTCAAACTCGCAAAGCTCCCTTCCAGGAACATATTGCCCACCCTTCCCACCCCTGCCCGCTGCCATACTTGAAACCCCCCATCCATACTCCCGGGGGCAAACCGATGGTTGTCGCAGATTGGCGCCCAAACCGACGCCCCCGTCTCCCCTACATGCCTCCTCCACTGGCCCCATATCCGCAGGGTCGCCACCACTACCGGGCTGGTGGAGTACTTGGCCGGCGGCAGCGGTAGAGGAGCCGTGACCAGGGCTGCCAAGCTGGAGCCCCTGCACAAAGCCGCCTCCACCTGCTCCCAGATAGACCCCGTACCCACCATCCACTTCCTTATCATAGCGATGTTGGCCGCCCAGTAATAATTAATCAGACTAGGCAAAGCCAGCCCTGCCTCGCTGCGGTTCCTCTCCAGCATCGCCTTCTTTACCCGCGGGGATTTTCCCGCCCAGACAAAGCTCATGATCATCCTGTTAACTCTTTTGAAGAAGGACTGTGGGACAAAGATCGGGATGCGCTGAAAAACAAACAGAAATCTAGGGAGGATTGTCATCTTTACAGTCTGCACCCTCCCTGCCAGCGACAGCGGGAGTGCATCCCATCTCCGAAACTCTCCCTTCATTTGCTCCACCACCCTGGCCAAATTTAACTTGTGCAGCCTGCCCCAGTCTCGTGCCACCTGGATTCCCAAATACCGGAAATTTTCCTCAACCAGCCTAAACGGTAGCCCTCTCAATCTGTTCTCCTGGCCCCTTGCCTGTACCACAAACATTTCACTCTTGGCCGTATTTAATTTGTATCCTGAAAACTGGCCGAACTTCCTCAACATTCCCAGTATACTTCCCATCCCAGCCACTGGGTCCGACACGTACAGGAGCAGGTCGTCTGCATAAAGAGAGACCCTATGCTCTACCCCGCCCCTCACCATCCCCTTCCATCCCTCTGGGCTCTCAGCGCAATCGCCAGCGGCTCTATGGCCAGCGCAAACAGCAGCGGGGAGAGCGGGCAGCCCTGCCTGGTCCCTCAGTACAACCTAAAGTACTCCGACACTTCTCTGTTAGTCCTGACTCTGGCCCTCGGGGCCTGATATAGTAATTTGATCCAATCCACCGATCCCTCCCCGAACCTAAACCGTCCGAGCACCTCCCATAGATAGTCCCACTCCACCCGGTCAAAGGCCTTCCCGGCGTCCATCGCCACCACTACCTCCACCTCCCTGCCCGCCGGGGACATCATTATCACATTAAGTAATCTTCTCAGGTTGGCCGCCAGCTGCCTACCTTTCACGAACCCAGTTTGGTCCTCCCCAATCACCTCCGGTACGCAGTCCTCCATTCTAACCGCCAGTACTTTTGCCAGGAGCTTGGCGTCAACATTAATCAGGGAGATTGGCCTGTAGGACCCGCACGCCTCCGGGTCTTTACCCCGCTTCAATATCAGTGATATAGTGGCTTACGACATTGTCGGCGGCAGGGTCCCTCTGTCCCTTGCCTCATTGAAAACCCTCGCCAAGACAGGGCCCACCAGCTCAGAAAACTTCCTATAGAACTCTACTGGGTATCCATCCGGCCCCGGGGCTTTCCCCGACTGCATGGCCTTTAGGCCCCCCCAATACCTCCTCCACTCTAATCGGGGCCCCCAGCTCATCCACTCGCCCCCCACCTACTGTTGGGAATGTTAACCCGTCCAGAAACCTTTTCATCCCCTCCGGTTCTTCCGGCGGCTCCGAAGTATACAGCTTGCGATAGAAGTCCCGGAATACCTTATTCAATCCTGCTGGGTCCTCCACTTTGCGCCCCACCCCATCCATCACTCTACCTATTTCCCTGGCTGCCTCCCTCCTCCTGCGTTGCTGCGCTAACAGTCTGCTAGCCTTTTCCCCATGCTCGTACACCACTCCCCTCGCCTTCCTAAGCTGTTCCACGGCCCTACTCGTGGATAGTGCCCCCAGTTCCGCCTGTAGTCTCTGCCTCTCCCTGAGTAAAACCTCCCTCCCGGGGACTCCGCATGCTCTTCATCTATCCGACCCATTTCCCTGACCAATCTATCCATCTCTGCCCTGTCTGCCTTGGCTCTGTGGGCCCCAATTGAAATCAGCTCCCCCAGCACTACTGCCTTTAGCGCCTCCCACAGGGTCGCCGCTGAGACCTCCCCCGTGTCATTCACCTGCAAGTAGTTTTGCATACACCTCCGAAGCCTCTCACAGATCCCCTCCTTCGACAGCAGTCCCACGTCTAGCCTCCATTGCGGGCGTTGGTAGCTCGCCCCCCCGATCTGCAGGTCTACCCAGTGCAGGGCATGGTCTGAGATAGTAATTGCCGAATATTCCGTGTTCTTTACCTCCCCTATACAGTCCCTGCTTAGCACAAAGAAATCTATCCTGGAATATACTTTGTGGACGTGCGAGTAAAACGAGTAGCCCCTTCCTGTTGGCTGTCTATCTCTCCAGGGGTCCACTGCCCCCATTTGCTCCATAAACCCTTTCAGCTCCCTTGCCATTGCTGGGGGTCTACCCGTTCTGGGACACGACCGATCCAAAGTCGGGTCAAGGACCATGTTAAAGTCCTCCCCCATTATTAGCCTGCGAGAGTCCAGGTCCGGGATCTTCCCCAGCACTCTTTTAATGAAATCCACATCATCCCAGTTCGGGGCATATATATTCACCAGCACCACTCTTCTCCCCTCCAGTCTTCCCCATACCATCAGGTATCTGCCCCCCCCTGTCTGCGGCTATGCCCTCCGCCTCAAATTGCACACGCTTGTTGATCATGATTGCCACCCCCCTGGACTTCGAGTCCAAATCCGAGTGGAAGACCTGGCTAATCCAGCCCTTCCTTAGCCTGGTCTGGTCTGACACTTTCAGATGTGTCTCCTGCAACATAATTACGTCCGCCCTCAGAGCCCGCAAGTGCGCGAACACCCGCGCCCTCTTAACCAGCCCATTCAGTCCCCTGACGTTCCAGGTGATCAGCCTGGTCAGGGGGCACAACCCCCAACCCCCCCCCCTCCCCCCACCATGCCGGTCAGCCATAGCCTTTCTCGGGCCGGCCCCCGGCCCGTGCATCGCGCCATTCCTGGCCCGCCCGTTGGCTGCCTCCACCCTCGACCTCCTTTTCAGTGCCTATTTCAAGTCCCTCCCACGTCAGCAGAACAACCCCACTAGCCAATCTGCTAGTCCGGTGACTCAACACTCCGGTGCCTTCCTGTCTCATTCCTATTGTTTCCCCGTCCTCCTCCCCACTCCCCGGCGCCCCATCCCCCTCTCCAACCCACTGGAGCAAACTCACTGGCACAGGAAGGCATGGACATCAACAAAACAAAAAAAAACAAAAACGAAAAAAACCCCCAACCCACGACCTCGGCCCCCCTTGCTGACCGGCCCCCCTTTGTTACCGTGCCGGCTCCAGCGTCCTCCGCGAGCTGCACAAAAAGTACAAATCAGCCCAAAAAGGAAAAAACAGAAAAAAGAGGAAAAAACAAAAACATAAGAGAAACCCCCCCAACCAATGTCCATGAACAAAGGAAAGAGTCCCAAATGTTCCGCTTGGCACCTTTGACCCAGCAAACCGTTGAACAGCAGCCCAGGCCCATTCGGCGTACCTTCCTACGGTAGTCCTCGGGCCCTAATTCGCGTCCGTGGGGCCTCTTTTCGGGACCAGCCCCTGATCCCTCGCAAAATCCATCGCTTCTTCAGGCTCGGAGAAGTAGTGGTGTTGACCCTGGTGCGCGACCCAAAGACGGGCCGGGTACAGCAGACCAAACTTCACGTGCTTCTTGAACAGCACCTCCTTGACATTCTTAAAGGCTGCTCGCCGCCGAGCCACCTCCTGGCTTAGGTCCTGGTAAATGCGGAGAACACTGTTGTTCCACGTGCTGCTCCTGGCGCTCTTTGCCCACCGCAGCACCCGCTCCTTGTCCACGAACCTGTGGAACCTAATCACCATCGGGCGGGGGGTCCGCCTGGCCGCCCCTGCCTCGCCTGCCTCGCCTGCACTCTGTATGCCCCCTCCAGCTCCGGCGGTCGCGGAAAGGCTTCGGCCCCCATCAGCTGCATCAATAGGTCTGCTACAAACACTGCAGCATCAGCTCCCTCAGCCCCCTCCGGGAAGCCGACCAACCTCAGGTTGTTCCTGTGGGCTCTATTCTCCAGCTCCTCCACTCTGTCCAGCAGTCTTCTCTGCCGCTCCTTCAGCCCGTCAACTTCTAGCGCCGCAACCGTCTGCGCATCCGCCTGCTCCTCCACCGCCTCTCCTAGCTCCTTAACTTTAACATCCTGCGCATCCAGCCTCTGGTTCAGCTGATCCACCGCTTTCTGGATTGGGTCCAAGCTGTCCCGCTTCAGCGCTTCAAAACTGGACTTCATTACCTGGAGCATGTTATCCAGCGCCTGCTGGATTGCTGAGTCTGGGGTCCGTGTGTCCGCCATCTTAGGTACCAGGAAAGTTTCTTAAGTTCCTTGCCTCTGTCCCTTTTTCTCTTTTTTCTTCTGCCTCCTGGACTCCCGCTGTTCCATGTGCCGCAGCCCGCTCCTCTGCACTTTCGCTGCCGCCTTCCTTCAGGTCCGTGGTCCCGCTATCACGGGGAATCAGCCCCTAAATGACCGCCGGAGTGAGAGCCCGCCGAATGTGCGGCTCACTCGGGCATCACCGCCACCGGAAGTCGTCTGGAGGTTTCCTTAATTGCTTACAGTGTCGACACCTCGACAGCCAGGTGCCAAGGGATACATGTGTACCCCGGTTGGCTGGTGTCGCTACAGACACGCAGGCACCCTGACTCCTGCCTTCAGTATCCGTCCACCGCCCAGTTTTGCCCGTCCCTCCTCATTGCGCCACCGTGGGCTGGCCATGCCCTCACGGGGGCTGGCATGTGTGTCACCTTGACTCTTCCCAGAAATGGTCTCCGTCAGCTGGGGTCACCGTCCAGCCATGGCGTGCCGCCTGGCATGTCGTTCCCGCAGAAAACCCTCCCCACCCCCACCCCAGAACATGGAGGCTCCCGGCCCCGACCCCCCCCCCCCCGAACATGACTGCACCCTCCCCACCCTCCTCCTTCCCCCCTCCTCCTTCCCCCATCTCCTCCTTCCCCCTCCTCCTCCTTCCCCCCTCCTCCTCCTTCCCCCTCCTCCTCCTTCCCCTCCTCCTTCCTTCCTCCTCCCCTCCTCTCCTTCCCTACCCCCTCGTTTTTCCCCTCCACCCCTTCCTCATTCCCCCTCCACCCCTCTCCTCCTTCCCCCCTCCACCCCGCCTCCTTCTCCCCTCCATCCCCCTCCTCCTTCCCCCCTCCTCCTTCCTCCCTCCACCCCCTCCTCCTTCCCCTTCCATCCCCCTCCTCCTTCCCCTCTGTCCCCCTCCTCCTTCCCCCCTCCACCCCACTCATCCTTCTTCCCTCCACCCCCTCCTCCTTCCCCCCTCCTCCTTCCCCCTCTGTCCCCCTCCTCCTTCCCCCCTCTACCCCCCTCCTCCTTCCCCTTCCATCCCCTCCTCCTTCCCCTTCCATCCCCCTCCTCCTTCCCCCTCTGTCCCCCTCCTCCTTCCCCCCTCCACCCCACTCATCCTTCTTCCCCCCACCCCATCCTCCTTCCCCCTCATCCTCCTTCCCCCCCTCCTTTCCCCCTCTTACTCCTCCTCTTTCTCCCCCCTTCTTCCCCCCCACCAAGCATGGCGGCACCCTTCCCCCCCCCCCCCCCCACCAGCCAACACCGGCCGTGGACACCACAACATGCTGCCTCCGAAAGCGTTGGCCACTCACCTCCTCACTCCGTATCGTCAGCCAGCATGACTGGCTGACAAATTTATTTTGCAGGGGTGAACCGCGACAGTGTGACCTGGGACCCTGGCGAAAACCTCGATGACGCCGCTGTCGCCGGTTGGGAGAATGGCGGAATGGCGTCAGACCGGCGTCGCGTGCAAATCCGGCGCGAACGCCGATTCTCCCAAACGGCGCGGCATGGGAGACTCCCACCCAGAACCTCCCAACCGTAATGTGTAGTGATCTTTCGATCTTTAAAGTACACGTGGTACTTTAACCGTGGCCCCTTTACAGTTGGATCCTTCTGGCCTTTGCACATTCCTATGAAAGGGACAAATGGTCATTCACATCCATTCAGCACTTGGCCTCAAGCCATAAGGGATTGTCACAATAATCGCACCATGATTAAATTGCCCAAATACTCAAAGTGACATTTGAGTCTTCCTAACGTGTTCCAGCTGAACCTTAGTCTCTATGTCCAGACGTGAAAGCTATCTGGGTGTACCTTCAAACGCCCCAAATGTGCAGTAATTGACTCCATCCACAAGCCCTCAGACTCCCTCCCCTGTTGATTTTTATTCCTCGGCTATTTTCCAACTGCGTCTTCACATCGGCTGTCAAAATGGTGCTTCTCTGCTTCTATTGTGAGACCAGCTTCCAGAGACCCCC
This sequence comes from Scyliorhinus canicula, assembly GCF_902713615.1. Lineage (NCBI taxonomy): Eukaryota > Metazoa > Chordata > Chondrichthyes > Carcharhiniformes > Scyliorhinidae > Scyliorhinus > Scyliorhinus canicula. Next base: position 64,721,002 of record NC_052147.1, read on the forward strand.
ACCATCACCATCCAGCTTCCAAAGACCCCACCATCACCATCCAGCTTCCAAAGACCCCCACCATCACCATCCAGCTTCCAAAGACCCCCACTATCACCATCCAGCTTCCACAGACCCTCACCATCACCATCCAGCTTCCAAAGACCCCCACCATCACCATCCAGCTTCCACAGACCCCCACTATCACCATCCAGCTTCCACAGACCCCCACCATCACCATCCAGCTTCCACAGACCCTCACCATCACTATCCAGCTTCCAAAGACCCCCACCATCACCATCCAGCTTCCAGAGACCCCCACCATCACCATCCAGCTTCCACAGACCCCCACCGTCACCATCCAGCTTCCAAAGACCCCCACCATCACCATCCAGCTTCCACAGACCCCCATCACCACCATCCAGCTTCCACAGACCCCCACCATCACCATCCAGCTTCCACAGACCCCCACCATCACCAACCAGCTTCTGCAGACCCCCACTATCACCATCCAGCTTCCACAGACCCCCCACCATCACCATCCAGCTTCCACAGACCCCCACCATCACCATCCAGCTTCCAAAGACCCCCACCATCACCATCCAGCTTCCAAAGACCCCCACCATCACCATCCAGCTTCCAAAGACCCCCACCATCACCATCCAGCTTCCACAGACCCCCACCATCACCATCCAGCTTCCACAGACCCTCACCATCACCATCCAGCTTCCACAGACCCCTATTATCACCATCCAGCTTCCACAGACCCCCACCATTACCAACCAGCTTCCACAGACCCCCACCATCACCATCCAGCTTCCACAGACCCTCACCATCACCATTCAGCTTCCACAGACCCCCACCATCACCATCCAGCTTCCAAAGACCCCCACTATCACCATCCAGCTTCCAAAGACCCCCACCATCACCATCCAGCTTCCAAAGACCCCCACCATCACCATCCAGCTTCCAAAGACCCCCACCATCACCATCCAGCTTCCACAGACCCCCACCATCACCATCCAGCTTCCACAGACCCCCACCATCACCATCCAGCTTCCACAGACCCCCATTATCACCATCCAGCTTCCACAGACCCCCACCATCACCATCCAGCTTCCAAAGACCCCCACTATCACCATCCAGCTTCCAAAGACCCCCACCATCACCATCCAGCTTCCACAGACCCCCACCATCACCATCCAGCTTCCACAGACCCCCACCATCACCATCCAGCTTCCACAGACCCCCATTATCACCATCCAGCTTCCACAGACCCCCACCATCACCATCCAGCTTCCAAAGACCCCCACTATCACCATCCAGCTTCAAAAGACCCCTACCATGACCATCCAGCATCCAAAGACCCCCACCATCACCATCTAGCGTCCAAAGACCCCCACCATCACCATCCAGCTTCCAAAGACCCCCACTATCACCATCCAGCTTCCAAAGACCCCCACCATCACCATCCAGCTTCCAAAGACCCCCACTATCACCATCCAGCTTCCAAAGACCCCCACCATCACCATCTAGCGTCCAAAGACCCCCACCATCACAATCCAAGTCCCTCTCATTATCACACAAGAGTATCATGTGCAAATTTCCATTCCTCAAATCATTCTGCTTTCTCACCCTCTAATCCTTGGGACCATCATATTCTTGAAATATTCCTGTCCTCCCCGCGAACTGTTTTCTGTGGATGTTCCAAAGCTCCATGTGGACATCACCCCTCCCCACCTTGAGGCCCAATGTACAGAGACCTACCAAACCTCACCACTTGAGACATTGAGTGCCCCCTTCCTAGCTACCAGTTCCCCACTTAAAGGCTGCAGATGCCTCCCTAGAGTGTGACTGTGCTCTCGGCGGCCCAATACCAAGCCAAGTAGCCAAATATGTGAAGAACTGGTCAGGCCTTGCACACCAAGCTGTGCACGACTGTCACAGTACCGACAGGCCTCACCTCCCTAGAGTTGCACCTGGACATATGTGCCAAGCACAGCCTTGTAACATACATACTGCCCTAGGACTGCATTTGTTTTCTGGGCCCAACTAAATGGTACTCTCTTCCCCAGGACTGCCTCAGACTTATTTATGCCCCTCTTCCTTTCACCACCAATATGGCGCAGTGGGAAAACCCGACCCGCCATGAAAATTGAGAAGGTCCGGTCCCAACTGCCAAGATGGCCGCTACTTGCCGGACAGGAAAACGTGGGGCGGGATTCTTTGGAAACCGGCGGGGCGGGCAACTCCGGCGCGAAGGAATGGCATGAACCACTCTGGTGTCGGGCCGCCCCGAAGGTGTGGAATCCTCCGCACCTTCAGGGCCTAGGCCTGCGGCGGAGTGGTTTGCGCCGCACAGGCTGGCGCGGAAGGAGCTTGGTGCCAAGCCAACCGGCGCCAAAGGACCTCCGCCGGCCACCGCGAGTTGGCGCATGCGCGGGAGCGACAGCGTGTACTGGCGATTCTCCCACCTGGCCGGGGGGGGGGGGGGGGGGCGGAGAATCCCGCCCCTGTTTTTTCAGAACCCAGATGCTTTGCTCCACAACATTCCTGGTGGCCACAGAGCTCTCAATGTAGGCGTAGTGTTCACCCTTGGTCGGGTGGTGGAGAGGAATCATGAGCCCTTGTCACCAAATTCCTTTGTAGTGGCTGAAATAATGCAGGAGCCACTGCCTGGGTGCAGGATGAAAGCAGGGTGCCTGCTGCCAAGATAATTTGCATACACCAACGTGGTGCTATTTGCATAGTCGCACAGCAGCTGCACGTACAGGGAGTGGCAGCCATTGTAGTTGCAGCACGCCGCCTCATTAATATGTGATGCCCAAGTTCCACATGCAAGCAGACAATGGTTCCCTGCACCATTTAGAATTCTGCTAGTCTGACAAAGCTGTGTGCCCTCTCCTCCCACTCACCTCTAGTTAGAGCAAAGTCTATGAAGTCTTCTTTCCTGCCATACTTCCTGATGCAGCAAGGCACAGATTTTAGCACATTGGCAATGTTGCTCTGTTCGAACCTGGAAGAATCCACTTGTGTAGGAATTAGGCTGATGACCATTTTCATGGCCATGGACAACAATATTGTTGATGATGTGGAGATGCCGGCGTTGGACTGGGGTGAGCACAGTAAGAAGTCTTACAACACCAGGTTAAAGTCCAACAGGTTTGTTTCAAACACGAGCTTTCGGAGCACGGCTCCTTCTTCAGGTGAATGGAAAGGCTTGTGCCAGAAATGTTTATATAGACACAATGTGGAGATGCCGGCGTTGGACTGGGGTGAGCACAGTAAGAAGTCTTACAACACCAGGTTAAAGTCCAACAGGTTTGTTTCAAACACGAGCTTTCGGAGCACGGCTCCTTCTTCAGGTGAAGAGCCGTGCTCCGAAAGCTCGTGTTTGAAACAAACCTGTTGGACTTTAACCTGGTGTTGTAAGACTTCTTACTGTCCATTATAATGTGACATGACTATGGTATGCTACATGATTATCGTGCTACTGAGTTGTTGATTGCTTTTCTGTGATTATGGTGGCAAGATTTAGCTCTGTTGCGCCGCTGGTGCTGATGTTACAGAAGCCTGGACGTCAGGAAATGATAACTGAACTGCTTCCAGCTGCCTCCAGTGCAGCCCACAGAATGCCTCGGAATTGTAAGGCGTGTCGTGTGTGCACTTGAAGCATGCAATAAGATTGTGGCATCAAACTGTGTCTTATGCTTATTTGGAACCTGTGGTAGTATGTCTAGAGGTACTACGGTACCTGGGAGTGTGAGCTGCTATTGGTGGAGAAGGCTCGCTGCTCATTGGCCCAAGTGTTGCTATTCTCATTGGTCAAGACGAATGTAGCTCCGCCCAATAAGGCGGAGTATAAGAACCCGTGTTTCCCAGCAGCCACTGTTCTTTCTGTACTCAAGCTGCTGGGGAAACATCTTGTATATTAAAGCCTCCTTCCTTTCTGTGGTTATTGATCGTGCATCAGAACCCAGTCTGTCATTTTGGGCCTTGCAGGTCCTGCTAATGCCGTCTTTAAACAGCCTCAACTGAACATGTGTTCTGTTGCACAAGAGACGCCGCCTCCTCTCACCTTCCCTGACCCCACTACTGCAAAGAGATTAGCATGACACTTTTGTTTGAGGTGCCTTCGACTGCCTTTTCCTGCTGCAGAGTGAGTGGACACACTGGCCGGGAGACTCTGAGCCCGCGATGGGTCGGAGAATCGCCAGGGGCGTGGGAAATTCCCGCCAAGCCGCTCCGCCGCCAGGCCACCGATTCTCTTGTCGCCGGAGAAACGGCGCTAATCACGTCTGCGCGGACGCTGTCGCGCCAGTTGGGGCCGCTGAAATAGTTCCACTGAGTCCTGCCGCCGTGCTTCAAACCTGGTACCACTCAGCGGGAGCTCGGCTGCTGGGGGCGGGGTATCTGACTCCTGTGGGGGGGCCTCCATAGGATCCAGGCCCGCGATCGGGGGCTTCCGATCGGCGGGCGGCTGCGATCTGGAGGGGTCCTACCTCCTTCCGCACGGGCCCGCTGTTAGGTCCCCGACATGTTGCTCCGCGTCGGTGCGGAGACAGCAACCACGCACATGTGCCGGTGCAGAGACAGCCGTCGCATACATGCGTGGACCCATGCCAGCTGTGGCATGCATGCGCGGATCCGCGCCAGCCGTGCAGGGCCGTCTTTCAGTGCCGGAGCAGTGCGCAGCACTCCGGCGCCATACTGGCCCCCTAAAAACCGGAGAATTGCTGGGCCAGGAGGCCCATTGACGCCGGTGTACACCACTTCAGTGTTAACGCCGGCGTCAAGACTTGGCCGGGATTCTCCGAAAAGAAGTTGAGTGAATTTGTTCGGCTCAAAAGTGGGTGGTGCTGGACTTTGACAAGGAGGTCAGTCGAGTTTGAAGACCTGTCAGCAGAAAGCCCGCTTCCACTAATTGGGGCCAGAGTTGCAGGATGAGCTCTTGGATTACATGATAACAGGAAGATGGAGCACAAGTAACAGTCAGTGAAGGCTGTGTGCAGTGATATGCCATCAATAAACACACGGCGAGTGATGAACGTAACTTGAGACTTTAATACACTAAACAGCAAGCCTCCTGCCTCTGGACCCGAACTGGGTTGGAGGCGGAGACTTGCCACCTTTATACATAAACCCGAGGGGAGGAACCACAGGCGGAGTCAGCCTGGACAAGCCCAGGCATTGTACAATACAACACAATTCCATACAATGCAATACCGTGGTTTACCACATGCAGACAGAGGAGGAGGAGGACCTGCCCACCAAAGCTATTGTCACAGTGAGCTTCTCTCTTACTTCCAAATCAGACAGGAGCAGTGTCTATTTCACCAGGAAGCGATTACTAAACAGTGCCACCCCTTCCCACTGGGACTGCGGCTGCAGAGCAGGCAACAATATTGTTAGAAGTCTTACAACACCAGGTTAAAGTCCAACAGGTTTGTTTCAAACACGAGCTTTCGGAGCACGGCTCCTTCTTCAGGTGAATGGAAAGGCTTGTGCCAGAAATGTTTATATAGACACAGTCAGAGATGCCCCGGAATGCAAGCACCTGCAGGCAATCAAATCATCAAAGATGCAGAGAGAGAGGTAACTCCAGGTTAAAGAGGTGTGAATTGTCCCGAAGCGTGGTACATTGGCGAGACCATGCAGACACTGCGACAACGAATAAACGGGCATCGTGCGACTATCAACAGGCAGGACTGTTCCCTTCCAGTTGGGGAACACTTCAGCAGTCAAGGACATTCAGCCTCTGATCTCCGGGTCAGCATTCTACAAGGAGGCCTTCAGGAGACGCGACAACGCAAAATTGCTGAGCAAAAACTTATAGCTAAGTTCCGCACGCATGAATGCGGACTCAACCGGGATCTGGGATTCATGTCGCATTACATTCGGCCCCCACCAACAAGCCTGGACTTGCAGAGGCCTACCGACTGAACTGGCTTGGGACAATTCACACCTCTTTAACCTGGAGTTACCTCTCTCTCTGCATCTTTGATGATTTGATTGCCTGCAGGTGCTCGCATTCCGGGGCATCTCTGACTGTGTCTATATAAACATTTCTGGCACAAGCCTTTCCATTCACCTGAAGAAGGAGCCGTGCTCCGAAAGCTCGTGTTTGAAACAAACCTGTTGGACTTTAACCTGGTGTTGTAAGACTTCTAACAATATTGTTGCCTGCTCTGCAGCCGCAGTCCCAGTGGGAAGGGGTGGCACTGTTTAGTAATCGCTTCCTGGTGAAATAGACACTGCTCCTGTCTGATTTGGAAGTAAGAGAGAAGCTCACTGTGACAATAGCTTTGGTAGGCAGGTCCTCCTCCTCCTCTGTCTGCATGTGGTAAACCACGGTATTGCATTGTATGGAATTGTGTTGTATTGTACAATGCCTGGGCTTGTCCAGGCTGACTCCGCCTGTGGTTCCTCCCCTCGGGTTTATGTATAAAGGTGGCAAGTCTCCGCCTCCAACCCAGTTCGGGTCCAGAGGCAGGAGGCTTGCTGTTTAGTGTATTAAAGTCTCAAGTTACGTTCATCACTCGTCGTGTGTTTATTGATGGCATATCACTGCACACAGCCTTCACTGACTGTTACTTGTGCTCCATCTTCCTGTTATCATGTAATCCAAGAGCTCATCCTGCAACTCTGGCCCCAATTAGTGGAAGCGGGCTTTCTGCTGACAGGTCTTCAAACTCGACTGACCTCCTTGTCAAAGTCCAGCACCACCCACTTTTGAGCCGAACAAATTCACTCAACTTCTTTTCGGAGAATCCCGGCCAAGTCTTAACGCCGGCGTTAACACTGAAGTGGTGTACACCGGCGTCAATGGGCCTCCTGGCCCAGCAATTCTCCGGTTTTTAGGGGGCCAGTATGGCGCCGGAGTGCTGCGCACTGCTCCGGCACTGAAAGACGGCCCTGCACGGCTGGCGCGGATCCGCGCATGCATGCCACAGCTGGCATGGGTCCACGCATGTATACGACGGCTGTCTCTGCACCGGCACATGTGCGTGGTTGCTGTCTCCGCACCGACGCGGAGCAACATGTCGGGGACCTAACAGCGGGCCCGTGCGGAAGGAGGTAGGACCCCTCCAGATCGCAGCCGCCCGCCGATCGGAAGCCCCCGAACGCGGGCCTGGATCCTATGGAGGCCCCCCCACAGGAGTCAGATACCCCGCCCCCAGCAGCCGAGCTCCCGCTGAGTGGTACCAGGTTTGAAGCACGGCGGCAGGACTCAGTGGAACTATTTCAGCGGCCCCAACTGGCGCGACAGCGTCCGCGCAGACGTGATTAGCGCCGTTTCTCCGGCGACAGGAGAATCGGTGGCCTGGCGGCGGAGCGGCTTGGCGGGAATTTCCCACGCCCCTGGCGATTCTCCGACCCATCGCGGGCTCAGAGTCTCCCGGCCAGTGTGTCCACTCACTCTGCAGCAGGAAAAGGCAGTCGAAGGCACCTCAAACAAAAGTGTCATGCTAATCTCTTTGCAGTAGTGGGGTCAGGGAAGGTGAGAGGAGGCGGCGTCTCTTGTGCAACAGAACACATGTTCAGTTGAGGCTGTTTAAAGACGGCATTAGCAGGACCTGCAAGGCCCAAAATGACAGACTGGGTTCTGATGCACGATCAATAACCACAGAAAGGAAGGAGGCTTTAATATACAAGATGTTTCCCCAGCAGCTTGAGTACAGAAAGAACAGTGGCTGCTGGGAAACACGGGTTCTTATACTCCGCCTTATTGGGCGGAGCTACATTCATCTTGACCAATGAGAATAGCAACACTTGGGCCAATGAGCAGCGAGCCTTCTCCACCAATAGCAGCTCACACTCCCAGGTACCGTAGTACCTCTAGACATACTACCACAGGTTCCAAATAAGCATAAGACACAGTTTGATGCCACAATCTTATTGCATGCTTCAAGTGCACACACGACACACCTTACAATTCCGAGGCATTCTGTGGGCTGCACTGGAGGCAGCTGGAAGCAGTTCAGTTATCATTTCCTGACGTCCAGGCTTCTGTAACATCAGCACCAGCGGCGCAACAGAGCTAAATCTTGCCACCATAATCACAGAAAAGCAATCAACAACTCAGTAGCACGATAATCATGTAGCATACCATAGTCATGTCACATTATAATGGACAGTAAGAAGTCTTACAACACCAGGTTAAAGTCCAACAGGTTTGTTTCAAACACGAGCTTTCGGAGCACGGCTCTTCAGGTGAAGAAGGAGCCGTGCTCCGAAAGCTCGTGTTTGAAACAAACCTGTTGGACTTTAACCTGGTGTTGTAAGACTTCTTACTGTGCTCACCCCAGTCCAACGCCGGCATCTCCACATCATGACATTATAATGGAACAGTAAATGCTGTTTACAGCCTGAGCCTGGACTGATACCCAATGGAGTTCTATAAAAGGTTTTAGGGGGTCCTGGGACCCTGGGTGAGGGCTTTAACGAGGTGAGGGAGCAGGGGGGTGCTCCCCCCGATGTTATCGCAGTCCTCGATCTCCTTGATTTTAAAACAGGATAAAGATCCGGAGCAGTGTGGGTCTTATAGGCTGATCTCATTGTTGAACATGGACGCCAAGTTATTGGCCAAGATCTTGGCCTCAAGGATTGAGGATTATGTGCCAGGAGATTCTGACAGGGGTTTGCTGACATTATGTTGGAGGTTCTGAAAGTGAGGGTGGTCCCGAGTCCAGAGATGGCGATTTTTGGGGTGTCAGAAGACCCGGGAGCCCAGGGGGCGAGAGAGGCCGATGTCTTGGCCTTTGCTTCTCTGGTAGCCCGGAGACGGAGCTTGCTGGAATGGAGGGAATTGGACCATCGAAGTTTTTCAGGCTTGAGAAAATTAAGTTTGCCCCTGAGGCGCTCGATGGAAGGGTTTGCTCGAAGGTGGCAGTCGTTGATCGACTTCCTTGGGAAAAATTAAGGTGTCAGCGTGGGGGCGGGGGGGGGGGCTTGTTCAAAAAGGGATGCAAGGGAAGGTGGACAAGGTGGTGTTGGTGGGGAATTTTTGTTGGGGTGTTGGTTATGTAAAGCCACGTTGGCTGGCTTAGGGGGATGTTGTTCCTTTGTGTTAAAAATTCTAATATAAAGGCCTTAATAAAATATTTTTTTTAAATGCTGTTGGCTTGCAGATCCATAATAATAATACTTAAGTTATCTCTGTCCAGAAAATTCATTTCAACGGACGTAAACAATCATACTTTAGTCGAGAATATATTTTTGTTTAATTATACATTACAATTTCTTTAGAGAAAAAAAACCACATGATTAATAAGTGTTTTTTTTCTTATTTATTATTTTACTTGTTAGTACTTTTGATATATAGGAGGCTGTTTTATTCAATGATAGATCCTCGTTATACTGAACAGATCTCAAGGAAATGGAGTGTTTATTACTCGAATAATATTGAGCCTGTCAGACGTAAACCTGCCTAATCAACTCAGGAGAAAACAGCTTCCAATTAAACTTTCATATTCTATAACTATAAACAAGTCACAAGGCCAGACTTTTGGCAACATCTGTATTTCTATTCCTAGGCCTGTTTTTACACATGGGCAGCTTGATGTAACTTTTTCCAGAGATTTTGCTAGAGTCTTTGGTGAAAGAATGATCAAAAATGCTGCATTTGAAGAGGTGCTGTTGCAATAAACATACTGATTTGACTGCCAATGTTTTGTGGGTCTCTGTTTATTGCATCTATATTTGACACTGTATGTAACAATATTTTGAAGGATCAATTTTTAAAAATCATGGGCGAAATTCTCCCAAAGGGAGACAAAGTGCCGACGCCGGAGTGAAATCCGGAGTGCTTCACTCCGGCGGCGGAGGCCGCTCCTCGCCCCCTATTCTCCCCCCGGGGGGCTAGGAGCGGCGGCGCGTCAATCTCGCACACCGGGCCTTGACGCTTGCGTCAAAGCGGCGCGGCCTGAATGACACGGCCGGCGGCACCTAAATGACGTCACCCGTGCATGCGCAGGTTGGCCGCCGCCAACCCGTGCATGCGCGGTTGCCGTCTTCCCCTCCGCTGTCCCACAAGACATGGAGGATTGATCTTGCGGGGCGGCGGAGGGAAAAGAGTGCGTCTTTCAGAGACGCCGGCCCGACGATCGGTGAGCACCGATCGCGGGCCAGACCCCTCCTGAGCACTCCCCTGGTGCTAGATACTCCCTCCCCCCCCATAGTCCCCACACCCAGTGGTCGCGCGATGTTCACGCCGGCAGCAACCAGGTGTAGTTGGTGCCGGCGTGGTGTTGGTGTCGGACTCGGCAGGCCGCTCGGCCCATCCGGGCCGGAGAATCGCCGCTCGACCGCGACCGTCGCAAAACGCGACACACCGTTTTGGGAGGGGTGGGAGAATCGCGTGGGGGTGCCAGGGCGGCATGGCGTGATTCGCCCGGCACTCCCGCGATTCTCCCACCCGGCGTGGGGATCGGAGAATCGTGCCCCATGTTTAAAGGGAGAGGAATTTGGCAATCATTTGACTGAAAGGTTATTTCTTTGAATAAGGTGAACGACTTAAGGGATTCTATTGTATATAATTTGTCCCATGCAGATTGCATTATGGTTTAACCTTTTACATTATAAAGAACTATTTGAACGTGCCTTTCTTGGATATTGAAAAATATATTGGAGTTCAACCCAAACAAATGTGCTGCCTGTGAGAATCCTGGGGGAATTAATTCTCATCCTCACGAGTTAGTTCCCTGATTCTGCGGCACACAGCTGTCATTTATTACATCAATACTGAATTGTTACTCTTATGTCTGCTTTTCACAACAGTGCCAATTAATGTGGGTCCTGGGTGTTTGCCGTTCCTGCGCCAGCTTATAATATTTTCTAAATCTGAATCTCTTATTCCGCTGGGGCCCAGAACTCATGAAAATCAAGGGTCAGGAATCTGCATTTGGAATAAGGGAGCTAGATTTAGTACTGTAAACATCAGAATGAGTGACAACTATTGTGGGAAACGGAGTGATCAGGGTAATACAGTGGGAAGGTTTTATAACCTGCTCGGATCATATTGGCTGGGGACAATTGGTTACCCCATGTTCCTTGAGGAGGATGAGCCACCCCAGTGAGGTGGAGGGGATGGGGGGCAGCAATCATTAGCAGTCCAACAGAGCTGACCATTGTGGCACCAGCTAGAGAGGGAACTAGTAGTGAACTGCTGGTACTGTGTACATATTCTTCTCAATAAAGTTACTTTCTGTTTGACTCTACAGACCCATGCTGGATTCTTCGTGGCCCTCACTAAAGAAGGGGTATCCTGAAGTTAGGGTTCAGAATGGCTGGACAAAATGGATTACGGTTTGTACCTACCACATTGAAGCTGACTTGGGATTATTTGATGCACACACCCAATATATTGTGAGAATATAAGAATGGCATAAAAATGAATTTACGAAGAAGTGCTCCTCTCAGTGGCCAGTGACACAGATGTAACAATTATTTCAGAATGTTTAAGAACATAAGAACATAAGAACTAGGAGAAGGAGTAGGCCATCTGGCCCCTAGAGCCTGCTCCGCCATTCAATTAGATCATGGCTGATCTTTTGTGGACTCAGCTCCACTTTCCGGCCCAAACACCATAACCCTTAATCCCTTTATTCTTCAAAAAACTATCTATCTTTACCTTAAAAACATGTAATGAAGGAGCCTCAACTGCTTCACTGGGCAAGGAATTCCATAGATTCACAACCCTTTGGGTGAAGAAGTTCCTCCTAAATTCAGTCCTAAATCTACTTCCCCTTATTTTGAGGCTATGTCCCCTAGTTCTGCTGTCACCCGCCAGTGGAAACAACCTGCCCGCATCTATCCTATCTATTCCCTTCATAATTTTAAATGTTTCTATAAGATCCCCCCTCATCCTTCTAAATTCCAACGAGTACAGTCCCAGTCTACTCAACCTCTCCTCATAATCCAATCCCTTCAGCTCTGGGATTAACCTAGTGAATCTCCTCTGCACACCCTCCAGCGCCAGTACGTCCTTTCTCAAGTAAGGAGACCAAAACTGAACACAATACTCCAGGTGTGGCCGCACTAACACCTTATACAATTGCAACATAACCTCCCTAGTCTTAAACTCCATCCCTCTAGCAATGAAGGACAAAATTCCATTTGCCTTCTTAATCACCTGTTGCACTTGTAAACCAACATTCTGTGACTCATGCACTAGCACACCCAAGTCTCTCTGAACAGCGGCATGCTTTAATATTTTATTGTTTAAATAATAATCCCGTTTGCTGTTATTCCTACCAAAATGGATAACCTCACATTTGTCAACATTGTATTCCATCTGCCAGACCCGAGCCCATTCACTTAACCTATCCAAATCCCTCTGCAGACTTCCAGTATCCTCTGCACTTTTCGCTTTACCACTCATCTTAGTGTCATCTGCAAACTTGGACACATTGCCCTTGGTCCCCAACTCCAAATCATCTATGTAAATTGTGAACAATTGTGGGCCCAACACGGATCCCTGAGGGACACCACTAGCTACTGATTGCCAACCAGAGAAACACCCATTTATCCCCACTCTTTGCTTTCTATTAATTAACCAATCCTCTATCCATGCTACTACTTTACCCTTAATGCCATGCATCTTTATCTTATGCAGCAACCTTTTGTGTGGCACCTTGTCAAAGGCTTTCTGGAAATCCAGATATACCACATCCATCGGCTCCCCGTTATCTACTGCACTGGTAATGTCCTCAAAAAATTCCACTAAATTAGTTAGGCATGACCTGCATTTTACGAACCCATGCTGCGTCTGCCCAATGGGACAATTTCTATCCAGATGCCTCGCTATTTCTTCCTTGATGATAGATTCCAGCATCTTCCCTATTACCGAAGTTAGGCTCACTGGCCTATAATTTCCTGCTTTCTGCCTACCTCCTTTTTTAAACAGTGGCGTCACGTTTGCTAATTTCCAATCCACTGGGACCACCCGAGTCTAGTGAATTTCGGTAAATTATCACTAATGCATCTGCAATTTCCCTAGCCATCTCTTTTAGCACTCTGGGATGCATTCCATCAGGGCCAGGAGACTTGTCTACCTTTAGCCCCATTAGCTTGCCCATCACTCCCTCCTTAGTGATAACAATCCTCTCAAGGTCCTCACCTGTCATAGCCTCATTTCTATCAGTCGCTGGCATGTTATTTGTGTCTTCCACTGTGAAGACCGACCCAAAAAACCTGTTCAGTTCCTCAGCCATTTCCTCATTTCCCATTATTAAAACTCCCTTCTCATCCTCTAAAGGACCAATATTTACCTTAGCCACTCTTTTTTGTCTTATATATTTGTAAAAACTTTTACTGTCTGTTTTTATATTCTGAGCAAGTTTACTCTCATACTCTATCTTACTCTTCTTTATAGCTTTTTTAGTAGCTTTCTGTTGCCCCCTAAAGATTTCCCAGTCCTCTAATCTCCCAGCAATCTTTGCCACTTTATATGCTTTTGCCTTCAATTTGATACTCTCCCTTATTTCCTTAGATATCCACGGTCGATTTTCCCTCTTTCTTCCGTCCTTCCTTTTTGTTGGTATAAACCTTTGCTGAGCACTGTGAAAATCGCTTGGAAGGTTCTCCACTGTTCCTCAACTGTTCCACCATAAAGTCTTAGCTCCCAGTCTACCTTAGCTAGTTCTTCTCTTATCCCCTTGTAATCTCCTTTGTTTAAACACAAAACACTAGTATTTGATTTTACTTTCTCACCCTCCATCTGTATTTTAAATTCCACCATATTGTGATCGCTCCTTCCGAGAGGATCCCTAACTATGAGATCATGAATCAATCCTGTCTCATTACACAGGACAAGATCTAGGACCGCTTGTTCCCTCGTAAGTTCCATTACATACTGTTCTAGGAAACTATCGCGGATACATTCTATAAACTCCTCCTCACGGTTGCCTTGACCGACCTGGTTAAACCAATCGACATGTAGATTAAAATCCCCCATGATAACTGCTGTACCATTTCTACATGCATCAGTTATTTCTTTGTTTATTGCCTGCCCCACCATCTCATTACTATTTGGTGGCCGATAGACTACTCCTATCAGTGACTTTTTCGCCTTACTATTCCTGATTTCCACCCAAATGGATTCAACCTTATCCTCCATAGCACCGATGTCATCCCTTACTATTGCCCGGATGTCATCCTTAAATAACACAGCAACACCACCTCCCTTACCATTCACTCTGTCCTTCCGAATAGTTTGATACCCTCGGATATTTAATTCCCAGTCGTGACCATCCTTTAACCATGTTTCAGTAATGGCCACTAAATCATAGTCATTCACGATGATTTGTGCCACCAACTCATTTACTTTATTCCGAATACTACGAGCATTCAGGTAAAGTACACTTATGTTGGTTTTTTTACCTCTGTTTTGAATCTTAACATCTCCAGTTTTATTCCTTTTGTTATTACTGGGCCTATTCACTGTGCTCCCCTCAGTCACTGTACCTTGTACTGTCGCCCTTATGGATTTCTGACTATGTCTTCTCTGCCTTGCACTTTTCCCCTTACTTCCTTTTGTTTCTGTCCCTGTTTTACTACCTTCCAACTTCCTGCATTGGTTCCCATCCCCCTGCCACATTAGTTTAAACCCTCCCCAACAGTTTACATCAATGCATCTCAGCTAATCACCAACCATAATCACTTTATCTATAGTTATTAAATTCACAGGCACCAATATCTAGGGGATGGTGAATGACTGGAGTTCTGATGGGTTTGCCCATGTGGGGCATGTTGGCTAGCCCTCACATTGTCCTCAACGGGGTGCCGGCCATGATGGTCCACTCGGTGACCGAGATACCTGACCTCGGTCATGTTAAAAACACATTTCTCCCGCCAAAGGCGGATGCTGGCTTCCTGGGAGCATCGCAAAACCTTGGCCAAGTTACGAGATTTCCTGGTTGTAGGAGCCCGTGATCAGGACATCGTCGAGGTAAACCGCACAGGATGTTTTCCATAACCCGCTGGAAAATGGCAGATGCTGAGGAAACCTGTTGCTCGTTCTGCGTGAGTGTGCTTAACACTCAATTTGGCTCTGTTTCGTTACTTAGCTCTGGAGTCGCCAGGTATCGTTAAGATACCGCCACAAGTTTCAAGGTTAAGTTCAAAGCAATAAAACCATACACCAATTAGTAAGTTCAAACAACTGAGTTTATTATAATACAATTATAATACTACCCATGCACACGCTAAGAGGATTAAACTATTCCTACCGCTAAATAAACAAATACTTATCTCAAGGGAACTGCCAGATCAGGGGACAAGGCCTCTTGCTCTGCTCTGGTCTGCAGACTTCAGGTTGCTACGGGTTAAAAGGAGTCAGGAGTGTCTATCTCTGGTAGCGATCGTTTTGAGACTTACTTGCTGGCGGCTGCTGTCCCAAACCTCTTCTCTCTCTCGTTCAAGGTTTTCTTTGGCAAAAGCTGGTCGAGATGCTGGTCCAGAGAGGAGGGCTGGTTAAGGAGAGAGGAGGGCTGGACAAGAAGAACAAACTAAGTGTGGGACCTGTCTTTTATAGGTCCCAGGGATCCGCGCCCCTTTGGGCGGACCCCTTTACCTGCTCGGAATCGATTGGGTCTCTTCCCAATCGATATGTTTGAATCCCCCCAATACTGAGGCTGTTCCTTGGCTACTGTGCGGGCTTTCAGGTGCTTTGTTTTCGGACCCCGCTGGTGCAGGGGTGTCTGGTTTCCTCATACACTGTTGCAGTTACTTCCCCATTTGTGTCCATTGTCCCTGGGATCGTTCCATTACTATGTTAACTATCCCGGAGATTGCCTCATTAGTATGCGGAATGTTTGTTTCGGTGCTGTCTGCTCCCTTAGCAGACAGAATCCACATTTGCTTGGTGCAGCCTGCTGGTGCTGCAAACATTGTCCATTTTAACCTGTAAGCTTTGCGTTCCTCCATTTCGTATTTAGGGAATGGCCAACTTCGGTGGCTACAAACCCCAAAAAACAAACGTATGTACTCGTACAGATCTCAGTACATGTTGATGGTAACGAAGTGCCGTGAGTCGGGGTCTAGGACCAACTGGAGATGCGCATGGCTCATGTCTAGCTTTGTGAATGTGTGACTGCCTTTGAGCTTCGCACACAAGTCCTCAATTCAGTGGACTGGGTAACGGTCCCAACAAGAGACCCAGTTCACTGTCATTTTGTAATCACCGCACAGGCACATGGAGCCATCGGGCTTCAAAAGAACAGCTGGAGCTGCGCAATCCAAGAACTGAACGGTGTGTCTGATGCTCCAATCATCATAGATGTTCCATCTATGTTCAATGTTCCAATTCTGCATCTACCTTCGGCCACAGGGCATATGGGACTAGTCTGGCACAAAAATAGCAAGTTGTGCCAGTGGTCCACACTGATCTTGGCCACGGCCCCCTCTATGGTGCCTAGGCCCTCCTGGTATATGCCAGTGAACTTTGCCAAAACCCCTTCCAGTCCGTTTGAGTACATACGACACACCCGCTGCCAATCCAACCGCAGGCGCCACAACCACTCGTGGCCCAGCAAACTCGGTTCGCTGCTGTGCACCACCACCAGTCGTCGGCCTGCCAACTGCTGTCCCTATGTGTCGGGGACCATTGATGTGCCCTCAATCAACAATGGTTCCAAATGGTGTCCCGTATCGCCATAGTAGGCCCGGACACGTGGCTGTCAACCTCGTTCAGCTGGGCGATGGGGAGATGGGCCTTCACGGGGATGTTGACTGGCCAGATCTCAGCGGCTGGTTGGTGCCGGCCTGTAATCAACATTCAAGCCTTCTATCTCAGGGGAAATCTCACGGTGGCTTTTGGGGCCTCTGCAGCGGAGGCTGGCTTCCCTGCGGAGTCTGCCCATTGTCGGGGGGCTGTCTTTTCCGGTCTTAGAAAACCAGTCAGACAGGCAGCCTAGGTTTGCTGCAACCATGTCGCAGAGTTCCTGGATGCACTGTTCAGCACTTTCACGGGAGATGCCGATCTTGACCATTCGTTGCAGGTCCAGGTGAGTCTCAGACAAAAGTTTGAATTGTGCTGCAGGGTCCCAAAGGCCACAGACAAAAAGGTCTTGAGTCTCGTTTAACAGGGCGGCAAACTCATAGGTTTTCGCAAGTTTCCTTAACTGGGCCAAGAAATCGCTGGTTAATTCACTCTGGGCCTGGGGGGGCGCTATGGAAACAGAAACAGCGAGCGAGGAACAGTGGTTTCCAGTGGAAATGGTTCCCCACAAGGGCCACCAAAATGTAAAAAGATCGGGTATCGGGCGTATCTGCGTGGGTCAAATCATGATTATGCTCTAGGTCGATCCGCCACAAGACATGAGCAAAACCATCGTCTGTCTTTCATCCCCTATAATCGCCTTCGTCCAGAAAAGGTATCGCATCCGTTTGATGTACTGTTCCCAGTCATCCATATCTGTCTCGAACGGTTCCAACTTCCCAATGTGGGACATCCCTCCGGGCGGGTTGGAGGCCACCAGAACTCGAAATGGGATGGTCTGGTATCGTAGCACTCGGTGCCGATGGTAGCCCCACTTTATCCTTATCGCCAGTGTAGTATCCATACCAGGAGAATAAGCATGAAACGGCAAGTAGAATGCAATCTATACTCTTTTTTAAAAACTGTACACAAATCTCCTCTCCCTGAAGGGTCTGCCTCACTGCCCTGCACCCAGGTCGGGGCTTTTATACTGTGGGGGCTCCCTCATGAAAGGGGAAGCTCTGCCCTGTTACCGAGGAAGTTCATATTCTGTGGAGGTCACGGGGAAAACGAATGGTCCACATCCCGTGGTCTCCATTGGGGTTATAACATTGACAATGTCCGCTCTTCAAAAACTGAAGAAAAAAAACATGTGTGTAATGTTGTACAGCTGAATGTTTCTAAGCTTTTGTGAGAAATATGCTAAGCTCTTAAGAAGTTATTCAGTGCATTGCAGGGAAAACAATCATTCCCTCTGTTTTCTGTCAGAAAGAAAGCTGTTTTGAGTTTAAAAATCACAGTTTTGAGTTCCAGCAGATCAAAGTTTGTACAAATCCTCAATTTCTGCCTGGTCTTTCATCTGGACAAAGTAAACCATTTCTATAATACAGTAATTTAAAGAAAGAATCCCAACTAAAAACTATTACAATGCTAGTTCAAACGTATAATGGTCAACAAGCTTAAGTTTCTTTTCCGCCAAACCTGTTGATTTTGTTTGAATGTGTTATTTTCAATGACAACTTACTGATGAAATTCATTTGGGGAACTACACTGTAGCCGGTCTTGAGCCGAATATGAAGGAGCTAAATTAATACAAACAATTTAAAATGATGGGATCATTGATGCACCTATATCAGCGACTGTACCTAGTCAACTCTCCCATACTGTTTGGCTCAGTAACTGCTCCGACCCAATTTCAAATACAATCGGGAGCATAAAAGGCATTTATTTTAAAAATAAACTTAATGGCCTTGTTTTGCAATTTGATCTTTAGGAAGGGACTGATCGTAAGATTCTTTTTTCAACAATGCAAATATTGTTTTTCTCTATTTTTAGCACTGGCATTTGAGGCTTTACTTCATATTTTCCATTCTTTCTTGGCATTTGTTGCCCAAACCCTAGTTGCCCTTGAACTGCATGGACGTCTCAAAGGGCAATTGCTGTGTGTCTAGAGTCACATATAGGCCTGATTGGGTAAGGATGGCAGATTTCCTTCCCTAAAGGGCAAGATGTTTTTTTACGCCAATCAATGTTAGTTTCATGGTTATCATTACTGAAACTAGCTTTAAATACCAGATTTGATAACTGAATTCAAACTCCACCAGCTGCCGTGGTGGGGTTTGAACCCTTGTCCTCAGAGGATTAGTCCAGTGCCACCACCAATTCCCCCCTCTTCTTAGTTATAAGGGAAATGTATGGCCTTTTGAATCACTAGCTGGGTAAACAGGAGTACTAAAACATTGAACCCAAAAAATGATACAATGGCTGGCCAAAACTAAGGGCGGAAGTCTCCCATGGTTTGCCTGGCTGCTTATTGATAGGCTGGGAGGCTGGAAGGCGGGAATTCGATGCGAGTGCAAAAAATAAGTTGCACGTTGGAGTGAATATCCTACGTTATCGTCTGCTCGTGCCTGTCATGGTGGATTAGGAAACCTGCTGGGGCTGGCGCTAATGGAATGCAGATGAAGGGCTGACTGGAATCTTCCACCCACGCCCAATTCTCCATTTATTTAACGTGGCAACACGCCAGTCCAAAGCAGGCCTGGAACAACATGGCATGCAGATGTCAGGACTCACCTGAACAATGTCTGGGGCTGTCTGCACAGGTTTGAAATGAAAGCAGCCAGCAGCCCTGAGAATGGAACAGCAGTGGGTAGAAGGAGCAGCTACAGACGGTGCTGCCAGATTCAGTGTCATCGAGGAGGTTCATCTTCCAGTCTCACAGTGTTCCGAGAGGTCTATCTTCTTTTTCGGGAGGTTCATCCTCTTTCTTCAATGATGGGTCAATGATGTTGAGTACCTTTTAAATGTGATGCCTGGGTAAAATGGCAAACTATGCGCCATCAAGCCTGCCCCCCCCCCCCCCCCCCCCCCCCCCACCATGTAAAACCCACGGTGGCATAATTAATGAAATCGGAGCCAGAAGATACAACATGGTTTCCCCCCCGACCTTCGCGGTGGTCAGCACCCCGTGTTCCCTCCGCCACAGGATAGCCCACAGATGGTAGAACTCTGCCCTACGTGTCCCAGGGATACATTCACT
Organism: Scyliorhinus canicula; assembly: GCF_902713615.1. NCBI lineage: Eukaryota > Metazoa > Chordata > Chondrichthyes > Carcharhiniformes > Scyliorhinidae > Scyliorhinus > Scyliorhinus canicula. The sequence continues at coordinate 64,740,723 of NC_052147.1, forward strand.
ACAGGCAAGGTTTATTACCCAGTTAGGACTAACTCAAGTCACCAGGCAGGACACTACACATTGGTAACTGGCTGCAAACTCATTAACTCGCACAATGGGGTTGATATGATCAGGTATGCAGATCACTGCTGCAATACAGGAAGATGTATAGATTTCTATTTGCAGCTACCAACCCACAAAATGCCAGAATTATGAAATGTTTTTCAAAAATAACAGAATGAGCCAAGTTAAAATTTAAAATGAATTAGTGCTTTAATTTTTCATTATGATCTGGAGTGAGCATCATTTTCCATGAATAATGAATAGATCTCCCAAGGCCTTCCTCACAGTTACTTTTGGAGAACGATGTATTATCTGAACTGAACTGATTTCACCGCCTTATCACTCATTATATGCTTGCAGTTCTCTCTCAAGGGTTTTGTTTACCTGGGATAAAATGTTGACTATTTCAACTCATGTTAGGGAATGAGGAAGTAAGCAAAAGGTGAAAGCTTTTGTAAAAAACACAATGGACAACCAAAAATAAGAATTAATACATTTATGTGTCACTCTCTACCCACTTACTTTCTCTATCTGATCAACTCTTAAGTCTCTGATGAGATAAGATGTGTTGTTGTCTTCTTCATTTCTGTATCCATCTCTTCAGTGGTTTGAATCCCTCCTACTGGTTTGCACACATGTTACAGCACCAAAATGGCTCTGATTGTGAACACGGTATGCCGTGCCTCCTTAACGTGCTTAGATTTTTCTGTGTTTCCCTATGGCTGACCACACTGTCTTCCTCCATCACCAACTCTTTGCTTTACCCAGTATTTATAGCAAGCGCATGTCTAACAACACTTTTTCAAACCCACACCCGCACGTTGTTAGGGAGGAGGTTCCAGGGCTTTGGCCCCGCAACACTGAAGGAATAGATTTCATTCCAAGTTAGGACGGTGTGTGGCTTGGAGGAAAATTTGTAGGTTGTGGTGTTCCCATGCATCTGCTTCCCTTATCCTTCTAGGTAGTAGAGGTTGCAAGTTTGGAACACGATGTCAAGGGTGGCTGGTCAAGGGGCGATGGGTGGATTCTCTCTTGTTGGAGATTGTCATTGCCTGGCGTCGTTGAACAAGCAGCTGAAGGTGGTTGGGTCTAGCACACTCCCCTGAGGAACTCCTGCAGCGATGTCCCAGGACTGAAATGATTTACCTCCAATAGCCACAACCATCTTCCTTTTTGCGAGGTATGACTCCAACCAGCAGAGAGATTTCCCCCTGATTCCTATTGACTTCAGTTTTGCTGGGGCTTGTTGCACACATTCAGTCAAATGTGGCCTGATGTCAAACTCAGTAACTCTAAGCTCACCCCTTAAGTTCAACTCTTTCCTCCATGTTTGGACCAATGCTGTTATGAGGTGAGGAGTTGAGTGATCCTAGTGGAACCTAAAATGAGTGTCCATAAGACCATAAGACATAGGAGCAAAAATAGGCAATTCAGCCCATTGAGTCCTTTCCGCAATTCAATGATATCATGTCTGTTCTGATATGATACTCCTGAACTCCACTTTCCACCCTTATCCCCAAAACCCTTGATTCCTTTACTGATTAAAAATCTGTCTATCTCAGGCATGGACATATGTGGCGGCTCAGCCTCTCCAACCCTCTGCGATAAAGAATTCCACAGATTCACTACCCTCTGAGAGAATAAATTCCTCCTCATCTCTGTTTTAAATGGGTGACCCCTTACTCTGAGATGATGCCCTCAGGTCCTAGACTCTCCAACAGGGTAAACGGCCTATTGTGAGGACCATGCAGAATCCAGCATCAGTTTGTACAGTCAAACAGAAAATAACGTTATTTCCAGCAATATGTACAAAGTACCAGCAGTTCACTACTAGTTCCCTCTCTGGCTGGTACCACAGCTCTATTTATACAGCTACACAGCTAATGATTGCCCCCCCCCCCCCCCCAACCCCCCCCCCCCCCCCAATAGGCTCAGGGCAGGTTATAACACCACCTCTCAGCATCTACCCTGTCAAGCCAGATGAGAATCCTACGTCAGGTTATTGCTGAGTAAGTGCCACTTTATGGCACTGTCGATGACAACTTCTATGACTTGCTGATGATCGGGAATAGACTGATAGTAATTGGCCGGGTTGAAATTGTTCTGTGTTTTGCGGACAGGATACCGAGGCAATTTTCCATATTGCTGGGTAGACCCCATTGTTGTAGCTGTACTGGAAAGGCTTGGCTCAGGACATAGCTAGCTCTGGAGCACAAGTCTTAATAACCATTTCTGGAACATCATCAGGACCCATAGCCTTTGCAGTATCCAGTGCCTTCAGCCACTTCTTGATGTCACGCGGAGTGAATCAAATTGGCTGAAGACATGTCAGGAGGAGATGGATTATACACGTGGCACTTTTGGCTGAAGGTGGCTACAATATTTCAGCTTTGTCTTTTGCACTGATGTGCTGGGCTCCTCCATCATTTGGATGGGGATATTTGTGGAACCTTCTCCTTCTGTTAGTTGTTTAATTGCGCACCACTATTCATGACGAGGTGTGGCAGGATTGCAGTGTTTAGATCTGATCTATTGGTTTTGGAAATGCTTAGCTCTGTCCATAGCATGCTGCTTCCACTGTTTGGCATGAAAGTAATCCTATATTATAGCTTCATCTTAGTTTTAAGAATGCCTGACACTGTTCCTCACAACCCCTCCTGCATTCTTCATTGAACTGGGGTTTACTTCCCCACTTAATTGGGCTAAACAGCTGGCTTGTAATGCAGAACAAGGCCAGCAGCGCTGGTTCAATTCCCGTACTGGCCTCCCCGAACAGGCGCCGGAATGTGACGACTAGGGGCTTTTCATAGTAACTTCATTGAAGCCTACTTGTGACAATAAGCGATTATTATTATTATTGATGGTAATGGTAGAGTGGGGGATACATTTCCAAACTACTCTGGGAGTTACAGCTTGCAGTTCAATACAATTGTGCTGCTACTGATGGCCCACAGTGCTTCATGGATGCCCAGTTTTGAGTTGTTAGATCTGTTTAAAATCTATCCATTTAGCACAGTGGTGGTGTCGCACAACACGATGGAAGATATACTCAACGTGAAGGTAGGTCTCCAAAAGGACTGTGCGATCATCTCTCTCATGGATAAATGCATTTGCGTCAGGTAGATTGGCGAGGATGAGGTCAAGTAGGTATTTCCCTCTTATTGGCTCTATCACCATCTGCTGCAGACCCAGTGTAGTAGTCATGTCCTTCAGGACTTAGCCAACTCAGTCAACAATGGTGTTACCAAGCCATTATTGATGATGGACATGCACAAGACCCCCACCCAGATTGCATTCTGTGGCCTTGCTTCTTCCAATTGGTGTTTAACATGGAAGAGTGCTAAGTTATGGTGTCGAGGTGGCGATGGTTGGTAGCTTCAAATTCCTAGGAGTGCACATCACCGACAATCTGTCCTGGTCCACCCACATTGGCGCAATGACCAAAAAAGCACAACAGCACCTGTACTTCCTCAGGAAACTCAGGAAATTTGGCATGCCCATATTGACATGGGTAGGTTGGCCAGGCCTCCCTGGCAGCGATCACATTTATCCTCCACCTCCAGGAAGAACCTGTTCATTCGGGTTCTAGTTAGGTGTGCTCTATGCACCATGTTAAACTGCATGAGCCTTAGCCTTGCGCAGGAGGAGGTAGAGTTAGCCCTACTTGAACATGCTGCCGAGGTTCCTCTTTCTGTTCAGTTCCACATCAATCTTCATCCCAAAGGCTTTTCTTTTGAAATAGACAAAATGATCATGGCGTTTGTGTGCGGGAGGGGAAAGAACCCAAGCATCCCCAAGTCTACACTGCAAAGGAGGAAAAACATGAACGGCCTGGCCCTCCTGAACCTGCAATACAACCACTGGGCACCCACAGCCGAGAGGGCGAGGGAATGGATACAAGAACCAAACAGAGAACGCGTTCCTGCAAGGGAACGACCCTCCGGGCCCATGCCGCAGCAGTGTTTCCATTCCCCCCACCCCCCCAGCTGGCAAAATATACATCCTGACCAGTGGTGGTAGCCATATTGAGAACATGGAACCAAATGAGACAGCATTTCAGTTTAATGGGGATCTCCTCCATGGCCCCCACCTGCGGTAACCACAAATTCCCACCAGCCATGCTGGACGCCACCTTTAAAAAATGTAGACAGGATGGGGTGGGAAGCTAGCGGTCAGGGATTTTTACATAGGGGACAAGCTTGCGACCCGAGGCAAACTAAGAGAAGAACTGGAGCTACCGACAGGCACCTTCAAATCAAAGCACCTTCAAATCAAACACTTTCTCTGCAAGGAGACAACGAGATATCCTCGGGCCCTGAGAGATATTGTACTGGAAAAACTACTAAAAATGCACAGTAAGGAGAGGGGGACATCTACGGACAACTTCTGGAAAGGGCAAGGACACCATTGGATGGAGCTAGGCAGAACTGGGATTCCTAGCATCTTCTACAGCCAATTAGGACCCTCCCCTTTTAAGCGGTGCAGACTAGCTTTAAGTATTGCTGGGAAATTATGATTTTTGGCCTCTTCTTGTGCATGCGGCCAATGAGCAGCATGGTTATTGCTGGCTGCACACAGAAATCATTCTAATGAACAGGCGCCATGAAATTGGCTCATTGCCTGCATTTCAAGCAATGGACATCAGTTAATCACTCATTGCAATCCTCAGCCAGGCTTTCAGAGGCTATCCAATTTGGCTCTGATGTTGACTCTTTAATATTAAATATACATCAAATGTGGGTACTCGGATTAAGAACTTTCAATAGTCCATTAGTCCGTTTTTTGATCCTAAAATTTATTGTTTTTGCAAATTGTGTGTGAATGATTTAGCTCTTGTGCTTTGTGGGATCTATGGCACAACCTGATATTTTTAATATTTTTTTCTCTCAGATGTTTGATAGAACAGCCAAAGTTAAGCCACAGGCCCTTCTCATTTATATGATGTATTATTTAATTGAGCTCAAGAACCACAAGGGCAAATGGCTGTTTCGTATATAATACAGAAAATGAAAACATCTATCACACCCCAGTTTTAAATTTAACTCTGATGTCTTCAAGTTAATTTTGTTATTTAGTAAGAGGCTAATAATTTACATTCTGGGTGTGATCATTCATGTGCTGAATAATAAATGCTGCAGTTTAAGGCTTTTAAAGTACTGTGGAGGAGGAAACGAATGTTCTCACCATTTCCAGTATACTTCTGGTGCAAAAACAGGGCCAGTTAACTGCTTTGGCAAGAAGAGGCCATTTCCATTTCTTTTTCTTTGCCATAAGCTCACTTCCCAAGTTGCCTTGTGCTTTTTGGTCCTTTCCTTGATCCACCCACAAACACGCAATTTCTGCCATTTATATATCGCCTGATATAAATGTTCATCCTCCTTTAGCACTTTCACTTTTTTCGCTGCTTTCTCACAGCCATTATCTGCTCATATGGAAAAGATGAAATTCTTGGCAATATTTGAAACAGTCATGCCGAGATGCTCCGTGCCTGGAAACTAAATGCCAAAGAACCCTTTTATGTGAAAAATGTCGGCTTTTCTCTGTAACTAGTGTTGCCAATTCACACCGGAGACGCCAATAATGTTGCTCTTTTTAACTGGATACTGATATGACATTTATTAATGATGATATTGCTTTTCAGAGTCGCCAGGAATCAACTGATACCACCACAAGGTTTAACCGGATATCGATCAAAGACCAAACAACCAGTTAGTTAGTTCAAGTTCGATGATAGTTTATTTACACACAAGAATTACTTCGACATGCAACATAAACACGACAAGCTAAATTACACCTGACATTACAACAACTTGTACTTAACTTCAGGCATCCGGCTTTATGCAGAGGAACAAGGCCTTTGTTCGGATCTTGCGTGGCTGGGTCTGGAGAAGTGCATTTGTTTCTGCTGGGCTCATCCATCTGGTAGCGATCGTTGGTCTTGAACTTCTCATCTGGTCGTGATGCTACACTTGGTTTTAGGCGTAGGGCCAATGGAGACCGAGCACCGGGGCCAAGATAGACTGAACACATGGCAGTGTCTCTCTTTATCTTTCTGGGGTTTTGCGCTGTTTTGGGCGGTCCTTAGGTTTGGACCCAATAATTCGACAGGCTTCGATTACTGCCTTCGATTTTGGCCGCTAAAGGGATGGGTGCCTTGATGGCTGGGCGTGTCCTGAGCAGGCATTGACCTTAGCTTTTGGGCTCCCTGAGCAAAGGGAGTGGCGCCGATGAGTCTGTTTCTGTATCTGTTACCTGAGTACAGGTCTTTTGTTCTGGGGAAATGGGCCATAAGAATGCAAAGTAGCTGGGTTTTTCGATAGAGTCTTGTTATCTGAGGTGCCAATATACATAAGCTCTGAGCATCTGAGTCCTGGGTTGACCATATTTCCCATGGTCCTTTGCAGTTGACCATATTTCACAGGATCCTTTGTAAGTGGCCATCCCACACGCCTACACTAGTAAAAGCAATTTACCTAAGCATTAAATGTTTTTAATTAAGTGATGCCGCGAGTTTTTCTTTAGAGGATCGTAAATTGAGGAAAAAGTCAGGCTTTATCTTCTTATATTGGCCTCCGTTTTTCTGCTTGTAGTTCTTTGGTTCATTTGTTTATGAGACAGTATTGTATTCAGACGTGAAGGGCTGAAGCAAACCTGTTTACTGCTTGGAATTAAGTATGGGAGGGCTGGTCTTATGACAGAAGCTACACACATAGAGATAGGAGCAGGAGGAGGCCTTTTGGCCCTTTCAGCCTGCTCCGCCATTGTTGAGGTAGACAGACTGATGCTTCTGAGGAATCTTGAAACCTTTTGTATGTTAGTGAATGGCACAGCCTCAAGTTGAATGTGAAACTGGCTGAGTAAAAGATTCAGTCGGACATGGAATTCCATTGACAGTTATTTCAACAAAAGTATTAACCCATTTTTTAGAATATCTCAAGAGGAAATTGAATAGCCAAGATTGGATAATGTAGGGACGTTGGGTGGCTGCCATGGAATGAGTGGTCGCACATTTGGTGGCTCCCACTCAAGGTGGATGTTTTGGGTCCTTTCCTGCCCAAAGGGTGTGGTATTTGAGGGCAAAAGGTGCAGGAGTGCCCAGGGAAGGTAATACCCCTCCAGTGTGGCTGGTGCATGGATCTGCGGACGTGGAACGCCACGGGAAAGAAAGAGCAGCTGGAACAAGAGAGATTTTGTGGTGCGCTACAGGAAAAGATGGTGCAGGGCAAGGGGGGCACTTTGCCCACCCATTCCTCGACGGAGCAGCTGGTGGAGTTCCAGCAGCAGAGGAAAGAGACTCTGGAAGGCCTGGCCATGGTGCTGGGGCCGCTGAGAACTGGGATTGAGAGGCTGGAATCCCCGGGCCGGGCAATTCAGAAAGTGGAGGAGGTGGCGGGGGAGCAAGGGGAGCAGGTGGCCTAGTTGGCGGTGCAGTTAGGAATGATGCCAGAAAGCCAAAAGAGGCTGATGGTGAAGGCAGAGGACCCGGAGAATCGCTCCAGGAGGCAGAACGGGAGGATTGTTGGGATGCCTGAAGGCAATGAAGGTGCAGGGGCCATGGAGTGTGTGGCGAGTATGCTGGAATAGTTGATGGGGGAGGGAGGCTTTGATAGGCCTCTCAACGTGAACCGAGTGCACAGGGTGCTGAGGTGGAGGTCACAGGTGGGGGAGCCGCAGAGAGCAATGGTAGTGCGGCTACATCACTCCTTGGATAAAGAAAAGATCCTACGATGGGCGAGGCAAACCAAGAAGTAGGCCTGGGAAGGGAGTGAGCTGCGGTCTACCAGGACCTGGGTGCGGAGTTGGCGAAGAGGAGGGTTGGGTTTAACAGACCAATGCTGCCCGCTTTTTCGGCACGGCGCACCCCCGCTGGCAGCAGGGTCCTCTGTTCCGGCAGCCGACCAATGGGGTTTCCCACTGTGGCCATCCCATTCTATCGGGAAACCTGCGGGCGTGAGTGCGCTGCCGGCAAAACGGAGGATCCCGCCGACGGAGAATCCAGCCCCATGTTTTTGGTCTATATGAGCAGACTGAGAACTTAGCTCACCCAAGGCCAAACCCAAAAGAAAAGCAGGAACGCCTGCTGAATATGTTCACTGTCAGCTGCATCCTTCAAAATGAGGTTACGGGGATAAGGATTGGGACAGGGGCGTTGGTGCCTCCAATCGATGAGGCATTAGGATTTTTTTAATTTACAAAAAATGCCTTCAATGCTGATCTTGCTAGTGCAGGAAATCCTGCAAATAGGACACTCTGGGAAACATAAGCTAAACTATCTTATGAATATCAAGTGAAATATGGCCAAGTTAATTAAGTTAATTAGCACCATTTAAACTTGACTTTGATTGCATACGCACTATGCCACTGCTCCAAACTTGGAGAAAAATACAGTAGCAGCTTGACACATTAACACCTTGGTGATAATGTGAAAATGTTGTCAGTTAGAATTTCTGCTTCTGACCACTATCAAACAACCCCTGCTGGGAAGTGCATGTGTGGAGAAATTAGATGATGAAGGCTGCACTCAGCTGCAAAGCCTCGATGGAAAGCAGGGGCAAAAAAGAAAGAACTACATTTTCTATTGTGCCTTACAGGGATTCAGGATACCCCCGAGTTTTATAGCCAAGGAAATACCTTTGAAGTGTAATCGCTGTTGTCATGTAGTTAACGCAGCATTGCTGCATATAGTCAAAAAGCTCATGGGTCGGATTCTCAGTTGTCTGATGCCAAAATCGGGAAACGCCATTGGGCGAAGCATAGGTTCCGACGCCAAAATCGCGCCAGGCACTGAATTCTCCGTCACCTCAACTGCGAATGCGGTCTGGAATGCACATACAGTAAACACAGTTTGCATATTATTAGCGGACCCGGTATTCTCCCGGGCCAAATTCCCGACAGCAATGGATCACTTGTGTTTTTAAAAATGGTGAACCCGGCGTCGTGGCTGCTAAGGGAGAGAGAGAGGGCTTACGGAAAGTGTCCAGCATCCCCTTAGTTTGCTGTCAGTTGTGCCACTGGCCGAGGGGCTTCTGCCAGGGCGAGGGGGAGTAATGGGGGGGTGGCCATGAGGTGGGCTCTGGGGTGGGGGTGGATGGAACACCATTGCACAGCTTTAAAGGCAGCCATGCAGCTGCACACACCACTAACAGCCCACTTTGAACTTAGGGCCATGGGTCATGTAGGGTGCCCTCTGACCCCAGCCAACCCATCAGCTGTATGGATCCGTTTCAGCTCAACCAGTGCCATCTTGTTGGCTGGGATGAGCGTGTGTGGGGATTGTAATGTGTATATGCGGCTGCAGCATGTCAGCCTCCAGAGTGTCAATCACAGACCCGGTGAATCCCACACCGTTTCTCATTGGAATTGATTGTGTTCCATGCCACACTGGTGCTAGCCCCTCAAAGGCAGCAGAATCATTTTTCCTGTCATAAAAGTCTACGGATTCTGCACTGCTGTCAACACGTGGTCTCAGAAACGATGAATGAAGCATGAAACTGAGGACACCTATGGAATACTTCACTGCGGGAAATGTTTTATCCCAGTGCCAGGTTAGCTGAAGAAACTAAGGATGGAGTTTGTTGGCAAACTCATCTTTACCTACTGATTTTATGATTTCAGACTGATTGATTATTGTTAACCATGTAACCCATAATGAAATGAAAAATGAAATGAAAATAATACCACATGGTTAACATTTGGTCGTCAGGAACTAAAGGGACAATGGTTTTATATTTTTTTCATCCATGAATAGACAAAAACATTTTTCGTTAGTATAGAGAGACATTTCAATCAAGCTCCCCACATAAATAATAAAAGTGTCATAGGCACATTAATCTAAACCATGTCATATACTGACATTTTTTTCTATAATTTAATTCACTTTGGGGTGGAAGAAGGTTCTGTTTATTTTTGAAGATAAATGTTCCTGAAGAAAGATGTGATTGATGATAAACCTCCCAATACCTCCTCCTCTGCTGTGCAACATTGCACCATTGTTATAAGTGGCTGACGTTGCATTCGAAAGTTTAAGTATTCCCACACTTTAATCAGAGAAAAACACTTCATGCAGGCACTGGCACTTTGGCTCAATGCAATGGAGTCAAATGAACAAATGCAATGTTCATCAAATACTTTTCCTTTAACGCATTTAATCACAGTCCTAAATTGTAGGTTCTCAACAGCTTTTCTTTCTCCCTATCTTTCCACCATTACAGTCCTTCATAGGACTAACTTCCCACCCCCTCACCCTCTCTTTCTCACCTACATGCTGCCCTTTTGCAACATCATTCACAGGCATGCGGTCAACCTTCATAAATACTCTGACAAAATCCAGCCCTGCCTCTCTGCTGCCTCGCTCAACCCCTAACATCCCAGTCTGACATCCAATCTTGCAGAAATTGCAACTTCTTCCCATAAACCATTATGAAGACCAAAGCCATTTGGCCACTGCCACTAACGTCCATTCTTTTACTCACAATTTTCAGCAGCACACACCCAGTGCACCCGCCCCCACTCCACCCCCCTCCCCATCACCCCGTCACGCCCTCACCCCGTCACGCCCTCACCACCCCAGCCAGTGTCTCAGGCTGAACAAGACTGCATGTGATCTGGGCACTTTACTCATATTGAGCTGAACTTTCTATCTTTTATCATCTTCAACAGGCTGCTTACTTCCATCTAAATCTAAGTATAGGGAGTCCATTCTGGGCGGGATCGGCAGGGTTGTCAAGCACCGGGAATGACCACACAATCCGTTTTTTTACTTTTCCAATTGTGGGGCTATTTAGCATGGCCAACCCACCTACCCTGCACATCTTTGGGTTGTGGGGGTGAGACCCACGCAAACACAATGAGAATGTGCAAACATGGACAGTGACCAGGGTTGGGATCAATCCCGGGACCTCAGTGTCGTGAGGCAGCAGTGCTAACCACTGCAATGACTCCACTATCTAATAGCACTTTGTTGCTATTTCAGTCCCCAGTGAGGAATGCCCCCCCCCCCCCCCCCAAAGCACACACACATGCAACCAGGTCGCACTTAGCCTTATTTCCTGCACTGAGGATTTCTGATGAGCAGAGCTCCTCAGAGCAGGAAGAGATCGGGACGCAATTTTCTGATCACTTGACCCCCCCCCCCCCCCACCCCCCACCCAATGTGACCCCCAGGCCCCCCCAAAGCCCCAACTCACCTTTGAGGGGGTCATCGGCCCTCCCGCACCCGACCACGCGTTGGCAGGTCACCCCCAGGCCCGATCCCTGCCGTGGGCAAAATGCCAGCCTGACATCCCGGCAATGCCCCTGCATCTGGGGTGGCACCACCAGGGTGCCAGGATGGCACTGACAGGGTGCCAGCCTGACCAGAAACCAACCACCCGGGGGCCTCCAATCGCTTGGGAGATCCCCCCAAGTGCCATTCTGCCTGGCCCCCGTTTGTGGTGACCAGTGCCAAACGGTGCCGAGCTGGGGTCTCCTCGGCAAGGGCGGTAGATGCCGGGTGGCCATTCAATCCAGCGTAGATATAGTTAAGTGGACTTTTAACCTCACTTAACTAAGCAAGTCTGGACTCCGCCCATTGTGGGCAGGATCCAGATGGAGACATCTCGCGAGATCCGGTTAGATTTCATGAGGCGTAGCGACCGTTGGGAATCCCGGAAGAACCTCTCCCAGGATTCCCACCCTGATTCCGGTGGTATGCAGCTGGTAAATCGCACCCATAATGATATAAACATGTATAACTATAGCGATAAATATACATTTATAGGTAAATATATAAAAAATTATAAATAAGGATATACATTAGAAGCAATTTAGAGAAAGGTCATTCAATGGATCCTGGGATATGGGGATAATCATGTAAAGGAAGGTTGAAGACGTTGGGCTCATATCTATTGGAGTTTAAGAGAATGAGAGGTGATCTTCTCGAAGTATATAAGATCCCCAGAGGACTTGATAGGATGGATACAAGGGGATGTTTCCACTTGTGGAGGTGACCAGTACCTTAGAGACACAGGTTAAAGTTAAGAGGTCTCCCTTTTAAAGCATACGAGAAGGAGAATTCATTTTCCCTCAGAATTCTCTTCCCTAGAAAGCAATGGAATTTGATAGTTTTTTAATAGACAAGGGAGTCATGGTTTATGGGGCAAACATGTGGAGTTGAGAGCCATGACCTCATCAAATGATCAAAAGGCCTACTCCTGCTTCTACAAACTATGTTCATGTATCAATAATATTGTCAGTCTCAACACCATCTCAGCCCTCCTAAGTTTTCTAAAGCTGTACTACCCAACCTCCGCCCCTCTTACGATCCCAGACTAGACCCCAACAGTGTCTAGGATACTGGCTAAAACCCCAATATTTTGGTTTAGGTTTATTTGTCAGACGGTGCAGAAAGAATGATTCACTCCAGGAGTGATTGCGTGAAGAAATAGGGCGTTGGTATTTCTGAAACAAAACTTTATTATGGATATAATATTAAACTTTTTAACTTCACACCCAAATAGAACAGCTAACAATTGCCCCTTAACCACTACTATTCAAATTCGCATGAAACAACTAGAAATGAAACATACAGCTCTCGCTCTATCTTACTGTGGAGGAATTGTGGACTCCACGAAAACTGCAGGCGCGATTCTTCAGCCTCGTTATGCTCTCGCTTAAGCGAAACGAAGATCGTGAACAGTGGGAGTGGCAGAAAGCGAGAAGAGTGCCAGGTGCCAAAGAGTTTGCAATGCAACTGGCCCACTCACATAGGCAAAATCGGGATCTCGCCATAGTGTGGCGAGAAACCAATTATCACCACTTATACTATTTCCATACAATTAACGAGAGCCACCCCATATCCAACGACCTCCCATGATTTAGCGGCCTCCCCAACAAATGGTCACGCTTATGTCGATTAGTGCTCCTGTTGAAAAATATGAACCTGGCGGAAGGGCTTCTGTAGGGTTACGATGAGGTGAGTAGCCATCTCTGCTCACAGGCAAAGAGACCGGGGGCGCAGGACTTGCCACTCAAGTTCTCAGTGGGGTGGGGGGGAAACCCCGGCTGGGGAACCCTCCACAGAGGTGGGCAGCCATGGGGGGGTGGGAGGGGGGCGCTGGGGAAGCAACTGGGGGGTGTGGGGTGGGGTGGCAACCGTGCGCAGAACCACTATGCCAGCCCCTAGATTGTGTATACCCATTCCAGGGGCAACCCTTGTCCCTGCCCGTCTGCCCCACCGACTACCCATAACCCCCATTGATTGCCAAGGTCTCTGGCCTTGCGGGTGAAGGCTACTGCTAATAGAGAATTGGCACTCATGGTTAAGTGAACACTTCACACAACACAAATGGATGCCCATGGGTGGGCGGGCCATGTAGCACGTGGGAGTCATTGCCTAGCATCCCAATCACACCTTGATGCATGGACACTGCAGGAAGCAACACCACACTCGCAGCAGCCAACATCCAAACACCCAGGGTATGCGACACAGCTCCGGGGACATTTCCACGGCCGGAGGCTGGGTGTGCCACAGGTAGGGGCCTGATGCCTGGAGCGATGGGCCAAGGATTCGGAGGTCGGCCAGCATTGTGGAAGAAAGTGATAGAGGAGTCCAACTGGTTGTGCACAAATGTGTATTGTGTTTTACAATTCCCCACCCTCCCGATGGTGCTGCCCCCCTCCCACACCCCTACACCCTCCCTCACCCTTACCTAACCCCCCATCCCATCCCCACTCCCCCGGTGCCCTCAGTGATCCTCTATGTGCTTTGCCCTCATGGTGCTACCACTACGTCTCAGTGTGTCCCCAGGATGCACATCTGAGGTGGAGGCAGCCAGTTGCTTACCACATCCCGAGTTCTTCAATGCCCCTAGCAGACGTCCTCTGGGGGCTCTGAGGCCAGAGGGTCCTGGCTCACTTGTCGGCAGCACATGCAAATCTGCGACACGACCTCATCAGAGTGGTGGAACTTAGGGGAGATGGTGGCCACCTTCGCCACTCCATGGACAGGTCTGGGTTGGCACCCGGCGCCCCCTCCACCCGCTCGGTGCCTTGGGACGGAGGGGCAGTTGGTTCGAGTCCCGGCTGCCCCTGCATCATCTGACTCTGCCAGCCCAGGCGATTCCCATGGTCCTCCCCTGACTTTGTGTTGCTGCCCTTGGCGATGCTCCTCAGTGACTAGGACATGCTCTGCAGCACCTCAGCAATGCCCACTTGCGACTGGGACAAGCTCCACAGCGCCTTGGCCATGCCCATCCGAGAGCGGGACATGTCCCATAGAACCAAGGTAGGCCTGGTACTGGGTCACATTCCCCAGTTGTGCAGACGTTCTGTCGAGACTCTCAGCCATGGCCGTCACTGACTGCGTGACGCCGTGGACACTTTCACTAATGGTGCCAATGTTGTGCATCAGGCTCTTCACTGCGTCCGCCACCCTCGCAGTGTTGGCCTCGGTGCCACGCATTGCTGGTGACACCTCCTGCACCTGTAAACTCTAGGACTCCTCCAAGCAGCTATGGATCTGCTGGAGTGACGCTGACATCCCCCTTTGAATATCCAGGCCGCAACCTAACATCACCATGAGATCCATGTATACCTCTTCCACAGGCTCAGCATCAGGCTAGGATCTCTGACTGCTGCCTCGCCTGGTGGTTCCTGCCTCCACCTGATGTGCATCAGCAGCAGTGTGGTGCTCACCAGGTTGTGACCCAGAAGCCTGACCATTAACATGTCCCACTGAGGTGTAAGTAACTGCGCTGGTGAAGGGTAGATGACAGCTGTGACGCGACTATTCTGGTGAAATCCTCAGAGCTCTCCTCCAAGGTGGTCTCCTGGGAGACTGGAGTGGGTGCCACCCGGGATGGACCGGCACAGTTGGCTGGAGGACCTGTGGGAGATTGGACATGTGGCCAGTAAGAGGGATGGATCAGTCAGTAAGATAATAACAAATCATGTTTGGCAGGTCCTTCGGGTGGGGCCCGGTGGTTCCTCATCTCTGCGGCGTCCGCCAGCCTCTGCGGCAATCGCCAACCTCTGTGTTGGTAACCGCCCTGTCCTCGGCCACCCCAGTCACCTCCAGGGCACGCTCCTTGAAGGTGGTGAGGATTCTGATATCCGGCATACTACCATCAGTCTGCGTCCTCTCATGGAGATTGTGAGAGAGCTTTTCCTGAGGAGACATAGAGACGGCATAGTTAGACACACGTGTGGTTCACAGTGGTGATGGGGGGGGGGGGGGTGAAGGAAGAGTTGGGGGAGTTGGAGGGGGAGGGGGTTGGAGAGAGGGTTGGGGGTCACATGGAGAATTGGAGGGTGGATGCTCCCGTTGGAGTGGAAAGGTCTGAGGGAGAGGCAGGGGCATTGGTGTCTACTCACCCGTGCTGCCTGTTGTAAGTCCCATGACCTTTTTCCTACACCGGAGGCCAGTCCTCCTGGTCACACTCCTGGTGCTCAGAGCCACCACTACCTCATCCCAGGTAGCACTAGCTGCCATATGGCTGACACTCCTGGACCATCGGGGGAACAGGACATTCCTCCTGGCCTCCACAGCATCTAACAGCCTCCCCAGGTCAGCATACCTAAATCTTGGGGCTGGTCACCTGGGTGCCATTATTGCGAGCTGGCTGGAGTTGGCTGAACAAGTGCAGCTTAAGTGCTGCTCAACCTAGTTAGCGGGGGACTGGCAAGCAGGGTGTCGGTGAATCAGCTGGCGAGCCATCATTTGCAGTAATAAGTCTGTGAGGCCTTGTTAAGTGGACCAATTAATGTTGAATAGCGTTGCCGGCCTCGTTGGGCTGTGCACCATGAAGCCCGCTGCAAATCACGCTCGCTACAGCACTTATATCTTTCCGGAGAATCACGCACTGCCTCTCTGAAGCATTTCTAGATGTCTCTACGCATTCCTTGGCTCTACCCAGCAATGGCTTTATCTCCCCAAGCTGAAAAATAAATTATCTTTATGGACTGCAAAGCACATTAACTCTCCAGGGACTTTCCCAGTCAAATCACAGCCCATTAGGCCAGACCGAAAAACACATTACTTTGTCAATTTCACCTTCTGGCTGCTAAAAGCACCTAGGCCCCGCAAAACAGAATTCCTTTTGAACAAACATAACCACTGCAGTCAAAAACATTCTAACCCCAGGATTTTAACTAAATTGCCCAGTACTTGGAATCCAAAATTCCGAAAGTCTACCAGTCATCACACCTTCATATATTCCACCCCACAAAAGTCACTGCTGACCGTGCCTTACCCATTCTTCTGTCTGTGACAACTCATATTAGTTCCTGTTTCTCCCCTCCCCCAGTCCTCGAGTTTAAATTTGTGAATTCACTCATGACCTTGCCCCTTCCCATAACATTCTCTTTCGCCTTCTCCAACCCTGCAATTCAAAACCCAAAATCTTTGTTCATTGAACTGGCCTCTTGCTCTCCCTTTGTCAACTACGCCTTCAGCCAATTAGAAATCGGTCTCCCTCCCTCCCTCCAATGGCTTCTTTAAGACTCTCCTTAAAACCCATCTCTTTGACCAAGCTACTTTCCACCCCATCCAAATGTCTCCTTCTTTGGCATGGCATCCATTTTTTAAAAAATCCTCTTCTGTAAAGCGACTTGGGGCATTTGCCTGTATCAAACATGCTGGATAAAGACAAATGATTATTGCTGCTAATGAGTTTTGGCCCTGGACACCTTGCCTTGCAAAATTGGTTCCTGGATATTCACTAATTACTTTGTGGTACCTCAGAAGTTTTAGTCTTTTTTTAATAAACAAAAGGGGCAGCACGGTTGCACAAGTGGCCAGCACTGTGGCTTCACAATGCCAGGGTCCCAGGTTCGATTCCCCGCTGGGTCACTGTCTGTGCGGAGTCTGCACGTTCTCCCTGTGTCTGCGTGGGTTTCCTCCGGGTGCTCTGGTTTTTTCCCACAGTCCAAAGACGTGCCGGTTAGGTGGATTGGCCATGGTAAATTGCCCTTAGTGTCCAAAAAGGTTAGGAGGGGTTATTGGGTTATGGGGATAGGGTGGAAATGAGGGCTTAAGTGGGTCGGTGCAGACTCAATGGGCTGAATGGCCTCCTTCTGCACTGTATGTTCTGTGTTAAAAGAAATAAGAGACTTTACAAGATAAATGTTAAAAATGGATATTATTTTGCCCGTGTTAATAAGAATCATTGTATGCAGTCAACCGTTAGAGAGTTCCTCTTGGTGACAAGTGACTCGTGATCCTAGTGATATGTTTGCTGGGATTTCACAACAGCCGTAATATCTTCTGTCAATTAACGATAAAATGACTCTAATCCATGTTAGAGCAACAAAATGAATCCCAGAGTAGTAAACTTTGCTGCCTCAAGTGACACGCAGCTATATTGTTTTGCATTTGACTGTTTCCCTAATCCCTCCTCCCCCCACAAATAAAAGAGTCAACAAAAGCTTCTCTTATCATAAGTAAATTCAATAAAATGACTTGCGTAGGACTGAACAGAAGCATCAACCACTCTGCCTGCGTGGGACTGAACAGAAGCAACAACCATTCTGCCTGCAGCAGCAAACAGATTAATAGTGATACTAAAGTTGAAAAAAAACACAAAAGTTGCTTTTATCTTTGGTGATTTATTTAAAATGTAACTGACTTAAGGAGTGTCAACTTACATCACTGAAACTCTTGCCTGTTCCACTGTCCAGCCTGGACAAGAGTTACTTGTGTACACACATTAGCACAAAGAAAACAATTCCAGCTGCACGGTTGTGCTGTCTCCCTCTCTTGCTCTGATACAGACTGCATGATGCATTATTTCAGAATAACCTAATTTCTGAAATTTAGTCAGTTAACTGCTTGGGGCCTCATAAGGCAGAAGTTGTGTGAATTAGCTTATATGCTTGCATTGACACTGCCTTATTTTCACATTAAATCCTTCTTCCCTTAAAGGGAAGGGGTGTGGGGTATGGGGTGGGAGGGGGGAGAGACTGATCCAAAATGTTATGTTTAGTGCTAATTATGCTGACTTCTAGATTCTCTGTGATCAGCTTTGTCATAATATGCACCCATGCACATCATGAGGTAAAAACAGGCAGTGACAGACACCCAGGTGAGCCAATCAACATACAGAACACAACCAATCACAAGACAGAACACCAGAGGGGGGCTTCCAACTATAAAACACATGAGGCATCAGCACTCTGCCTCTATCCACTGGGGACAACTGTAGTGACCGTCAGGGTGTACAAATCATTCAACATCTTCTACACATGGATCAGAGCTAGCCTGGTCTAGATAGTTAGAGTTAGTTTACTTAGAGTAGTAGAGAGTCAACCCACAGGCAGCTGTGTGTTTTGTTACTGAAGTTCAATAAATCGTATTGAACCAACGCCTATGTTTGGTGTATGCTTTATCGTTTATCTGCATCATGTTGCAGTCCGTGTTACCCTAGGGTGAATAACACAACAAGCTTTATGTTTTGTGGAATGATCTTTTCGGATTCAATGGGCTGGATTCTCCATTCCAAAGGACCCCCTCCCCCACCATCAGAGACCCCAAAGAGAGACTCCCATCAGACTCCCCGCTCCCCAAGAGAGACCCCCTACAGACACACCCATCAGAGACCCTGCCTGAAAGCTGAAGAGCAGTCCAGGCAGTGGAGTGAGAAATCACTGCATTTTCACTTACTCGTTCCTAACATCTGCTGCCTCAGACAGGGGGTCTCTCATGGGGGGGGGGGGGGGGGGGGCGCCTCTAATGGGGAGGGGTCTGTGATGGGGGTTTCCGTTGGGGGCCTGATGGGAGTCTCTGATGGGGGGGTCTGATGGGGGATGGTCTCTGACAGCGGTCTAATGGGAGTCTTTGTTGGCAGGGTCTGATGGGAGAGCTGGGGTGGGGGGGAAATCGGTAGGAGGGGAGAAGGATTTGCATTGTGGGGGCGGGAAGGGGGCCTTCCAATGGTCTTTGATTCCTTTCACACACTCCGGATCACGATGTCAGGGCCGCAATTGAAAATACTTACCCCAATTCACGCCTGCCTGAACCCGGCTGAGAGGGCTGGAGCATCACGGGGGGGGGGGGGGGGGGGGGGGTGGAGAATCAGACTTTCAGCCCATTAATCGGATGCAAATTGGTGCAAATTATCTATTTGAATGGTGCCATTGGCACAGGACATGTAGCTCAATGCTGTACCTGCAGAGGTCTTGTGGCGCAGATATGCTTGTTTCAAGTCCCGCCTCAGGACTTGATGGCCAAGGAAGGTGAGTTCATAATGCAGCCAAACAGGTTGAGTATCAACCTGCAAAATCCTTCCAACACGCCTATGGCAGGTGATAAGAGCAGGAGAGGCTCCTGGTCAGTAATGTTCGACATGGAGTGGTGCCTCTCAAACTATAAGCCTCATACGACAGGCTAGTGACCTGTTCCAGGAAAGAACCTCGCTATGTAAACAGGCAAAAGTCTGCCTTTTGCACGACTGGGCACAGGAAGATAAGCAACAACCCATCGATACCTGCTTCTTTACAATACAATGTGGCATATTTAGACCGAGCAATTGTTGGCAATGAGAGCTTTCCCTTGAGGCTGAATTTGATAGGCCATTTATTTTATTCATCAATGTAAAATAAATATGATGTATTGAAATCTGAAACTGTTCATGCATGATATCCAAATATGAAGGTTATTTAAAATGTCCTTGTGGCTGGTGTTCTATTATAGAACCTGGGGAAAATGTAATGAAAAGGAAGCTGCACATCTGGTTGGCGATTAAGTAATGAGCACTGGGAGATCTGTCTCCCTTGAGGCTTGAATTGACAGGTTAATGGCATTTTTATTATCATTGTAAATATGCAAAATACATATTTAAATCATATACTTAATGAGACCCAAGTGTTGATATTTTTTTCATTTGGGTACAGACATTCTGTTCGAGTTGATTCGTGTTTTGACGGACAGCATCAGGGTGAAAAAAAATTAGAAATTCTAATAAATCACAATGGACAAGTTGGATCCAGTTCCTACGGCTCAGCAGCTGACACTTTGAGCTTATTCGAGAGCTGGAAATAAATGGACCCGCAGCCATGTTTTCCCATTGAAGTAATTAAAATTAATACTAAATCAGGCACTTGGTCCATTTTTTGTTCTAAATGAGATTTTATGTAATCAATAAACCAAAAAGCAAAAGATAATTTGGGATTGTAGTAAAATAAGGTCAAATCAGATCCTCAGGGACAGAGCTGTCAATGTAATGATTTTTGATAGCAGCTGTGACTTGCTATAATAATGATTCATTTAACCGGGAGTGACTAGACTGAGCTTTGCTGCTCTGTGGTACAGGACAGTTACGTATGTGCAAATAATCTTCTGCTCCTTTAGAAG
Organism: Scyliorhinus canicula; assembly: GCF_902713615.1. Classification (NCBI taxonomy): domain Eukaryota; kingdom Metazoa; phylum Chordata; class Chondrichthyes; order Carcharhiniformes; family Scyliorhinidae; genus Scyliorhinus; species Scyliorhinus canicula. The sequence goes on from NC_052147.1 coordinate 64,761,091, forward strand.
TACCATTTATTATTGTCCCATTGCAATATATGTACCAGCTGATAAATACAAACTATAGCAATAATAGCATTCAGCTTGTGATCCTGCTGTCAATGCAGTGACATTGTCCCTTGGAGTTCATGGGGTCTGTGGGGCAGCATCTAATTTGGAAGGAGACTATGGGGACATTTCTGGTGCTTGTCTGTGTGCCTGCTGCATAGTTGACTAAACTGGTGCCTGGCTACCTATTTGAGGAATTTCCCAGGCTCGCTACCCCGTGGAGCTTAAGTACGCTGGTGTTGATATTTATATATTTTAAATTCTCTCTTCAGGAGTCTGGGCCACTTCCCTGGCCTGATTCTAATAATAATAATAACCTTTTCTTTGTCACAAGTGGGCTTACATTAACACGGCCATGAAGTTACTGTGAAAAGCCCCTAGTCGCCACATTCCGGCACCTGTTCCGGCACACAGAGGGAGAATTCAGAATGTCCAATTCACCTAACAGCACGTCTTTCAGGACTTGTGGGAGGAAACGGGAGCACCCGGAGGAAATGCACGCAGACACAAGGAGAACGTGCAGACACAAGGAGAACGTGCAGACTCCGCACAGACAGTGACCCAAGCTGGGAATCGAACCTGGGACCTGACTCTGTGAAGCAACAATGCTAACGTGCCGCCCCTCCCCCTCCCCAACTCATTGACCGTACGAGCACTCTTCTATTGTACCGTACTTGTCTGCAAAGCGTGCTGGGTCCTAGCTGAGGCTGTGGTCATTCAAACTAAGCAGCTCTGAGGCCTTCCTCCTCTGCCCCCCACATCAGGACCACCCCCGATATCAGTTGTCCTGCAAGGAACAGGTAATGGTTCAGCTCCTTATGGAGCTGCCTAATTAGAAAATCCCAGCAACAGTTGGGACGTGGCACAAATGGCGCTCTGCTATTTTCCGCTAGGTCCCGTTGGATTCTTTCCAGAGTTCAGCTGGAGCCCAGCAGAATCCCTGGAGAAAATCAATGCCTCTATAACTAAACAACTGTTCTGGGATTCAAATTATAAGCTTGTACTAATGACAGATTAAGTAACTGTAATTAATCAACTACCCCTGCATCTTTGCGAGAGAGATATAATCACACAAGGCATGTGATGTTATTATGCAGACTTTGCAATGATGACACCTAAAGAGATTCACTACCACAATCATTCACTCAACTCTGTCAGGATGCCAACTGAGACTGATTATAGCTCTCATACTTATGATGAAGCAGTTTAATATATTTGAAGTCAAATAGTTCGAACACAAATTAAAATCTGAGCTTGAATTTGAACTTCACAAATATAGATTTTAAATATAGTTTTTATCATTTACATATGATTTTCTAATTTTGATTTACTTTGAAATTTGCTTTATTGTTGTCTCTTAAAGATAATTAAATATTCCAATGTACTTCGAATAAAGCTGACCAACTGAGTATTAGGATAATTAAGGGAAGTGACTTAATCCATTGTCACTTCTATGCTTATATCCCAGGGCTTGCTGATCTTAGATAGGAAGACGGTTAAGGTACTATCATTGACATTACCCCTTGGGCTAAGGAGTGGGAAACGTCAGTCTAGTTTTCCTGTTCAGTGAACTCTGCTGACATGTACATATCTGTTGACTACACTGTGCACAGCTGTCACGTTGCTCGCTACTGAATAGTTTATCAACACACCAGGTCTGGGGTCACATATGAAAAATGGTCACTTGTATAATGTAATGGAGGGCTGCTTTCAGGAATAAGTCCTTTCAGGAGAGAAAGAGAAACCAAAATAAAACGTAATGAAATTATTCAGGTGCATTTCAGCTACTCCAATAATCAACAGAGCAAAAGACTGTGTTCATAGCTGAAGAGAAGGCCGATTAATTATGTATGGTAGAGGAAGAGGAGGCATGAAATCTATCATTATCAAACAGCCAATATCCAAAGGGTATAACACAACCTGAAGCATCTCAACTTTCTCTTCCTCCACAGGAATAAGAAGAATCATGTTAAATATATGAAGAGACATTGCAGTCACACTCCATACAATGAAGGAGACTGGGAATGTCAGTGAATTCAGGGCACAGACTGTTTCACATCACATAATATTCTTGCATCAGAAAATGGAAGTCATTTGAGCAGTCACCCAAGTAAGCCAATTCTGTACTGCAATGGTCTTCCATTTAGGCCTAATTGTAGCCATCTCAGATGGCCACCTGCAAAGGACCATGGGAATTATAGCCAACCCAGGACTCAGACACACTCAGAGCTTGTGTGTGTATTTGCAACCCAGATAGCTAGACACGGTTGAAACCCCCGCTCGTTTGCATTCTAATGGCCCATTTCCTCAGAACAAAAGGACTGTACTCAGGTAACCGATACAGATGCATACTAACCGGCGCCACTCCCTTTGATAAGAAAGCCCAAACAGGCAAGGTCAATGACTACTCAGGACACACCCAGCCATCAAGGCACCCGCCCCTTTATTGGCCAAAATCGAAGGCAGTGATCGAAGCCTGTCGAATTATTGGGTCCAAAGCTAAGGACCGCCCCAAAGAGCGAGAAATCCCAGAGGGATAAAAAGGATCACAGCTATGTGTTCGGTCTCTCTTGGCCCCGGCCTACGCCTAAAACCAAGTGTAGCATCACGACCAGCAGACAAGTTCAAGACCAACGATCGCTACCAGACAGATGAGCCCAGCAGAAACAGAGCCACTTCTTCCATCCAGCCACGCAAGATCCGAACAAAGGCCATGTTCATCTGCAAAGAGCCGGTTGCCCTGAAGTTAAGTATAGGTTATTGTAGTTGTTAGGTGTAGTTTAACTTGTAGTGTTTTATGTTGCATGTCGAAGTAACCCTTGTGTGTAAATAAACCATCTTTGAACTTGAACTGATTAACTGGTTGTTTGGTCCTTTGATCGATGTCCGGTAAAGCCTTGTGGTGATATCATTTGATACCTGGAAACTCTGAAAAGCAATATTATCATTAATAACTGCCATATCTAGTTAATTTGGTAACATTATTGGTGCTGATTGGTGGGATAGTATTCCACTCATTAAAAAGAGCAATATTATTGGTGACTCCGGTGCCGATTGGCAACATAATGCCCGTCAGTTCTCCATGAATATATCGGAAGACTGTCAGAATTGCAATGCCCACTCATTGCAAGAACTGGCAACATTGCAAGGACAATTCTGAGTGCTACTTTGCAGTTCCTCCTACTAAGTTTATATACAAACAAAAATGTTGCCGCTAATTGTGGCTCAGATTACTGTAGTTTGACTGAGTCATGTCACAAAGAGTGCAGGTCAAATCTATACTATTGATTTTAAGCAGGCACTTAATGAAATTATTTCTGTAAAACATTTTTTCTTATTGTGCTTTCACTTGCATTTAGTAATGAAAAATATCGATCTCAGGTTGTAACATTGCAGATTCACAGAGACCATCTAATTGCTGCTTCCATTGAAATTAATGGATGTATGCTTAGGTGACAAATTAAAAATCTACCCATTTAATTTTATTTATTCGTTCAGAGATGTGGGCTTCACTGGCTACAGGCCAGCATTTGTTGACTGTCACTAATTGGTGTTATATTTTAAGTGCTGCATCGATGTGGTGTAATGCTCAATGCTTAAGATTTACTCTATTCTCGGGTTGGGATCTTCTAGCCCCGCATCGCAGGACCCTTCCCGGGGGATACGATGGACCAGCCAGAAGCCCATTGACTTTCGGTGAGACCAGAAGGTGCTGGTGGTGGGCGGGCCTGGAAAATCTCAGTTCCTTCTTCTCAGCCCTTTATATTTTTTCTCCTTTTTGCACCATTTTTCTCTTGTGCATTCTGCCTTTCCGGTTATTTGGTCTTTCTCTCACATCCTTTACTCTTTACTTCTACTTCTACTTGTTTGTTCTTCCTGCCAGCTAGCAAAGACCAACGCAACAAAAATAATGCTTTACTGAGAGAATTACCTCAATTTATGTAATTCGAAAAGTATTAAATGCCACTAAAGATTGAAAATCTCAAGCAACATTTACTGTATCTATTTTATGGCTGCTTCCTCTGTAGAAGTGAGAGCTTTTCAGAATCCACTGAAGGTATTCTGCCCAAGCACTAAGACAGGTATTAATTTCAGCTTGATCACGAGGGAGCAACAGAATAAATGTTGAAGCCCTGTTGTCTATCAAGTCGCTAAGTGAGGAAAAAGGACCATCGGAACAAAGTTACATTTTAATGTACCCATCCGAAATAGATGCCATGCATTATGGAATATTCCATTTGTTTAGCAGGGTTCAATATTTCTGGGAGAGGGGGCAGCACGGTGGCACAGTGGTTAGCATTGCTGCCTACGGCGCTGAGGACCTGGGTTCGGATCCCGGCCCTGGATCACTGTCCGTGTGGAGTTTGCACATTCTCCCCGTGTCTGCGTGGGTTTCACCCCCACAACCCAAAAATGTGCAGGTTAGGTGGATTGGCCACGCTAAATTGCCCCTTAATTGGAAAAAATAATTGGGTACTCTAAATTTATATTTAAAAAATATATATTTCTGGGCGAGGGAGTGAAATTCTTTAAGGGGAATAAGACTTAAGATAATTGAATGGATGTGAATTGAAGTTCTCTCTCATGCCTTCCATTTTCAGTCATTTTGATCTTCAAATGTTGGACACCGGGACTGCAGTTAGAGAGAGAGAGAGAGAGAAAAAACAATGGTCTGTCAGCACGGCCATATTGCTGAAATGCAAAATGCTCTGGCAAAGACAATTATTTTACAAATAGCACTCGGGCTGGCTGTTCTTGCTCCGAGGGCGTTTTGACAAAAGAAGGCTGGGTACAGGTAATGAACCCTGAGGGAAGGGTGGTATCAGAAATACAGTTCCAGTCAGACATCTTTGGAAAAATAGCTGTTTGGTCCCACTTTACCAGGGATGCATCTCCCAGCTCAGATTTCCAGAGAACAATCTGGTGCGGGAACACTGTCTGAACTTCTCCTCCCTATGCCAGGGACGATGAAGCCAATTGCAGCACACCGTATCATCATCACAGCTGAGATCAACTAACTCAGCTCAGTTTTTCTTTTATATTTGTGCCAATTTTATTTTATTCTAAATATCTGAAATAGGCAACAATGTAATTATAAGGCCATGCTCAAGGACCACTTGCTGTGGAAACCCACGCAGATACAGGAAGAATGTGCAAATTGCACACAGTCATCCGAGGTCGGAATCAAACCCGCTATGCACCTGGGTGTACTTGAGCTGGTATGGACAAGATTTACATACAATCACAACAATGCAGAAGGAGGCCATTTGGCCCATCGAGCCTGACCCGACCCTCTGAAAGGGTACCCCAAGTACGGTCAGCCCCCCATTCTGTCCCCTTAACCCAGTAACCCCACCTAACTGAATTTCTAATCTTTTGGACACTAAGGGGCAATTGATCATAGCCAAACCACCTAATCTGTACATCTTTGGACTGGGGGAGGAAAGCCACCCAGACACGGGGAGAAAGTGCAAACTCCCCACAGACAGTCACCCAAAGCCGGAATTGAACCCGCGTCCATGGAGCTATGAGGCAACAGTGCTAACCACTGTGCCACCGATCCGAATGGTCCCCTTCTGTGCTGTAACATTTCTATGGTTCTGTGATTCTAAGAGGCCAAATGGCCTCCTCCTGCTACTATTACTTATGTTTTTGTGTTCTTATGTTATGTTCTTTATATCTGGTCTATTCACTGTTAAATGTTGCACAAGGAATGTCACTGAGGCTCCATATTCCAGGTCAGCTAAATAGATGAGAGCGAGTATGTGGCTTCACAAGGTCTACAGGTTTCCCCATGGTGCAGGGTGCTGCTGGCTGCCTGCACAATCACTCTGTGGGCACTGCATATTCATTTGTAGAAGAACCTCAATGTACAGGCCGCAGTGTGGCCACTACTCACCATATCATGCAGGTCATTGTCCGGTATTCTGGCAACATCCATGGTGCCTTCATTGTGGAGCAATCTTGGAGCTGGCTCGCTGTCATTCCTGTGTCTTTTCCTCAACAAACTCACTTCGACACAATGGTTAGCACTGTTGCTTCACAGTGTCAGGGACCCGGGTTCGATTACCGGCTATTTGTATGGAGTCTGCACGTTATCCCTGTGTCTGCATGGGTTTCCTCCGGGTGCTCCGATTTCCTCCCACATGTCCCGAAAGACGGGTGGAATTCTCCGGCCCCAGCCATGTCAGAGAATCGGCGCGACACTGCGCAAATCGCGCCACGCTGCCCCAACGCAGAATGGAGAATCGGCACCATCGTTACCGGTGTGGTCAGCGTGGCTAGGCCGAGCCGGCCGTCACAAAAAATACAAGTCCCGCTGGCGCCATTCTAACATCCTCTGAGCCGGCGAGACCTCGGCGTTGAAGGGTCCGGGGGCAGCCTGTGGGGGGGGGGGGGGGGGGGGGGGGTGCGAGGAGGAGGCCTCCGTAGTGGCCTGGCCCACGATCGGGGCCCACCAATTGGCGGGCCGGTCTCTTTGGCTGGGAGCCTCCTTTCCTCCGCGCCAGCCCCTGTAGCCCTGCGCCATTTGGTGTCGGGGCCGGCGCAGGTAAGAAGGCCACTGCGCATGCGCTAGTTTGCGCCGGCCCAACTGCGCATGCGCAGACCCCGCGGCGCTGGGTTCACGCCGGGATCGGCAGCTGGAGCGGCGTGGGCCGTTCCAGCACCATGCTGACCCCCTGTGGGCCGGAGAATGGGGTCCCGGAACGGGCGCTAACGCCGGAGTAAAACACTCCCATTTTTACACCGGCGTCGACACTTAGCTGCCCGATGGGAGAATCCCACCCAACGTGCTTGTTAGGTGAATTGGACATTCTGAATTCTCCCTTAGTGTAACCAAACAGGTGCCGGAGTGTAGCGACTCGGGGATTTTCAGAGTAGCTTCATTGCAATGTTAATGTAAGCCTACTTGTGACACTAATAAAGATTATTATTATTATTATTAATATTATTATCTGCCAGCAGTTGTTCCAGCTGATGTGAACCTTACCTTTAAGGAGCGCAGGCAGACTTCTAAGCGTGCAGGCTAGCTTTAACTTGTGCTAACCTCTAATGATATTATGCCCCTGGCTTAGGCATGCAGTCACTCAGCAGTGTGCTTGGCACTCACTGCATGCTACAATAATTTATTTATGTGTGCAGTCAGCATGAAGTTTGTATGCTGCCTGTACCAGAAACAGTAGACAGGATCAGTGCAGGCATTTTGTTGGGGTAACCCAATATTGCAACCTTAGTATTTTGTGCATTATAGCATCCAGCATGGACCATATTGCAGTAAATATATGTTTAAAAAATCAGCAGCAATTATACAGAAGCATTAAACCTGAACCAGCATTTATAGTGACACCTTTCTAATTAGAGTAATACAACATTTATTTATTCGTTGTTTCATTTGCATGAATGATTCTATCATGAGAGCTTGCGTTCATGAACATCTAATTATAATTATACCGGAAAGAAACAAGTTGAGGCAATTGCCTCTGAGCTAAATTATCGAAATAAGCGCAGTGCAAATTTCTGTTGCCAGTAGGAACATAACACATGGATTACGTGTTACTTGATTGAATCCCAAGATAAATTTGACGAAACCTTAACAAGCACTTATGCAAGTTTAAGAGTTCAGTGTATCTTACATTGCAGTTTCTCAGCCAATGTTCGCATATTTAGCAAAAAAGTAGCATTAGCTCATAACTCAGAAATGTTCATGAACCCTTTGCCTGCAACAATACGCCGTATAAATTATTCTGCTACTCTATGTACCTAATAATAACAATTCATAAAATATCATACATTGCCTTTTCCGTTGAAATCTGCTTTGCATTCCTGATTCATTGTAAACATGTTGAACATCACATTTTAAACAATGCTGCTCCAGATAATAGTTACGTTGATGTCAGATTTAAGACATCTTGTAAAAGGATAGTCATATACATCGTTCTCACGATATGAACATAACCTTTACAGATTTGCCCTTTGGCTTGATCTCATTAGAACAGTTCTATTTTTAGTTGTTACTCGTATTATAATTCAGCAGAAGGAAATATTTTTCTCCAATAAAGAAGGGGCATTTTAATGCAGTGGTGAAGAGGCAGATGGCACATTGAGGGTAATTGGTATGCAATGCATTCAATGCGGCATTATATGTTTGAGAAAACTAAGTACAGGAAAGACAAGAAGGAATAAACTGCTCAACTGCAGAATGTGTGATAGTAGTTCAGGACAAAATGACGATATGTTGTTAGGGTCATGAGCATCGATGTTGGTTACTGCTGAGAAAAAAAAATTGGGAGAATATAACAGCAACAATTTTCATTTAGATAGTGCCTTTAACTTTATAAAGCATCCCAAGGTATTTCACAGGAGTAGCAGTTAAAGCTCCACAGCCTTTAGCCAACCAGATGTTCTTGTGCTGCTTGGAAATCTTGACCAAGTAACATCAGGAGTGGAGTTCTGTTGCAGCCGCGAGTGTCACGACAGTGGAATTTCTGTTTGGAGGTGGGGCAGCTGGCCATGCACACTTATATATGACAGCCAGCCAATTAGCTTTGCACAGTTGAGGGACGCAGCCAATGTTGTGGCAGCGGCGGGTATGAAGTTGCCAACTCTGTTGTTACCTCACAGGGTGGGTGTGGAAGCGTGGCCCCTTGAAAGGGTTTGGCCTGACAGCCTACATGACCAGCTCGGGACTAATCGCGCAGGAGCACGTGAAGCCCGGCCAATAGTGAGTTAGCGCGGGGCCCTGGGAGCAGGGGCCTGGGCAGTGTGGAGTCCGGAGCCAGAGAACTAAGACCCATCTGATGTGTTGTGTAAGCTGGGTCTACGAGGACTGTGTTTACTGCAGTGGTGAGAGAGACAGGCTTCCAACACTGCAACTCGATTTTATTGAACACTTAACTATAGTACATGCTTTAACTGTGGGTTGACACTATGCTGACTTGACTGCAGACCCGAGGCTAATCTGACCAGACTATCTTACTACCACATAGTGTTTGTTCTAGTTGCTGCTCACGAGCTTTGACTGTCTCAGAGGCTGGATCCCGAGAGAGGGGGAAAACGAGTGCCCTCTGGCTTTATAGTAGTCGTGTCCTGTCTGGTGATTGGCTGCTGTGTTCTGTGTGTTCACTGGTCATCCTGTGTGTCAATCACTGCCTGTCTGCACACCATCATATACCTGAATGTATATTATGACATCCCCCCTTTTTATAATGTTTTCTTTGATAAAAAATGTGTTCAGGTCAATAAATAGTGAGTGTGTGTGCACAGGAGCCTGACTATATACAAAATATGCTAACGTATTTACATGGGAAGGTGTCTAGTGCAGATAGAGGGCAGATAACACATGAGAAAAAAACATGTACAGATGGGTAAACGATGAGATAACAAGGTAATGCAACAGTCAGTCTATAAATTCGGTCTCTGTGGCGGGCGACAAATTCTGGTTGACCGCCTCAAGGGTGGGTCAGGGGCCGCCTGCACCTGAAGAGGCGGAACTGTCTCCAATGGAGAGGTCAGTAGAATAACTGGCCTCGTGGAAGGGTGTGTCCTGAGGAACCAGCGTGTGAGGTGGTGAGGTGGCAGGCGCGGAAGTCGACGCAGTGCCCGACTATTACGCCGAAGAAGGGAGCCATCAGGCATGCGAATGAGGAATGATCTCTGGGCCACTTGCTTGACCACCACAGCTGTGGCAGACCAGACACCGTCAGGTAGCTGAACACGAACTCGGTCAGCAGGGACCAGGTCAGGGAGATCTGTGGCGCGTACGCAACTTTCAGTGGGCCCGAGACTGTTGCATCCTCTGTAGGACCGGGAAATTGTCAAGGTCCGGGATGTGGATAGCCGGTACCGTCGTTCGCAGTGCGCAGTTCATTAGGAGCTGCGCTGGGGACAGCCCAGTGGACAAAGGAGTTGCCCTGTAGGCTAACTGTGCCAGGTTGAAATCAGAACCCAAGTCAGCAGCTTTGCACAACAGTCTTTTAACAATGTGGACCCCTTTTTCAGCCTTCCCATTCGACTGGGGGTAGTGGGGGCTCGATGTGACGTGCCGAAAATTGTACAGCCGGGCAAATTCTGTCCACTCCTGGCTGAAGAAGCAGGGGCCGTTGTCACTCATAACTGTGAGTGGGATGCCATGCCGGGCAAAAGTCTCCTTGCATGCCTTGATTACGGTTACTGAGGTGAGGTCAGTCAGTTTGACCACCTCGGGGTAGTTGGAAAAGTAGTCCACTAGGAGGACATAATCTCGGCCCTTGGCATGGAACAGGTCAACACCAACTTTTGACCATGGGGAGGTCACCATTTCATGCGGCTGTAGAGTCTCTTTCGGCTGAGCCGGCTGGAACCTTTGACATGTTGGGCAATTGAGGACTGTGTTAGCGATATCTTGGCTGATGCCTGGCCAATAAACTGCCTCTCCAGCTCGACGGCAACACTTTTCGACTCCCAGGTGACCCTCGTGGATTTGGCCGAGAACCACAATGGGATCACAATTCTGTCCAGATTCATTAGTATGCCGTCTACCACCGCTAGATCGTCCTTTACATTATAAAACTGGGGGCACTGCCCCTTTTGCCAACCATCCTGAGATGTCGCAGGACCCGCTGGAGTAGAGGATCCCTGGCTGTCTCCTGACGAATTTGCACGACCCTTTCATCAGTGGCCGGAAAGTTGGAGGCACAAAATTGCACCTGCGCGTCTATTTGACAGACAAAGTCAGTCTGCTCACACGGCGCGGTGATAGATCTGGAGACTGCATCGGCCACAATGAGCTCTTTGCCCGGGGTGTACACCAGGTCGAAATCATAGCGGCGGAGTTTGAGAAAGATACGTTGTAGCCGTGGCGTCATGTCATTGAGGTCTTTCTGGATGATGTGAACCAATGGCTGGGGGTCCGTCCCGACCGTGAATTTGGGGAGGCCATACACATAATCATGGAACTTGTCAATCCCTGTGAGGAGGCCCAGGCATTCTTTTTCAATCTGAGCGTATCGTTGCTCAGTGGGTATCATGGCTCTGGAGGCATATGCGACTGGGGCCCAGGAGGAGGAGTCGTTCCGCTGGAGGAGCATTGCCCCAATGCCAGCCTGGCTTGTGTCGGTGGATATTTTTGTCTCCTTGGCGGGGTCGAAAAACACCAGCACCGGGGATTTGGTGAGTTTCACCCTGAGCTCACGCCATTCTTTCTCATGAGCGGGTAGCCACTGGAAGTCGGTAGTTTTTTTAACGAGATGGCGGAGAGCTGTGGTGTGCGATGCAAGGTTGGGCATAAACTTCCCAAGGAAGTTGACCATCCCTAGGAAGCGGAGGACCGTCTTCTTGTCCTCCGGGGTCTTCATGGCATTGATCGCCGACACCTTGCCTGCATCTAGCTGCACGCCGAACTGCGAAATGTGGTCACCAAGGAATTTGATTTCTGATTGACCAAAGGTGCATTTGGCTCTGTTGAGTCAGAAGCCATGCTCGTGGATCCTGTGGAATACCCGCTTGAGGCGATCGATGTACTCCTGAGGAGTTGTGGACCAGATAATGATATAATCGCCGTACACTCACACCCCCTCGATGCCCTCCATCATTTGTTCCATTATGCGGTGGAACACCTCTGAGGCGGAGATGATGTCAAAGGGCATTCGGTTGCAACAGTAACGGCTGAACGGGGTGTTAAATGTGCACAGCTTGCGACTGGACGCGTCCAGCTGTATTTGCCAAAACCCCTTGGAGGCGTCCAGCTTCGTGAAGAACTTGGCATGAGCCATCTCGCTGGTTAGCTCTTCTCGTTTAGGTATTGGGTAGTGTTCCCTCATGATGTTACGGTTCAAATCATTGGGGTAAATACAGATTCGAAGTTCCCCTGACGGCTTTTTGACACAAACCATGGAGCTAACCCAGTCCGTGGGTTCCGTGACCTTAGAAATGACGCCCTCGTCCTGGAGGTCTTGCAACTGCTGCTTGAGGCGGTCCTTGAGGGATGCTGGCACCCGACGCGGTGCATGAACCACAGGGGTGGCATTTGGCTTCAACAGGATTTTGTAACGGTAAGGGAGTGTGCCCATACCTTCGAACATGCTATGGTATTGTGCTATGATGTCATCGAGTTGGGCTTGGAAGTTAACATCTGGCGAGGACGTTGCCTCTGCGGATGACATGGTGTGAACCCGCTGCACAAGGTTCAGGAGTTTGCAGGCCCGGGCATCGTGCAGGGAAGCTCTGTTGGTTTCTACAATTTCAAAACGCAGCATTACTTTTGAAGAACGATGGGACACCGCAAGCTGGCATGAGCAACTGGCAGCAATGGCATTGCCATTGTAGTCGAGGAGCTGGCAGGCCGGTGGAAGAATGCTTGGCTTGACGCGGATGGTGTCAAGGTCAGACTTTGAAATGAGGTTTGCTGAAGCGCCAGTGTCCAGCTTGAAGCGTATACGAGCCTTTTTGACCATAAGGCTGGGACACCACTTGTCGTCCGGATCAATGCTCATTATTGGGAGTTGTTTCACCATCGTTGATAAAGGCATCGTATGCTTGGTGATGATGCCCACCCGGAATGGGGATGTGAGGCCCTCAGTGTCGGGATCTGGAACCATGTTGGGGTCGGAGTCTGTGACGGGTTGCTGTACTGACCGGACGCCCCTGCGCTGTGGCTGGGATCGCTGTGTGTTGGGCAGTTGAGCAGATCTGCAAAGGGCTGCGTAGTGGCCAAGCTTGCCACACTGGAGACAGCGTAGAGATTCCGTGGGACATTGCCGCTTTAAATGGGCGGAGCCACAGCTGGAGCATGTCATGACGTCGACGTCAGGACGTTCCATGTGCCATCGCGCATGCGCAGTGCGGTCGAACGACGTGCGCACTTGCGCGGTTCGGTCGTCGGCCTTGCCGTCCCCTTGGTCATGGCGCGCATGCGCAGGAACCCGGGAAAAGCGCGCAAAATGGCCGCCCTCATCCAGACTCAGGCCCTGGAGCTGTTTTATGGCCTGCACCCGCTCCGCATCGTGGGGGCCTTGCCACGCTGTCTCTGTCGCATTGATATGGGAGTACCGGTCATTAGCGTGCTCATGTAGGATGCAGGTCTCGATGGCGATGGTGAAGGTGAGCTGCTTAACTTTTAGGAGCTGCTGGCGAAGGGGATCAGAGTGGATGCCGAAAACGATCTGATCCCAGATCATGGAATTGGAAGTGGAGCCATAGCTACATGACTGCGCGAGGATGTGGAGATGGGTTAAAAAGGACTGAAAAGGTTCATCCTTACCCTGAAGCCTCTGCTGGAACACATAGCGTTCAAAGCTCTCATTGACTTCCATGTCACAGTGGCTGTCGAACTTCAGCAGGACTGTTTTAAACTTTGTCTTGTCCTCGCCTTCAGCAAAGGTGAGGGAGTTGAAGATGTGGATAGTGTGGTCCCCGGCTGTAGAAAGGAAGAGAGCGATCTTCCTGGCAGCCGATGCGGCTTTGAGGTCGCTGGCTTCAAGGTGTAGCTGGAACTTCTGCTTGAAAATCTTCCAGTTGGCACCGAGGTTGCCGGCGATGCCGAGCCGCGGGGAAGGGCGGACGCTGTCCATGTTACCGGATGGCTGATCGCTGGTCAAAGGCAGACTATCTCAAGGTAGGTCCGTCAAACTCGAACATAACTCACTGGTACCATGATGTGTTGGGTAAGCTGGGTCCACGAGGACTGCGTTTACTGCAGTGGTGAGAGAGACAGGCTTCCAATATTTGAAGAACTGCAACTCGATTTTCTTGAACACTTAACTATAATACATGCTTTAACTGTGGGTTGACACTATGCTGACTTGACTGGAGACCTGAGGCTAACCTGACTATCTTACTACCACTTGGTGTTTGTTCTAGTTGCTGTTCACGAGCTCCGACTGTCTCAGAGGCTGGATCCCGAGAGAGCAGGAAACTAGTGCCTTCTGGCTTTATAGTGGTTGTGTCCTGTCTGGTGATTGGCTGCTGTGTTCTGTGTGTTCACTGGTCATCCTGTGTGTCAATTGCTGCCTGTCTGCACACCATCATATACCTGGATGTATATTATGACACCATCCTTTTGTGTTCTGTAGCTTGCGTTAATAAACCTCTTTGTTACTATCTCCAGGCTGCTGTATCAAGCCACCGCATTGATGATGAGGTCAAAGGTTCAATCGCAGCGTGTATTACTTTGTGATTCGAGTGGGGGGAAGGAAGGTGCATTTCAAAAAAAAGAAAATCAAACGAGAGTTGGGAATCATCAAATGTGACCCCTAAAACCTGAGTGAAAATGCCTATTATTGGTAAGCTCGACCTGTTTGACCAAGGGGCTGAAGATTGGGGCCAGTACATTGAATGGCTCCACAATTTCTTCATTGTGAATGAAATCACAGGGGAAGACGAGCAGAAGCTGATACCTCTGACAGTTTGCAGATCCCAAACCTGTAATTTGATAAGGAACTTCACGTTCCTGGAGGTACCTGATACAAAGACCTTTGACTAGCTAGTCAAGTTGGTCAAGGAACATTTTATCCCCAGGCCCTCAATAAGCCTACAGTGGTACAAATTCAATTCTGCTGTTTGGGCCTCTGAAGAGTCCATCTCATTCTTCATAGCCAATCTTTGACAGCTCGCTGAGCACTGTGAGTTCAGGACCGTGCTTAACGATATGCTAAGCGAACATTCAGTTAGTGGAATCCATCATCTCAACATCCAAAAGAAATTGCTGGCTGAAATTACCATTATGCTAGAAAAAGTGATTCAGATAGTTCAGGCGATGAAATGCACCAAAAAAAGGTGCCTCTGAGCTCCAAAGTGTGGCTGAAGGGGATGCCAACCAAATATGGGTCGGTATGGCCGCATGGTGCGCCCGCAGGATCAACAAGACACGGTCCTCGGGACTGGGCTGGAGTCAAAGGACCATGAAAAGAACAGGATATGAACCAAAGACAGAGGTGGGCTGTTATCGATGTGGGGGGGAACCATTCCCGAGAGACTTGACATTGTTGCAAGTTTGTGTGTTTCCGCATTGTAATCATGGATGCCATATTCAAGCACGTCGCCATGCAAGGCAAAGTGAGCCAATGCAAAAAGAAACAACAGCAGCAGCAGTCCACTGCACCATTGAATCAAGTGAAGAAGGTTCTGAGGAGAAGCACACAATGTACCGCCTGAACATATTCAAGGTAACAAATTTCCGTTGAAATTATCATAAGTGGGAACGGTAAGCCCTTTAAAATGAAGGTTGACACTGAGACCTCAGTGACAGTTGTGGGGGGCAGACCTTCAAGTATATTTGAGATGGAGTTCCAACTTTAAATTTGAGCAGCACCACAGCCAAGCTTTCTACTTACACTGGGGAAACCTTGAAAATCCTTTGGACTACCAACATACCAGTAGCTTATAAAGAGCAAGAGACCTATCTGCTCTTGGTTATCATGGAAGGGCACAGGTCAAGCCTAATGGAGAGGGACGGGTTACAGCAAATCAAACTCAGTTGGCTGGAAGTTTTCAAAATTTCCAACAATGTCCTTCAAGATGCCGTGCAAAGGACGTCTTCTATAGCGAGCTCGGCTTAACAAAAGGCGCAAAAGCCAAACTTCTTTTAAAAACTTTTTTTTTTTAATTTAGAGTGTCCAATTATTGGTTTTTTTCTAATTAAGGGGCAATTTAGCGTGGCCAATCCACCTAACCAGCAGATCTTTTGGGTTGTGGGGGTGAAACCCACGCAGACATGGGGAGAATGTGCAAACTCCACACGGACACTGTCCCAGGGCCGGGATTTGAACCCGGGTCCTCAGGGCCGCAGTTCCAGTGCTATCCACTGTGCCACATGCTGCCCCCGCGAAAGCCAAAGTTGATGTCAATCCGGATTCAACACCCAAGAGCCAGACCAGTTCCCTATGCCCTGCATCAAAAGATCAAAGCTGAGCTTAAGCAATTGGAAGAATCATGGAATCCCTACAGTGCAGAAGGAGGCCATTCAGCCCATTGGGTCTGCACCGACCCTGGAAAGAGCACCCTACTTAAGCCCACACCTCCACCCTATCTCCATAACCCAGTAACCCTACCTACCCTTTTGGACACTAAGCGGCAGTTTAGCATGGCCAATCCGCCTAACCTGCACATCTTTGGACTGTGGGAGGAAACCAGAGCACCTGGAGGAAACCTACGCAGCCAAGGGGAGAAAGTGTAAACTCCACACAGACAGTCACCCGAGGCTGGATTTTAACCCGGGACCCTGGAACTGTGAGGCAGCAGTGCTAACCATTGTGCCATCATGCCCACCCATCATTACAATTGGGCTTCATTAGACTTGTTGAGTTTTCTGAGTGGGCAGCCCCCATCGTCCCTGTCCTCAACCAGGTTGTTCCATAAAAATCTGTGAGGACGTTCAAGGTCGTTCGCCGGGCACACATGACAGTAGCCCGGATGAGCAAGTTTCTTGGAATAGAGGATAGGTGTGTGAGGTGTGTGGGAGGGCCAGCAAATCATGTCCGTATGTTCTGGGCATGTCCGAAGCTTAGGGGATTCTGGCAGGGATTTGCAGAGGTCATGTCCATGGTGCTAAAGACAAGAGTGGAGCCGAGTCCAGAGGTGGTGATTTTCGGAGTGTCGGATGATTCGGGAGTCCAGGGGGCGAGAGAGGCTGACGTTTTGGCCTTTGCCTCCTTGGTAGTCCGGAGACGGATATTGCTAGTGTGGAGGAACTCGAAGCCCCCAAAATCAGAGATCTGGGTTAGCTACATGGTTGAATTTCTCAGACTTGAGAAAACTAAGTTCGCCTTAAGAGGGTCAATGCTAGGGTTCGTCCGGAGGTGGCAGCCATTTGTCGACATCTTCTGGGAAAACTAAATGTCAGCAGAGGAAATAAGAAATAGGGGGGGAAGTTAGGCTATTTTCTATTTATGGTAGGTGGGATTGGAGATGGTTTATGCACTATGTTTATATCTATATTTGTACTGTTTACTGTTATTATCATAGAATTATAAATACATTAATAAAATGTTTTACAAAAAAAAAGTATCTGTGGGGACTATAAATTAACCATCAATCAGGCTTCCCAAGTGGATAAGTGCTCGATCCCCAGGATCAAAAATCTCTATGGCAAGGTGACGGGAGGTCTCATTTACTCTAAGTTAGATATCAGCCATGCATACCCTCAATTGGAATTGGATGAAATGTCACAGGAGTTCACTGTGATAAATACACATAAAGGCCTAACTCAGTACATGAGGCTACCGTTTGGCCAGCACAGCCTGCACTATTTTCCAGCATACACTGGAAAATCTCCTTCAAGGGACACCTAAAATGATGATCTACCCCGACGATGTTTTAATCACCGGGACTCCTCCTGAAGAACACATGTCTAGCCTGGAGGAAGTGCTAAAAAGGATCTGGGATTCGAATGTCCACCTCAAACATGGAAAATGTATATTCCAGACCTCAAAAGTGTCATTTTATGAGTATTTATGATTCCATATGGATGCAACAGGTCTACATCTCCTCAAGGAAAGAATCAAGGCTATCCGCGAGGTCCCAGCACCCAAGAATGTACCTGAACTTAAATTCTTCCGAGTAAATTATGATGGCAGGTTCATTCCGAATTTAGCCACAACATTGGCACCATTACACTAGCTACTAAAGAAACATCATGGTGACAATGGAGGGAGCCACAAGAAAAAGCCTTTCGCTCGGTGAAACAAGCTTTGCAATCATCAAATCTTTTCGGTCACTTCAACGCTGGGAAATTGATTGTTCACATGCAATGCTTCTCCTCTAGGGGAAGTACTATCCCACAAGGAGAGTGACAGTTCCGTGCAGTCCATGGGCTTCGCCTCAAGGACTGTCAAAAAGCTTATTGACCATTTGAGGGGTTGCGGGCGGGGGGGGGGGGGGGGGGGGTTGCAATGACCCCCATTCCAGAACAGAGGGGTCCCACCGGTATTGTTGACACTCCTGCGAATGTTCCTGAGCGGAGGGAACTGAAAACTCCTAAGTCAACCCAGCCAGATGTGCCGATGGAAGCCGGTGAGATCAGTTCCCCTACAGAGGAGACTGGGCCTCCTCCTGGGCTGTCTTCAGCCGCTGGCAACTTGACTAGCTCGGAGGCTGTTGAGCCTGTGGGAGGACGACGGACATCCGGAAGACCTGAAGATCCTCAGATCAACTGCCTCTTTCCTGATGTCTCTTGCTATGTATATAGAATCTGTACATAGTTACTGCGATAATGTAATAAGGCACTGAAGGAGGCAGAGGCAGGGATGTGATTGCTTGGCCCCTTTAAGGGGGCGGGCCTGGAGGCCACGTGACAGGTTTGGGGCCAATCACACGGGGGAGCGCGAACCCTGCCAATAGCGAGTTAGCATGGAGCCCTGGGAGCAGGGGGCGGGCAGTGTGGGCCTGTGCCTGTAAATATACCGGCCTTTGCCTTTTGTTAACAAACACCTTTGTTACTGTTGGAAGTCGCCAGAGTGTTGTCTCGAGCCACCATAGTGGGGAAGGTCTGGTCACTATATTTAAATATAGACATCAACACCCTGCAAGCCAGCAGCATTATTCTGCCTGTCTCAGACACAGGTTTTGAGCTTCAAATACTGTCAACCCCTGTCCACCTGCCATACTTGAATCTCTAGATTTGGTGAAGCCTCTTTTCCCCTGTGGATCCAGATCACCGCTGTCTAAAGTGGGCACGTCTCAGTGCAGGGAATGACTGGTCCCACGAATTAGCGATGCCTCCCTGCAGGTTCTCGGCCAGACCATGTGGGATTGCCACTGATGGCTGCAGAGGAACCTTCCACCTGGCCAAGGCAACATAACATAGAACATATAGTGCAGAAGGAGGCCATTCGGCCCATCGAGTCTGCACTGACCCACTTATGCCCTCACGTCCACCCCATCCCTGTAACCCCTCCTTTGGTCACTAAGGGCAATTTATCATGGCCAATCCACCTAACCTGCACGTCTTTGGACTGTGGGAGGAAACTGGAGCACTCAGAGGAAACCCACGCACACACGGGGAGAACTTGCAGACTCCGCACAGACAGTGACCCAGCGGGGAATCGAACCTGGGACCCTGGCACTGTGAAGCCACAGTGCTAATCACTTGTGCTACCTTGCTGCCCAAAGATTTTTTATTTAATTTAGAGTACCCAACTATTTTTTTTCCCAATGAAGGGGCAATTTAGCGTGGCCAATTCATCTAACCTGCCCATCTTTGGGTTGTGGGGGTGAAACCCACGCAGACATGGGGAGAATGTGCAAACTCCACACGGACCGTGACCCAGGGCCGGGATTCAAACCCGGGTCCTCAGCGCCGCAGTCCCAGTGCGAACCACTGAGCCACATGCCGTCCAGCTCCAACCTTGTGGAGATTGCAGCGGAGGTTAGCGGCCGTGAGGTTCCAGAAACATTAGGGCAGCATGGTAGCATTGTGGATAGCATAATTGCTTCACAGCTCCAGGGTCCCAGGTTCGATTCCAGCTTGGGTCACTGTCTGTTCGGAGTCTGCACATCCTCCCCGTGTGTGCGTGGGTTTCCTCCGGGTGCTCCGGTTTCCTCCCACAGTCCAAAGATGTGCAGGTCAGGTGGATTGGCCATGATAAATTGCCCTTAGTGTACAAAATTGCCCTTAGTGTTGGGTGGGGTTATGGGGATAGGGTGGAGGTGTTGACCTTGGGTAGGGTGCTCTTTCCAAGAGCCGGTGCAGACTCGATGGGCCGAATGGCCTCCTTCTGCACTGTAAATTCTATGATAATCTATGATAACTGAGCCTAATGCCACAAAAGCATCAAAGATATTCTTGCGATTCTCAAGGGTAGGTGACAGGTCTGGTCAGTACAAAGTGGTTCTCATGATGGCGTTAAACACTGTAAATGTGTGAGTGGAGAGGTGTGCCAGGCAGGAGAGTGAGTTCTAGGCTTCTGCACCAGATGGAACTGAACATTGGGGAGCTTGTTCATGCTGTGAAAGTTGCACCAGTTGCAGGAGAGTGCATGTGTGGAACACTGATTAGGGAGGTGACATTGTGGGGTGGATTCTCCATTGCCTGCCACCAAAAGAGGGTTTCCCAATCCAGCAGAGAATTAAATGTTGGCCGAAAAATGGGATTGGCGCTGTTCCAGTCCTTCGGTCCCCCACCGGCAGCGAGCAACACGCTCTGCTTTGGCAGCACCATGCAAAGCCTGAGTCTCCATCCCCCTGTGATGCTCCAGCCCTCTCAGTCAGTATTCATGAGTGAATTGGTGCAGGCCCTCTCTCCCCAACTATGAAAATCCTTCCCCCCCCCACCGCCCGACTGCCTTCCCCAGCCTCCGCCAAACTCCCATCAGATCCCCCAAGCTGCTTGGTGGACTGTTGAACTATCTTTTCCTTCCTCCTCAAACACATCTCCATTACCCTGCTTTGATGCGAACCACTATGTTTTGAAACACTCTTGTTATGATTGACAGCTCCTCACCACATCAAGAGCAGCTGAGTGCTTTAACTTCCTCTTTTTCACAGCAGACACCACGGGCTGGATTCTCCCCTACCTGGAGGGAGGGGGGGGGGGGGTCCCGGCGGGATGGAATGGCGTGAACCACCCCGGGGTCGGGCCGCCCCAAAAGTGCGGATTTCTCCCCACCTTTAGGGGCCAAGCCCTAACCTTGAGGGGCTAGGCCCGCGCCAGAGTGGTTGGCGCTATGCCGGTCGGCGGGAAAGGCCTTTGGCGCCACGCCAGCTGGGGCCGAAGGGACTTTGCCAACCAGCGGAAGTCCGTGCATGCGCCAAAGCGTCAGCGACTGCTCACGTCATCCCAGCGCATGCGCTGGGGAGGGGGTCACTTCTGCTTTGGCCATCGTGAAGGCTATGGCACTCCCCGGGGCCCGATTGCTCCCCCACCCCCCAGGACCCCGGAGCCCGCCCGCGCCGCCAGTCCTGCCGGTAAGGGAGGTGTTTTGATTCACGCCAGCGGGATCGGGGCATTACAGCAGCAGGACTTCGGCCCACCGTGGGCCGGAGAATCGCCGGGGGGGGGGGGGGGGGGGGGGGGGGGGGGGGGGGGGGGGGGGGGGGGGGGGGGGGAGGGGAGGGGCGCCGACAGGTGCGGCGCGATTCCTGCCACCGCCGAATCTCTGGTGCCGGAGACGCCAGGGGCGGGATTCACGCCGCCCCCCCCGCGATTCTCCGACCCGGCGGGGAGTCGTAGAATCCAGCCCCACTTAACTGCTTTAGAAGTGGTGACGAAGAGAATTGTGGTTAGCCTTGTTCTCAGGGTCTGTGGTGATATTGCACAAAATCAATCCCCCCCCCCACCCCCACCACACTCCTTCGAACATGGTATTGCTGAGCTCCATAATGCATCTGTGTGTGTCTGACTTTACAGAATTTACAGTGCAGAAGGAGGCCATTCGGCCCATCGAGTCTGCACCGGCTCTTGGAAAGAGCACCCTACCCCCTACCCAAGGTCAACACCTCCACCCTATCCCCATAACTCAGTAACCCCACCCACACTAAGGGTAATTTTGGACACTGAGGGCAATTTATCATGGCCAATCCACCTAACCCGCACATCTTTGGACTGTGGGAGGAAACCGGAGCACCCGGAGGAAACCCACGCACACACGGGGAGGATGTGCAGACTCCGTACAGACAGTGACCCAAGCCGGAATCGAACCTGGGACCTTGGAGCTGTGAAGCGATTGTGCTACCCACAATGCTACCGTGTTGCCCCTGAGACACATGTTCCCCCTGGAACTCTGAAACAACACAGTGACATGGAAATTCAAGGTGGCTGTAAATGTTAAGGCTATTGGCAAAGGATTGCCGAACATTCCAAGGACCATATTTCTTCCTGCAGTAGCTGATGTAGGTCAGTGACTGACTGCCATGGCATCCTCTGTTATCTTTAACATTTGCAGGTAGTTTACACCGTGTGTGCTATATATGTATATTCAGTTACGTGTCATTGCCTCATGCCACACTGGCCCAAGGTTGCCAGCATCCTTCGCTGCCTGACCCTCTGCTGCTGCCCCTTGTAATCTTCCAGGTCATTGCTGCACCTGGCCCTGCGCCATCCTCTGCCGGTTCCTCTCCTCTTCTGCCACAACATCAAAAACCACTGGGTGCTCGAGATGCATCCTGTCTGCCTGAAGTAAACTGAGAAAAACACAGTCTACCTGGCCTCCTTCTTGACTTGACAACTGTGGACCAATGGGGAACACCACTGTGCATCAATCATTCACTGGTCTCCACCCACCCTACCATGATCAACTCCCTTCTCAGCCTGGCCTCTAACCACCTCTCGTGTGTCCACAGACACAGCGACGTCTGTGGACACTCCCACTCTTACACTGGAGCTGTAAGCTGTAACTTTTCACCCTCCTAGGTCACTTTTGACCTCCACTCCTTCATCCAGGACCCTCCTTCCATCACCTAAACTCTGCTTTCTGTGACTTAAGCAACCCAACCACCACCCTTGATCAACTGTCCATTAACAAAGAGTTGTCCCTAGCCCCTCCCATCCGTCAAGCTGGCCCAGGCACCCTGGTCCTGCAAAAACCCCCACATCGTGTCACCCTCAACCTGCCAGCAGTCACACTCGACCCTGGACCTATCGACACTTAGTCTACCCTCGGCTATCATCGACTCTCCCAGCTTTACCATTGACTTGCCCTCGCCCGCACTTGATCTCCCCGTTATCAAACTTGACCTCTCTTCGATTGAGACTAACCTTCCCTCTGTTTTCCAGCTTCCTCCCTCTGTACGCCATGACTCTTCTTAATAACTCCAGACCTTCCCTTCTATGATAGCACGGCCCCTTTAAGGGGAAATCCCTCACGATCCAGATGACCGGCTTGGTGCCTGTCCTGTGTGAACACCGACCAATGGGAAAAAGCATGGGGCCCTGGGAGCAGGAGCCTGGGCAGTGTGGACCCAGGAGTTGCAGAGTGAAGACCTATTTCAGAGACCTCTTTGCCTGTATATAATTAACCTTTCCCCTGTTCTCAATAAACCCATTTTGGTTATACAGGGAACCTCCACGGTATTGTCTCGAGCCACTGCACCTTCCATGGACAGAAATCCCACTGTTCTTAGGGCCCCCATGACCCAATCTGCCTTCCATGGGTAACCATGCCTTGACCTCTCTGCTCTCTGGATAGCTGCCATTCAAGCTCAGTGGAACAGAGCTGCCTCCTCTCCCTGGCCCAAAAATCTTCCCCTCCAAGAAAATCAGCTCATGTTCACTCCAGATCTACCAGGAGGCCTACCCCACCTACTGCGTTCCACCTTGAACCCGTCCTCAATCCGAAGGAACGTGTTTCTCGTTTGCTGCTGAAGTAATTGCAAAGTTAAATTTGACGACCACGTGTTCAATGAATATTCATGATCTGATAATGTATTAAACTCAGTCCCCGTCGCTTGCCGTCAAGAACAGTCTGCCTTTAATCTGCTGCCAACTTTCTTTCCAGCTGTCATCCTGCCCAATTCATACTAGGCCCTGATTTTCTGATGGCCTTGCATTGTGAGTGATGCAAGCTCTATTGAAAGCCTTACTTTAGGATCGAGTCTTTACTGACCTGTGAATTCTGTCGCACTGCTTCCTTGATTTAAGGCTGGTGCTAAGCACCATTAAATGTCCCAGCCCAGGGGGCGGCGACAGGCAGACAGCTACAGGAATTTATGATTATCTTGGCTTTTTGTTGGGACTAGTCCTCATTTAGGGGCTTTCTCTTCATGGTTTCTTGCTACTGCACCGTTGCTCGTGCTTTGGATTCAAACTGAATTTGTTTCTTTTCGTTTGGTTTGAGCTTTACTGCTGAAACTCCCCGTTTCGGACCTGTTGCCTGACAATCGCTGTCGTCTCTGTCCCCTGGGGATTAGCCAGTTCCTGACTCATCTCGGTATCGCGCGTCACAGGAAAAGCCCAATTTCAAACTGGAGTCAACAGGAATTGCAGGTGTGACTTTGTGAAGCTGCACCAGGACATTTACGCTCCTGCCCAGGAAATCCTGACCAGCTATCGACCTCGCACATGATATGGATTGCACTGGGAGCGCACAGCTGCAGTTTAATGAAAAAAGAGCAGGAAATCCTGGGAAGTCTCCTCCGTGCACCAGCTACATGAAGTCAACGGAATTCAGTGTTGCGGCTTGGATGTGTAAGCAGCTCATTTAGCTGTATATAAAACAGATGTGAATAGGCAGTCTGATGATCCGACATAGTGAGGAGCAATGTCTCTGAACGAGCTATGTATGAGGATGACATTAATTTAGGTTGCGGTTGCAGGAAAAGAGTGTGAAGAAAATTTTGTGAGGGCCACAAAGAAACCAGCACGAGTTGAAGGATAGAAAGAAATAACATTTATTTACTATAACATACATATATATATTACAACAGCAACTTCCCTTGCTGCTCACTCTACTCTAGCCGGTTCCAAACTTGCCAGCTTTATTTATGCAGCGACTCTACTAGTGATTTCTCCGCCCCCCTCATTGGGGAAGCTCATACTCCCAAAGGATTGTGGGATTGCCATTAGTCCCCAGCCAGTGGTAAGTAGGCAGGTTATAACAGAACACCAAAGAGATGGCCCAGTAGCAGGTGGCAAAGGAGGTGTTGAGCAGTGATGTGCATGAGAGAGTGTTTTCACTATGAGAAGGGTTATACCTAAATATCTCATTTTCTGTATCACGCAGGCCCCATCACTGCAGGCTACCCTGCCCAACCACCTTCATGCTCCTCACTACCCTGCCCAACCATTCCCGTGCCCCTCGCTACCCTGCCCAACCACCTTCATGCTCCTCACTACCCTGCCCAACCATTCCCGTGCCCCTCGCTACCCTGCCCAACCATTCCCGTGCCCCTCGCTACCCTGCCCAACCATTCCCGTGCCCCTCGCTACCCTGCCCAACCATTCCCGTGCCCCTCGCTACCCTGCCCAACCACTCCCGTGCCCCTCACTACCCTGCCCAACCATTCCCGTGCCCCTGGCTACCCTGCCCAACCATTCCCGTGCCCCTCACTACCCTGCCCAACCATTCCCATGCCCCTCGCTACCCTGCCCAACCACCTTCATGCTCCTCACTACCCTGCCCAACCATTCCCGTGCCCTCGCTACCCTGCCCAACCACCTTCATGCTCCTCACTACCCTGCCCAACCATTCCCGTGCCCCTCGCTACCCTGCCCAACCATTCCCGTGCCCTCGCTACCCTGCCCAACCATTCCCGTGCCCCTCGCTACCCTGCCCAACCACCTTCATGCTCCTCACTACCCTGCCCAACCACTCCCGTGCCCCTCACTACCCTGCCCAACCATTCCCGTGCCCCTCGCTACCCTGCCCAACCACTCCCGTGCCCCTCGCTACCCTGCCCAACCATTCCCGTGCCCCTCGCTACCCTGCCCAACCACTCCCGTGCCCCTCGCTACCCTGCCCAACCACTCCCGTGCCCTCGCTACCCTGCCCAACCACTCCCGTGCCCCTCACTACCCTGCCCAACCATTCCCGTGCCCCTGGCTACCCTGCCCAACCATTCCCGTGCCCCTCGCTACCCTGCCCAACCATTCCCGTGCCCCTCGCTACCCTGCCCAACCACTCCCGTGCCCCTCACTACCCTGCCCAACCATTCCCGTGCCCCTCGCTACCCTGCCCAACCATTCCCGTGCCCCTGGCTACCCTGCCCAACCACTCCCGTGCCCCTCACTACCCTGCCCAACCATTCCCGTGCCCCTCGCTACCCTGCCCAACCATTCCCGTGCCCCTCGCTACCCTGCCCAACCATTCCCGTGCCCCTCGCTACCCTGCCCAACCATTCCCGTGCCCCTCGCTACCCTGCCCAACCATTCCCGTGCCCCTCGCTACCCTGCCCAACCACTCCCGTGCCCCTCACTACCCTGCCCAACCATTCCCGTGCCCCTGGCTACCCTGCCCAACCATTCCCGTGCCCCTCACTACCCTGCCCAACCATTCCCGTGCCCCTCGCTACCCTGCCCAACCATTCCCGTGCCCTCGCTACCCTGCCCAACCATTCCCGTGCCCCTCACTACCCTGCCCAACCATTCCCGTGCCCCTCGCTACCCTGCCCAACCATTCCCGTGCCCCTCGCTACCCTGCCCAACCATTCCCGTGCCCCTCACTACCCTGCCCAACCACCTTCATGCTCCTCACTACCCTGCCCAACCACTCCCGTGCCCCTCGCTACCCTGCCCAACCATTCCCGTGCCCCTCACTACCCTGCCCAACCACCTTCATGCTCCTCACTACCCTGCCCAACCACTCCCGTGCCCCTCGCTACCCTGCCCAACCATTCCCATGCCCCTCGCTACCCTGCCCAACCATTCCCGTGCCCCTCGCTACCCTGCCCAACCATTCCCGTGCCCCTCGCTACCCTGCCCAACCATTCCCGTGCCCCTCACTACCCTGCCCAACCACTCCCGTGCCCCTCACTACCCTGCCCAACCATTCCCGTGCCCCTGGCTACCCTGCCCAACCATTCCCGTGCCCCTCACTACCCTGCCCAACCATTCCCATGCCCCTCGCTACCCTGCCCAACCATTCCCGTGCCCCTCGCTACCCTGCCCAACCATTCCCGTGCCCCTCGCTACCCTGCCCAACCATTCCCGTGCCCCTCGCTACCCTGCCCAACCACCTTCATACCCCTCACTACCCTGCCCAACCACCTTCATGCTCCTCACTACCCTGCCCAACCATTCCCCGTGCCCTCGCTACCCTGCCCAACCACCTTCATGCTCCTCACTACCCTGCCCAACCATTCCCGTGCCCCTCGCTACCCTGCCCAACCACTCCCGTGCCCCTCGCTACCCTGCCCAACCATTCCCATGCCCCTCGCTACCCTGCCCAACCACTCCCATGCCCCTCGCTACCCTGCCCAACCATTCCCGTGCCCCTCGCTACCCTGCCCAACCATTCCCGTGCCCCTCGCTACCCTGCCCAACCATTCCCGTGCCCCTCGCTACCCTGCCCAACCACCTTCATACCCCTCACTACCCTGCCCAACCATTCCCGTGCCCCTCGCTACCCTGCCCAACCATTCCCATGCCCCTCGCTACCCTGCCCAACCATTCCCGTGCCCCTCGCTACCCTGCCCAACCACTCCCGTGCCCCTCGCTACCCTGCCCAACCACTCCCGTGCCCCTCGCTACCCTGCCCAACCACCTTCATACCCCTCACTACCCTGCCCAACCATTCCCGTGCCCCTCGCTACCCTGCCCAACCATTCCCGTGCCCCTCGCTACCCTGCCCAACCACTCCCGTGCCCCTCACTACCCTGCCCAACCATTCCCGTGCCCCTCGCTACCCTGCCCAACCACTCCCGTGCCCCTCGCTACCCTGCCCAACCACTCCCATGCCCCTCACTACCCTGCCCAACCATTCCCATGCCCCTCGCTACCCTGCCCAACCACCTTCATACCCCTCACTACCCTGCCCAACCACTCCCATGCCCCTCGCTACCCTGCCCAACCACTCCCATGCCCCTCGCTACCCTGCCCAACCATTCCCGTGCCCCTCGCTACCCTGCCCAACCACTCCCATGCCCCTCGCTACCCTGCCCAACCACTCCCATGCCCCTCACTACCCTGCCCAACCATTCCCGTGCCCCTCGCTACCCTGCCCAACCATACCCCACTTCAAACCCCCCCTCCTGCCCCATCACTCCCAACTCCATCCAAATCAATCCTTGGGTAACAAGGGGAGGAACAGATGTCCGAGCACACAGCACCACATCAGACAAGACCATAACCGCCATTTCAGATCAGGCATTTGAGGGATGTAGCAAGTGTTTAGAGTCGGTGACACAGAGTGAAGGACACCACACCAGAGTGCAGGAAGAGGTGTCAGAGACGTCTGTGTACAGTCACCCTTAGAGGAGGGGAAGTCACTCCAGTGGACAGGAATGTGCAAACTTCAAAGTCACCTTTGAGGACACAGTATTTGGACAATAGCAGCAGATGTGTGGACATCTAGGGGAGTTCCAAAGAAGCTCAGGTTAGGTGTATTGGCCATGTTATATTGCTCCTTAGTGCCCCAAGATGTGGGGTTAGGTCGGGTTGCGGGGATAGGGCGGGAGAGTGGGACTAGCTGGGGTGCTGTTTCGGAGGGTTGGTGCAGACCCGAAGGGCTGAATGGCCTCCTTCTGCACTGTAGGGATTCTATGATTCCCTGTGGCAGTGGGAGCTCTTGGACTGTGAATGGAGGAGTCCATCACCATCATGAGCTCCACATTGCCTCGGGCTTGACTACATGAGCTTTGACCAATCTCATGAATAAACACATGCAGCAACACTCAGAGCGGATGTAAGAGCAACGTCTCAGCCAGGAAAGTGTACAAACCTCCCTCAGTAGCTTGGAGCAGTCCACTCAGAACATCCATGGAACACATGAGGCACTGTGTTCCCTTAACAGGATGGCCATACTGTTGACACAGCAGTTGCTGGAATGGATGACCACTGTGCACCAGGAGCCAGCCCTATCAATCCACCTGAAGGCTAAACCAAGGCTGTGGAGGTCACTGAGGATGGTGAAAGTGCTGAGAGCTCCTCAACACCCTCCTCTCCCTCCACCTCCTTAACCCCTCCGCCTGAGCCCTGGTCTGCTGCACATGGACCAGTGACCATGGCTGCCCATGCAGAGGCCGCAGCCTTAAGGTGATCCCAAATGGGTACCTGTACCACGAGACCAGCTACCATGCTTCTGAATGCCATATAGACAGAGAGCAGTCTGCCGACACCTCGTCCAATACAACATGGAGGGCACTTTGTAGGAATGTGTGAGAACAAATGGCACAGGCCTGCCGAGAGCACCAATAGGTTCACCGTGGTTACTGGTTTCAAATTGTACATGTCACAGTTGAGGACTTGTTGAATACATTTCTTTTCACTTCCACGTGACTCAGTGTGTGCGTGTACAAGAAAGGGCTCAGAAGGAATGATAAGAGTATGAGGTGGCTTCCTGCCAGTAACATTAAAGGCAGCATGCTGAGATGAATCTCAAGATGGCTTCATCAGGAGCAACGATCTGGCTTGATTAGTGAGTCATATGAGAGCTTCTTTCTCTGTTGTATCACACAGGACTCCTGTGCTCAAGCACTGCGATATGCCTTGTATTTTTCAGTTTCCATCGAGGCATGAATGTTGGATGCAAGACATTCATCCGCACTGCGGTGTTATACTTTGGCCTAGGTCATGTATTGTCCAGTTAATGTAGGTCATCTGCTGTTCCTATTACAGTGGCTGCATTGTCATTTCCACTTTCACAGGATGTGGTTTGTGCAGTTTGCGGACGTGTATGTAAGCAGGACTGAAGCATGGGGCTCCCAGTTCTTAAACAGGACCATTGGCTGCAACAGATGTAGCCAAAGTTATTTCTGTTTAGGCCCAGGAAAGGTCCTCATCCACTCTTGCCAAAGATAAGGAAAGTAATTGGACAGAATCATCCCAGAAATTGGCAAAGTCCGATTTCAGGTGGAGAAAACGGCGTTGAACCCGCTGATACCAATGGTGGGTTTTTCCAGCATATTTTTGGCACAGGTTTCATATCGTATCACTGGCGGGGCAGCCTCTGATTTCCCCGCCCCACCATGACCGCAACGATTCATCCATCCGGGCGTCATATTTACAGGCCACTCCTGCACAGAACCAGCACTTCCCACGGGATAGGAAGCTGCTCGCAACTCATGACTGCCAAAGCTCGGAAACATACTGCCTCCAAATTTAGCAAGGCTCCTTCAATTGCCTACTAGAAGCAGTGGAGGCCCGCCACGATGTCGTCTGTCCCCGGTCTGGGTGAAGACTACCAAGCAAGGCCACCAATCCAGCATGGGAGGCAGTGGCAGCAATGGTCAGTGCCAACCTTCCAAAGGAGGGCAGCCATCCAGTGCCGAACGAGGATGAATGACCTCCTTCCGAAGTTAAGGGTAATTCACTCTTCTCTTGACTCTCAACTCGCACACTCACAGACCCATCACACATCCACAAGGATTTCACTCACTGCCAGCTGAAGAGACACCACCACTCGGTCCCCCACACACACCTTCACCACCCCTGCAGGCCGTGTCCTCGTCCCATCCAAGGCCCGGCGTGCGTCCTGCTTACACTCTCTCCATCTTCATACAGGACAAGCTGGCTCACAACAAAAGGGAGAGGTCCTAGACTGATGGAGGATGCCTAAACTCAAGATTTCAAGGAAAGAGCGATTTAGTTGGCCGGCGAGGATGTGGACCATTCCTGTGCTGACGGTGAGGCCAGAGGCGCTCAACGAAGTGAGGATCCTCCATTCCAGACACCATGTTGCGAGTGATGTCTCCTGTTTCACAGACCCCTGTCATGCACTAATGATCTTGCATTTCTTTCACCAGCGCATCAGGGAAGCAGCCAAGGGGTTCCATCCGCCAAGTCCTGGACGCCAGCCCACGGAAAAGCACCGAAGAGCAATATACGGGCACCAAAATCGCTGACTCATCACAGTGCTCACCCACATCCTCTACCAGTGCAGAGACACATACCTCGATGGGGCATAGTTCCAGAGGAGTTTCAGAGTCACAATCTGGTGAGCATATCGCATTGTCTGGTGGAGGCAGGGAAATCCCAGCATATGAAAATGAAAATGAAAATCGCTTATTGTCACGAGTAGGCTTCAATGAAGTTACTGTGAAAAGCCCCTAGTCGCCACATTCCGGCGCCTGTCCGGGGAGGCTGGTATTTGGAGGATAGCTGGAGTCCAACAACCTACTGGGCCCGAGTCAGATGACGAGCCTCTGAACTCAGTCATGCCTTAGTTGCTGGAGCTGCAAAGAAAAGCTCGGGAACATCGGGAAGGGGTGCCTGTTGTACACCTCGGATTGCAAGGCATGATGGAGGAGTCCGCCAGTCTTCAGTCCAAAGTTATCACACCAACAAGCCAACACATTGAGGTCAACAGTGGTAGTGTGGCTACCACCATGGAGACCTCGGTCCAGGAGATCTGCCCTGCAATGAAATGAAATGAAATGAAAATTGCTTATTGTCACGAGTAGGCTTCAATGAAGTTACTGTGAAAAGCCCCTAGTCGCCACATTCCGGCGCCTGTCCGGGGAGGCTGGTACGGGAATCGAACCGTGCTGCTAGCCTGCTTTAAAAGCCAGCGGTTTAGCCTGGTGAGCTAAATCAGCCCAATGCTGCACTCCATGACTGAGGCACTTTCTGGCATTCATCAGTGTCAACACCAGAGTGGGTAGGGCTTGTCAAACTCACTCCAGCTGCCCCTCTCTCTCAAGATGGCAGTCAGGGGCCCTTGGACACCCATAGAAAGGAGGATGAGCAATTGCACAAATTGGCGCCATTCGTCCGATGACTCCGGGAGTCCGGCCCATCCAAATCCCCACTTCCTGTGATCACTTCTGCTCCAGTTCCATAGGGTGAGGAGGGTGGCACTGCCACACACCAGGACCATGAAAGCAAGCTGGCGACTCTCGACGGTCCAAAGGATGCCCTGCAGTTACCAGGTTGCCTCCACCTCCGCTCTGGATGTTCGAGATACAACACAATGTAGCAGCAAGGTTAGAAAGGTCAAGAAGGTATAGTTGCTCGGTGTGAGCATGGGTGTTAATCACTTCTATATAATGTCAACTCGTGTAAATAAACTCCCGCCAATGTTACCCTGTCTTTGGCTCCTTCTTATAATGAGCAGTCTAACGTTAAAGCTTGTTCCTGCACAAGATTAAGGTCTAAGTCTCTTCCCTGTGCTGTGTACAACCTTCCCAGAACACTCATGGTGCACCTTCACAGTCAGTGGACACATCAGTCATGCTTGCATCTCGATGGGACTTATTGGGCGGGATTCTCTGTGGGCCGCTCAAAGTCAGGAAAGACGATTGGGCGGAGAATCGGTTGTGAAGTTAAATTGTGGTGGGCGCCGGGCGCCCGCCAATTTTCAATTCTCCGCAGCCTCAACAGTACTCCCCACGTACAGTAAACGCTGTTTGTATATCATTAGCGGGCCTTACCTGGTATTCTCTGGGGCCTCCACGATTCTCCGCCACCACCAGGGGGAATTCCAGATGGTGGGCTGGATTCTCCCCTACCCGGCGTGACCTAGGGTGCCGGCGTAGGGGAGTGGCGCCAACCACTCTGGGGTCGCGCCTCCCCAAAGGTGGGGAATTCTCCCCACCTTTGGGGGCCAGCCCCGCGCCGGAGCAGTTTGCACCAGAAGACTGGCGCAAACACCCGGCGCCGTCGGAAGCGGGGTTGGCCGAAAGGCTTTCGGCGGTCGGCGCATGCGCCGGCAGTGACGTCAGACTGCCGGCGCATGCGCGATGCGGGGTTCTCCTCCGCGTCCGCCATGGCGGAGGCCGTGGCGGAGCGGAAGGAGAAAGAGTGCCCCCACGGCACTGCCCCGCAGAGTGAGCGGGGGGCCCCGATCGCGGACCAGGCCTCCGTGGGGGCACCCCCCCGGGTCCGATCGCCCCCCGCCCCCCCAGGACCCCGGGGGCCCGCTCGCGCCGCTGAGCCCGCCGCCACCAAGGTGGTTTAAACCTCGGCGGCGGGAGAAGGCCTCCCAGCGGCGGAGCTTCGGCCCATCCGGGCCGGAGATTTAAGGTCAGTGCAAAAATAATGAAATCCCGCCGGCGCCAGCTGTTTTCACAGGCTGCCGGCGGGATTTGCACAACGCCGGTTTATGACCGGCGGAGAATTGAAAAAACCTGCGGGAGCGGAAATAACGCCGCTTCCCGCCTATTCTCCGACCCTGCGTGGGGTCGGAGAATTTCGCCCGGTGAGTGTCACTTGTACTTTTAAATATCGGGAAATAAGCACCATGGCTGACGACGGAGAGAGGGGTAGGACACTCAGAGGCGGTCGATCCTGCTGCTGGCAGGGCTGGAGGGGTGTGCAGGGAGTGGGGGCTGACAGGGGTGACCCCCTACGTGACCGGGGCTTCCAGGCACAGTCTGCCATTGCCACGGCCTGAAAGGCAGCCATCTTGCTGTGCGCCCCACTGACCACCCTCCGTGGCTCCTGGTCGTGCAGAGTGACACCGGCCGCATAGGTACTCCCACCTTACCACCACCCTCACCCCAGCCCCCACCAATTCCACCCCAATGCCCGCACCCCCCCCCCCCCCCCCCCCCCGGGCCCGGTAACCAGCCGCCACCAGCCAGCGGGGCAGCACACGACCCACAGTGGCTCCAGCAGGAGGGCACCGGACTGGGGCCGTAGAGCAAACCTGCTGCCATGGGTACACCTGGCAGCAGGGACTGGCGCCAGGAACAGAGACCCCCACGGTACCGGGCTCCGACGGGGCCAGGGGTGCGGTGGGCAAAGTACCAGGGCGAATGGCCGAGGATGTGGGCATGGGGTCATGCTGGGACAGCTTCTGCAGGGCTGACCAGGGCCACCGTTTAGCCCAGTGGAACTTGTTGGGCACGGCACGGGGATATGCACCATGCTAACATGTCTGCTTTTCACCCCCTGCATACAGTGGACTTTGGAATTTAACTAGGAATGGTGGCCTTCATCCTAATCGCCGCAGCCCTGAGGCATGCACTGAGGTTGGAGCTGCTCGAGGATGATGCAGCAGCAGCAGAGCCTGACCCAGAGGAACAGGAGGCAGCTGGTGAAAATGGGGAGCAGGCCACGCAACCGGCCGAGGAGGAGGAAGTGCAGAGTAGGCATTGCATGAGGCCCATGTGTACAGGCAACACCTGTCATTTGAGGACCTGCTGGACTGGGCATACCGGAGACTCTTGCTGAGCGGGGGACAGTGCGGCATATCCGTCAGATCATGGCGCACCTGGCACCGTGGGGGAATGGGGGAGGACCTGGCACCCATCCCTACTGCCCGTGGTACTGGTAGCTGGCGCTACCCATGCCAGCGGTATGCTCTGCGGCCCCCATCCAGCGCTCTCCTGCAGAGGCTACTGTGGGTGTTATCTTGCATGGCCGCATGCTGCCCAGCCGGCAGGTGGTGGCCAGTTGGGGAGGAGGGGGTGGGTGTTGGTGGGGGCTGGGGTGCGTAGCATGGTGGGGTGGGGGCACATATGGCCAGTGTCACTCTGTACTTCCAGGGGCCACGGAGGGTGGTCAGTGGAACGCGCAGCAAGGCGGCTGCCTTGCAGGCCTCGGAAATGGCGACCATGCCTTGACACCTCGGTCCCTTAGGGTGTTACCCTTGCCACCCCTTCGCTGCCCCCCAGCCCGGCGGCCATCAAGGTGATGGTCGCCCTGAACTTCCATGCCATGGGGTCCTTCCAGGCGCTGAGTGGGGATCTGTCCAGGATCTCACAGATCTCGGTGACAGGTGCATCCACGCCATCACGGAGGCTCTATATTCCCCTTTGCCACAATACATCAATTTCAATGTGGACCGAGCCTACGAGGATGCCCGAGCAGTGGGGTTCGCCATTATTGATGAGATGCCCCAGGTCCAGGGGGTGATTGACGGGATGCATGTCGCCCTATGAGCACAGGTCCATGACAGGCTGGTCTACACAAACCGAAATGGGTTACACTCGATGAATGTGCAGCTGGTGTGTGGTCATAAGATGCAAATCATGCACGCTCTTACCCGATACCCGGGCATTGTGCACGATGCCTTCATTCTGCCGCACTTGAAAATGCCTAATTCTTTGAGGCACCTCCTCGGCTGAGGGGTTGGCTCCTCGATGACGGGTTATTCACTGCGGCCGTGGCTGATGACACCTTTCCAGAGGCCGCAGACTGACACGGAGACCCGCTATAATGACGGCCAAGCAGCGACCAGGGGCATGATCAAGAGGTGCTTCGGCCTCCTGAAGATGCTCTTCAAGTGCCTGGAGTTGCCCTACAGTATTGCGCTAGGAAAGTCTCCCAAATTGTGATGGCCTGCTGCTTCCTCCAAAGCATCGTGCAGCAGAGGGGCGACGTGTTGGAGGAGGGAGATGAACATCAGTGCTCGTCTAATGAGGATGCGGGGAGGGCGAGGATGGGCAGGACATGGGCCGGGCAGACCCGGGAGGCTGCGCAACGTGTATGGCAGGGCCAAAGCTCACGGGACATGCTAATCACCTCCGGTTTCACTGACTGTGATGCCTGGCCCGCAGACTGGACATCCCATCCAACACCCCCCACCCCCACCCCACCTTGCAACTTCTCCATGATATCTACCTGCTTCACTATGGGGTACGGGCACTGGGATGGCAGTAATAGCGCATCTAGCCCATGGGTTGGAGAATGATGACAACCCACTCTGGGATGAGCTTGGTACTCAGCATCACTCAACATCTGACT
Source organism: Scyliorhinus canicula (assembly GCF_902713615.1). Taxonomy (NCBI): domain Eukaryota; kingdom Metazoa; phylum Chordata; class Chondrichthyes; order Carcharhiniformes; family Scyliorhinidae; genus Scyliorhinus; species Scyliorhinus canicula. The sequence continues at coordinate 64,796,321 of NC_052147.1, forward strand.
AGATAGCACTTTCCTACGTTCACTTGGGTGATCCCTGCATGCGAGCAGGCCATTCCATCACACGGTCCCTTCGAATCCCTGGGGAGGCGGAGGTAGAGACAGTACAACAGAGCGGAGAGGGGTGGGGGTGGCACACCGGAGCGGTGAGCACTGGTTGAACTGCGAACCCTGGGCCATGCTCACCCCCAGCCTCCGGCCCATCCCTCACACAATTCTGACAAGGCACCGAGGCAGGTTGTAACGTTGTGTACAGATGTTTAATGCGAACAAATATATACACGTTTGTGCCCCAGTCACTAATGCTGTCCTGTGCCCTGCACCTGTGTCAAATTAACTGGTGTCTACTTTTCTGGCTTTACAGGCCCTAACGCACCTCTAGGTGAATCCCCATGCGGTACATCAGAAGTGGAGGCGGCCTGCTTTGAATCCCGCCCCATGACCTGGGTCCCCTTTGGCGGCCATCTTCTTGGGCGACCAGGCCTGGATGGGTCCGGCAAGTGGCTGGTGCCGCCCTGTTCTGCCCATTGCCCTCCAGATGCACCAGGGACAGGAGGGGGAGGGGGGAGTCCGAGGTGCTGTGCTGTTCAAGCACCTCCCCTGCGGGAGTCACCGGCATGGGCCCCATCACTTCCTCCTCCCTCGGGGTGCCCGATGGCCCCTGGGCTACTCCATGGGACGGGGGTACAAGCGGAGATAACCCCGCACGTAAGGCTCCCCCGCCACGTGGCCCTGCCAGTCCTGGAGGCCCACACCCACCTCGACAAGGGTCTCAATGCTCGCCACATCCCGCTGGGACTGCACCACATAACACTGTGACTGTGTCACCACCTTCTGGGTCTGTGCCACATCAGCCAGAGCCTGGTCAATGCCACCGATGCTGTCAGTCATGACCCGCTGTGACTGGGCCACAGTCAAGAGCCCTAGTGCAATGTCCAGGTGGCCCTGGCACATGGCTGGCTGTGAGAGGGTAGCCCTGTCCTGGGCCTTGACCATCGCTCACACAGAGTACCCCAAGCCTTGGTCATCTTGACCCATGTCTGACACCTTTGCCTTCAGGGCCTCCAGCACCTGCTGGCAGTTCGACTCCTCCAACTGTACCTGCAGGTGCTGGATGGTTGCCGAGACCCCCTCATGCAGTCCTTGGCTCTGCGACTGTATCTCCACAGTAGATGGGACCACTCTTTCCGGAAGCCCAAACCCTTTAGGGTGAAGCTAGTCCCTGGGTCGGCCCCCCTCCGATCGTCCGCTCCCTCGTGGGTTCCTGCCTCCACCTGCTGTACCGAGACATGTGAGTGGTGTGCACCAGATAGTGTCCCAGGAGCTTCTTCGCTAAATTGCCCAACCGGGGTGAGTGTCTCTGGAATTGTGGAGGGTGTTGGAGACAGCTGTGGCAGGATGTTAGTGTCGTCCCCGGAGTAGGGCTCCACGGTATCCCCGTCTGTTGGTCAAGGGCTCCCATCTGTGTCCTTCTCCTCCACGCTGCTCTCCTCCTGGGGTTGGAGTTCTGGTTGGGGTGGGGGCAGGGGACACCAGAAGGTGCAAGACACAAATCATGACACATGATTGGACCATGGGTTGGGGTGGCGGGTTGTGTTGGACGGGGCAGTGTGGGTGGTGGGGGCAGTATGGGGGTGGAGGGGGCAGTGTGATGGGGGGGGGGGGTATGGGTGGAGGTGGCAATGTGGGGGTTTGGGTGTGACGGAGTTGACACACATGCCATGGGGAACAGCAATTCAGCAGGTTCTCACGTGCTCGCCCGATGCTGACATCTGCCTCAGCAACTTCCTGTTCCCTGGGCCATCAATCAAGTCCAGGTCTCGCTGCTCAGCTGCGGCGAGGGGGTCACAGGTCTGGTAGTCCCCCTCCAGAGATATCCTGCTCCCGGCAGTTGTGCGGTTGTGCGCCGCCTTCTCCGGGGGGGTGGGGTAAGAGACCGGAAACGCACAGTGTTAGACAGTCGGATGCATGCAGCACAGGGGGTGGATAGCTGGTGGCCTTCGTGACCAGAGGGGCCAGTGTGGGCGCATCAGTGATTCATGGTGCCCTCACCTTGCTGCTATCTTGTTGGCTGGGAAGGTGCATGTGGGGAGTGAAGTGTGTCCATTTGGCTCAGCTTGTCATCTTCCTGAGTGTCAATCGCGAAACCAGCGAATCCTGCACTGTTACCATTGGAATCGATTGTGTTCCACATGGCACTGATGCTAGCCCCTGAACAGTAGCTGAATCGGTCTCGGTGCGGTACCAGTGCTGCTGTCATGGAAGTCCACGAATCCTGACCCGGCATCAACACTTCATCTCAGGAAGGGAGAATACAGCCAATGGTGCCCGGCCCATTAATAGGATGCAAATGGGTCTGTACCTTTCTGACAAACTCTCATTATCTCTTCTTTTATACTCTGTCCTACCATGTAGTTACAAATAGATACTTTGCCTTTATCATTTCTCATCTCACCTGAAACTGCTTCTATATCCTGGTTTCCTGAACTTAGATCATCACTCTATAATATTCTAATACCATCATTAATCAACAGAACCACCTCTCCACCTTTTCCTAACTTCCTGTCCTTCATGTACCCTTCAATATTCATGTTCCAATCTATGTCATCCTGTAGCCATATCTCTGTCCTAGTTATCAGATTGTACTTTTTTATTTCTTGTTGCTCTTTTAGAATGCTACACGCATTTAGATACAGAGCCTTTAGTTTTGTTCTTTTACAATTTTTGTAGCGTCTTACATTACCTGTTGATTTACTCTTAGATTTGTGCTTTCTGTCTTTTCCTTTCCATACCTCAGCAGACTCTGTAAGTATTCTGTATTAGCACAAGACCAAGATATGATTTCAACCTCTAACTCGATTCTTCATGTCCTCTCTCCTCTAAATTCACTGCCTTTTTGTCCTTCCGTATTGTTGCCCTCCGTGAACGTTCTCCAATCCAAGCTTAAGGTCATCCTCCTGACTTTGCCACCCATGTGATCTGGCTACTCCCACAGCATCAATCAAAGATGAGACCATCCATCATTACTTCCTTGTATTGCTCCCTTCTACACCCAGCTTTCCCCTCCTTTTGTTCACACCCCTGGAGAGCACGATTCCCTAATTTTAGAAGAATGAAGGGAGATCAAATTGAGGTATACAAGAAGGTATGGATAAAGGAGACATGGAGTGGATGCTTCCTCCTGTGGGGCATTCTAGAACGAGAGATCATAGTCTGAGGATAAGAGGTAGCAAATTTAAAACAAAGTTGAGGAGAAACTACTTCTCCCAAATGGGTGTGTATCTGTGGAATTCGTTACCACAGAGTGTGGTGGATGCTGGGTCAGTGAGTAAATTTAAGGATGAGTTAGACAGATTTTTAATCGGTAATGGGTTGAAGGGCTATGGGGAATGGGCAGGATGGTGGAGTGAAGGCCAGGATGAGGTCAGCCATGATCATATTGAGCGGAGGGGCTAATAAAGAACTACAATGGCTGATTTCACCATCCAGCTCTTGGTCTGTAGCACTGTAGGTAACAGCATCCAAGCACAAGTATGGTGTTCATGATCAATAAGGGATTCTTGAATAATATGAAGATCAGGGGTTATGGGGAGAAGGCAGGAGACTGGGGATGAGGAACATATCAGCCGGGATCGAATGGCAGAGCAGACTCAATGGGCCAAATGGCCTAATTCTGCTCCTATATATTATGAATTTATGAATCACTTTCAAAATCCCAATTGAGACTTTGGCCCTCAATCCATTAACCGGAACATTTCTGTTGCTATATGCTAAATACAAGTTGTTATTGTTGTTGATTTTGTAAGATGTTTTTGAGGATATAATTGAAGAACAATTAGGGTTGTAACATGTCCCTTTTCTGCAAATGTGAATTTTTCAGTATTTAAATTTGATTGGCAGCTGTCTTTTAAAGAATATGGATCAATCAGCATGACCTTTTAATGGAAATACTTTAGACATGTCAGACTATTGGCAGCTGCAGTCCTTTACTCAAATAGATAGACTAAAACAGTAACTTTAAAATAAGAACTGTGAGTACAGGAAATCTCAAATAAATACAGAAATACAGATCATAGAACATAGAACAGTACAGCACAGAACATGCCCTTCGGCCGGACAGTGATCATCTGTAATAACAGGTTATGATTTATGTTATAATCTGTCTTTTTATATGGAAAACACAGGGATTGATTTCTCCCCCTCTCAGTTTTCTGCTCTCCTTACTAATGAAAGCACTAATACATTGTGGAGTTTGATTTGGTGTATTATTTGCAGCATTTGTGCACCTTGTCAACAAAGCCAACTTCCACGTAAGAAATTGAAACGTGCTGGGGTGGGGGTGGGGACATTTTCACTCCCGCTGATGATTTAAAAAGGGAAGAATCATTTTTTTAAAAAATAATTTTTATTTAATTTTTCAATAACAAATTTTCTCCCAACAATAAAAGAAACAAGGTATAGAAATAAACAGAAAGCAGAACCACCCCCCCCCCCCATACAAAGCAATAAATTAATAACAATACAAAAAAGAAGAAAGTAGCAAACAAACAGTCGCAAAAACAAACCCCCTTAACAGACCCCTAACCCCCCCCTTACCCCCCCTCACCCCCCCCCCCCCCAGCCCCCCTCCCCCCCCCCACCCCCCCCCCCCACCCAACCCCCCCCCCCCCCCCTCCGGGTTGCTGCTGAGATTGACCGCCCTCTAACCCTCCGCCAGAAAATCGAGAAAGGGCTGCCACCGCCGGAGGAACCCTTGCACCGACCCCCTCAGGGCAAACTTGACTTTCTCCAGCCTGATGAACCCGGCCATGTCGTTAATCCAGGCCTCCGGGCTCGGGGGCTTCGCGTCCCTCCACTGTAAAAGAATCCTACGCCGGGCTACTAGAGACGCAAAGGCCAGGGTACCGGCCTCTCTCGTCTCCTGCACTCCCGGCTCCAATGCTACCCCAAAGATCACGAGCCCCAGCCTGGCTCCACCCTGGAACCGACCACCTTGGACAAAGTCCCCTTCACCCCCTTCCAAAACCCGTCCAACGCCGGACACGCCCAGAACATGTGGGTGTGGTTCGCTGGGCCTCCCGAACACCTCCCACACCTGTCCTCACCCCCAAAGAACCGGCTCAGCCTGGCCCCAGTCATGTACGCCCTATGCAGCACCTTCAGCTGAATTAAGCTGAGCCGTGGGCAAGAAGAGGACGAGTTCACCCTCCCCAGGGCGCCCGCCCATGTCCCCTTGTCGATATCCTCCCCTAGCTCCTCCTCCCACTTCGCTTTCAGCTCGTTCACCGAGGCCTCCTCCTCCTCCTGCATCACCTGATAAATGGCCGAGATCCTACCCTCACCGACCCACTTCCCCGAGAGCACCCTGTCCTGCACCCCCCTAGGCGGCAGTAGCGGGAACTCCGCCACCTGCCGCTTAACAAACGCCTTAATCTGCATATACCTGAAAGTATTGGGAAGAATCATTTTGATCAATCATTAACCACCTTAGCTGAGTACAATTGAAGGAAAAGTCCAGCAAGCTACATAATGTGCTACATAAATCGATATTGTTCATTTTTTTTACATGTAGTGTTCATTTCACGAAAGTTAACAATATCCTCGTGTGCCTGCAGGCCATTGGGCCAATAGACATTACCATAAATGTGTCCAATCCTGTCCTCATTTCACATCCATAAAACATACCATTTAGGAAAGAGAATACTGTCTTATTCCCCCTTTCCTACATCAGGAACGCCGCCACCTGAATGTTCCTGTCCAAGTCACTCACAATCCCGACATGGAAATATATCACAGTTCCTTTGTTGCAACTGGATCAAGATCCTGGAACTCCCACCCTAACAGCACTATGGATGTACTTACACACATGGACTTGCAACGGTTCAACAAGGCAGCCAATTATCACCTCCTCAAGGGCAACTAGTATTGGCCAATAAATGCCGGCCTGGCCACCAATACCCATATCCCCTGAATGAATAAAAGAAGAGTCCTGAGGTCAAATGGGTTCTGCTATCCTGTTTGAGGTCAGTTAACACTGACCACAAATAGAATTTACCACTCTCAAAGTCTGTCCATTTAGGCTGGACTTTTCCACATACCCCCCCCCACCCCCCCACCCCACACACCACTCCCCCCACCCCCCACTCCCCAGTTTTCCCATGACGGATGCAGCTCCTTGCCATTGGGCACCGAAGTGGTGGGATCTTCCTGTTTCTGCTGAAGTCGACAGCGTCTTGCACAGTTCGCCCATCCTGCCACAGGTTGTCTTTGGCGAGACTAGAAAATCCCTCCAGTGGGAAGGGCCGGAAAATCCCACCCTTCGTACCATATGATCCCAATAAGCTATCAGAAGAACTAGCCCAAGACATATCAAATCCTACTGGTCTCTGCTGCATCTTGAATGGCTTCAGTGGTTGGCGGTATATTGAGCTTATTGTGTAAGTCACTATAACTTGTGCCCAAGAAATAGACTTTGCAACAGGTGGGTAGAAACATGAGCTGGCAATTTGCTCGTCTACATTTCAAATTGCACTCCTCAAGGATGTGGAACATTGTACTAAATATAAAACAACAATTTATAGGTCCTCTAACAGTGCTTTGGTGATTGATTTGCTAGCAATAGCCCAGATTACAAAAGATTAGAGAGTACTTTATGATGAACATTTAACGTTGCCAACTTCAGAGTCACATTTGGCCTGAATTGGAGAATAGAATACCTTTTACCATTGCAATGAAGCATTTTAAATATAAATTCCTCATTGCAACTGAAAAAGTAGAACAAAAATGGTTACCTAAAATATATGGAAATATAACTATCCTTAACATTGACTATTATCTATAATGTATAATAGTGAGCTGAGCTTTTGAATAGGGCGCTATTTATAGGGAGCTGATTAAAGCATTGAGCTGTTACCTTACTTTTCAATCATTTCTCTGTCCCTAAATCTGGTATCCAGTGTGCTCTATCATCCACTATAACCTCATTGAAAAATACATTTGCCGCATTAGCAAATGTATTCATCATCTCACCTCAATTATTCACCTGATCTGTCTTCTGATCGTATTTTAACCGACTAATTGAATCATGAATTATTCTTTCTAGACATTAGGCGAATCTAATTCTCTGTTGATCTCTCTCTCGTCCTTTTTTAAATTTCTACGGACACGTTTATTGTATCTGTTGTGATGATTGTCTACGTCATTGATGACAATATCTGCCAAAGAAATTGACTTGAGGAACGTTGAATTGATTATTTTCTGAACATTCATTAGATACAAAAATTCAATGTATTAGCTCTTTTTTATTCATTTCCTTGACTTCTGCTACTTAAATATTTCATAGCAGGTCATAAATCTTGCTCTTCCAGTCCTTCATATTTCTGGAGCAGGTATATTAGGGCGCCTAGAACTGAATGATGGAACCAAATTGTACAATGTCAGAGCTGAATGGGCTGAATTAGGTGTATTGCTGCAGTTTATGGTGGGATCTAGATGCATCTATACTTGCCTGGGGCTCCTAACCTTGGCTGTATTTTTTGGCTAATTCCATTGTTATAGGGATGAATCCTGGGGAGGTCAAATAAATTGAGGTTGCAAGAATAATTGTTGCTGCAGACGGAGGTTCCTGCGTTACTTGGATAAAAATAAAATACTGCAGATGCTGGAAATTTGAAATAAGAACAGAAAATGCTGGAAAAACTCAGCGGGTCTGGCAGCCTCTGTTGAGAGAGAAACAGGGTTAACGTTTAGAGTCCGTAGGAAGAGGAGTCATATACGGACTTGAAACTCTGGGCTCGATTGAACGGAAAAGTCTCGAAGTGTCATTTTGTGCGAGTGTACCGGTGTGTTTCTCGCCAGCTTTCTCAGTGAGATCCACACCAATATTTACCCACATTTAGGGTGCGATCTACCAGTCGCGTCCAGCCAGAACTGGGTCGTGATGCGACTGGTAGATCCCAAGAGAGGCCTCCCCCCAGGATTCCTGACTGTTATGTCTAGCGAAATCTTACCACATCTAAGTTCAAGAACCCACTTAGCCGTGCTCGCGCCGGATCTAACGGCTACCCGGCATCTATCAGCCTCGGCAAGGAGACCCAAACCGAATGCTGTTCAGTACTAGTCCCCACAAACGGGGAGAGGGCCAAAACAGTACATTGGGGTCTCCCAGGCGATTGAAGGCCCCTGGGTGGTTGGCCTCCAGGCAGGGTGGCACCCTGGCACTGCTGGTGTCACCTGGGCACATTGGCATGGCGGCCAGGCACCCTGGAAGTGCCACCCAGGCAGTGCCACCTGGGTGCCAGCCTGACATTCGTAGGGTGTCTAGACAGCACTGTCAGGCTAACGGAGGCACTACAAGGATGGCAGGCTGGCAGTGCCAAGGTGCTAGGCTGGCATTTTGCCCATGGTGGGATCGGTCCCAGGGGTTCCCTGCACGTTTGAAATGGGGTGCCCAGGGAGCTCGATGACCCCTTTATCGGTGAGTTAAGGCATTGGGGGAATCCAAGGGTTGCTTTGGGGGCTTGGGAGATCAGGATAAAAATGGCGTCCCGGTTTCTTCCTGCACTGAGGAGCTCCACTCGCCAGAGCCCCTTAGTGCAGGAAATAATGCTGAGTGCGGCCTCAGGGTGGTGGCGGGGGGGTGGGTAGGGCAGCGTTTCCCCGGTGGCACAGTAAAATAAAACAGAGTGCCATTAGATAACGGAATCATGTCCGGTGCTACAAGCGCTGGGAACGACCCTGCTAATCCCGCCCAGAACAGACTTTTTTTTTTAGCCCTTAGTCATCATTTGGGGCCTTCGGGAATTTTTCCCCAGTCTAGCCCACACATAGAAATATTTTCAGCAATGGAGAGCTGGCTCCTCAGAGATAGGGCTGCCATTTTGAAAGGGTGTCCCGATCTCTAAGATTTTTTTTATTCGTTCATGGGACATGGGCATCGCAGGCTGAACCAGCATTTATTGCCCATTCCTAATTGCCCTTGAGGGGGCAGTTAACAGTCATTCACATTTCTGTGGATTTGGTGTCACATGTAGGCCAGACCAGGTAAGGATGGCAGATTTCCTTCCCTAAAGGACATTAGTGAACCAGATGGGTTTTTACAACAATCGTTAGACTTTTAATTCCAGATTTTTTTATTGAATACAAATTTCACCATCGGCATTGGCGGCATTTTAACCTGGGTCCCTAGAACTTTACTCTGGGTCTCTGGTTTACTGGTCCAATCCAATACCACTATGCCACCACCTGAAATTAAGTGACCCCCACAACCCCCCACCATGGGCAATGTCATCCCCCGCACACATGGGCGTTACCCCCCACCCCTATGGGGTTGCTGAGGGCCTCCCCATTTTCAGGCCTCCCCACCTCACTTTTGGTACCTCTAGCCTTTCAGGACTCACACCCTTCACTTCCCCCCCCCCCCAACCTTTAGGAGGTCCCTTCATACCCGCCCTTCAATTCCCACCCTTCATCTCCACCCCCCCCCCCCCCCATCCCACCTTTCGCAGGCATGGCTCCCCTCAGCTTCCAGTGCCAAGGTGCCAGCCTGGCACTGCCAAGCGTCTCAAGTGCCAGAGGGAGAGCCAGGGTGCCTCCCTGACCTGTCCCTGATGACCCTGGGGTCTCCAATGGCCTGGGCGACACCCCAGGTGCCGTTACTCCTGGTCCACATTTGTGCGAACCAGTGTTGAATCGTGCCATGGTAAAGTCTCCTAGTTGTAGGCGTTCGTTCCCAGGCCTCGGGTGAATCAGGTGGTGACATCTTAATGTATATCTGGATCTCGCCTAGTGAGGATGAGATCCAGTTCGCGACATCCTGCGAGATCCCTTTAGATCTCACAAAATCGTTCAATCGTGCCTTCTGTTTCTCTCTCCACAGATGCTGCCAGGCCGGTTGGAGTTTTCCAGCATTTTGTGTTTTAATCCCTACGCTGCATGATGTTTCTTGTCACTAACCTCGTGTTACGGGAGTTAAAGATGATTCAAATTGCACCTATGTTGCACTGATAGTTGTTAATTATTTCCTTCATTAACTGCATTTCCCCTAGTGGAGGAATTAGCTGCTGATTGATATTATGACCCTACGCTCAGCTGAACAAGCACACACAAAGAGGCCTGAAAGTTTACAATCATGGGTACAAACTGAATCCTCTGGCTGACATTGAGTCAGCAAATCAATGAGAAAAGAGAGGCCACTGTTATGCAATGAAATCAATCATGCCACATTAGGTTTACATCATGGAACTGGACCTGGTTGACTCCTTTATGGTCTACTTGTCAGTCTGTACTTCACATCTTGCCCTCCAGTTTTCCTTTGAGTGCCTCCACTGTATCTCAGTTCTTAATGTTGCAATTTTATTTGGGGAAAGTGGATTAATTTTCAGAGCCGCAAATGCTTTCTCGTCACAAAAGTGGAAGTCATGTATCATCCTGACACTTTATCGAAGCTCCACAATAACACAATAGTGTTCTGTGGCACTACCACTGTGCTAAATGGGATAGACTTTGAACAGATCTAGCAACTCAAGACTGGGCAATCATTAGGTGCTGTGGGCCATCAGCAGCAGTAGAATTATATTAAACCACAATTTGCAACCTCATGGCCCGGTATATCCCCCATTCTGCCGTTACCTCCAAGCCAGGGGATCAACCCTGGTTTAATGAAGAGTGCAGGACAGCATGCCAGGAGCAACATCAGGCACACCTAAAAATGAGGTGTCAACCTGGTGAAGCTACAACACAGGTCCACTTGTGTGCGAAGCAGCAAGTAATAGACAGAGCTAAGTGATTCCACAATAAACGCATCAGATCTACGCTCTGCCGTCCTGCCACATCCAGCCGTGAATGATGGTGGACAATTAAACAACTCACTGGAGGAGGAGGAGGCTCCACAAATATCCCCATCTTCAATGATGGAGGAACCCAGCACCTATGTGCAAAAGACAAGGCTGAAGCATTTGCAATAGTCTTCAGCCAGAAGTGGGGAGTGGATGATCCATTTCTGTCTCCGCCGGAGGTCCCACACAGATATCAGACTTCAACCATTACGATTCACTCCACGTGATATCAAGAAATGGCTGAAGGCACTGGATACTGCAGAGACTATGGGCCCTGACACCAACCCAGCCATAATACTGAAGACTTATGCTCCAGAACTTGCCGCACCTCTAGCCAAGCTGTTCCAGTACAGCTACAACACTGGCATCTACCCGGCAATGTGGAAACGTGCCCAGGAGTATCGTGTACACACGAAACGGGACACATTCAACCCAGCCAATTACCGCCCTACCAGTCTACTCTCCATCATCAGCAAAGTGATGGAGGGAGTCATCAACAGTGCTATCAAGCGGCATTTACTCAGCAATAACCTGCTCATGGACGCTCAATTTGGGTTCTGCCAGGGGCACTCAACTCCTGACCTCATTACAGCCTTGGTTCAAACATGGACAAAAGAGCTGAATTCCAGAGATTTGATGAGAGTGACTGCCCTTGACATCAAGGCAGCATTTGACCGGGTATGGCATCAAGGAGCCCCAGCTAAACTGGAGTCAATGGGAATCAGGGGAGAAACTCTCCGCTGGTAGGAGTCATTCCTGGCACAAAGGAAGATAGTTGTGGTGGTTGGATGTCAATCATCTCAGCTCCAGGACATCACTGCAAGTGTTCCTGAGGATTGTGACCAAGGCCCAACCACCTTCAGCTGCTTCATCAATGACCTCCCTTCCATCATAAGGTGAGAAGTGGGGATATTTGCAGATGACTGCACAATGTTCAGCACCATTTGCGACTCCTCAGATAATGAAGCAGTACATGTCCAATTGCAGCAAGATCTGGACAATATCCAGGCTTGGGCTGACAAGTGAAACATTACAGTCACACAACACAAGTGCCAAGCAACTACCATCTCTTACAAGAGAGTATCTAACTACCGCCCCTTGACAATCAAATGCATTACCATCGCTGAATCCCCCACAATCAACATTCTGGGGGGTTACCATTGATCAGAAACTAAACTGGACTAGCCATATTAATACTGTGGCCACAAGGCCAGGTCAAAGGATATGAATCCTACAGTGTATTACTCACCTCCTGACCCCCAAGCCTGCCTATCATCTACAGGGCACAAATCAGGAGTGTAATGGAATACTTTCCACTCGACTGGATAATAGCAGCTCCAACAACACTCAAGAAGCTCAACACCATCCAGGACAAAGCAGCCCGCTTGATTGCCCCCCATTCCACAATCATTCAAACTCTCCACCAACGACGAACAGTGGCAGCCGTGTGTACCATCTACAAGATGCAGTACAGTAACTCACCAAGGCTCCTGAAGACAGCACCTTCCAAACTCACAACTACTACCATCTAGAAGTACAAGAGCAGCAGATACCAGTTACCTGGGCACCCCACTACCTGGAGGTTCCCCTCCAAGTCACTCACCACCCTGACTTGGAAATATATCACCGCTCCTTCACTGTCGCTGGGTCAAAATCCTGCCGCTCCCCCCCCCCCCCCCCCCCCCCCCCCCAATAGCACAGTGGGTGTACCGACACCTCAAGGATTGCAGCGGTTCAAGAAGGCAACTGACCACCACCTTCTGAAGGGCAACTCGGGATGGGCAATAAATGCTGGCCTAACCAGCGACACCCGCATCCCGTAAATGAATAAAAAGAACAAAAATGTCCATATCTATGGAGATAATAATTGCAAGGTTCAGGGGCACATTAACCTATGGTCCGGTGAGCCAATGACCAGAGGCAGCCCACTTGTTACAACACGAGGGGTTTCCCGACACCTTAATCACACTGGGGAAAGAAGAGATCTGTCAATGCTTGTGAGGCACAGAATGTAGCAGAGCAGCATCCCAGTCTTTTCTTTAGGGAGGGTTTTCAATGGGTTCAAGGGATGTAGGGGCATTGACGTTGGGTGGGAGGCAGGCAGGGGCCAGTGCAGAGGGTCTTAAATGTTGGTGATGCTCAAGGCTCCATGATTTCTTAATTCTGCTCAGACATAGCGCACAATTTAATGGGAAAAAAGGAGTCCTGTTTTGGGTGCATTTATCAGGGTGTTTACCAGCGCTTGTAGCATTGAGAACAACCCCACTATTAAACAAGACTCATTCTTTTTCAGGCCTCAGCAAGGAACATCCCACCGAGGCCTCACCTTTCCTCCACTAAGAAGCTCAGCTCGCCAGTGCAGAAAGAGATCCGGGCACCAAATCTCTCGACCCCACCCCCCCACATCCCCCCTTCCTCCCCGCAGCCTCTGGACCCTCCAACACCCCAACCTACCAGTTAGGGGTCCTCGAGCAGCCCCCCCACACACACACTCTACTTCATAAGGACAGCGCACCCCCGGGCCCAATCACTGACACGAGCAACTTGGCACATGAGCACTTCGGCACTGCAGCCTGGTAGTGCACATGCCAGCCTAGAAGTGCCACCTGGATGTTTTGGCACTGCCAGGGTGGCAGTACCAAGGTGCCAGGGTGGCATCAGGAGTGTCAGCGTACAACCCTGCCCAGAGCCCGAAGTGCCATTATGTCTGGTTCACATTTGTGGACACCAGTGCTAAAGGGCACACAGCTGGATCCTGCCCCTTGGGTAACTCCGGTGTAGACATATTGAAGTGAGCCTAACTACTCACTTGAATATGCAAATATGAGTCCCATCCATTGAGGGTTCATTGGTGTAACAGGTGTCATAAGTCTCTCAAGATTAAACGGCCTTGTTACATCACTGGGCCAGGTGGGAACAGGCCGATAGATCGTGCCCTTTGTCTCTTTCCAGTTTTTAATACTATTTTTATTTCCTGCCTATGGACCAAAATGCATGGTTTATGTTTACAATAAACTCTTGCATAATCTTCAAGATCATTATGCCATATATCTATAATTCACATAAAGATGCTGAGTAAGCAACATTTTCATGTACTAAAAATCTTACAACTGGAATGGGAAATCTGTCCATTGTCATAAAAACAAAATAAACAATGTGATTGGCTTTGCACGTGTGCTTTTGAAATTAAAATATGCGGCCGCTCGAGACATACACTGGAGGCTTTCAGTAGTTAACAAAGGGATGTAGTGATGAAAAGCAAAGGCAGATAAGTAACAGGCGCAGAACTCAGTATAACAGGTTCAATCACTTCAGATCCGGAGTCCACACTGCCTGGCGCCCTGCTCCCAGGGCCCTGCGCAAGCCCCTATTGGCCAGGTTTGCATGCTCCTGCGTGGTTGGCCCCGAGCCGGTCACATGGTCTATGGAGCCCCCCCCCCCCCCCCCCCCCCCCCCTAAAGCTACCACAAAATACAACAATTTGGAAAATACAACATTTTTGTTGCAGGATTTACCATCCTGACCAATTAATTGATTGAGTCACTCCAGTAGCATACACCTTTCTCCATTACTTGTGCGGTTCAAGAAAATCATCTTGTTTGCCATTCTAGCTTCAAAATTATACAGTAAGAATTATTTAACCAGTCATGAAAAATCAAGGCAAACTTCTGCATGACGAGCACAATACCCAAGTTGCATATTGTTGACCTTGGTACCTACCAGAGGAAATTCGAATTGTCCAAGAACAACATACCATTGAAGGCCAATTACTGACAAATGATTTGGCTGTACAAAGATGCTTTGGTAAGTCAGAGTAAAATGAGTGCTGCTTTGTTTTCTAAAATAATATCTCATTATACCATTGAGGATATTTACAAATGGCAACAAAATATTCCCTGTTCTCTTGGACATACGTTTGATCACAAACAATGGTCCATTAAAGATTGTTCAGCAAAAAAATAATATTGTAGCAAGATATCTTGATGTATACTCTCCACCATGTAAAATTAAAATGCAAAAACCAGAAGCATTTGCATAATGCAGCAAATGGCAGACAACCATTGCAGGAGAGAAAAAACTGTAGACTTGCAAAGGATATTATTAATATAAAACATGGTCCTGTTAAGTCATTTGTTTTTCACTGTTCCCTTTCAATGATGTCAGCAAAAGTTTACTTCTGGCGTTAAGAATTGAACATTTAGTATTCAGTGGGTTAGCAACACTTGGAATTTCTATGACCAAATTAGGAGATGCGTTGGGATGCTTAAGCCATTTTTCATTTTATAAGTAGTGTGGCTTGTGATCTGGTTGGTATGAATCCACAATTCAGAATTTAGCCTTAAGTCAGTGTGTCAACTGTTTTTTGACACAATGAAGTGATTCTATGAAAGGTCATGGTTTCAACCATGATGATCATGAGCAAAGAACAGGATTTTGAAATGATTGATTTTACGATGTAGAAGTTTCTAAATTACAACTGTTATATAGTTTATTCCACGAATATCTGTTATATGTTCTTGCTGGGCAATTCTATTTGCACAGTGAAGTGCTAATTCAGACAAATCCCTATTTTGCTGCCGCAGAGAGGGAGAGAAGAGCGGAGGGGGACATCCAGACCCCGCGGCTCCTTACCGTCATGGAACAGTAGGTACATCTACTATGATTGTCTCATTGTTCTGAACATCATGCTGTACACTGACATTTAACTCGTTCACCTCTTGTGTCAGTTTCAATGAATGTAACTTTTATATACATCCTCGCCTAGCTGTTCAGCAACAGGCTGTTTCACTTTTAGGAGTGATCATTTATTCCTATTTAAAACCTGTCCTTGCTCAGTTATCACAGTATAAGACCTTGGATCAGTTTTCTGTAATACCTTAGCACTTTTGACCAGCCATCAGGATCCTCCGCTCTCACCATGTCATTTGGTTTCAACGGTTTCAGACTCCTGGTGGACTTAAAGGACAAAGAACAAAGAAAATTACAGCACAGGAACAGGCCCTTCGGCCCTCCCAGCCTGCGCCGATCCAGATCCTTTATCTAAACCTGTTGCCTGTTTTCCAAGGTCTACTTCCCTCTGTTCCCCGCCCATTCATATATCTGTCCAGATGCATCTTAAATGATGCTATCGTACCCTCCTCTACCACCTCCGCTGGCAAAGCATTCCAGGCACCCACCACCCTCTGTGTAAAAAACTTTCCACGCACATCTCCCTTAAACTTTCCCCCTCTCACCTTGAAATCGTGACCCCCTTGTAATTGACACCCCCACTCTTGGAAAAAGCTTGTTGCTATCCACCCTGTCCATACCTCTCATAATTTTGTAGACATCAATCAGGTCTCCCCTCAACCTTCGTCTTTCCAATGAAAACAATCCTAATCTACTCAACCTTTCTTCATAGCTAGCACCCTCCATACCAGGCAACATCCTGGTGAACCTCCTCTGCACCCTCTCTAAAGCATCCACATCCTTCTGGTAATGTGGCGACCAGAGCTGCATGCAGTATTCCAAATGTGGCCTAACCAAAGTCCGATACAACTGTAACATGACCTGCCGACTCTTGTACTCAATACCCCGTCCGATGAAGGCAAGCATGCTGTATGCCTTCTTGACCACTCTATCGACCTATGTCGGACAATGGACCTGAACTCCCAGATCTCTCTGTACATCAATTTTCCCCAGGACTCTTCCATTGACCATATAGTCTGCTCTTGAGTTAGATCTTCCAAAATGCATCACCTCGCATTTGCCTGGATTGAACTCCATAATATTCCTTTTGTTTCTTCTTCGGAGATTCCATTTGATCTCTTATCTTCTCATTCAGCCTTTGCTTGGTATGGCACGGCAGAGAAGTTTTTGTTTCGTCAACATTGCCCTGGCGATAAATCTGAAACTTAATGGAGATGTTCAATAACTTAGCAATGCTAAATATGGATCATCTTTACTGTCCATTGCCTTCTTCAGTAACTGCTTGACTATCTGAACCCCTTTTTCTGCTTTGCCATTTGATTGCGGGTACAATGGACTTGACATTACATACTTCAAATCATATTGCCATGCAAATTCCTGCCATTCTTTACTGTTGAAGCATGGTCCATTATCAATCATTACTACCTCTGGTATTCCATGGCATGCAAATGTTGCTTTTGTGGGTATAATTACACAATTTGCTGATGAACTAGTTAATTGTGCTACCTCTGGATAATTTCAGTAATAATCATAGATTTCATAGAATTTACACTGCAGAAGAAAGCCATTCGGCCCATCGAGTCTACACCGGCCCCTTAAAGAACAGCCTACCTAAGCCCACACCTCCATCCTACCCCCGTAACCCAGCAACCCCACCTCACCTTTGGACACCATGGGACAATTTAGCATGATCAATCCACCTAACCCGCACATCTTTGGACTGTGGGAGGAAACCGGAGCACCCGGAGGGATCCCACGCAGACATGGGGAGAACGTGCAGATTCCGCACAGACAGTGACCCAAGCCGGGAATCGAACCCGGGTTCCTGGTGCTATGAAGCAACAGTGCTAACCACTGTACTACCGTGCCACCCACTACCACTACCACCACCAAATATTCTTTACCATCAAGGTAGAATAATTCTATCCCAACCTGTTTCCAAGGAACTGACACAATTTTACCTATTTTCATCAGTTCCATTGCTTGTCGATATTGATATCGTTGATAAGTGGTACACTTTTCCTCCGTGTTCTCTATGTCTTTGTTTATTCACGGCCAATATACAGGATCTCATGCTTTTCGCTTACACTTCTCGATCCAAGATGACCCGCATGAATCTTTTGCAGCAACTCCTTGCGCAGAGACTGTGGAATTACGATTCTCTCCTGCCTCAGTAACAAACCATTTGCTACACTTCGCTCTCATCGTATGTGATGATATTTAGAACATGAACCTTTTGGCCATCCATTGTTGAGATTGTGTATCACCATTTGTAATACTTCACCCTTCTCTGTTTCTTCAACAATCAGTTTTGATTTGCATTCAACACTGCTAGTGTTTCCTAACCATACCTACATCAACCTGTACAGCCTCTCCAGTGGAGCTGTCATCTTGTGTTGTTGTAGCTCTAGACAACACATCCACTACCACAATATGCTTGCCAGGTGTATAGAATAATTTCTGAAGTTTCATCATCAGACGTTGAATATGAGGAGACATCTCACTGAGATTCTTCTTGATTATTGCAACCAGCGGCCTATGATCTGTGTCGACAATGGATGTAGGTAGATCATATATGTAGCTATGGAATTTCTCCAAACCATTCATTAGCCCTAAACACTCTTTTTCTATTTGTGCATAACGACATTCAGATTCTGTCATAGATCTTGAAGCATAGGCTACTGGTTTCCAATCACTACCATTTTCTTGTTGTAGCAATACTGCGCCTAGACCATCCTTCAATGCATCTATTGAAATCTTTTTATTTTGGATTTAAAAATGTTAATACTAGTGTGGTCGTTAGAGCTTTCTTTAGTCTTACCCATTCTTGTTCATGCTGTTCAGTCCAAGTGATGTAGTTCATTTTCTTCAGGATATCTCTGAGACATGGTGGGCTGGATTCTCTGATTTGGAGACTATGTCCCCACGCCAGCGTGGGAATGGTGGGAAAACTGGCGCAAAACGGCCACCGATTCCCCGTTTTGCTGGGGGCTAGCAGGACGGCAGCATAGAACACCCGGTTCTAGCTGCCGATACGCCCTGGAGAATTGCCGGGTCTGCGGCCGCGCATGCACACGGTGGCAGCTTGCAGCGGCCATGCCGTGCTTCATGGCAGGCGTAGCCCGCGAAATAGCACCCCCCCTTCGGCCAGCCCCGGACCGTCCCACCACAGTCCACAGTGCGCCCAGCTCCCCACTACCCGCGCCCTGCCCTGACTGTGGCGGTGCTGGACTGAGTCTGCAGCCACCATGTCGAGTTCCCGACGGGCGCGACCACACATGTCCCGCGCCGTCGGGAACTCAGTCGGCCGGGGGTGGAGCAGCAGGGGGCGGTGATACATGGCGCAGCGTACTCACAGAGTATGTCACTTTGGAGGGAGCAGAGCATCACAAAAGTGGTGATGCCCCCGATTCGGTCGGGAAATATTGGGACAGTCATATCTGGACGTAACAAAAGAATGAATTTGAGCTTCATCAAGCGGTGGATTGTGGTACGGGTAATTGGGAACAATGTTTTGGAGTTGAGATCAGGTACTGTTTGTGATGGGGAGTATATGTGATTGGAAACTCATCTCGGGGCTCAAGTAAGATGTTAAAGTTATGAACAATCTTATTCCATTTGAGACAATGGCCATGGAAATGGATGGAGTTGACAAGGGTATGAAGATTGCTTTGAGGGTTAAAGATCAGGGTTGGATTCTCCATCAGCGGGATCTTCTGCTTCGCCAGCAGTGGACTCATGCCCGCGGATTTCCCGATGGCATGGGGGTGCCCACTATGGGAAACCCCATTAGCCAGCTAACGGGACGGAGGATCCCGCTGCCAGAGGGGGCAAGTCGCACCAGAAAATGGGTATGGGGGGTTGGAGAATCCCGCCCAATAGCTTTGGTTGTTCAGCATCTAGCTGGAGGAAATTGTGGTTCGCCCCTATTGAATAATCTAATAGTAGAGAGGCAGTGGAAGAAGCAAGCGAGATGGTGAAGAAATAAAGCTTGGTGTTAACACCATACAAGTGGAAGCTAATCCCATACCTCTGGAATATTTCAGGAAGAAGTACCATGTAGCTGACGAGGGGCCAAGGCTAGGTCGTTTGGAAAATTGATTGATGTGATGAAATAGTTAAGACTGGAAGAGAGGATAGTTCCACCAGATTTGAAAGCAGGATTTTGTGGTCAGTCATGTGAGTGGCTAAAATGTGGTCGAGGAGGGTGGAAAAGGATAATGTATCATAATCACAAATACAAAAATTGTCTACCATATCTTTGGTTAGGGCCATTTTGATGCAGAGCGAGATGTGCTACCTGTTTTCAGATAAAGTAGAGGTGGGCATGGATCAGAGGGTCAACAACATTTTCAAGGTTTTTGTACAGGAAAGATAGATCGATGTGGCTATTTCCAGACTTTTCTGCAAACTGTTACTGTACTATTTTAAGATATTGAGACCTCAGGGTTTAAATGAACTTGCACTTTTTGTTTCAGCAAAATGACAGAAAACTAGGCCATTTTAAAAACAGCTGTGCAATATCGTCCCTGTGGTAGTTTCTTGCAGCTATAATAAATGGCTTTTTTTTCTTAACGGTGGCGCAGTGGGTTAGCCCTCTTACCTCACCGCGCTGAGGTCCCAGGTTCAATCCCGGCTTTGGGTCACTGACCGTGTGCAGTTTGCACATTCTCCCTGTGCTTGCGTGGGTTTCGACTCCACAACCCAAAGATGTGCAGGCTAGGTGAATTGGCCACACTAAATTGCCCCTTAATTGGAAAAAATTAATTGGGTACTCTAAATTTATTTTTAATAAAGTGCTATCAAGCGATACATACTCAGCAATAACCTGCTCATGGAGACGCTCAGTTTGGGTTCTGCCAGGGTCACTCAGCTCCTGACTTCATTACAGTCTTGGTTAAAACATGGATAAAAGAGCTGAATGCCAGAGGTGAGGTAGGAGTGACTGCTCTTGACATCGAGGCAGCATTTGACCGAGTACGGCATCAAGGAGCCCTAGCTAAACTGGAGTCAATGGGAATCGGGGGGAAAACTCTCCGCTGTTTGGAGTCATATCTGGCACAAAGGAAGATGGTGGTGATGGTTGGAGGTCAATCATCTCAGCTCCAGGATATCACTGCAGGAGTTCCTCAGGTTAGTGTCCAAGGTCCAACAATCTTCAGCTGCTTCACCAATGAACTCCCTTCCATCATAAGCTCAGAAGTGGGGATGTTTGTGGATGACTGCGCAATGTTCAGCACCATTTGCGACTCCTCAGAAAATGAAACAATCCATGTCCAACTGCACAAGACAATATCTAGGCTTGGGGTTTAAGTGGCAAGTCACATTCGTGCCACACAAGTGCGAGGCAATTACCATCTCCTACAAGAGAGGATCTAATCATCGCTAAATCCCCCACAATCAACATTCTGGGGATTTCCATTGATCAGAAACTGAACTGGATTAGCCATATTAATACTGTGGCTTCCAAGGCAGGTCAAAGGCTAGGAATCCCACAGTGTATGACTCACCTCCTGACCCCCAAGCCTGCCTATCATCTACAAGGCACAAGTCAGGAGTGTAATGGAATACTTTCCACTCGACTGGATAATAGCAGCTCCAACAACACTCATGAAGCTCAAGGCCATCCAGGACAAGGCAGCCCACTTGATTGTTCCCCTTCCACAAACATTCAAACCCTCACCACCTATTTTCTTCTATGATCTTGCTTTTGCAATGATGTACACAGAACATTTAGTTGTTTAACTAGAACGATGATTTATTGATGAACATGTGGAAAGATAACAAACAGATTACTAAACAGACAAGGTTACTAAATGAGTTCGGTGAACTCTTCTGGGGCTACCATATGTGCGACTGTCCTGTTGTACGTCTTATTACCAACTGGCGGGTGTCTCACATCACATGACTGATGTCTGACGCTATCAGCTGGTTGGAGGCCGCATCACTAGCTATGTACAAAATTATTCATAGCCATATCACCACATCCCCCTTCCTTTGGAGATGTTAACATTTATATACAGAAACATAGAATCATATAATTTACAGTGCAGAAGGAGGCCATTTGGCCCTTCGAGTCTGCACCAGCCCTTGGAAAGAGCACCCTGCCCAAGCCCACATCTCCACCCCATCCCCGTAATCCAGCAACAACACCCAACCTTTCTGAACACTAAGGGCAATTTAGCATGGCCAATCCAACTAACCTGCACATCTTTCGGGACTTGTGGGAGGAAACCAGAGCATCCGGAGGAAACCCACACAGACACGGGTAGAAAGTGCAAACTCTGCACAGACAATGACCCAAGCCGGGAATCGAACATATGACCCTGGAGCTGTGAAGCAACTGTGCAAACCACTGTGTTGCCGTGCCTCCCCCCCACCTATGCTACCATGCCCCCATGATTTGTATTATCCTTTAACGTATTTTATATATATATATAAATATACAGATGCAACTGTGCTTCAATCAACATGATATACCTGACGAATCTGTCCCTGGTGCACAGCTCCTTGTACATCTCCGACCGGACCACCCCGCTGATCTTCTGGGCTCTTATCAGCTTCTCAATGTCACTTTTGCTTCTCGGAGACTGGTTTCCATGCAGGTCTTTTTTGTCTTAGCCTTTTGACGTGATGCGTCCTGAAGACCGGTCTCCTTACATGCCCGCGTCACCAGCTTCTACGTCAGCAGCTTCTTTTGTTTTTTCACGCGACGCTTTTTGCTGTGTTGTCGTGTACTTTCTGGCCTGTCAGCCACATTGCCGACGTCTTCTTGTTCAGCAACATCAGTGTCGGCCACATCACAAACGTCTTCTTGTTTAGTATCATAGGTGAAACTCACGGTATACCCACTCTCCTTCACTTCCTCTTCTTCTTCTTTGTGAGAGTGATTTTGTGATTGATTTTGTGACTGTGCCTCTTATTCCGCTTGGCTTTGGTAGCACCCGACTTGTCGCTGTCCTGCGCCATGGGAGTAGTTGCTTGTGGTTCGTCTGCTGAGACTTCCCATATTGGCATACATCTGAGGGACTATGCGGTCATGGTCAAGTCTGCACCTTCAGTATCGGGCTGCAGAGCCTCGCACTCTGGGTTGGATCCACATCCCAATATTGAGTGCTGTTCCTGCATCCTGTGTTTGAGCCCAATTGATGGCTCCTCATCCCTCGATATGATAATGCATGGCTCATCTTTTCCTGAATAACCAAGTAGTGGCTCATCCTCGTCTGGTAGTATGATATAAGTGACATCTGGCATTGTGGAGCTGCATACAGATACAGTCATCTGCTCCTCTAACTCCTTTTTCGGTGGAGTGGTCTCGAGTAGTAGGGAGTCCACTAGCAGAACCACTTTGTAGGCCTGAGATGATACACCATATGCCTCTGGAGCCAGTTTCTCCAGAATGGGTATTATTTCTTCCGTTATTAGTTTGTTTGCAGCTGAGTTGTTCTCATCCGATGTGTCTACTACTGCAATCTCACTTTCAGTCTCTGCATTCGCCATCTTAGAGTATTCACACTTCTTGGTGTCCTGCACAGACTGGGCGTCCCTTGTGATCACCTCGTCTCTCCCTCCAAACCAGCAGAATGGTGTTTAATTGTCTTCCCCTTCTGGCTCATCATTTGAGTTTTCACTTTCCTCATTGTAATCATGGTCATGGTAGTTTCCATCGTCGTGATGATCATCATCATAGAAATTGAAGGAGTCATTTAGTACAGTTTTCTTAACTGTTTTACGAGTACCCCACACCTGGTACCATGTTGTGTTCTGTGATCTTGCCATTGCAATGATGCACACAGGACATCTAGTTGTTTAACTAGAATGATGATTTATTGATGAACACGTGGAAAGATAACAAACAGATTACTATACAGACAAATTTACTAAACGAGTTTGTGGACTCTCCTTGAGCTACCCTATGTGTGACTGTCCTGTCCTGTTGTCGTTCTTACTACCAACTGGTGAGTGTGTCATGTCACGTGACCGATGTCTGACGCCACCAGCTGGTTGGAGGCCGCATCACTAACTATGTACAAAACTATTCACAGCACGGTAGCATAGTGGTTAGCATAAATGCTTCACAGCTCCAGGGTCCCAGGTTCGATTCCCGGCTGGGTCACTGTCTGTGCGGAGTCTGCACGTCCTCCCCGTGTGTGCGTGGGTTTCCTCCGGGTGCTCCGGTTTCCTCTCACAGTCCAAAGATGTGCGGGTTAGGTGGATTGGCCATGCTAAATTGCCCGTAGTGTTCAAAAAAGTAAGGTTAAGGGGGAGGGGGTTGTTGGGTTACGGGTATAGGGTGGATACGTGGGTTTGAGTAGGGTGATCATTGCTCGACACAACATCTAGGCCGAAGGGCCTGTTCTGTGCTGTACTGTTCTATAATGACCTTGGAGTCTCAGCTTTATGAACAACTTTTGCTAGGTTCCAGGTTTTTACGATTGGATCCTGAACACGCACAGTTCGTCCTATCAGTAACTCAGACAAGCATTTGGCATGTTTGCTGAAGTGTTGACCTCCTTGTATCTGTGAGCTGTGGGTGAGTTGTCTACCTCCTGGTCATTTGGAGGGTGTACAGTATCTTGCTTGGCAAAGTTGTCTTGCACTTTCTGGCATTGAGCGGCTCTGCAGGCGAATTTATTTCAGCCTTGAGAGATGTGGCTTGGAGTTTTTGGGTCTTCCTTTCTTTCTCAGCATTTCATGGGGGCTGCTGGATGAGTCTTTCTATAAAAATGTGGTGCCTTGGATAATATCGTGATGATGTTGAACCTTCTGTTCAGCAAATTCTTTAAACTCTCTGGAGGTGATTGGGTTCCATTATCACATTGCCAGGAATCTCTCATTCAGCAAACTGAACTTGGAATTCTGAGATGAGTGTTGCAGCTCTCAAATCTTTCATCTTTATTAATAAAGGGAACTTAGAATAATAGATTGCTATAATGAGATGCCATTCTTACTTGTATGTGAACAAATTGGATCATAGGGTAATCCATGGTTTTGGTGTTACTTCACTAGCTATTGGGTGCAATTTAACCAAAAGGTTTCTAAGTGTGGTAGTTAGCGGGAACTGTCGTGAGCTTCAGGACACTCAGCCCGGCAGGGCCGTCATCACTATAAAATGTTAATTGGTCCACTTAACGAGGCCCCACGGGCTTCTCGCCGCAAATCATGGAAGCGGTGGAGACCAGACGGGATGCCCTGTTCCTCCGAGGGTTACGGAGAGTCAGCCACTGGGCAGTTACTGCCACCTAGGAAGAAGTGGCAACGGCCGTCAGCTCGGGAAGCGCGACCAGGAGGACGGGCACACAGTGCCGCAAGAAGGTCAACGACCTCCACTGGGCTGGTTGGGTGGGTTTGAACCCCAACAACCACCCTCCACATACTCTCCCTCCCCCCCCCCCATACTCCCCATTCTTCCCATACTCCCTAACCCCTCATACTCTCTATCTCTCCATTCTCCCCTCATAGTCACCATCCCCCCTATATTCCCCATCCCTGCCCTTTCCCCCTCCCCTCCAAACGATTAGGATCCCAGGACCCAGCTGGGTCCCAGTCAGATACTGAGCCTCTGGACCAGGTTTACCTGGAGCTGATGCAGACGATAAGGGTGCAGCTGTGAGAGTCAGAGGGTGATGTCAGCGGCACTCCAGCAGGTCCATAGCCGCAGGAGATGGCACCAGCAATGCATGACACAGAAGCCAACACTGTTGCGGTGGCAACCACAGTAGAGAGCCTGGTGCACGACATCGACCGTATGAGTGGAGATATCCAAGGCGTAACTCAGTCTGTGACTGCATTGCCTGAGCCACTCGACAGCATGCCCTAGTTGCTGCAGACATCACTCAGTACCAGGTGGACCTGGATGAGGCACTGCGGAGAATGTCCTGTCCCAGGTGGGCATAACCGAGGCACTGCAGAGCATGTTCCAGTCACTCGGGAACATGTCGCAGTTGGATATTGCTGGGACGCTCCAGAGCATGTCCCAGTCACTGAAGAACATCGCCAAGCGAGTCGACACAATGCTGCAACCATTGGGGATCTGCCAGGGCTGGGAAAGCCAGATGACGCAGGGTACTCAACTGCCTCTCCATCCCAAGGTGAACCCCAGGGCCCGATCAGCACTGACCAAGAGGAGGAGACTCTGGGTGTCATCCTACAGAGTGCCGATGGCGGCCACCAGCTCCCCCGAGTTCCACCTCCTGACAACGGCGGGTCTCACAGTCAGTACCCGGTACACGATGGCACGGTGGGGTATGTGTCACTGGCAAGTGGGCCGGGGCCTCTGGGCCCAGAGCCCCCAAAGGACACCCACCGAAGGCCATGGGACGCAGTTAGAAGCTGGTTGCTTCCACCTCAGATATGCATCCTGGGGACACACCTAGATGAAGTGGTAGAACATGGATGTCTAAGCACGTCAAGGATTCTGAAAGGGCATTGGGGGTAAGGGCTAAAGGGGAAAGGGCGGCAGGAGAGTCTGGGAGAGGTGGGGATAGTGGGGCAGTACCAGCGGGAGAGTGGGGCAGTTCGGGAAACTTGTGTACATCATTAAAATCTGTTGACATCGACCAATATGATGCCTCTGGCAGTTTCTTCCGCAATGCAGGCCAATACCCATCCCAAGCCCCAGTTCCCTGGACATGGAGGTCCTGGGTTCCTCCCCCCACCCCCACTCCCACCCCGGGACACCACGTGCGGATTATGGGTGTGAGCGAGCATTCGGCAGACAGGCAGGGGTCAGACAATGGTATTGAATGAGGAACCGGCGTTCAGCTCTCTAAGGGTTATCATCACCCCCTTGCCCTCGACACTGGCTTGCTGACAGTGCCGACATGGTCCCACCACCCTGGAGGAATGTTACACAGACTCTGGGAGGGTGGGAATTTGTGGGGAGGAGGGAGAAGGCAGAGGGATGGGGTGGGAAGTGGGTGTGGGGAGAGGGGGAATGTCGGACGATGCCACGTTCTAAGTGAAGCGGGCAAGGATGAGGGCCTCTTTGGCCCTCGGGCTTGCCGGACCTTTGCCACTGCTGCCTGTCCTCCATCCCCCGGCTTGTCCTCCAGCCACTCCTAGTCCGTGCCTCCTCATCCTCATTCTTCTCCTTGGAGCTGACCACGTATTCCTCCCTCTCCACCTCCAGCACGTCGCCCCACTGCTGTGCCAGGTTGTGGAGGGCACAGCAGATCACCACAAAGCGAGCATCCCTCTGGGGAGTTGTCCTGCAGGGCACCACCAAAGCAGTTGAGGCATCGGAACCGCATTTTGAGGAGCCCGTACACCACTGAATGATAGCCCGAGTGGCCACAAGGGCCTCATTATATTGGGTGTCTACATCGGTCACTGGCCTCAATAGCCAAGTTCTCAGCGGGTACCCTTTATCCCCCCAAGAGCCAACCAGTCATCCTGGGGTGATCCTCGAAGAGGTCGGGAATGTCTGACTGCCCCAGGGTGTAGCTGTCTTGCACACTCCCTGGGAAGTTTGCACACATGTGTATGATCTTCGTGACATGGTCACACACGACCTGGATGTTCAGAGAGTGGAACCCCTTCCTGTTGATGTAGGGCACTCCCAGACATCCTGTTGCATGCAAGGCGACATGCATGCCATCTATTACCCCTTGGACCTAGGCATCCTGGCGATGGTGGAGAATCCTGGTGCTCAGTAATCTTGCTGGGCCTGGTCCATGTTAAAGTTTATATAGTTTTCTGCCTGGGCAAGCAGGGCATCAGTGACTTCACAGGTACACTTGTGGTCTGTAGCTTGTGAGATGCCACACAGGTCCCCATTTGAAGCCCTTGAATTATCCTTAGGCATAAATGTTCAGGGCTGTTGGGAATAGGTATCCTCCTCTTCTACGTGGTGCCAGGTACGCAAGGACCGTCCCCCTGTTGTGGCGAAGCCTCCTGTGGCACGTGCTGTTCACCATCTGTTTGAAAGACCTCTGACACCTGTACACCTTTGGCCGTTGCGGGCCTACCCCTCTGTGTCGCTCCCTGGCCTGATAGGGAGCCGGGTCCCCAGGGTGTGCGGGGGGGCCCTTCACATGGGCCTCCGTCTCGAGCCTCTGTCGACGCTGTTGCCGCTGCCTTCTCCACATTCTGGCCGCCTGACCTGCCAGCAGCACCACTAGGGCAAGTTCCGCAGGGTCCAACATATCGTCCATCCCATCTAATATCTGTAAGGGATTGATGATAGTGTGAGATTAACAACTAATGGTGTCCACCCCTGGACCCTCCTTATCCTCCATCGCTCCATTCCCCCATCCGACATGCCCTGCCGATGCACTCACGGCTGCAGCGGGGGGCCCCTGGTCACCGGACCGAAGACACTATACCCCAGACACCCACATGTAACGTTACCAGGACAGGGAGCTGATCCCCACCCCTCGCTGCGTACTAGGTGTTGTCACCCACAGTGTTCAGGCACAGTGTCCAATCATCATGGTCTGATTGGGATGCTGGGTAATAACTCCCACTCGCTACATGACACGCCTACCCATGGAGATCCATTTGCGATGTGTGAAGTACTTACTTAACTCTGATTGCCAATTCCTAATTAACAATAGCCTTCAGCCGCGCAGCCAGAGGCCTCCACAGTCAGTGGGAGCTATGGGACCACACAGTCCAGAGGTTGGCACGGTGGAGCTGCAGGCGCTGAGACACCTATCTCCACCGCCCACCAACCCCCGCCATGCCTAGTCCAGGCCATGGATGGCCATCCCCCTGCACCGCAAGCAACCCCTCTCCCAATGATGGCCCACCGCGTCCGAGGCTGGCCCCCAGGTTTCTCCCCCACCCCTTCATGTAATCAGGGCATCAAAGCCAGTGCCCCCAGGCTCTTTGCCTGTGAGCGAAGGTGACGACTCACTTCCTTGGGTCCCTGCAGCGCTCCTTTGGCCAGCTTCATATTTTTAAAAAGGAGTACTAATCAGCGTCTACGTGACCACTTGCTGGGGAAGCTGTTAGATAGGGGCTCGTTCCCGTTAATGTATGGAGATTGGCCTTAAGTGGTGATTATTCGTTTCTCACCACACTGCGGTGGGATCCTGATTTTGGCAATGGAAGCGAGCCTGTTAGATCGCAAACAGATCGGCGACCGGCGTGGTTCTCATTTTTGGCCTCTCCTGCGATTTAATGGCCTGGTTGTGCTCTCACTTAAGCACAATGCAGCCATTAAATCACAACCATCATTTCTTTTTGCCTTGTATTGAAATACTTCTGGTATATATTGCATGCAGATACCATTCTTGCAATTTCTTTGCAGATGCCTATCCAGTACACAACTGATCTGACTCTGAGCTCCATTCCACTGTGGTCTTCATGTATCTTCTGAAATTCTTTTCACATTACTTTGAGTGAAGTGATTCTGGATCTTCCCAGCAGAACACTGTCTTTTAGTGAGATGTCAGGCGTGATCTATCAGCGTCTCCCCACCTGACTCAGGGTGCCACGAGTCCTCTCACGGCATTTACCGACCTTGTCACGCCTCCCGAGGTCTAACGAGATTTCACAAGGCATCGCAGTCTGGATCTCGCCCATTGAGGGCGGGGTGCAGATATTCAGATTCAAGGGAGCAGTTAGTCTCACCTGAATATGTGTACACTGCATCTACCCAGCGCCTGGGACCATCTGGTCTCGTCTTGGAGACCCTGAACGAGCGCCGTATAGCATTAGTTCCCACAAATGTGGACCAGGCGTACCGGCACTTGTGGGGGTCCCTGGGTGGTCGGGCTCTGAGCACGGTGGTACCCTGTCATCCTGGATACCACCTGTACCCCCTGGCAGTGCCAACCTGCCAGTGCCAGGGTGCCCAGGTGGCACTCCCAGACTGTCAGGGGCACTGTCAGGCTGGTGGTGCCCAGATAACAGCTTGCCTGTGCCGGGCATCGGGCCCGAGGATCAGGACTAGGGTTGCCCTGCGCTTATGAGATGGGGTGCAGGGAGCTCGATGATTGGTGAGTTGGGGGGGTCCAGAGGGGACGCTTTATTGGTGGGGGTTCCAGAGATTAAAAATGGCACCCCGATCTCCACTTGCACTGGCGAGCTGTCTCTTAGTGCAGGAAATGGGACTAAGTTGATCTCAGCATGGCATTCCTCAATGATGCTCAGAAATAAAGCTGAGTCCCATTTAATAGCATCGTTGCTCTCGTAATTGCCAGCGCTGGGAAAACCTGGCTAAATGCGCACTACACAGGACTGGTAAATGGCACCCGTCATCTTATTACACCAATACAGCTGCATTGCTGGACCTGTTTCCTCCCGGAGGAGGCTTGGGGGAATATGAAGGTCCCAGGGTGGAAGCCCGAACTGATTGTTGGTTCCTCTCCTTCTCCAATTCCTTACAGATACCAAGATGGATGTTAACCCCGCAGCAGCAGCTCTGGCGGTGCTGGTGGTAGCCCAGGTGGCCAGATGTCAGAGAAGATGGCAGCAGAGTCAGCGCAGGCTAGAGGTGGCACCCCATGGGCAGGGGGCTACCGCATACCCTGCATTTCCGGCCAATCATCAAGCTAAGGCGAGACCAAGAGGGGGATGCCGGCAACAGCCCAAGCTGAGCAGGCATTGTGGGTTGTACAAGGACAAGAGGGACAGCATGTGCCACAGGAGGCTCTATCTCAGGATGCCCCAGGTCCGGGAGTAATAGATGACACGCATATCGCCTTGCGCGCACCGGGGCAAAAGGGAGAGCACTCCATTAACAGGAAGGCGTTCCACTCCCTGAATGTTCAATTTGTGTGCGACCACCATCTCCAGATCATGCACATGTGAGCAGGCTTCTCAGGGAACATACATGACAGCTACATCCTGGGACATGAGATCCCCGGCATCTTCGAGGACCACCCCAGGTTGACCAGTTGGCTTGTGGGGGGATAAAGGCGCTGAGGTCCTGGCTGATGACACTAGTGCAGAGGCTGGAGACCCCTGCGGGGACCCGATACCACAAGTCCCATGTTGCTCACATGTGCTGTCATTGAGCGGTGCATCGGAATGCTCAAAATGCGGTTCCGATGCCTGGACCTCTCTGGTTGTGCCCTGCAGTACATCCCTCAGAGAGTCTTCCATTTGTTTGTGGCCCTCCAGAACCTGGCAGAGCAGTGGTGCGATGTACTGGAGGAGGAGGAGGAGGAGGGACATGAGGCCCCGTCTGAGGAGGATGAAGAGGGGCTGGACCAGGAGGGTCTGGAGGACGAGCACGGGGATGACCCGGGGAGCAACCAGAAGAGGACAGACAGCAAGGTTCTGGCATGCCCGGAGCATCAGGGAGGCCCTCAGCTTTTGTCCGTCAGCTCACCCTTTCTCATCCCAATTCCCCCTTCCCCCCGGATGGTCCGGCCCTATAAGGTGGAGATCCTGCAAGGAAAGGGACATGCGATCGGTGCGGGGGAAGGATCATTTTGTCTGACCTGAACAACACATTTGAAACAGGGCATCTGGGTGAAGGGCACTGGATCCTCCCTCTGCGGCGCAGGTCAATCTTGCTGTCCATGACTGCTCTCTCCTCAGACAACCACACGATCCCCAGGACACGTTGCTCATAGGGGGTGAGGGCTCTGATATCTGGCGCTCTGTTGCTGACTGGGCCCTTTCACACCTATTTTGGGGCTGCCTTCTTCTGCGGGGAGAGAGAGGAGGCATTGTGAGCCGCGCACTTTGCGCATTGGGGGGATGGTCTTTGGCAAGTGTGGGCAAAGCACCTGGACATGGAGGGGTTTTGCTGGTGGGTGTGAGGGTGTGTTGGGGCACAAGCGCAGTGCTCGGATATTGGGGGGGGGGGGGTCGCGAGATGCCAGCCACTGACTTGTTGGAGGGGTGGAGGTCAGCATGGTGGCAGAGGGGACTGATGCCAGGGGGGTCAGTGTTAACTTACCCGTGCGGCCCGGTGGAAATTGTTGGTCTTCCTCCTGCACTGTAAGCGTCATGGTGGCACAGTGGGAAGCACTGCTGCCTCACCTGGGTTCATTTCCGGCCTATGTCTGTGTGGAGTTTGTACGTTCTCCCGGGCCTGTGTGAGTTTGCTCCGGGTGCTTCAGTTTCCTTCCACAGTCCAAAGATGTGCAGGTTAGGTAGATTGGCCATGATCAATTGCCCCTTAATGTCCAGGGATGTGCAGGTTAGGTTCTGTGTTATGGGGATAGGGCGGGGTGGACGGGAGCGTGTAAATGGATAGAGTGTTGATTCGAAGGATGCAGACTCGATGGGCCGAATGGCCTATTTCTGCACTGTAAGGATTCTATGTGCAGCGGTCCCTCTGGTCACGCTGCCCGAACTGACGGCCGTTGCCACTACCACCCAGGCTGCATTGGCAGCCCTGCAGCTGGTCCTCTGACCCCTCGGGGGAACAGGGTGTGCCAGGTTGGTACCTCCAAAATGTGGAGCAGGTCTGCATGGTGCCATGCTAGTGCACTGACTTGGAGTTAGCTGGGTTGGAAGCACTTAAAAGCAGCTGCCCCTTGTTAACGGGGAGCTTTTGAGCGCACATCTGGCAAATCAGCTGACGGGACAGGCAGTGCCTGCATGAAACTCGTGGGGGCTCACTTTTGCCACTAAGTGCTGATATATACGGACCACGATCTCGCTGGTCAGGTCTTTGGGAAATACCCAGGAAGTTGCGCTAGAAATGACCATAGATCGCGCCGTGTATTTTTCTCATGTGATGGGAACCAAAACAGGGCATCTGCCAGCACCATGTCTTTCCCTGGCTTGACTTTCAGAGTGAAGTCAGAATTCTGAAGCCTCAAGAGTAACCTTTGTAATCCTCCTGGTTCCTCGACACAGGTTTTTCTTGCAGGGCAGCATGGTGGCACAGTGGTTAACACTGCTGCCTCACAGCACCAGGGACCCAGGTTCAATCCTGGCCTTGAATTGACCCAGGTCCCTGGCGCTGTGAGACAGCAGTGCTAACCACTGTGCCACCGTTCCACTCAACAAAAAGAGTCTGTGTGGTGGAGTTTACACTTCTCCCCGTGTCTGCGTGTACTTCCTCCAGGTCCTCTGGTTTCCTACCACAGTCCAAAGATGTGTAGGTTAGGTGGCATTACGGGAGATAGGGTGGGGGAGTGGGCCGAGGTAGGGTGCTCTTTCAGATGGTCGGTGTAGACTCAATGAGTCAAATAGCCTCCTTCTGAACTGTTGGGATTCTATGTTCTATCTGCTCCAGTGGGTGATGATCACTTTCCACTATGTACTTTCTCCCTTGGAGATATGTATGGAATTTCTCACATCCATATACGATTGCCAAATGCGCTCTGTTAATATCTGGTCTCTTCCAATGTTAGAGCTTTGGATGCAGGTTTTCCCTCCTGTATCAGGGCCATTTTCAGTCCTTTTGTCGACACACCTACTTGCAGTGTGGAAGGTTCCTTTCTGTTGCCTTATGACAAACTTGTCTTTTGCATATTACTTCTTTGACTTTGTTGAAACACTTCTCACGTGACTGACCATTGGTACACAATATCCTCTCTCACCAGCTCTTAGATTTGCTGTGTGTTTTGACAGATTGGGTATGAAAGAACCCATGTATTGAATCAAGCCTAGGAATGTTCTTAGGAATTTGTCCAAAGGGTATGGTGAATGTTGTCAACAGTGAAGATTCCTTGTCAAGCTTCACATTGCAGTGTCTATTTCTGGCATTGTTGACTGTAACCTTTTGCCCCTGCCAGTGCTGGTCTGATATTTCCCATTGCTGGAACAAGGTAGTGATTTCTCTTTATTTTTTGATTAAGATCTTTGGGATTCAGGCAAATACATCGCCGTCCATTTCGCTTCTCTCTTGCAATGATGGAATTTACGCAATCCGTGACTCTGCTGATTATTTTCTTCTCTTACAGCTCTTGGCGGTCTCTTTCAACTCTTCTTAGATTTCTTCACTGGGTCTATGCTGATGTGATACTCAAAATCGCAATAATTGTGTGTACGTACGCATGAACATATAGTTCCTAAATCATATAACAAAATGTCATACTTGAATATTTTCAGTGTTTGAATTTTGGCCAAAACACCAATAACATCCTGAAATCCAGTGTACTAAAAAAGAATTTAACTTATTCAGTCACCTTGCAGTGGTGAAGTTGCTATTGGGCTTTTATTCAGGGCCAGTTTTGAGCTGTATATTGTCGGATTTGTTCGCTTTTATTTTGAGCTTGTGTCAGCTGTTTTAGTGCAGGAGGTTGCTACACTTCTGCCCCATTCCCAGAACTGGTATATCTCGAGTAATAATTGATAATAATCTTTATTGTCACAAGTAGGCTTATATTAGCACTGCAATTAAGTTAGTGTCAAAATCCCCTAGTCGCCACACTCTGGCACCTGTTCGGGTACACAGAGAGAGAATTCACAATGTCCAATTCACCTAACAGCATGTCTTTCGGGACTTGTGGGAGGAAACCGGAGCGCCCGGAGGAAATCCACGCAGACATGGGGAGGATGTGCAGACTCGGCATAGGCAGTGACCCAAGCCCGGAATCGAACCTGGAACCCTGGTGCTGTGAAGCAACAGTCTTACCCACTGTGCTACCGTGCCGCCCCTACCAGTTCAGGACCTTCCTTTGAAGTTTGGTTTAAATTGCAATATGACTTACAGGACTGGATTTTCCGATGTCTGCCTACAACAGCCAGCCCAACTGTCAATTTGTTTAAATAAAAGTAAAATACTGCAGATGCTGGAAATCTGAAACAAAAAAGAGAAAACGCTGGATAAACTCTGCGGAGAGAAAGACACGGTTCCCGTAACAGCCTTCCCGAACAGGCGCCGGAATGTGGCGACTAGGGGCTTTTCACAGTAACTTCATTTGAAGCCTACTCGTGACAATAAGTGATTTTCATTTCATTTCATTTAAAGTAATCAGTTCTGCAGAAGGGTCATGTGGACTCAAAACGTTAACTCTGTTTCTCTCTCCACGGATTCTGCCAAACCTCTGAGTTTATCCAACATTTTCTGTTTTTATTTCTCATTTTACTATGATGCTTCCACAATGTGTTAGCGATCTGCTCAGCCCGGATGGAGCGTTCACCTTCTGACAAAAATATTGTGATACTGGAACTGCGATGCCGGTGAATGTAAGACCGGTGACGGTATGAGTATTTTCACCTGGACTTAGTGAATCCGTGCTTTTCGGCTGCGTGTTCAGCTGCCAGCTCTGCCTACCAAGGGTGGGAGCCACACCTGGCAGCTGAGTGTATGTGCCTTGCAATTTCAATGTCAACAGTTTGATATTGGGAAGGATCTGTCATCGACAGGTCCAGCAATGGCTGTGGGACAACATCCTGCACTTGTTGCTTCCTTCCGTGCAAAATCAGCTAACGCCCAATATGTATACTTGGATCTGATTTTCTCTTAGTGGAAATTATATTCACCTGGCAGGTGTACTGGTTGAGATTTATTTTCAGATACAGTCATGAAAGAAAATTTCTCAACGCACTCATTGAATTTGTTCTCACCCGTCTACTCCCCCTTCCCTTGCCAGCCATTTATAGACCTGTTGTGAAATGAATTCCATCATTTTTATTTTTAAGTCTGTTGTGATAAACCTTCTGATTACAGGATAATATGATACACTTCAGTGTGTGTCTGATTGATAGAAGCTCTGCATTTTTACATGTTGGCCTAGAAATACAATCACACTGCTTAAAAAGTCGCAAAAGCTTCCAGCTTAGAGGGGACAAAATTCTTCAAATGCATTTTGGAGAGATTTTTGTGTCAGTACGTAGAAAGTCCGACAGAATACGGGGCAGTTTTGGACTTAGTTTTAGGGAATGAAGCCGGGCAAGTGGTAGAGGTTTCAGTGGGGGTGCATTTTGATGATAGCGACCATAACTCGTTTGGATTTAAGGTAGTTCATGGACCGGAAATAAAGGTTCTGAATTGGAAGAAGGCCAATTTTAATAGAATATAGAACACACACAGTGCAGAAGGAGGCCACCCGGCCCATCGAATCTGCACCGATCGACCCAAGCCCCCACCTCCACCCCATCCCCCCTCCCCAAACCCCTTTGGACACTAAGGGCAATTTATCATGGCCAATCCACGTAACCTGCACATCTTTGGACTGTGGGAGGAAACCGGAGCACCCGGAGGAAACCCACGCAGACACGGGGAGAACGTGCAGACTCCACACAGACAGTGACCCAGCAGGGAATCGAACCTGGGACTCTGGCGCTGTGAAGTCACAGTGCTAACCACGTATGCTACCGTGTTGTCCAAATAATAAGTTTATAATAAGAATAAGACAGGATCTGGCCAAAGTCGACTGGGAGTAGGAAAATCTACATCAGAGCAGTGGCATCCGTTCAAAAAAAGAAAAAGAGAGAGTACAGGATCCACATGTTCTGGTAAAGGCGAAGGGTGGGAGCAACATGCCCAGGGAACTCTGGATATAAAGGGATATACAGGGTTGGATAAGAAAAAAAAGGGAGGCTTATGGCAGATTTTAAGGGCTCAAAACAGCGGAAGCCTTTAGTGGAGTAGAGAAAGTGCAGGGGATTACTTCAAAAAATAAATTAGGAGAGCAAAGAGGGGGCATGAAAAATTTCGGCACATAAAATAATGGAAAATTCAGAGTTGTTTTCTGAGTATAATAAGGACAAGAGGATGGTCAGGTTTGGAGTGGGGCCTATTAGGGACTAATGTTAGAGACTGAGTGTGGAGCCAGAAGACATAGGTGAGGTTTTAAATGAGTACTTTGCACCTGTGTAGACAGACAATGGAGGTATAAAAATCAGGGAGGGTGATGGTGATGAACAAATTACCATTGAAGGGAAGGAGGTATTAATGTTTTTTGTGGACCTAAAACTGGATAAATTCCCCAGGCCCAGATGAGATGTATCCCTGGTGCTGTTGTAGCAAGGGAAGAGGTTGCAGAGGCTCTAACAATAATTTTAAAATCTTCTCTGGCTACGGGAGAGGTGCCAGAGGACTGGAGGACAGCTAATCTTTCTTCAAGAAGGGTGGGAAATTACAGGCCAATGAGCCTAACTTCAGTGGCAGGGAAACTATTGGAAAAAGTTCTGAGGGACAGATTTAATCTCCACTTGGGGAGGCAAGGATTAATCAAGCATCGTCAGCATGGCTTTGTCAAAGGGGGATGTCTTGAAAATTGATTGAATTTTTCAAGGAGGTGACGAGGTGCATAGATGAGAGGGCCGGTTTAGCTGATTTAGCTGGATGACTGGTTCATGTTGCAGAGCAAGGCCAGGAGCGTGGGTTCAATCCCCATACCGGCTGAGGTCATTTATCAAGACCCGCCTTCTCAACCTTGCCCCTCGCCTGAGGACTGGTGATCCTCAGGTTAAATCACCACCAGTCAGCTCTCCTCCTCAAAGGGGAAAGCAAACTATGGCCATCTGGGACTATGGCGACTTTACTTTAGATGAGGATAGCAGTTGATGTAGTCGACTTGGACCACAGTAAGTCTTTTGACAAGGTCTGAAACAGGAAACTGGTCAAGAAGGTAAGAGTTCATAGGATCCAGGGAAATTTGGCAAATTGTATCCAAAATTGGTTCAGTGGCAGTATGGGATGATTGAAGGTTATTTTTGTAAGTGGAAGCCTGTGTTCAGTGTTGTTCCGCAGGGATCGGTGCTGGGTCCCTTGCTGCTTGTAGTGTACATTAATGATCTGGACGTGGGTGTGGGAGGTGTGATCAGTAAGTTTGCAGATGACAAAAATATTGGTGATGTGGTAAATAGTGAGGAGGAAAGCCTTTGACTACAGGATGATATAGACAGGCTGGTTAGATGGGCAGAACAGTGGCAAATGGAATTTAACCCTGAAAGTGTGAGGTAATGCATTTTGGAAGCACAAGCAAGGGAATACACAATGAATGGTAGGACTCTCGGAAGTTGAGAGCATCAGAGGGACCTTGGTGTGCACTTGCGTGTTATGTGAATCAAAAGGGGTTCCACTCCCTCAACATACAGCTTGTGTGCGACCACCAGTTGCAGATAACATTTCCTGGGGAGTGTGCACGACAGCTACATCCTGGAGCAGTCGGTCATCCCTGTTTTCTTCGAGGAGCACCCCAGGATGGACGACTGGCTCTTGGGTGATAAGGGATATCTGCTAAGGACCTGGCTAATGACTCCAGTTCAGAGGCTGCAGACCGAAGTGGATACCCGATACAATGAGGCTTATGCAGCCACCCGGACTGTCATTGAGCAGTGCATCGGACTCCTCAAGATGCGGTTCCGATGCCTCGACGCTCCAGAGGTGCCCTGCAGTACACCGCCCGGAGGGTCGCCCATTTTGTGGTGGTCTGCTGTGTACTCCACAACCTGGCACAGCAGTGGTGCGGCAAGCTAGAGGTTGGTGACGAGGAACATGCGGCCACCTTGTAGGAGGAGGGAGGGGGGAGGAGGTGGAGGAGGAGAGGGAAGGGGACGAGGATGATAATGAGGCGCCCGACCAGCAGGGGCTGGAGGACGAGACCAGGGACGAACCTGAGGCTGCAGGACAGGTGGCGGCGGTGAGGGCACTGTAAACCGGGAGGGCCAGGGAGGCCTTCATACAGGCCCAATTCATCTAGGATGTCGCCTGGTCCATGTCGCATTCTTACCCACCCGCCACCCCAATTTCCCAGCCTCCCAGGGTATGTGTCACATCATTACAGAGTCACAGTCGAGGGCAGGGGAAGTGATGATGACCCGCAAAGAGCTGGGCGCTGGTGCTCCTCAATCTATACCATAGTCTGACCCCTGCCTGTCTGCTGAGTGCTCACTGAGTGGGTGATGCATTGCGGACGAAAGTGACAGCGGCTTCCTACTGGTTGTGCACAAGAGTGTTTATTGTTCAATATATGCCCCACTCTCTGGATGGGGCATCCTCCCCCACCCCTCAGCCCCCACCCACCCTGCACACCCTACCTACCCTCCTCCCCTGGTGCCCTCAGTGATCCTTGATGTGCTTTGCCCTTCTAGCTCCACTACTACATCTAGTTGTGTCCCCAGGATGCACATCAGAGGTGGAGGCAGCCGGCTGGCTACCTCGCCCCAAGCAGCATTGTCTGCCTTCTGGCTCACCCTCCGGGACCCTCGGGGGAACAGTGCATCCCTACTGGCCTCCGCTGCATCCAGGAGCCTCCCCAGGTCAGCATCCCATATCTTGGGGTTGGTCTCCTCGGTGCTATTGTTGCGAGCTGTCTGGGGTTGGCTGAGCAAGTGCAGCCTAATTGTTGCTCGACGTTGTTAGCGGGGGGGCTGGTGAGCGCAGTCCTGGTGAATCAGCTGGCGAGCCGGCATTCGGGGCGGGAAGCCCGTGAGGCCTTGTTAAGTGGACCAATTAACATTGAATAGTGTTGCCGGCGTTGCTGGGCTGAGCGCTGGGAAACTCCCGGCAATTCCCACTCACTACAGCACTTGAAAATTTTTCCGGAGAATCTCTATGACTCTAAGCCACTCATGTTCATTACGATATGGAAGCCGCTGCCTACTTTTGTATTGTGTTTCTCCACAGACATCCAGGGTACACAGTGAAACTATATAAAGCTGCGATTAATGCAGGTTTGTATCTTGCTCTTGTGGGTGGGGATGGGGGGGGGGGAGATCTTTTATGATTTTGGTACCCCTATTTGTTGACTTGCCACACAGTAAACATTCCCAGCAACATGCAGTGCTACCAGGAAGGTTGCACTTTTTTTTAAGGAGATCATGCACCACAGATGAGTAAAATAAAAATAAAATACTGCAGATGCTGGAAACCTGAAATAAAAACAGAAAATGCTGGAAAAACCTTGCATGGTCTGGCAGCATCTATGGAGAGAGAAACACAGTTAACTTTTCAAGTTTGTATGAAAAAGAGTCATATGGACTCGCAACATTAACAGATTTTCTCACCACAGATGCTGCCAGACCTGCTGAGTTTTTCCAGCATTTTATTTCAGCTTATTTGCTGGTTTCTAACTGAAGGCTGCTATTGTAGTCAATGACAAGCCCCGGAAGGTAAGCCAAATGTAGTTGATTTCCAACTTACAGTTGGGAAATAGAGCAACTAAGCGAGACTCCAAGACCCAGTCGGGACCATCTTGAGATGCTGGCTCCTTCTTGAGCTGGCTTTTATCTTGGGGAATTAATGGGCCCCGCTGTTGAGCCTCCACCCCTCAGCGGGGGAGCTTGTGTTCCACAAGCCCGAGGGGGAGATCAATCGGGTTGTCCCTGTGGGTCTCGTGGGTGTTATAACAGTTGTTGACATCTGGATGTTTTTCTGTTTGTTTTTGATTCTGGCAATTTTTTTTTCTTCCAAGCAGCAGATTTTGTCAGTGTTGCACTTTTCTTTGTTTGATGCTGCTCTCTGCGCTCTGGTGCGTTACCTCACTATTGAAGGCTAGGAAAGAAGAAGCAGAAGAACCATAAGACGGAAGCGCAGGAGGACACTGCAGAGGATGTCATATGCACAGAGAATATTGAGATATAATTTTTCTTTCATTAACCTAAATACGGAGCAGTGTAAAAAATGCTTCAAAAAGAAGGCCGTCACTAAGCTGCCATCTGGTCCAACTGCAACTTAAACCTCACATCAGAATGTGGATGCCAATGCCTCATGCTGCCAACATCACTGTGGCTCTGAATCTTTACGCCAGGGAGTCTTATTGGACTTCAGCAGGTGACATCACACTCTACTGCTGCATTTTCTTTCAGTGTATCTTCACACACACTTTTTTTCTCTTTGGGGAATTGTGGGGAAGTGGGGGGAAGAATTCCCGAGCTGATTATCAGCCTGTTGAACCAGGAACGCTCCTTCCGTGGCCAACAAGTCCTGACATTCGACTTGAATCCAGAGTTTCTGATGCAAAGGTAGGGACACCATTACAGTGCCACAAAACCTCCTCCTCTACTGTCCCTTCTATACCATCCTTTATCTTATTATATATAGTTTTAAATTGACTTTGAATGTGTCTCTTGCCAGCACATTCTTTACATGCACAACAATTAAAGTTTTAACAGTTTTACAGCAAATAAAATTCAGTCTCTTACTGAACTGCTAATTCATTATTGATGCATTAATTGTAACTCAATTAAAGCTCACTATTTACTCAATTGGCTGTTACTGACTGGTAGCTAATTAATATAGTAA
Organism: Scyliorhinus canicula; assembly: GCF_902713615.1. NCBI lineage: Eukaryota > Metazoa > Chordata > Chondrichthyes > Carcharhiniformes > Scyliorhinidae > Scyliorhinus > Scyliorhinus canicula. The sequence goes on from NC_052147.1 coordinate 64,836,896, forward strand.
AATTTAATTCATACCTTTAGTTAATACAAGATATACTGGTTCAAAAAGCCAGGTTGTGGAAGACAATAGTTTTCATTCTTATTAACCTTGATCGGGTTGAAAAATTAGCCTTATTCTTGGCAGAATATGATGTCCTGTAGCTAATGAAAATTAGAAAATTATTTATATTTTTAAACAATTTCTGCTGGCTCTGCAGTTTCTAGGAAAAAAGGTTTATACAGCGTTCATTTTTAAAATGTAAAACCAATATAATTATCTATTATATTGATTCACTAATGATAGTTTAACACTGACTAATCATCTGCTTCAGGACTGACTTTTAATACAAAGTCAATACATTGTTAAGAAAGAAAAGTTATAGAAAGTGAAAGAGATTAAAATGGTTTCCTCGACCTTGTTAGTGCTGTATCAGGGCAGTTAACAATGCTATCTACACGAGGAGGAATGGTTGCATGTAGTTCTCCATTGACAGGGTGAAGGAGGATAATAGAGCACTAGACTTTGCCTGCATGGCAGGCTTCCTGAGTTTACAAAGTGTTACAGACATCACCCACATTGCCTTTTGTGTTCTCCATTAGCAGGTTGGAATTTTTATCAACTGATTCGCAACAACATCGGAGCATCTTTCAGGTCTGCGATTGTAATGCTTGAATCCTGCACTATTTCACTGTGTCGCCTTTATTCCACCAAAGTTTTACGTGAAAGCTACTGGGCAATAATAGCTATCTTTTTCAAATCCAACTCGTGCCTCCTGTAACTCAGAACTAATTGTCACAACAAACATGATTGAACAAGCAATCCACATGTTCAAGCAACACTGCCACATCCTGATTTGTTCCATAGGAGCTTTGCATTTCACTGCTCAGCAAGTATTCAGATTTGTATTATCTGTTGCAATAATTGTGATTATGAGCAACCAACCTTTACCATTATCTGAGTCATAAGAAGTGCATCAAGTGGAAGGGTAGGAGCATCGAGACTAGATCAGCCAGTATTTCTGCCAGAAACAGGTGGGAGTCCAATGGATACACGTAAATTAATTTTGTAATGGGCATTTAGATCCCAGATGCCATTTCAGTCTCCACTCATTAAGTTTTCACCAGTTGTTCAACCCATTGCCCCCACAGACCATAGGTGATACTAGTTGGGCTGGCTATTTCCAGTAATATTATAAGAGACGCTCAGCTGATCACAGCTAAACACTGGAAAGATTTGAAGAAATGTGTCTTTTATTACATATTCCTTTGCTCAGACAATGCCAATGTGTTTGTTGTTGCTATAAAATGTTTCAACTCTCAAGAAACTTCAGGCAATTCTATTTTTCAGACAAGGGCATCATTCTGGGTAATTGCACTTTGACTATAGGAAGAGAAGGTGGCACAGAAAGAAGGAAAATTGAGAGCTAGAGCTGCAGCTACAAGGAGACCAAATAGAAGGACGCATATTTGCAGAAGTCCTCACCTCCCAGCAGAGAGTGCAGGCCTATGATAACATAACTGCACTTCATTGTGGACCATTGCATAAAAGACTGTGCTTCTCTAGTGAGGCTGTCACCGTGCTGTGTCCCCTCCTGCATCCATCTAGCACAGTTATTACAACAAAAACATTCCAGACAAGATCACTGCAATGCTCAACTTCTTTGCAAGCAACTCCTTAGAGGCTAAGAAGGCAATAACATTAACATACGTCAGTCTGTAGTTCAAGTTTGCATCAGGCAGAGTATACACTTTTATCATATCCCCTGCATGGACATTTGTGACTGTGGGATAGGGCTCTTTGGCCCTTGTAAAATCAACCACACATTTAAAGTTGATGTCCCTTTCACTCATCTGTGTGCCGGCAGTGCCAAGTTGCATGAACTGTGCAGCTTTGCAATGAGGGCATTTCTCAAGTGCTGAATACCGATGTATGTAGCCAACTGGCTGAAGCTATTGCTTTGTGAAGGATTCAGTTGCATAAACATTTAGGGCAGTGGCAATCTTTTCCACCATGGTTAGAATCTCTTACCAATGTAAACGTTAAAGACATTGATGTCTTGAGCAAAGCTGCATTTATTGCCCACCCCTATTGATACAGTTGAATGACTTGCTAGGCCATTTAATCAGGCAACTAAGAGTTGATGAGGTATGGGTCTAGAGTCAATATAGGCTAGAACGGGTCAGGGCAGCTAGTTTATTTGCCTAAAGCACATCAGTTTATCAATAAGGCATTTATGATGATCTGACAATTTGGGTGTCACTTTGTTTTAGCTGTGTGCTACTCCATTAATGATGACCAGTGATTAAACCTTTGTTTATTTATTCATCCATAGGATGTGGGTGCATACCCAGAATATTGCCCATCATAAATTGCCCTTAAGAAGGTATTGGTGAGCTATCTTCTTGAACTGCTGCAGTCCATGGGGTGAAGGTGTTCCTACTGTGTTGTTAGGTAGGGAGTTCTGGGAATTGTGCTTCCAGGAACAATAAAGGAGTGATATGATTTCAAATCAAGTTGGTGTGGGGCTTGGAGAAGAACTCGCAAGGTAGTGTTGTCATGCATCTGCTGCACTTGTCGTTCTCGGTGGCAGAGGTCTAGGGTTTGGAGGTGCAGTTGAAGAAGCCTTGGGGAGTTGCTTCAGTGCATCCTGTATCGTGTTGCAACAATGGTGGAGAGATGGCGGTGGATAGGATCCCAATCGAGAGTTCCTTCTTTTTTACAATCAAAAGGTTTATAAAATTATGCTTTGGGTCTGTATCTTTAAAATGTGGGTAAAATGAAGGCACTCATATAACCTGTGCTGAAATCTGCCTAATAATAGGCTTGTTAATGATTAAAGGAAGGCCTAGATTGTTAACTGGGAAAAGATGCAAGACAATGGGAAAGGCAACTGTGATGCCACTAGACAGACTGTGAGCTTCTAAATCCCCAGGAAGTGTTGAGAATATCAAGTTGTAAAAGGCTATACTTTGAACTGTCCATTTGATTCCAGGATATGATAAGTGTTGGGGGTCTAAAGAATAACTAATCAGCATTTCTACCTGGACTCAAAACCCTTGTGATTCAGGCTGCCATGGGGATGGATGCTGAGGAAGCCATTGTAAAAATCCAGTTACAGGTCTTTCTAAAATATCACTCAATACCATAGACAAGTGGGTTAGTGTGATGGAGTCTGGGAGAGAGAGAGAATAGTTAGAGGTTGAAAGTCTCTATAGGTCACCGCACTGAAATGCACATAGAAGCTTGTGCTTGGATTGGCCACATTTGTGAGGAGTTAAAACAAAGCTGGAAGATTCGGCAAGATTGTGCTAGAGACCTGCCTCACAGCGCCAAGGTCCCAGGTTCGATCCTGGCTCTGGGTCACTGTCGGTGTGGAGCTTGTTCATTCTCCCCATGTTTGCGTGGGTTTCCCCCCCACAACCCAAAGATGTGCAGGTTAGGTGCATTGGCCACACTAAATTGCCCCTTAATTGGAAAAAATGAATTGGGTATTCTAAATTTAAAAAAAAAGTTTGTGCTAGAGAGAAGATCTTCATGAATACTCTTACTACGAAGTAAAGCTCTATGGCCAGGCTGAGAAAGGAAAAGAACAGAAATAAACCCTCAGGAGCTAGGGATCACTTTAGACTGATTTCCGGAGAATTAAATGCCTTATTAAAGGACAATGTACTATTATCTGTGAAATGTGCTAAATAGTAAAAAGAGAAATTCTGTTTTGTGACTTGAAAAATTAATAGCCTGCAAAGATATTGTCTGTCAATCATTTGTTTTGTCTTTTGTTACAGTAAATGTCTTAAAACATTAATGACACATTTGTTGTGTCATCCTATTAGCTATTGAAAAAAATTATTTAAAAAACGTATCAGTCTCTATGGATATCGTAGTACTTTTCCTGGATAGTGTTGAATATCTTGAGCATCGTTGGAACTGCACTCATCCAGACAAGTAAAAGTATTCCATCACACTCCTGGCTTGTGCTTTGTACATTGTGGAAAGGCTTTGGAGAGTCAGGAGGCACAGAATTCCCAATCTCTGACATGCTCTTGTGGCAAGTGTTTCTCTGTCTGGCCCAGTTAAGTTTCTGATAAATGGTGATGCCCAGAATATTGATAGTTGGGGATTTGACAATGGTAATGCCCTTGAATGTCAAGGAGAGATTAGATTCTCTCTTGCTGGATATGGTCATTGTCTGGCACTTGTGTGGCACAAATGTTATTCACCCTTTCTCAGCCCAAACCAAGATGTTCTTCATGTCTTACTGTCTCTGCCGAGATGCACAGATTGCTTCATTATCTTAGAAACTGAATGGGACTGAGCTCTGTGCAGCCATCCTGACCACTGACAATATGGTGAGATAAGGCATTGATAAGGCAGCTGAAAATGATAGGGGGGGGGGGGGGGGGGTAACACTACCCTGAGGAACTGCTACAGCAATGACTTTGGACTGAGATGCTTGGCCTCCAACAACCAGCTTCTTGTGCTAGCTATGACTCCAACCAGTGGATCCAACCTTCCGATCCCCACTAACTTGAATTTTATTCAGGCTCCTAATGTCGCCCTGGCTTAAATGTTGCCTTGACGTCGTTGTCTGGAATTCAGCTCCATGTTTGCGTCAAGATTGTAATGAAGTCGGGAACTGAATCTCCCTGGCTGAATCCAAACTGAGCATGGGTGAGCAGGTTACTGGTAAAGCATACATTGATCTGGGTTCTTACTGAAGTGATTTGGCTACGAGTTCATTAAGTGCACGGATGTTGCAGTTCATGTCTTTGATATGCCACAACATGCTATCTCAAATTATACATAATTATCGAGAAACTAACCTGCCTGGGGCTTAGAATTCTAATAGGGTCCAGTTTCCATTTCTTTGTATAAATTGAATTATGTGGTCATCAAAGCAACAATGCCATTTTGTTGCATTTTAATTTACTGGGGAAATGTTGTAAAACGAGTCTATGAAACAGAAGCTATCGCTCAATGTAATTAGATAAAATTACTTCGGCAAACATCCTTTGAATATTGAGGGTATGTTACTATATTTATTGACTTTATTTTAATTTGTTTTAGAAATTCTGTAACAAATTGAAATACTCCTTTCTTCGACAGGCTTCTATTAGTTGAAAAGTAACGGGAAATGTAGAAGCTTTAAAAAAATTAACTTGATAAATATGAACCATGTAATAAGCAGAGAAGCAAATTATTTCAACCTGAAATGTTACACAAAACATAACCGTGCCGAGAAGCGTTCAATGAATAAATGTACAATTCCAATCCGCTTGTGAAAACATGTTTTAAGTTACTATTACAAATGTTCATAATTGTTACACGTACATAGCCTGTTATTTGTCATACATGGGTGTTTGAATAAAAAAAAGGGTGTTTAAATAAAAAAAAGTGTTTAAATCCAACTAAACGCATGATTTGCCAGACGGGTATAAAATCAATTACGAACTGAATTAAAAGGCTGAAAAAGATAAGTCAGGGAAACGATTGATCTTTCAAACCAATTGTGGTCATCGGTTTCGCCCTCCTCTGGTTAGCTTTTAAAACAAACCTTAAATCACAAAAGTGTCAGCTAGTAATTTATTTGATCGAACCAATGCCCAGTTTGCAAAAAAAAGTTACACCACCATTTTACACGCTAATTTAAACATGATGCTGGTATACACAACCGTGGATTCCTGAGATACGTATTGCATTACACTCTTGTGGAAGATCTGTATATTCGATCTTTGACACAAGTATAATAAGAGCCATATGGCTCCTTGTGTCCTCGGTTTTGCCCCTGCCTGGAGTTGCTCACAAGAGGAAACATTTCTACCTGACTGTATTTAACTAGACCTTTGTCCTCTGGCCATAAACACAAATTTAATATAAGCAGTCTTAAGAAAATCGGTGAGAAAGATCTGGCCATTTTGACGAATTTGGAATGCGCACTTTTGGTAAACTAAAAGAAAATATTGGCATGACCTTAGCAATAATTAACTTTAAAAGTGTTCACATGGCAGTTCAAACTATGAGCGGTGATTCATTTATTATTACATGTCCAGGGTTCAAATAAGACGTGACGCGACCAGAATTTTAAAACCCAAGGTAATGTCTAGTTGTTAATAGAGAGCCTGCTGCTCTTTGGAGTTAAGTTTCAATGTACAGCTAGATAGCTCCGGCGGTGCAGAGTGCACGCAACGCACTCCCCGAGTGCGGACCTGTCGCCTGTGCCAAGTGGGAGGCTCGCGCGGACCTCGCACCGTTGGGGCCACGCGCCAAGCAGCCGCACGTGAGCCAAACGGCAACCAGTGACTGAAGACTGAAGAGGGTGGAGACTGAAGAGGGTGTCGCTCGCCCCTGGGAATTGTAGTTCCGCCCGATTGGCTGTTCCCCTTCCCTGTGCCGATAGGTGAACTACAAGTCCCACGGTGCAGCGCGCCGCGCCCCCCAGCGCATGCGCACCAAGACCGCCGCTGTCTTCGGTGGGGGTGAAACAGGATGATGTCACCTGCAGTGAGAGGAAATTGTTAAACTGAATCCTTTTGTAAAGAAGAAAGAGGGGAAAAGAATATGGACGTTGCCGTACGGATGGATGGGATTTGCTGGTGAGTTGAGTTCCCCTCCCCCCACCTCAGGGAGGGGGGGAAGGTGACATTTGCGGCAGGGGTTATTTATCCTGCTCTCCTGAGGGGGAAAGTGTGCGGAAAATGCCCAGGTTAGCGCCGGGCTGGGAACCGGGAGCCCGCCAGCTATTGCCAGGGCCGGTCACCCCACTGCTCCCGCGGCGAGAAGGAACCGCCGGGAGTCGTCTCCGGGCACCGACTGCACTCACTCTGCCCGGGGAGGAGGAGGGGGGGATGTCTTTGTAACCCCGAGCGCCCCCAAATCCACCCCATCGCAGCTGTTACTTTCACCTCTGCCGAAGAGTTCTTGTGTTTTATTGATTTGTTGGGGTTGGGGGAATTTTGCCCCGCAGAAGCAGCGATGAACGTCTCGGTCGTTTAGGCTGATTTTTTTTTCTCTCCTCCTGATTCCCGGGATTAAAACGCCAAGCCCACATGTCAGAAATCATTAATCTTTCCCAGTTCCATCCTGCGCTTCGCCTTTTGTTTTGTCAGCCCTGTGGATACCCGTTTGCCGCTTTTGTTGATGCTGTCCTGAGGTGAAGTTGAAGGCGGCGGGGTGGGAGTGTATGAGCTTTTCTTCTCTTTGTTTCTTTTTTAAATACATGGTCTTGGACAAGATGATATAAAGCGGGCGATCATTTCTTTTATATTGAACGTTTCAGAGACGGTGTGCAGCTGTTTTAATTATTTTGTGTGTGGGGGTGGGGGGGTAGTTGTTGGGGTGGGACTGGGATGTGATGGAGCCCGTCACCTGTAAAGGGATCCCCGTTTTCCTGTCCCTCGCCCTCTCGCAGCCTCCGCCCTGCTCTTTATGCGCGGTGCCGGGGGGTGGAGATGGTATATTTAAAACAGCTGGTGGCTGGGAGGGTCTGCTTTGTGGTTTCAGCGTGGGCTCTACCCTGGAATCATGCGAGTGGACTCCGCGTTTGAACTTTGTCAGGCTTGCACGTAACGATATTGAGGAGTCGGGAGAACTCCTTTGCTCCCGGTCGGAAAACCTACTGGAAATGTACGTACCAGTCCGCCAATTTTACTATGAGATTGGGGAGGGGAGGGGAGGGGAGGGGGCAACGCTGGGAGTAGAATTGCCGCAGTTTAACACGACCGGGAGGTGTGTGTTGGAAACTGGATGAGAGAGCTGGCGAGGATTGCTGTGTGTGTGTGTGTGTGTATATATATATATATATATATATGCACTGCGGTCAGATATGTGTTTGCATTATGTGATCGAATGGTAATGTTGGGTGTGTCCGATTTGAGCGTGAGGTCACCGGAGGAAAGGGTTCCACAGGATCCGATCAATAGACATGGCTTTGTAAAAGAAAGAGGTAAGAATGTGCTGCAGAAAGCGGATGGACATTGCGACTTTCACTCCCTTTTAGTAACTGCATCAAAAGTCTATTCGGATGACCAGGACTGAATTGGAGACTGACAATGAGTACAGGATGCGATTTTCCAATTCGGGCGTGGCGAAATCTTCTGTCTGCATGGGCAGATGTTTTGGGTGAAGGTTGTTTACCTTGTTACGAAGAACAATGTCCGATCAGTCAACACAGAGTAACATACTGGCCTGCATATACAAAGCAGATGTCGTCTGTTTTTAAAGCAATCTGGACATTTTTAAAGAAGTGACGACTGCATAAATTAATGCATTGGTGGGGTTACCTGAGAAGGACATTTTTAAAAGATTTTAATCTACAGTAGTAGATAAGAACTTTCGAACATAATTTCCCTTTTACCCCAAAGCTTGCTGTGGTATCTTGTTAAAGGGGTACAGTAAAATCCCGATCAGGGCGCATCCTAGGGGATGTACCTTCAAATTTGTTTTAAGCTGAGCCTCTTGATAGTCCGGGAGGTCCCAACTCATCTCTTTGTAACCTGATATATCTGCAAACGTGGTCCACGGAGAAACAAAAAATTCAAACGCTAAATGAAAACGCAGTAAAGCATTAAATGCTTCAAAAAGTCTTTATTTAATTTGATCACACATTACCATGACTTAACCTTGCAAAAACCTGGGAGTTGCCTCTTGAGGGGGGAAAAGGCTGTAATATTTGTCTGCCAAGTGTGTTGTTTGAATGTGAGCAAGACAGTCAAGTGAAGTCGTGATATTTTTGTGCTGCAGGACCCAATCCCGAGCATCTATGGCCTTTGGCATCAGCTAGGGTAACCGATGGTTGAGCATCCATTGAACTCTTTATGGTCATTGGCATCCTTGGTTGAACATACTGCATCTTCGAGGACATAATCTCAGTTCTATCATGAACCATCCACCTCGGCACGAGTTTCCATGGTTAGCTAAAATTTCTATGCAGACCTCTTGAAGATGAGCAATTTGCCTTGTCATCTGGTTGATTGGCCTTGCTCTGCTCCTCCTCGTTCTTGACATTTTGCACAGTCGCTACATGTTTAACCCAGTGCAGTGGAAGGAGTTGGCAATTGTGGCTTCCATCATCATCTTCCACACCTTTATCATCAAAATGGCCTCTAGAACTGTTCGATTCCCTCAAACATGAGTGATTAGGTGCTGTTGGTAATGGGCTTTTGGTTTTCTCACAATCCCTTGATCCATTGGCTGTGGTGTTGGGAGGCGAGGACATGAGCTTGATTCTCTTGGTGTTGGGGTTTGTGGGGTGGTGTCTATAATAACTTTCCTTTTTCCTATCCTGATAAGTTTTGACCACTTTTCTGATCTGTGCATTAAAAATGCTAAAGGTCATCCAGGTAGTTCTTTTAGCCTTGTACTCCTGTGGGTAGTATTTTGACGTTCGTAAAGCAATGTGGCTTCCTGGACTTCCCTATTGGAAGAACTGGCAGCTTTTCACTGCCATCCATGTTGACATAGTCCATGGCAGTGACGCATTCCTTGGTCTACTTTTCCTCTCTCTGATCAACAACACTTTTTAACTTTCTCGCACGTTTAGCCATAGATTCGGGTTTTTCACTCTTGGACGTTACACATCCTTTCAGGGGGAGATCTGTGTCAAATGATGACTTGTCCAGCGCTCCATGATTTTCATGCTCGTGTGTGGTCTAACTCCACTCTGGTCGACATAATGGCCAACATAATTGTGTGACAAGCTTAGACAAATTCCCTTAATCTGGAACTACCAGTGTGGAATTTTAGCTTGTAACAGACATCATTCAATGGAATTTGCTATTCTGCTGGCAGGGATGGTTAGCAACTTTGATATAACTGGAAATTCATGTCATCTGAGTTTGACTTATTGTGATCACTATAGTGTAAAATTCCCGATTGCCCTATGATCCTAAATATTGAAAATGTATAGGTTCTTGTAATTTTTGACAAATCATCTTCAATGATACAAAATCAGTTTTGACTAAACATATATTCCAGAAATGTACAGATTCTGTCCTAAATGGGTGAGTTGTGTTCTCCGAGACGAAAAGTAATTTGAGCACATTTAATGAAATGCAGCCTCCATTTGCCCCAATATTTCAATTCTCTTTGATTTTAAAGGTCAAACAGTATTTTTGATTTTTATAACATACACTGTGTAAGATGTGATGCAGGGTGAGAGGTTATCCCTGTTGATTGAAAAGTTTCACGTCCACATATAACAGCATTACATATTGAATGTAATGTTACATCCGCCAGAAATATTACAACCATGGTTTACAACTTGTTTGATTTATTTTAAAGTAATGGTGAAGATACCTGCTCAGAATACTGCTATAGAATTCCTTGGTGAGGCCTTGTAGAAATGCATTCAAAGTTGCAATTGATCACATGTTTAGAATGAAATCCAATCTCTGGCTAGTTTATAATATATTGTCAGTGTAGTATTCTTCAGAAAAGGAATTGCTGAAGAAAGTTTAAAAATGCTGAGGGAAAGGAACTTGGGCCATAAAAAGAGTAATTTTAATTAATCTGATTATAGGTCGTTCTGTTCTAGAATAAATTATTTTTCATCTTCTCCAGGGAAGTAAAAGATTTCCAGCAGCATACTACACAATGCTGATTTTTCAAGTTTATTGGATTGTCGATCTGTCTAGGAGTACTTGTGTCCTCACTGTAATTAGACCAGCGTATCAGCAAGCAAATGCCAAATTTCAGCATTTAATGTCTGTAAACAAACAGTGTAGCATAGGAACATAAGGAATTTTAAACAGAGGTAGAAGTTTATTTTTTTTGTTTTGTTTTTAAACAATAAAGATGTGTGAAATTGATTCATTTGTTAATAGTGCAGAATTTGTTTCCCTTCCAGTTTAGGAATAGATGTTTTACAACTGGAGCGAGTAATGACTGTACATTAGCATGACTGGACAGAATGATATTACTGAATTATGAGAGATTTCACAGAAATAGTTTAACTGTGTTTGGTGCAAAGCAGAAGTGTTACTATAAATTGCAGTTATTTAGAACAGCGTGGATGACTTCTCAAGCTATATTAATGATGTGGAGATGCCGGCGTTGGACTGGGGTGAGCACAGTAAGAAGTCTTACAACACCAGGTTAAAGTCCAACATGTTTGTTTCAAACACTAGCTTTTGGAGCACTGCTCCTTCCTTCACCTGAGGAAGGAGCAGTGCTCCGAAAGCTAGTGTTTGAAACAAACATGTTGGACTTTAACCTGGTGTTTTAAGACTTTTTTTACAAGTTATATTTAGGCAATATTTTTCTCTTGGAGATGCCAGTTATCAGTAATCTTTTCATTGATGGTCTTACTTTATTAGAGGTTGAATGTATTTCACTTTTTTCATTTTTGAACTTTTGCCCTGGTTTTGTTTTGTTTCACATATAACAGTTTTTGCTCTGGATGATCTAAGCTGTTTTTGTTCATGGTTTAATGCAATTTGTAGATGATAGCTGAATTTGTTTTGCACATATTATTTGACCTTGAGGCATACAGATCCTGTCATCTTAATACTAAATTGCACCTTTCAAGTGCATAACATGGTTTTGTTATACAACAGTATATTCCGTGTGTCAGTTACTATTGAAAAAAAAAGACTTTCTTCTTGGATTTGTGGTACAGCTGCTTCAAAAATACTTTCAACTGCAGAAAGGCAGGAAGGTCAAGAGCTACAGGTTAATTATTTTGAAATTGAATTCTTCTCCTTTCTTTTTTGAGTACATCCTGGTATCTGTTACACAAGTTCTTTCAACCTTTTTGGGGGGGGGGGGGAAGAGGAGAAAAGGATGATGTTTGGCTGGCTGATGTGAGGCACAGGTGTGCTGTAGCAACCAATATTTGGTGGTGAAACATTTGGGCAGCACTCCATTATGTCGTCTCACCTGTTTTGCAACCCGTGATCACTGGTTGAATTCCTGTCATTCATTTTTCACATACTTTCCTGTGGGCATCAGAAAGACAATGCAACTGGCAAACAGCTAATATGACTGGGAAGAAAGGAACTGTTGCAAGGAGGGAAGGAACTAATAGCTTATTTTCCCATTCTATGGCGATGATGCATTACTGTTTAGGGATGCAGCTAAGTATCGCTGACACTTCAGTACAAAACTGTTCTTTGTGCATCAATACACTTGTGGGTGTACCTACACCTCTGGAACTGTAGTGGTCCAAGAAGGCAGCTCGCCAGCGTCTCAAGGGCAACTAGTGATAGGCAGTAAATGCTGCTGGTCTAGCCAGCAATGCCCACATCCCATAAATATATATTTTTTAAATGAAGCAGTATACAAGACTATTGAGTACACCAAATATACAGTCTAATGGGTTACTCCAGGAGGGCATTTTGATCTTTTTTATTATAACTTTTAATGGGTTCTGGGGTTGTTGCCTTCCAATCAATATCAGGGGCAGTAAGACTTTTCTTAAGTGCAGGCTTCCTAAGTTTTTAACTGTGAAGAAGATCACCATAAATTTGGTCTTTTGCAAATTGGTCTTTTGCACAAATGGAGGTAGATAAATGAGTAGCAGGCCATTTTGGACGTATTTTGAAAGTAGGATTACAGATTGAGGGAATATGTTTCTACTGATAGCTTAGCATAAAACTGACCCAAATCTGCTTGTATAAAGAACCGAACCATTCTTAAACCATAATTGCAACAAAAGAGTTCCCCAAAATTGTGGATCAATATTTCAGGTAGAACTCTTCAAACATACTCAAGATGTTGCTGAATATTTTCATCATTTTTTGTTTTTATCTCCAGAACATGGAACCGAATCATTTTAGATTCAAAAACATAACCGCCTCTCACTGATTTAAAGTAAACTGATTTTTGATTAAAAGAGAAGCATTAACTGAAGTAAATAATCACTCGGTGAGTGGGTGGAAAAAACATTTTGAAAAGAAAATCCAAAACACGAAGTAGAGAATTTTGGAAAAATGATTTTGGCCTCATTAAGTTGTTTACTTCCCTTTCCCTAATTTATGATACGACTGAACTTGTAATACTTCCTTCCATAAGCTGGCTTACTCCAAACATCATGTGCAAACTTTTAAATGGCCTGGCCTGTGTGATGTCCAGTTCTGGACCAATATGTTTGAGTCATGCCCACCCTCACTCCATTAATCTCTGGCAAATCATGGATAGCCAGAAAGGCCAAGGACAGCACGACGGCACAGTGGTTAGCACTGTTGCCTCCAGCGCCAGGGACCCAGGTTTGAATCCGACCTCTGGTGACTGTGTGGAGTTTGCACTTCCTCCCCGTGTCTGTGCGGGTTTCCTCTGGGTGCTCCAGTTTCCTACCACAGTCGTGCCGGTTAGGTAAATTGGCCATGCTAAATTTCCCAAAAGTAAGGTGGGGTTAAGGGAATAGGAGCAGGGGACTTGGCCTAGGTGGGGTGTTCTATTTGAGCATGGGCTGGTTCTGACCTGATGGGCCAAATTGCCCTTTTCTGCACTATGAAATGTCAAGCCTTGACAACAGTGTGCATTTCGGGAAATAGTTTTAGATTTCAAGAAAAACTTGGAATTCCCCTCTGCTGATAGATAGATTGATTGTATTAGTGCTGTTTCTTGCCCTTACTCTGATCATAAGAATTTAATCTGTTATCTTTTCAATTGTAAGCTATACTCCCCTTGACCATGTGGCCTTACTCTTGACTCCCACTACTATCAAGAGTATGCCACTTCTCACCCCACTTCCTATTCAGTCTTTCTTCTGACAATTTCTCTGTTTGGACATTGGCTTTGATAACTACAGTCATCAGCTCTACATTTCCCCCCACCCTATTTTGCTTTTTGCAGTGCAAAGTGAAGTGAGGTTGAGATAGTTGCTGTTAAATGCAAGGGAAGGCAAGTTGAAGATCCAGTGCTGACCTTGTGTCAGAACACAGCTTTTGGGTGGATAGGGTTGTTACAATGGTAACAGGATGGCCTGTTCAATTTTGAGGGAATGATGTACATACAGCATGTTTCCAATAATTGTATTTAATTAAAGGTCTATATAAACAGGCTATTTTTCCTCCCATTTTCTTTTTATTTCGCTCTTCCTCCATGTGACCTTTTTTGGTTCTTTTACTGCCTCACACTTTATCTTTTGTAACATTGAATAACCTTTTGTACAGCTGCACGTCATGCATCCTATTAACTAACACTGGGATCTATTTGTTTCCTGTCCCTTTTATCCCCTTGTCCCAGTTCTGTAAAATGTTTATTTATCTTTTTTAGTTTGGGGGATTTTAAGATGAAATGTTAACTTGCCTTCTCAGCTGATGCTGACTGACCTGCATACTTCCAACATTTTTTTGTTTTTGTAAGCGATGAGGCTTCTACACGTGATATCACTGGAGCAAAAAGTACATTTGTGTTTGAATCATTTAGTCAATATAGGATGTGACAGAAAAATTTTAAAAATGGAATGTTGACTATGCTTTGTAGAAATTTCAGTTGTTGAGTGATCTTGTTAGTATTACCACTACTTGAATGAACTATAAAATACCTCACTGGGAGACACAATGTAATACTTAACATTCAGAATGTGCTAATTAGGTTTTATTGTGATGCAGTAAAAGTTTTTAGAAAATAGTAATTTAATTTTAACTAAAACTATCCTAGATTAACTTCTTGGGTGATCTCTGGCTAGTCGGGCCAATTCGTAACTTTCAACATTTAAAAGCTAATATGAAAATATACTTTAACCTTTTAACCTTCTGTAGATCCACTGTTATTCAAGTGGAAATTGCAAAGCTGCTTTGAAATACCTGGTGCAATAACTTTTTTTGAGACCACACGTGTGGTTCAGTTGGCATTATGTAAAAATATAGAATTGAATAATTTTATTATAGTAATATCTGTTTAGGAAACTTAGTATCTCTGTATTTTGTTGCAGGAGTGGCAGCTGTTCAGTGAGGGAGCATGTTGAGTTTCTTTTCAGCTGAACCTAATAGAAGAATAACTTTAAAAATGAGATTGGTTTTGCTCTGTACAATGATTTGCACTATTCTCTGAATTGAGTTGGGACATTCCAAAGTGTGCTTCCCTATACTAGAATTTTCATGGTAATGAGGATATATATGGACTTGCTAATGGGAAGCAATGGGATGTGGAAAATAATCAGTGACAGGAAGGATATAATCCAAGTTTGAAGAGTAAACAAGTTGCATGCTTCCTGATAGCTGTATGTGTGTACACCGTTTATATATTTCTGTACAGCAGTTCTAATTTCTAGTGACACCAGAGTGACAATGTAACTCAAAGGCCGAGATCTAATCTGGCTGGGAGATGTTTTCTCCTTATTTTGGGCTCAATGTTGTGTTGGAACTCTTGGTACTTTCCAAACAAAAGCAGATTTTTTGTTAAAGTGTTTTGACAAAGCAAGAATTCTTTCCTACATTTTTTCAAAACCTGCTTGCTGGAATCAGAGCCGTGCACCTGCAGAGCCCTCTACTGACTGCTGACAGCAAAAGTGTAAGAGGACTGATGTCTTTGAAATGTATAATCACAGATCATAGTAGTGTAAAATTCTATAATCAGTGCATTACTCCTGTATTGTATGCTATGTTAATTCGCATTTACCGTTGTCTTGATGAATGACATAACCCAAAATTGGTACTTCCCTTTGGTATGGACATCCTTTATTGCAGCAGTACCTTAGTCGTAATTTGCATCCTTGGAATCTGACAGATACGTGCAAAATATGATAGTGATCTGTGCCTCTCCCAGTTCCAAGTGCTCAGGTGATTGGTGCAGTTCCACATTATCAATATTTAAAATTTATAAATGGTCTTTTTGAAGTTTTGTTTTAAATTTCTAAATGGGTTTCTTTGAAGTCCTGGAAGAAAGATTTTTAAGTTTGTGGTGATTGATGAGCAGAAGTTGGTGCAGGAACTTTGGATTCGCTGGATTTTTGGAGAGTGGAGGATGGTGAAAGGAGCAAAGAGAGTGAATAAATAATTGAGTTTTTGAGTTGACAAAGGCATGTATGGAGGTTTCAACAGCATATTGACTAAGGTAACGAGGAGTGTGTGAAACATTAGAGACAGAATACTGACCTTGATGATGGAGAGGATATGGGGTCACAAACTAAACGAGGTGTTGAACAGGAAGTCGAGGTTATGCACGATCCAGTTCTGCCTGGGAAGGGGATTGGAGTTTGTGGTGGGGCTAAAAATTATGGTTTCTCAATGTTTAACTGGAGGAAATGGAGATTCATCCGTGGGTTTGCTGAAGAAGCACAAAGCCACAGGAGGGATTAAGAGAATTGGTGATGAAGTAGATCAAGGAATTGTCACTATGCAATGATACTGATCCCAATCTGGGAATGACGCTGTCAAAGGGCAACGTGCAGATAAAGATGTGGAGCAGCCAACAATCAATTCCAGAGATTATTTTTATGAGAGTAGGTTGAATGTTATGGCTATGATTGGATCAATAAGATGAAACCAACTGAGAGTAATTCTACTGAACATAATAGAGAAAAGACATTGGAGTAAGATGATGCAGACAGTAAAGGCTGAAGAGCAGACCAGGAAGGATTTTTGTATCACTGTTACGGAAAATGTATTCATGGTTGGAGTTTTAAAGTGTACTTCTGTCATATGACAGTCTACTTATCACATCTATTCCACCATATTATCCTGGTGGACTATTAAAATATTCCATGAATGTAATCTAAGAGCAAAGTCTTGGGTCACAAGTCAGATAAGTTTTAATGTGACAAGGATTGTGTCCGCGGGGTGATAGGGGGAAGACCAGACTGCATTGTTAAGGGCAGGCAACTTAATGCCAATGTGTGGAGACTTTTAAATATTGTTATGATGCCCTCCGAAGGAGGGGAAGTATAGGTTGTGGCAGTAATGGATGCGGAGAAAACTTTCGATTGGGTGGAGTGGGAGTACCTGTGGGAGGCGCTGGGTAGGTTTGGGGAGGACTTTATTTGGTGGGTGCGATTGCTGTACCAGGCAGGCGCCTGTGGCAAGCGTGTGCACGAACCTTCTTAGGTTGGGGTATTTTAAATTGCACCGGGGGACGAGGCAAGGGTGCCCTCTGTCCCCGCTATTATTTGCTCTAGCCATTGAGCTGCTGGCCATGGCATCGAGAACCTCAAGGAAGTTGCATGGGCTGGTCCGGAGTGGTGGTGGGTGGAGCACCGGGTGTCGCTCTACGCGGATGATCTCCTCCTGTATATTTCGGACCCCACTGGAGGGGATGAGGGAGGTCATGCAGATCTTGAGGGAATTTGGCAGTTTTTCGGGGTACAAACTGAACGTGGGGAAGAGCGAGTTGTTTGTGATCCAGGCTAAACGGCAGGACAAGAGACTGAGTGAGCTGCCGCGTAGGAGGGTAAAGAAGAGCTTTTGCTACCTGGGAATGCAGGTGGCTCCGAAGTGGGATTCTTTGCATAAGCTTAATTTGACCCGGCTGGTGGACCAAATGGAAGGGGACTTTAAAAGATGGGACATGCTCCCGCTGGCACTGGTGGGCAGGGTACAGACTGTGAAAATGACGGTCCTCCCCAGATTTTTATTTGTATTTCAGTGCCTCCCCATCTTCATCCCTAAGGCCTTTTTCAAGTGGGTGAATAAGATCATCTCTGGATTTGTGTGGGCGAATAAGACCCCGTGAGTAAAGAGAGTGTTGCTGGAACACAGTCGGGGGAGGGGGGGGGGGGGGGGGCTGAACTTTTGCAACTACTACTGGGCGGCCAATAAAGCTATGATTAGGAAGTGGGTGCTGGGGGAAGGGTTGGCATGGGAGCGGTTGGAGGCGGCGTCATGCAAAGGCACCAGTATGGGAGCATTGGTAATGTCACCTCTGCCGTTCTCGCCGGCCCGTTATACCACAAGCCCGGTGGTGGTGCCGGAACTGAAGATCTGGGGGCAGTGGAGGAGAAACAAGAGGATGGAAGGCACGTCGGTCTGGACCCCGATATATAATAACCACAGGTTTCTACCGGGTAGGATGGATGGCGGGTTCCAGAGCTGGCAGAGGGCAGGTATCGAAAGGATGGGTGACCTGTTTATCGATGGGAGCTTTCCTCGCCTGCAGGCACTGGAGGACAAATCTAAACTGCCGCCAAGGAACGTCTTTAGATATTTGCAAGTGCGGGCCTTCCTGAGGAAACAGGTGGTGGCCTTCCCGCTCCTGCCGCCACTGGGGATACAGGATAGAGTAGTTTCCGGTACCTGGGTGGGGAAGGGGAAGGTGTTGGATATCTACCAGGAGCTGTTGGAGGTGGAGGAAACCCCGTGGAGGAGCTTGAGGGCAAATGGGAGGAGGAGTTAGGAGGAGCATTAGAGCCGGGTCTGTGGGCGGAAACCCTAAGTAGGGTCAATTCAGGGCAGCACGGTGGCCTAGTGGTTAGCACAGCTGCCTCACGGCGCTGAGGTCCCAGGTTCGAATCCCGACTCTGGGTCACTGTCCGTGTGGAGTTTGCACATTCTCCCCGTGTCTGCGTGGGTTTCACCCCCACAACCCAAAAAATGTGCAGAGTAGGTGGATTGGCCACGCTAAATTGCCCCTTAATTGGAAAAAATAATTGGGTAATCTAAATTAAAAAAAAAAGTAGGGTCAATTCCTCCTCGTCATGTGCTAGGCTCAGTCTAATCCAGTTTAAGGTGGTCTACCGGGCACACATGGCGGCGAGGATGAGAGAGTTTTTCAGGGTGGAAGACAGGTGTGCGGAAAGCCCAGCAAACCATGTCCATATGTTTTGGGCATGCCTGAAGCTTGGAGGGTTCTGGCAGGGGTCTGCCAAGGCAATGTCCAAAGTGTTAGGTACACGGGTGATGCCGAGTCCATTGGTGGTGATCTTTGGAGTGTCAGAAGACCCGGGAGTTCAGGGAGCGAAAGAGGCTGACGTCCTGGCCTTTACCTCCCTAGTAGCCCGGAGACGGATCCTTTTAATGTGGAGGGACTCAAAAACCCCCGAGTGTAGAAACTGGGTTAGTGACATGGCTGGGTTTCTCAGCCTCGAGAAAATAAAGTTTGCCTTAAGAGGATCAGTGCTTGGGTTCTTCCGGAGGTGGCAGTCGTCCATCAACTTTCTTGGAGAAATTAAAAATGTCGGCAGTAGCAGCATTCCGAGAGGGGGGTGGGGGGTGGATGTGTTATTTTATGTTATTTCATGTGGTGTGTGAAGATTGAGCCGATTGGGGAAATGTCTTTTTTCACCATGTTAATGTTCAATGTTTACTGTTCTTTTTTTTGTTATTGTTATAACATTTTACAAATACTTCAATAAAAATATTTTTTTAAAAAGTACTTCTGTTAATAATACAAAACATGCACATATTTTTATGTCTGACTTAATTTCTATTTTGTGTCAAAACACTGCAGGGCATTTTCTTTTTCTTGGAAGCAGTGGCTATTGTAATCATGCCAACGCATTGCTGCAGTTAGTAACTTGCGTGGTCTGAAATGGGCCTGTGCAACTCTTTGTAGCATGTTTCATTTTTATTCATGGGATGTGGGCTTCATAGGCCAAGCTGATGTTTACTCATCCCTAATTGCCATTGAAAAGGTGGTGTAAACTATGGTTCAGATATACTCACAGACAGTGGTGTAGTGGTATTGTCACTGGACTAATAATCCAGAGACACGGGATAATGTTTGGGTTTGAATCCCACTGGGTCAGATGGTGAAATTTGAGTTAAATAAAAATCTGGAATTAAAAGTCTAAAGACGACCATTAAACCATTATCAATGATCGTAAAAACCCATTTGGTTCACTAAGGAAATCTGCCACCCATACCTGGTCTGTGCTGCATGTGACTCCAGATCCACAGGGATGTGGTTGACTCTTAAATGAGATGGGCAATAAATGCTGGTCTAGAACGCTTCCCATGAACGAATAAAGAAAAAAAAAAATGGTGTTGGGTAGTTCCAGGATATGATCCAGTAACAGTAAGAATGGTGATATAGTTCCAAGTCGGGATGTGTGGGGCTTGGAGGGGAATTTTCAGGTGATGGTGTTCCCTTGTCCCTTGTCCTTAATTTAGGTGGTGGTGATTGCAAGTTTGACGTCAAATGAGCTTTTCTGAGTTGCTACAGTTTATCTTGTAGATGGGAGGCATTGCCACTGTGCACCGTGATGTGGATCTGCTGTGGTGGATAGGCTGTTAGATGTATTTGAAACTTAATTGCATTTTATTTTTATGATTTTAAATAAACAATTAAGGGGTTGATTTGTCCTGGATGATATCCAGCTTCTGAGTGCTGTTAAGAGCTGCACTCCCAACCAGGCAAATAGAGAATATTCCTTCACACCTTTGACTTCTGTATTGTAGATGGTGGAAAGGCTGATGCCTCCGACCTGCCTTTATAGCCATGGTCTAGTCATGGCTGACCTGAACCTCTGTGATGTTAGTGAGGAATTCAACAATGGTAATCTTATTGAATGTAGAGTGGTGGTGATTAGATTCTTTATTTTACTTTTGGAGTTTCTTGTTGCTTAGCATTTGTGATGTAAATATTTCTTGCTATTTATCAGCACAAGCCTGAATGTTGCCCGGGTCTCAAACTGCTTCATTTCCTCAGAAGTTGCGAATGGAACTGAACAGTGTACATATCAGCACGAGCCTGAATGTTGTCCAGGCCTCAAACTACTTCATTTCCTGAAAATTGCGAACGGAACTGAACACTGTGCAATAAATCAACAGCAAGCATCCCCACTTTTGACTGTTTTGTAGGGAAAGTAATTGAAGCAGCTAATGATATTATCCTGAGATTCCCTTGATTTCAATTTTACTACAGCTTCTTGATGTCACACTTGGTTAAATGCTGTCTTGATGTCGAGGGCAGTCACTCAAACCCCCCCCAGGACTTGGTTCTTTTGTCCATGTTTGGACCAAGGCTGTAATGATATCTGGAGCTGAGTGGTCTCAAACTGAGAATTGGTAAGCACATTAATCAGTAGGAACCGCTTGATAGCACTGTCAATGACATCTGATTGAGAGTAGACTGGGACAGTAATTGGCTGGATTGGACTTTTCCTGCGTTTTGTGGAAAGAGCATACCTGCGTCATTTTTGTAGATGTAAATGTTATATCTGTACTGGAATAGCTTGGCTAAGGTGGTGTTAGTTCTGGAGCACATGTCTTCTGAACTATTGCTGGAATATTGTCAGGATCCAAAGACTTTGCTGTATCCAAAGCTCTCAGCCATTTTTCAATCTCGTGAAGGAAATTGGCTAAAGACTGACATCTGTGTTGCTGGGAACCTCAGAAGGGAGGTGGACCATACATTGGCAAATCTGGCTGAAGATGGTTGCAAAACCTTCAGCCTTGCACTGTGGATTTTTGTAGAGCCTGTTCTTTTGTTCATTATTTAAATGTTCACCACTGCTCGACTGGGTTTGGCAGGATTTGCAGGGGTTTGATATAATCTGTTGTGGAACCACTTAGCTCTGTCCATATTACTGTTTATGGTGTTTAGCATGCATGTCATTCAACAAGTTGGCACTTCATTTTTAGGTATGCATGGTTCTGCTCCTGGCATGCGCTCACTCTCTCAATCAGATTTGATTCCTGGCTTGTTGGTAATTATAGAGTGAGAATTATGCTAGATCATGAGGTTATAGATTGTGGCAGAATATAATCCTTCGATACATGGCCCAGTTGATTGCCCAGTTTTGAGTTGTATCTATTCGGAATCTCACTATTTATCTCCGTGGTAGTGCTCCATAACATGATGGAGGATGTCCTCAGTTTGAAGTCAGGATTTTATCTCTACAAGAATTGTACAATTAGTCACTCCTCCAATGCTGTCTTGGACAGATCCATTTTTAACAAGAAAATTATTGCGGTTTGAGTTCAAGAATAGCCATGATATTGAATGGTGGAGTAGCTTCAACTACTACTCTTTGTTGGAGCTTTTGGTACCTGTCACAGATCCTTCAAGAGTTGATGTTGGGACAGCCCAACTGTTTTATTCTTCAACTTTATTGTAATGGCCTGTTAGGTCATTTCAGAGGATAGTTAAGAGACGACCGTGTTGCTGTGGGTATGGAGTCACATATGGCCCAGACCGGTTAAAAACAGATTTCTTCTTAAAGGACATTGCTGAACTGGAAGGGTTTTTACAACAATGTGGTAGTTTGACTCTGGATAAAAGCAAATTACTGCGGATGCTGGAATCTGAAACGAAAGGGAAAATGCTGGAAAATCTCAGCAAATCTGGCAGCATCTGTAGGGAGAGAAAAGAGCTAACGTTTCGAGTCCGATGACTCTTTGTCAAAGCCAACAGACAGAGAAAGTGGGAAATATTTATACTGTGGAGTGAGAATGAAAGATGAGTCATAGCCACAGAAACCCAGGGAAACCGGGTGCTAATGGCCACAGATACCAAGGGGAAAGAGTGCTAATGGCAGTCCCCAGAGAGGACAAAAGATGTGAAAGGTCAAACAGCAGGGAAACTAACATCAGAGGATGAACTGTAGGTGTGGGGGGAGGGGAAGGGGGAAGCAAAGAGGAGACAGGTACAGGAAAGATGGATAAGATTGGGGGGGGAAAATTAAATGTATATTAAGAAAGAAATGGTAAAAGACAGTTAAAATGAAATGAAAACAAATGGGTCGAGGTGGGGCTGATCATCTGAAGTTGTTGAATTCGATGTTCTGGCCGGAAGGCTGCAGCGTGCCTAACCGGAAGATGAGATGTTGTTCCTCCAGTTTGCGTTGCGTTTCACTGGAACATTGCAGCAGGCCAAGAACAGACATGTGGGCATGGGAGCAGGGTCTTTGTTGAAATGGCAAGCAACAGGAAGGTCAGGATCCTGAATGCGCACAGACCGAAGATGCTCAGCAAAGCGATCACCCAGTCTGCGTTTGGTCTCTCCGATATAGAGGAGACCACATTGGGAGCAGCGAATGCAGTAGACCAAATTGGAAGAGATGCAAGTGAAACACTGCTTAACCTGGAATGAGTCTCACTCCACAGTATAAATATTTCCCATTTTGTCTGTTAGCTTTGACAAAGAGTCATCGGACTCGAAAGGTTAGCTCTTCTCTCTCCCTACAGATGCTGCCAGACCTGCTGAGATTTTCCAGCATTTTCTCTTTCGTGGCAGTTTGACTGATTGGTGGGTGTCCCTTTATCAGCATACTAATAGTTTTACAGTACACAAGTGTCAGCGTTCCCTTTTCTTGAAGTGTGGGTCTAACATAGTCAGCTGCAAATCAAATGTAAATCTCTTGAAGTTCACTAAAGCTTTGGTGAGAAGACTTGATTTTTGGTTGGTCTAGACTGCTGACTTTGGCAACAATTCGCATCTTTGACCTGTTTTTACATGTGTGAAACTTATGCTGATGCCCAAGGCTCCTAAAGTGTCAGCTTTATTGTAATATGAATGTAAAATGGCTAGGATTTGTAAAATCAACAGCAGGAAGACTTGCATAGGTGCACTCTAGTGGATGTCACTCAGTGTAGAAGTATCTTTACTTGTGGCGTGCAGCTGCATGCGATACATGCTTTGGTGACTGACGGCATGAGATTGGGCCTGGAATGATGTAAATACAGCTTTTGATGTTTGTTGGCAGAAGCAGCTCTGTTTTTCCATACCTTTCAAAGAAGTCAGGGCGGTAGCAGTGATTTTGTGTTCTGTGGCGCAGGTTATATTTTCCACTTTACGGGGGTACATTCATGATTCAAGCAGATTTACAAGATAACAAAATACTGCTGTTATTTTTATCGTAAAAGTAACTTGACAATAGTATGCTTCTAAGATGGACAATGATTTATTTTCTGAAAGCCTGGGAGGCGAGGCTAGGGAGCAGCCCCAAGTTGGAGAATTTTCCCTCTTCCCAACTTATTTTTTCCCTCTGTGTTTTATTTTTCTCTTTCCCCCCCCCCCCCCCCCAGCTAGGGTGTTCCCTAGTGGGACAATTCCCACCCCCATTTCAGAACTGCTCGAAGTAATTTAAGAAATTACTCTTAAAAATGAATTGTACTAAAACAAATACAGGCTAGTTGGAACTCAACTCTGCAGTTGAACCAACAAATTGCTGGAATTTATGCGGTGGCTCAGTGAGTATTTGGAGAGAAAGATTAATGTTTTGGGTGGAGACCCTTTCAGAAAATCTATTTCTGTTCTCCAAAGCAGATTTGACTCCAGATTAAACCAGTAGCATTTAGTAGTTCTTTGTCATGTAGGAGTTCCAAATTGAAACCATTGTGCAGAGTCCCAACAATGTCCCTGACCAAAGTAATAATTCTTGATTTATAAAATCTGTATTTGTTTAGATTTTTTTATTAACCTAATAAACGACAGGTGCTGCAATTGTTTAGATTTTGTGTTTATAAATATTGTTATGGGCCAGGGTTTAAAGAACACCAAAGTGTATCATGGAGTTCACCTGATCCACAACTTTTACTAGATTGTGGTATGGGGAGCACACAGCCCACTCTACAGGTGTGGTACAGCAGAACAGGTGTGGTACAGCAGAAATGGAAAAGTATTTTTTAAAGCAAAACCGTGTTTATTTTATGAACTCGAGTTAACCTTTTTAAAACTACAGTGAACATCTTAATAGAACATAGAACAGTACAGCACAGAACAGTCCCTTCGGCCCTCGATGTTGTGCCGAGCAATGATCACCCTACTCAAACCCACGTATCCACCCTATACCCGTAACCCAACAACCCCCCCGCTTAACCTTACTTTTATTTTTAGGACACTACGGGCAATTTTAGCATGGCCAATCCACCTAACCCGCACATCTTTGGACTGTGGGAGGAAACCGGAGCACCCGGAGGAAACCCACGCACACACTGGGAGGACGTGCAGACTCCGCACAGACAGTGACCCAGCCGGGAATCGAACCTGGGACCCTGGAGCTGTGAAGCATTTATGCTAACCACCATGCTACCATGCTTAGCAACCATTAATTCAAATACACCCCCCCCCCCAAAGAATACAATACTAAGCAATCCTTTAAGCTTTCCTTTTAACATCCATAAGACTTAAAACACCTTTTACCAGAAGAACATCAGGTTAAAGTCACTACTGTTATTAGTTTTATATCACCAGGATCGATTTACAGTCTTTAGATTACAGAGAGAGACTCTAATACACCTTCTAGCTGTGACTGCAGCTATCCAGCTCTGAAAACGAAACTAAAACCCACCCTGCAGCAAACAGCCTAAAACAAAAGCAAAAAAACGAAAGCAAAAAGCTGACAGACAGCCCAGCTCCACCAACTCTCTGACATCACTGCAGTAATAAACACCCATTTCTTAAAGATACACTTGCTACAGATACTTATATACACACCCATTTCTTAAAGGTACAATTTTAAAACATTCATTTCTTAAAGGTACTCTCACATGACGATATGCAACAACTAGCATTTGAGTTTGGGTTTAATCTTTTTACCATCAATAGGAATGGATTTCATGGCAGCATGGTGGCGCAGTGGTTAGCACTTGCTGCCTCACGGTGCCGAGGCCCCAGGTTCAATCCCGGCTCTGGGTCACTGTCCGGTCCATGTGGAGTTTGCACATTCTCCCCGTGTTTGCGTGGGTTTTGCCCCCACAACCCAAAGATGTGTAGGCTAGGTGGATTGGTCACGTGAAGTTGCCCCTTAATTGGAAAAAAAGAATTGGGTACTGTAAATTAAAAAAAAAGGAATGGATTTCATTTGGAGATGGAGGCCTGCCTTTGCCACCGCATCCACTTTGGTGTCATGAGTTAGTACCTATTGGAGAGAGTCATTGGGGCAAGGGTTTGGAGTTATGGTTGATTTTAATCCAGAAATGTAAACTGGAGCTTCAACTACAAGGCATGAGTTTATTTTCAGCTAGGGATTGGAGGGAGGGTTAAGCGGCAGTGGGTTGGAGATCATGAGTTTAGGAAAGGTCAGGAAGAGAATTGGAGATCAAAGAGTTTGGGTTCGAAATTGAAAAACTGTTTGTAACCTCTCATAAGCTCCTGGTTGAAGACTCGCTTGCTGAGAGTGGGTTAATTGTCTACTTCCATCCTGCCTCTGCCGCAACTAGAGATGGATGGGTTTGAGACAGTTTGGATTTAAGTTTCCGATTTTTTAATGTTGTACCCTTTCAATGGACCTAATCCCATCTGTTTTTGAAGATCAAACTTACCCCATGATCTCTGGGAACCAAAAGTACAAATGCCCTAACTTGAAAGGGTGAATTGAAATCTATTGGACTGAAAATATGTGAAACTACAATAATTTGTTCAGATGAGGCGATAATGGAAAGAATTCTACCTATTTCTGAAGTGTTAATTAGGATAAAGGTATTTGTCACTGCAATCTGGATGGTGGGAGAGATAGATAGCAGCCAACAAAATGTATTAAATGAGGGCCAATACATTAGGATTGTGTTTCAGCTTCATGCAGTGCAGACCAGTCCACCGAATATTCAACTGCTCTTTAACCTGTAAGTGCATTTTAAAAAGTGACAAAGTAAGGTTTGTTCAAACTAATTTGAGATTTTTTTTTCTCCCTTTTCAACTGAAGCTTTTGTGTGCAACGGTTGCCAACACCCTGTATAAATTCATCAACTATTTTTTTCTTTCCCCAAATACAAAGTACATCTTCATTATTTAACAACCTGACTGGCAGCAGTGATCAAAGCAGCAGTCATTCAGCAAATCATGCTCATCATTTATGTTAGTAGGGTGGCACCGTGGCGCACTGGTTAGCACTGCTGCCTCATGGCTCGAGGACCCGGGTTCGACCCCAGCCCCTTGTCACTGTCCGTGTGGAATTTGCACATTCTTCCCATGTCTGCGTGGGTCTCACCCCCACAACCCAAAAGATATGCAGTATATGTGGATTGACCATGCTAAATTGTCCAATAAAAAAAAATCATTGATTTTAGTTGAATGACTTTACCGTTTTCATGGGTGGTACAGTGGTTAGCACTGTTGCTTCACCGAGCCAGCTTGGGTCACTGTGCGTTCTCCCTGGGTCTGTGTGGGTTTCCTCCGGGTGCTCCAGTTTCTTCCCACAAGTCCCGAAAGATGTGCTGTTAGATGAATTTGACATTCTGAATTCTCTCTCGGTATACCCGAACAAGTGTTGGAATGTGGCAACATGGGGCTTTTTGCAGTAACTTCATTGCAGTGTTAATGTAAGCCTACTTGTGACAATAAATATTATTATTAATAATATCACCTAATGAGTTTAATTTGCATGACAGTTGATTACTGTTTCATATAATCTGGACAAATTAAAGTTGCTTATCAATACTGCATGTTCATCCCTGTGGTCAATGCCAGTTTAGTTGTGTCTGTACTTAATATTTCTTGGAATTCTTTGCATTTTTCAATTTGTACTTTGACAAACTGTCATTCAGGGCTCAAATTAGCAAAGTGCTGTTACTGATAACATTTATCTATAACCCCAACACTGCAAATAAATGTTTCCATGCTTTGACTGGAGTGAATCCAAATTCTCTTGGTTGATTCGCAGGAAGTTGTTAATACAATGTTCAGTAACGTAATTTTGATTAATTAGTCTTCCTTAATTGTCATGGGAGTGTTTTAAAAGGACTCTTCAGACAGAAGAGTTGACAATATTGATTTATTATTTATTTTAATGGTGGAGTAATTGTGGGGGAGGCAGATTGGTGCAGTGGTTAGTTAGCACTGCTGCCTATGGCACTGAGGACCCGGGTTCGATCCTGGCCCCAGGCCACGGTCTGCGTGGAGTTTGCATATTCTCCCCATGTCAGTGTGGGTTTCACCCCCACAACCCAAAGATGTGAAAGTTAGATGGATTGGCAACACTAAATTGCCCCTTAACTGGCAAAAGAATAATTAGGTACTCAAAATTTATATTAAAAAAATGTTGGAGTAATTGTACAAAAAAGCTGTAGATTGCTACTTGTTTTCAACTGTTCTGAATGTGTATGTGACTTGCAGGGCTGTAAGGATATCAGTGGCGAGGATCAAACTGTATTTAATTGCAAGTTACTGCACTGTATGGAATATTAGCTCTATTTATGCAAATTATTTGTGAAGTTCTACTGTCACTATAGAGTTCAATATTACTTTTGATTTTGTTGCAGATTTTTAAAAAAAGTCTCCCCTCTGTGGCAAAATTTTGTAACTGATCTTTTAAGGGAGGGGGAGTCACAAAATAAAACAGCAATTGTTGTTATTGTGATTCAACCTTGGGTGCCCCAGATATTGAAATGGAGTGTTACAATACTGATCTGCACTATTCTGTTGAACAGAGATCCATTCTGTTGAACAAAGATCATTAGGAGTCGTCTTACTGTTTAACCCTATGAGTTGCATATGAAGGACAACTGGAGAGCGAGAATCTTGTTTCCTATTTTGTCTTCATTTTAAAAAAAAGTTTGCTTAGCTGCATTTGGAGCAGTGGCCTTCCCTGTTTTTTTTACCCTGTTAAGTGCACTGAAGTGGTTCATTGTATTGTCAGGATATGCTGAGCCTCAAGCTCCTTATGCTACCTCACGTGAGGCATTTACAACTCTGTACGCAGTCTATGGGTAACTATTGAGCCTCGCTCTTCTCTGCCTAAACTGCTTACTACTCCAGGATTATCCTGTAAGGGCAAGGTTGCACCTGTTCTTTTTTTCCCCACCTCCCTCTCCTTCATCATCCTGGGGTTTGGGGTTGGGGGTGGGGTGGGGGGGGAGAGAGAGAATTTGAAGAATTTATGGACTTTGATTGGTGTCCATTTTTGTCTGATTCCATCCTGTGAAGCACCATGGGATTTCTTGAGCATTAAGTGTTATATAAATGCAAGTTGTTAACCTACATGGAGATGAGAATAAGTGAGCAAAACCAATTGGTTGTTTTGGTGTTTTGCATTGTGCCCAATATATTTGCTTAAGTATCAAGAGGGATATTGTGTTTGTTGAATTCAATTAGGGCAGTCTTTGTGTTGCAGGGTTTCTTATTGGCAGAGATGGAAAACAGCTGTGACATTCCTAACTCAAACTGGATGCTATGAAGTTGAAGTGGACATACAAAGTAGAAGAATAGTCCCAAAGAGCTCTGCTTGTTCATCAGAAATATGTTTGACTGTGGATGCTTAATAATGAAGCACTTAATTACGTTATGCACTCAAAACCCCGTCTTGCATGACTTAGACATGGTTTTAATTAGACAGATTAACCTTGACTTGTATGATTGTTGGAATATTCTTTGCCTTATCTTGGAAAGGAACAATTAAACCATTCTTTACTTCATCAGAATTTCCTTCAAAATATATTAATTTACTGCAGTTTTATTAATCTAGCCCAGTTTATAGGCTGCAGTTTCAAAAAAAGTATTCACTCCATGGTCTTTTTGTTAAAACTGTACAGACATTTGGTACTGGGAAGACATTTAGTACGACTAATGCACGTGTCAATCTTTTTCCCATTCAAGTACTTCATGATGTAATAAATAGTCTGATATCTCTGTTTCTGACACTAGTTCCAATGCCCCTTCTTTCAGGGTTGATTATGTACTGATAATTCAAAGTATTATACTGATTTTAAATAAAATGAAAGATTTTTTTTGCACTTGTTCTAAGAGCATAACATTATTTAAAGTGGGGCTTACTAAGTACAAATATCCGTCAATTACACTGCAACAAATGGGCAGAGTAGCAAATTATTCTTGTGATCCGTGTGTTGGTTTCAGTGAGCATAGTATGCCAGTGGGTAAGTTGTAATGGGGAACTAGATGACTTAGTATTTTCGTTGAAATGTTTTTAGTCTCTGAATAGAGAACAATTTATCAGTTAAATCTTAATAGGTAATTCATAATTCAGAATTTCAAACAAAATCATGCAACAATGATTATAAAAATTCTTATAAATTAAATGTGTGTTTGTGTCAGTGATAAAGGTTACACACCTACTTGGTTTGAAGCAATGAGGTAGGTGAAGGCCCTTGGGTCTTTTAATCCTGCTGTTGTTCTTCTTCCATTGTGCCTTGAGAGCAATTGTCCAGTTTTGAAAAGTGAAAAACATATAGCTCTACACTGAACATAAGGATACCGTATCGTCTTTGAAATTGAAATACATCTTGTCCTTTTAAAAGAAAAATATCAAATCAGTTATATTTTAATGAAAACATTTTTTCTGTCAATAGGGAACAGATTTTCAAGGACGTTCAAATTGGTTTTAGGATGATTTTTTAAGGGCTGAATTTTCATTGTGTTTTTTTTTGGGAAATATTCTGCATGCATGATCCTTTTGGGATGGCTAGGGGTTTTTCCTTGTCAGTTCATATTTCTTGTATGTTTGACTAATTTTGAGCTGGCTTTAATTTTTGGTTGTAGATATAACATTTATTTTCACAGGATATGGGCATTGCTGGCAAGGCCAGCATTTATTCTTCCCTCTAATGAGCTTGAGAAGGTGGTGATGACCCATCTTGAAGCACTGCAGTCCATGTAGCATAGGTACATTCACAATGCTGTCAGGAAGGGACTTCCAGGATTTTAGTCCAGCAACAGCGATGGAAGGATGGTGATATATTTCTGAAGTCAGGATGTGGGGCTTAGAGCGAAGCTTGCAGGTGCTAATGTTCTCGTGCATCTGCTGCTCTTGTATTTCAAGATGGTAGGAGTAAAAAGCATAGCTCTGCACTGAACATAAGGATATCTTATTATCTTTTAAATTGTTTCATTGAAATGCATTTTAGTCCTCCAAAAGAAAAATATATAAAAAAAAGTTGTTTATTGTTGAAGGAGACTTGGTGAGTTACTGCAGTGCATCTTATAGATGGTAACACTACTGCCACTGTGTTGGTGTTGGAGGGAGTGAATGTTTAAAGTGGTGGATGGGGTGCCAGTCAAGTGGCTGCTTTCTCCTGGATGGTGTTGAGCTTCTTCAGTGTTGTTGGAGATGCGCTCAATGCAGGCAAGAGAAGAGTATCCATTACATTCCTAACTTGTGCCTTGTCGATGGTGGACAAGCTTTTGGGAGTGAGGAGGTGAATTACACTCTGCAGAGTTCTCTG
This sequence comes from Scyliorhinus canicula, assembly GCF_902713615.1. NCBI lineage: Eukaryota > Metazoa > Chordata > Chondrichthyes > Carcharhiniformes > Scyliorhinidae > Scyliorhinus > Scyliorhinus canicula. Next base: position 64,867,807 of record NC_052147.1, read on the forward strand.
ACCTGTTCTTGTGGCTAAAGTACTTGTATAACTGGTCCAGTTCAGTTTCTTGTCAGTGGTCATTCCCAGGATGTTGATAGTGGGTTCAGCGAAGCGATATAATGCCGTTGTTGCTAATTGCTGCTTTTACTTAATTGCTCTGTTTTAATAACCTTTGCTCTAGAGTCGCCAGGTATCTTTCTGATACCACCACGAGGTTCAAAGCCAAGTGCTGATCAAACTCAATACACCAGTTAGTAAGTTTCAAACCAAAACACATTTATTATACACACAGTCAATCACTACTCATGCATAAAGCTCTACTTACTAGACTATCACTAACAATAAAGGCCTATATTTAGATTTTGGAATGGCCCACCAGGTCAGAGGAATAATGGCCTTTGTCCGGTTCTGAGTCTGCAGGCTTCAAGCTGATATGGAATAGTAGCTAGGAGCGCCTATCTTGTAGCGTGCGTTGACTGGAGACTTACTTGGTTTGTGCAGCTGCTAGGCAGGTCTCTCCTTGCTGAGAGTCACGGTCAAGAGTTCTTTGAGAGCTGCCAAGAAGGATAAGCTGAACTTGGGGACTCTATTTTATAGTCCCCAGTGGTTTCGTGCCCTTTTGGGCGGTCCCCGGACCTGGTCCCAATTAATTGGACCATGTCCCAATCGTTTCTATCGATTTATCCAATACTGGAGCTGTTCCCTGATCGCTGGGCGGTCCCTATGTGTCTGTTGGCCTTCCTTTGTCCTGGCTACTGCTGGCGCCGGGGAGTCTGTCTTGGTCCCGATTGCTTCAATGTATCTAATTGTTCCTGGGGATTGCTCATTAATATGTAGATGGCTACTGGTTTCGGTTCTGTCTGGGTTCTGCAAGTCTTAATACACAGGAAACCTTGCACCTGCTTGTTTTCTTGTGCCTGGCCAATTTTCCCCGTATTCTTTGCGGGTCTCCATTTTGGAATCGGGAAGTGGCCACCCCAGGTGGCTACACCGTTGAATGTCAAGGGGAGATTGTTGGATTCTCTCTTGTTGGAAACGGCCATTGTCGAGTACTTGTGTGTCAGGAGTGTTATCAAGTAAGTCTGAATGTTGACTAAGTTTTGTTGCACATGGGCACTGACTGCTTCAGTGTCTGAAGAGTTGCAAATGGTTCTGAGGATCATGAAATCATCAGTGAATATTCCCATTTCTGACATGATGAAGGGAAGGTCACCTGATGAAGTAGCTGATGATTGGTTGGACTGTGGAACTCCTGCAGAGATGTCCTGGGACTGAAGATTACCCTTGAGCAACCTCCATTATCCTTTGTGCTAGGTATGACTCCAACTGTGAAGAGGTTTCCTCTTGATTCCCATTAATTCCAGTTTTGCTAGGGTGCCTTGATGTCAGACTCTGTCAAATGCTGTTGCTCTCACATCCCCTCTGGAGTTCCGCTCTTTTGTCTAAGTTTGGAACAAGACTGTAATTAAGTCAGGAGTCGAGTGGTCCTTGAAGAACCCAAACTGAACATCAATGAGCCGGTTATTGCTGAGTAAATGCTACTTGATAACACTGTTGACATTACATAGTTTTCGTGATTGAGAGTAGAAAGATGGGGTCGTAATTGGCTGGGTTGGATTTGTCCTGCTTTTTGTGACCAGGACCTACCTGGGCAATTTTCCAAATTGCCAGATAGATGCCAGTGTTGTAGCTGTAGTGGACCAGCTTGGCTAGGGGTACGGTAGGTTATGGAGCACCAAATCTTCAGTACTTTTGATGGAATATTGTCGGGGCCCATAGTCTTTGCAGTATGAGTATTAGCCATTCCTCATATCAAGTGGAGTGAACTGAATTGGCTGACTACTAGCATCTATGATGCAGGGGACTTCAGGAGGAGGCCAAAATGGATCATCTCTTGGGACCTCCTGGCTGAAAATTGTTACAAATGCTTCATCCTTCTCTTTTGCACTTCTTTTGCTGGGTCTTCCCACCACTGAGGATGGGGATATTTTGTGGAGCCGCTTCCTCAAGTCAGTTGTTAAAAATTGCACACCTCTATTCAGAACTGGATGTGGAAAGATTGCAGATCTTGGATCTGATCCATTGATTCTGGGATTGCTTTGCTCTGTCAGTTGCCTGTTGCTTCTGCTGTTTGGCAAGCTATTTGTCCTGTGTTGTAGTTGCACTAGGTTCACTCAGTTTGAAGTGTGCCAGGTGCTGCTCCTTTCATGCCTACCTGCATTAATTGAACCGGGTTTGATCCCCTTGCTTCTTGGTAATGGTAGAGTTGGGGATATGCTGGACCATGATGTACAACCTGATTGAACACAATTCTGCTGCTGCTGATGGTCCACAGCACCTCATGGTTGTCTGTTCTTGAGTTGCTGGACCTGACATTTAACACAATTGAGAGTATCGCCAGTGTGCAGACAGGACTTCACTTCCAAAAGGACTGTGTGGTGATCAGTCCTACCGATACTGTCATTGACAGATGGATCTGTGGTGAGGTCAAGTTTTTTTTTTTTTTTTTTTTCCCCCCGGTTCCCTCACCAGTTGCCACAGACCCAGTCTAGCAACTATTGGCCAGCTTGGTTGGTAGTGGTAGTACCAAGTTACTTTTGACGAACATTAAAGGCCCCACCCAGGATATATTTTGTGCTCTTGCACCCTCTCTGCTTCCTCCAAATGATTGTCAACATGGAGTACTGGTTCATTGGCTGAGGGGGTGTGGTAGGTGGTAATCAGTAAGAGATTTCCTTGCCCACGTTTGACCTGAAGTTATGAGTTTTCATGGGGTTCGGAGTCTTATGTTGAGCACTCTCAGGGCAACTCCTTTCCGACGGTATACCACTGCTGTCACCCCTGCTGGGTCTGCCCTGCTGGTGTCCTGCTGGGCCTACTCAATTGCTAGTCCAATGGCGCTACTACTATGCCTCTCTGTACCTTCCACCCCCCCCCCCCACCCCTTTTACTTCTATTGATTTTTTCTTTGGTCTTAAAAATTGTTCAAGTATAGGTTCCCTGTTAATTGGTATTTTAAGGGTTTCAGTACCTGAATATTCTAAAACAATATTGATCATTTCACCTTTGCAAAGATGCATTTTCTGTTCTATGTAGCAAACTGAAGTTCGGTTTCATTGCACTACCATTATTAGTCCGGAGCTCGTAGAAAAGGTTGCAGCCAGATTCGGCTAGTTCATATGAACATAGAACAAAATTGACAGGGAAGGAAAAATCAGCTGATCCATCCAGCTTGCCCCGCATGCTTATGGTTGGAGCATTTTGACTTGAAAACCTCCCCTTTTTAGCCATGCTGCTAGCTTTGCTTTCTCTTTATTTACTGCCATTTTGCGTCTTTTGCAAACCTTCATTTTTGATGGCTAGCCAGGCTGCGCAACTGCGTCCCTGGACTTTTTGAATTTCTACCTAGCACTGTTTCCTGTCCACATCACAGGATTTGGGACAGATCTGGTTATGGACCAACAACTTTTTGTTTAAAGATGGTGAGAAGGGTGTTTCTGGAGCGGGGCAGGGATGGGGGGGGGGGGGGGGGGGGGCTGGTGCTGCCCAACCTCTGTGGGTATTAGTGGGCTGCGAACGCAGCGATGGTGCGTAAGTGGGTAATGGACGGGGAGGGGGCAGCAGGGAAGAGGATGGAGATGGCATCCTGTGTGGGCATGAGCCTGGAAGCGCTGGTAATGGCGCTGCTGCTGCTCCCTCCAACGAGGTATACCACGAGCCCGGTGGTGGCAGCTACCCTGCAGATTTGGGGGCAATGGAGGCGGCACAGGGGGGAGGTGGGGGCCTCGATGGGGTTCCCGATACAGGGGAGCCACCAGTTTGTTCCGGGGAGAATTTATGGTGGGTTCCTGAGTTGACACAGGGCAGGTGTCAGGAGGCTGGGGGACCTGTTCATAGATGGGAAGTTCGCGAGCCTGGGTGAGTTGGAAGGGAAGTTTGGGCTCCCCCCGGGGAACACCTTTAGGTACATGCAAGTTTGTCAGGCGGCAGGTGGCGGGGTTCCCTCTGCTGCCGCCACGTGGGGTTCAGGACAGAGTGTTCTCAGGGGTGTGGGTTGGAGAGGGGAGGATCTCCGAAGCGTATCAGGTGATGCAGGAGGTAGACGAGGCCTCAGTGGAGGAGCTGAAAGGTAAATGGGAGGAGGAGCTGATTGAGGAGGGAACCTGGGTGGATGCCCTGGAAAGGGTGAACTCCTCTTCTTGTGCGAAGCTTAGCCTCATACAGTTTAAGGTGCTGCATAGGGCTCATATGACCGGGAGAAGGATGAGCCGGTTCTTTGGGAGTGAGGACAGGTGTATTAGGTGCTCTGGGGGCCCAGCAAACCATGTCCATATGTTCTGGGCATGCCCAGCGCTGGGGGAATTTTGGAAGGGTGTAGCAAGGACGGTATCGAGGGTGGTAGGATCCGGGTCAATCCAGGCTGGGGACTTGCAATATTTGGGGTTGCAGTGGAGCTGGGAGTGCAGAGGTGAAAGACGCTGGTGTTCTGGCCTTTGTGTCCCTAGTAGGCCGGCGAAGGATTCTTCTTCAGTGGAACGATGCGAGGCCCCCAAGGGTGGAGGCCTGGGTCAACGATATGGCGGGGTTTACTAAATTGGAGAAGGTGAAATTTGCCCTAAGGGGGTCAGTGCAGGGGTTTTTCAGGAGATGGCAACCATTCCTAGATCTCCTGGCAGAACGGTAAAATCAAAAGGTCAGCAGCAACCGGGGGTGGGGTCTCTTTCTCTTTGTTTTTGTTTTAGGTTGAATCTTCGCTAACGACGGGTGTTTATTTACTGTTTCTCTTTTGTATATATGGGGCGGGGGGTCTGTTCTTTGAATTTTCTGTTACTGTTTTCTTTTTTTTGTGAAAATTTGAATAAAAATTATTTAAAAAAAAACACAAAACTTTTTGTTTAAAGTAGATAATGGTAGAGACTCTAGAATAAAGCCATGCGATTCCATGAGCTCTGAACAAATCTGAGTAAAATTTACTACAAGTTCAGAAAAGTAAACAATTTACAATATGTATCTATGCTCTAACATCAGTAACTGAGGTACATGTCAATTTACAGACAGAGTGTGGTTGAACATACCACACTGCACTACAGACGCAACCATGACAGAACCAATGGAATTCTGAAGAAATCGGCAGCCATTAATCCCACTGTAAGTCAAACAATCTCATTGAAGCTTTGTCTTGCTCATGAGGGTCTCTAATCTCCACCTATGAAGATTCTGCCTTGGGATTCTCTCTAAACATTGCTCCTACTCGGATAGCTTTAACAATGTCCAACCTTGCAGGCTTTCACCTTTTCCGTCCGAGATTCTTTCTCTCTGGATTCCAGGGGAACCCTAGCTTACAAGCATGCGTTCGGATTTATGGCCATTCAAGCAGAATGCCACTGCTCCAAAGGAGTACTTCTCTTTCCCCCAGTAAAGCCCGCGCAAGCTGAAGGAGCATCATCTCATCTTCTGGTTCGCACATTGTGCAGCCCTTGGACTCGACGTGCAGTGCAGCAATTTCAGAGTTTGACCTTTTTTCCACCAGCTTAAGCCCCCACTTCATTTATAAAAAAATATTCTGTGCATGTATTTCCTGAATAAGCCCCCGCTCACACCAGGCCATATGTCCTTTGTTCTTGAAGTTGCTACTTTTTTGTTGTTGCAGTTTCTACATTCTCCCTCCTTTCTGTTCTGACTAAGTCTATGGACATGAAGCGTTAACTCATTCCGGCAGACATGCTGAGTCTTTCCAGCCCCCTCTGTTCTTGCCTCAGTAGAGTTGTTCACTGACCCTTGAGAATGTCTGTTGACCTATCAAAACACTCTGTAGAGGATCCCACTCTTGTTACTAGGCAGGAACTGATGTAACAAGCCATTGGAACGTCCTGTGTCTTTTAAAGGTTACAAGTCCGTAGAGTGTGAATTTAACATGAATTGTGAATTGAATTCATAACGTAACACCAGCAAACTATTTTATTTTTGAATATCAATACAATGTATATGGATGTGAGCTCATGAATTATCTAAAGTTCCAGCTGTTTAAGCTGGACTCCATCGTGTTTTCTCTGTAATACACAATGTCTCACAGGGGAGAATTTACTTGGTTTAGAAGTTCATGTTCCTTTTTATGTTAGCACATTCTGGCTTCTCAGATTTTTCAATATTTGCTGCATTCATTATTCACCGCAGCTGATGCAGCTCTGGGAGAAGTTCCAAATATCGATGCATAATTAATTAGTTTCTTTGGCAGGAACTGCATGATATTGGCTGTCCTATTTTATGCTCAGAAATTCTTCATTATAAAATTTAAGATCATGTGGAACTATTAAATATAATTCAAAACTAGGAATCATAGTTGATCTTAATAATTAATTTTGACCATTTCATCATTCCACGTTGATGAATTCTGTGGCTATAAATATAAAATTATTGATTGCTACTGGATACATCCACATGCTCTGCTTCAGCCCACTTGAACAGCTGCAATGGGGAGCTGAGGTAATGTAGTTTGGACAATCTTAAAATGAATGCATCGTGAAGAGTAATATATGTTTGTGTATCGACACGCTATTTCGGCACAGCAACCAATGGGATGGAGGGGAAAAGTAGTCGTGTGAGATTGTATATGGATTGTGAAATGGAAAATAAGAGCCATGTTGTCTCTTTTTCCCACTGGGTTCAAAGCAACTGAGTGGTTTTGTGCTAATGGCCTCTTCATTTTCAAGGAATAGTGATTATTTGCTATATTGGTATGGTTGCCTTATAAATAATTCATATGGCTATCCTTGCAAAAGGTAAATGAAATTTATGGAGCATGGTTTGAAACGGAAGAAAGGCTAGTGTAGATTGTACTCACAAAGGAGAACAGAATTGTCCCCTGAGTAATGCTTGGGAAGTGGGGATTGAGAAGCTGGCTACAAAATCCGAGATTCCAATAAGAACTGATTGTTAGGAATGGGTTGAGGCATTGATGTTGAGTATCCAATATTGACATTGATATGTAAAGGGGTTGCAGCTGGCACATGTGGTGTGGTGATAGAATTTTGTATAAAGTGTTAAAGGATAATAAAGATGTTTGGGTAAGGAGCAGGACTCTTGACTCAACAGCAGCCAGAAGCTAAATGAAGACCAGATATGCAGTTGTGGCCATAACTACTTTGTTACCTGAGATGAGAGGGTGACTGAGTTCAAATTGCAGGCGGGTAATACAAGTGCAAGGAAAAGTCTTTGGTGTGGTCTACTTTGGTGGAAATGAAGGTGTGGAAGAGTTTCAGGGAGTCACAAGAGATAGATTTATAATGATGTAAACCAATATCTATTGTCAGACACCAAGTAGGATATTTGCTTGGATTAAAAAGAGAAATGGAGCATAGATCAAAGGAATTAAATCTAAAATTATAAATAGCAATGGCCAGACGCCACCTAGAATATAGGACCCAGTAAGTATATAACTGACCTAGAAAAAGTATAGCGAATAGTTTCTAAAGTTATAAAGTAGGTGAAAGGAAATATAAGGATATGCTCAAAGAACTGGAACTCTTGATGGGTGACTATGAGACGGAGGTTATGACTGGTTTTCAAATTCGTAAAGCTCAAGGATATAGAAGATGGTCATGGCTATATATTTGAATCATCAAAACAAGGTGATGAGAACGTGAACTTCGAATGTGATGCAAAAATAATTTGGTTTAAAGTATATGGAGGGTAAGCAGCTTGGGTCTTTAAATTCAATTCAACAAGTATCAATAAGAAATGCATCAGTTGCAACTCTTAGAAGGTAGACTGTGTCAGTGGAACAAGCCTTGAGACTTTGTAATGTTCTGTACTTTCATTAGTGGAATACTGCACTGTTTGCCATATGTACAACTTGACACAATTACAATGTGTACTTTTTTTTAGCGGAAATTTCTTGTGCTGCTTGTCTTTCCAGGTTTGCAGCTGCCTCGGGGAGGTTCGGTGTGGTGGATCCTGTAAGAATTAATCTTACAGGAAGTTGTAGGCAAGTTGTAGTTCTGTAAAAACAGAAAATACTGGAAATTGGAAGGTTTGGCAGCATTTGTTTCTGCAGGTCTGATTAATATTTGGAGCAGGTTATACTGATCTAACTGCTTTATCATTGAGTTAGAAAATAAATTATGCGCATGCCTATACAAGTAAATTATGCGCATGCCTATGCAAGTATCGAGGATACAACATCACTTAGTGACTGCATTGCAGTCTTTGTACTGCAGAACATGGTGATATCTGGAGAAATGCAACCAGCTCCAATACCTGGGCAGCACGGTAGCATTGTGGATAGCACAAATGCTTCACAGCTCCAGGGTCCCAGGTTTGATTCCGGCTTGGGTCACTGTCTGTGCGGAGTCTGCACATCCTCCCCGTGTGTGCGTGGGTTTCCTCCGGGTGCTCCGGTTTCCTCCCACAGTCCAAAGATGTGCAGGTTAGGCGGATTGGCCATGATAAATTGCCCTTAGTGTCCAAAATTGCCCTTAGTGTTGGGTGGGGTTACTGGGTTATGGGGATAGGGTGGAGGTGTTGACCTTGGGTAGGGTGTTCTTTCCAAGAGCCGGTGCAGACTCGATGGGCCGAATGGCCTCCTTCTGCACTGTAAATTGTGTGTGTGACCTGTATTTGAAAAGTGTGATTATTTCAGACTTCAGACCGCGCGATACAACACCTAGTTCTAGCATTTTCTATTTTTTATTTGAGATTTTCAGCATTGAGTATTTTGGTTTTTGTAGACTTTGTATGGTGGCTCCCAATGTGTATTTGGTATGTTTGAAGACATGAGCAATGCTGCTTGCTGTGTTACCGTCCTGTGACTTTTGTAGTGCTTCAAAGAACAAAATATCCAAAGTTGTTTGAGAAAGCAGTGACCAACTGCTGAGATGAGGGATCAAGCTTTTCAAGATCAGGAGTGTGGTTAAAACGGTTTAGTGGTTTAGAGAATAAATTCAGACTGAATGTTCATTCACTGGCAAATTGAAGGAAAAGGGGAACATGCAACGAAGGATGGAGTCTGAAGTGAAGATTTGCTCTGAAATCTAGGCTGGAGATAGTGTAGCTTGTGGCAAACCGCAATATATAATGCAAATACCCTATAATCTTGTTGTACATGTGTTGCACATAAATGTTGCCTGATTATTGTTTTTCTCCCTGACGATCTAAATGGAGATGTTCTTCATTTAGGAGTGGAGTGATATTCTGTTAAACTGGGTTGTCCATAACTATAAAATGATTTTTATAAAGAAACTTTGTGTTATAAAGTGCTTGTTATTGACGTGGTTACCCAACAGAGCACTTTAGTACTTACTTTGGACCTTTATCCTTTCTATTTTTAGCTGCACAGTGCACAATTTAACGTTTCTATGTGTTAAGTATTTAAATTAATGTGAAGGTAAAGTGAACTGATTTGCAAGCTAATGTTTCAAAGAAGTTTGCAGATAACTTGTCTAACGTTATACCAGCCATGTTTCAAGAAGCTAAGGTTGCAACATTAGAAGCCTGTCTCAAATTTATTTGGCAACTTCCTAATGCAGGATCAAAATGGAGATGTACTTTTGAATTAAAGTTAGCTAATAATTTGACAAAAGCCATACAAGCATGTTTCGGGTTCCAAAGGTCCTGATGATGCGACTACTTGAAGGAGACAACCCTAATTGGTGCAATGTAACCATAAGGTAAATGCTGTCATGAGTTGTTTGCGCTGCTACCATTTTTATTTCTCTGAATCCCCTCCCAAGAAGGTGAGCTAAACAGTGCAATAATCGTACAGTGAAATAATCGTACAGTGAATGAAAGGAAGCAGCATAAATGTTTGTAAATTGTAGATACAGTGCCTCACAGAATAGTATCAGAATTTGGACCTGAGATCTTCAAGATGTTAGGCCACCAATTAATAATTACATTGAAGTGCTGATTATTCACAATGCAATATAGTAGTGTCACCCAGCTGGTTATTGGCTTGTGTGCAAAATTTGCTGAAAGATTCATTAAGAAGCTCAGCTAGTTTCTCTGATTTCATCATTTAATTTTACCAGGATTAACATTAAGCATGTAGCCTCCAGGCACTCTTTCATTAATTTATTTAGTGATTTTGAAGGGGCTTGTTGTAACCTGCAATAATCCATATTTTTCATAGAACTTCCATTTTCAAACTGCTTTATACTAGAACTGTAAAATGCACGGCAGCACTGTTGCTTCACAGCGGCAGGTTTCCGGGTTCGATTCCTGGCTTGGGTCACTGTCTGTGCGGAGTCTGCTCTTTCTCCCTATGTCTGCGTGGGTTTCCTCCGGGTGTTCCGGTTTCCTCCTACAAGTCCCAAAAGACTTGCTGTTAGGTAATTTGGGCATTCTGAATTATCCCTCCGTGTACCCGAACGGGCACCGGAATGTGGCGACCAGGGGCTTTTCACAGTAACTTCATTGCAGTGTCAATGTAAGCCTACTTGTGATGATAAAGATTATTAAAAGGGGTTGGGATTTGTGTCTGGGAGGGAGAGGCATAGATATGAAATGAGATTTGGTTCAAATAGACATTTTTTGTGTTTGATGAAGTCTGGACTCAAGTAGAAATAACTATTAAGAAACTGCCTTTAAGGCATAGTGGTTAGCATTGCTGCCTCACGCTGCCGAGGACCCGGGCTTGATCACGGGCCCGGGTCACTGTCCGTGAGATGTTTGCACATTTTCCCTGTGTCTGCGTGGGTCTCAGCCCCACAACGCAAAAGATGTGCAGGATTAGGTGTATTGGCCACACTAAATTGCCCCTTAATTTAAAAAACAAAAAAAATGAATTAGATATTCTAAATTTATAAAAATAAGAAACTGCCTTTACACCATTCAATAAAAATATTAGATGGTGTTTTGTGTTACTTTGATGCCAATAACGCTGGTACTTGAAATTATTTTGACTTTTGTAATATAATGCATCTCATTAAATAATGCATATTATTAAATATGGGACCAACAAACCATTCCCCAGGAGTTGAAGGAAGCTACAATTGTTCAAAAGGAAAAGGACAAAACAAATACGTGTGACAACCACAGAGGAGTCTAGCTACTTATTAAAGCTGTTGCGATTCTAGTAATGTCTGGTGAGCCACAAATCAGAATATGTACCACCAGAAAGTCAAAGTGTGTTCAGGAAAGGCAAAGGCACTTGCAACATGATCTTCAGCCTTGGCAAATAGAAGGGAAATGCCATGGAAAAATGGATGAGATTACTGTGCCTTTGTTGACCGGACGACGGCCTTTGATACAGTAAAATTGAGAGGCCTTGTTGAATGTCCTGGACAAAATTGGATGTCCTCAGTGTTGTAAATCTGATGTAGCAGTTTCAAGATGGAATGAAGGCCAGGGTCGATGATTGTGGTGAATATACTGACCCCTTTGACAAAACCAGCAGTGTGAAGTAGGTGTGTGTCATGGCTCCTGTGTTCTGGAGCATTTGATGGAAATGCTGATGGAATATACATTCCAATTCAGAACAGAATTTGAGGTGACTGAAATCCTCAAAGATACAGGAATTGCTGTTAACTGACCATGTACATGGTGTATGCCTTTTGAAAGGATCATGGACAATGTTTCAACAATGGCTAATTACTATGGGTTGGCCATCAGCTTAAGGAAGATGGATACCAAATACCATCACCAAATTCTGACTCTATCCATCAGTTGCACATCTCGGAAGGCTATAGATAACTTCACTAATCTCCAAAGCAAAATGAATCCATTGACAGCATGGTACAAACAAGTGTCTGAGCAAGTTCAGTATTTTCCACATTTATGCAGTCTAGAAACTGGGCAGGTGTCAAGGTATAAAACTTTCAATCTACTCTCTTTTATATGCCTCTGAAATATAGAGAACATACTCCAGACATAATAAGCAGTTAGAAAGGTTCCACATGAAAAGAATAGAAAATAAAGGGTATCAAATGGGAGGACAAGGTGCCGAACACTGAGAGTTGCGTCAAAGAGCAGGATTATCTGGAGTTGAAGTGCTCATTATTAGATAGAGTGGACATAAAATCCCCAAGGCAGTCATGTAGTCACAAATTAAACTCAGACACTGCCTATCAGGTGGGCCAAGATTATACCTCAAGGACTCCTTGAAGGTGAACCTCTGGAAAAGAGGCATGTCTACCACAGATTTGGTGAGAAGTGCCCTAGAAAGAACTACCTAGCGAGCAATTTCAAGTCAGTAAATAGAACACAGTGCAGAAGTAGGCCATTCGGCCCATCGAGTCTGCATGGACCCACCCAAGCCCCCACTTCCACCCTATCCTTGCAACCCAACAACCCCTCCTAACCTTTTTGGACACTAAGGGCAATTTAGCATGGCCAATCCACCTAACCTGCACGTCTTTTGGACTGTGGGAGGAAACGGGAGCACTCAGGGGAAACGCACGCAGACACTGGGAGAACGTGCAGACTCCACACAGACAGTGACCCAGCGGGGAATCAAACCGTTATTCCTTTTTTTCTAAACAACAAATCTAAGGGTAGCGAAGAACAAAACCCAAGTTAGAAACAACTGGGCAGTCCCAACAAAATAAGACGAGCCATGCAGGCCTGCCATCAGGCTCCACAGCCACCTTAGAACACACAATAGATGGTTCTGCACATATAAGAAATGACCATCTTTGATAATGAAGGGAAGCTGACAATCTATAGGTCAGCAGGAAAGAAATAGGTCCCAGTTCTTGATTTCCTTATGCAGTTTCTTTTCTTTCAAAACACTAGAATTTTTACTCCATAGCCAATTTGTAAATTAATGTTAACGCTTTTGGAGAGCGTTGCTTTCAGATCATTAGTAACAGGTTATAATAACATTGCTTATTGTCACAAGTAGGCTTCAAATGAAGTTACTGTGAAAAGCCCCTAGTCGCCACATTCCACTCCTGTTTGGGGAGGCTGGTACGGGAATTAGCAGTATTGTGAGAAAATTTATTCATTCATGCATTTCAATTTCAATTTCTGCTGGCTCTCTCTGGAATAGTTGAGGCACAGCTTGGTTGGGATATCAGTTTTGCAGGCAAATTGACCAGAATTAGTGCTCTGACTGGGTTAAGTTTGTTTTTATTACAAGATTTTTATAGGTATTCTAGGGATTCAATTTGGTTTCCAATCTTTTCCTAATTTGGCCCAGTTGGTTTATAGTAACAGAACAAGTTGAATCCAGTTTTTATTGCATGGAATTACAGTATTTTCTGGGATTCTTTTAAGTGTTTTGGAGATTGCATTCCATTATTCCACCAGTTTATACAAATGGGCCCTTTTGGTTTATGGTAATTGAATGCTGGATTATATTTTTATTACAGAATGATTGGAGGATACTTACCGTTTAGGGAATTGCGTTCTGCTGAACAACCTTATTGATTAGGAAAGGCAGCTACGCATGCTGGCACTTTCCTATTCATCAGAAAAGCAGTGGCCGTATTCAGAGGACAGTCAAAAGCTGTTTTGCTCTCTTCTTCCCCCACCCCTCCCCCTCTCCACCTTCGACCCAGCTGCCTTGTTTACACTCTATTTCTGGTCCCGTTCAACAGGAATCCAGCCCATTAGTGCTTTTGCATTGGGATTTCTGATAAAAGCAATTTGCAGTTGTAATTGGAAAAAAAACCTTTGATGGGGCACAACTACAACATAATTTTGAGAAGAAACTTCACTGGGTGAGAAGAAGAAAATTGATGAACCGTTCGAGAAAGTGATAATGGGAGCTTCTACCAATTTTCCGTAGGAAAACCAGTATGATTATTTATACACTTATCACTTGCAGTATGCACTGTGCTATTATAAGAATTTCAGTGGGGTTAATGAATGCATTAAATTGAATAATACAAAGCAGTATGTGTTCTGTTGTGTTAAAATTAACTTCTATCTGGGGAAAACATTTTGAATTGTATATTGTGCGAAGTACTGGTGATTGCAGCTTTTTTATTTGTGGTGGTAATGAAAATCTATTGTGTTAGATTAATTGCATCACCCAGAAAAGTATCACAATATAAAGTATTATGTAGTAGCAACACTCATTCTGCATGTATGTTTTCTGTTAGTTGTTTAAAAAACATCTGTAATTTCAAATTCTTGAGTATTGTCCAATAGAATTGGTGACGTGTTCTTGACCGTGTTTATCTAAAGTGTTTTTATGCCACTCCATTTACCGTGAAAATTTGGAGGGCCACTGGTTTATGGAAAATCATTTGATTGATCATTTTTGTTTGTGGAGCAAGCAGAACCAGATGAGTAGTGTATCACTTACTTCGCAATGCTATACACAAGGGACATGTGGGTTTTATGATTTGCATTAGTGCGCCATTTATTTGTGACTGTGTGAGAAACACCTTTTCTCATTTGATGAAACTCATTTCATGGAAAACCGTTGTGTTAAAGCAATTACGGTAAGGAGAGACAAAATATGTTTGAATGTTTAAAAATGAAGGACACTATTTTATGAAAAAGATAGAATAGTTAGACCGAAGTTACCTTGCGCTGAAATGTTTATTTTCCTTTTCCCCACAAGAATGCAGTCAAGTTGAATCATGGAAAGTCTTCAACTTGCCTGGTCTCCTGCACAACATTTTATTGCATTATTAAACTTTATTTAGGGTGCAGACACCTTCAGGCTGTGCATTTTATTTATTTTTTTGCTTTTCAGGTCAAATGCAGTAAACTAAGAAATAGATCTTTAGAATTGCATTTCATGCTGTATTGAAATTCCTGTGATTAGGGGTGAATATAGAATCCCATCTGTGCAGTTCCTATTGACTGCATGCTATTTACAGGCTAGCAACAGATGTGGATATCTAGGCCCTTTTGTCTCCTGTGCAAAAAAAAAAGTGGCTGCCAGGAGCTCAGTGAAGTATTGCATTTGATCAGAGCACCTAATGTCCGTTTGATGCTTATAGAACAGATTCAAAGGAAGTAAATGCTGAATGGACTGAGGTTTGAGAGAATTTTTATACTTCAATGGTAATTATAATGAAAATCAAGTCTGGCTGGGGATACATGAGCTTCGAACAGTGATGCAGGTAGTTGATTGGCCATATTCACTCATCTTAATGCTATAAGTTAGATAAATAATATTTTGTATCTTAACAAGTTATTATTTATATATGGTGAAGAGTGAAAAAACAAGGAAGTATAACTGTGAATATCCAGCACCCTAAATTTGCAGGGTTGCAAAAGTATGGTTATATAGCTTTATATAGTGCCATATAAAGCCTTCTTTCTGGGGTTGTAGATTGCTTGGCAAACAAACTTAATTGGAGTATTAAGTATTCAAAGTTTGATGCAACATGATAAAGCTTTGTGTATTAAATTTGGTACTCGCACTGAGGATGTGTCAAAAATAGAGAAGAGTTATACCAATTGTTTTACGTATTTAAATAGAGAATTTCATGAAAGAGTATTGAAACATGATTGTCAGGTTTAATTCACAAGTTGTTGTGGTGGTGCTATGTTGAGTGTTGTAGAAAACAGAACCTCAAAAACGATGAAATTTAAAAACAAACCTGATGAAGATTTATCTTGCTTACAGGGCATCTGGTAATGTTACATTGTTGTTAATGGCACTGTGTTGAAGAAAATAATATGCCTGTGGATTTGTGGAACCAAATTTAGATTTTCAGTTAATGGTCCACAAAATTTACATTTAATTAATGCAAGTGCAGCACCAGATTTGGTTTCCCTTGACTAACTAGAGTTCATGGTGCAACATGATTGATTGCCAATCTTTATATAATTTGCTGTATCACAAACTGAAATTTGCCCATCCTCATTGATTTTGGTTTGCACCGTTTTGGGGTTAACATGTAGAAGGAAGTTAATTTTGGATGGACAAAATTTTCATTTCAAACATCCCATTACAGCCTGCTATCTGCTTTATCACGTCTCAAACTATTTTCAAGGTTGATACTAAGATGATTGTACCAACATTGCTCATGAAAAGTTTCATTGGTCATTAGAAGCAAGTTTAGTTGCATTCTACGAGAAGGTTCCAAACTCTTTCAGGATCTGCATGATTGCCTTTAGTCCTTCCTGTGGCTTCGAGACATGCAGGAGCAGGTCGTCCACAAAGAGTGAGACTCTGTGCTCTCTGTCTCCTTTCCTGGATGCCCTTCCAACTTTTCGTGTCCTGCAGGGCTATTGCCAGGGGGGATTCAATTGCTAGCGCAAACTGGAGTGGGGCCAACGGGCATCCTTGCCTTGTACCTCCTTGTAGCTGAAGTATTCAGAGCTGGTGGTGTTGGTTCGCAAGCTCGCTTTGGGAGTGTATAGGAGTCTCACCCAGGCAGTGAATCCCGCTCCTAGCCTAAATCTTTCCAGTACCTCGAGGTACTTGCATTCGACTCTGTTGAAGACCGTTTCTGCAACCAGGGAGACTATTGTTCTCTCCCTGGGGAGGGGTCATTATTACATTCAGCAACTGCTTGATGTTTGCAGTGAGTTGCCTACCCCTGACAAAGCCCGCTTGGTCTTCTGCGCCCACCTCTGGTACGTAGCTTTCCAGCCTTTTGGCTAAGAACTTTGCGAGTATTTTCACGTCTACATTTAGCAGCGAAATGGATCTATGTGATCCGCATTCTGTCGGGTCTTATTGTTTTTGGGTATCCGTGAGGTTGTGGCCTGCGCCAGTGTAGGAGGCAGAGTCCACGAATATGTCCCTTAGGTGTGGGGCCAGGGCTGGCCTGAATATTTTAAGAGAAGTCCGTCGGGAACCCTTTGGATCCCGGTGCCATTACCTCCTGCATGGAGCTGATGTTCTCCATGATTATTCCCAGATCTATTGGTGCCACCCCCCCCCCCCGGTCGGTCTTTCTCCCACCACTGGTAGTTCCAGTCCATCGAGGAACTGTTTCATCCCCGCGTCCACGTCGGGGTAGGGGGGGCTCTGAAGTGTACAGCCCTTGGTAGAATGCCTCGAATGCTCGGTTGACTCTTTGGTTCTGCTACCAGTCTGCCTCTGCTATTCTTTACCTGTGCTATTTCCCTCGTATCCGCCTGCTTTCTCAGCTGGTGGGCCAGTAGGTGGCCAGCATTGTCCTAGTCTTCACAGAATGTCCCTGTGTCTGATGGAGTTGGTGCACTACTTTCCTGGTGGATTGCAAGTTAAAAGTCCATTTGTAGCTTTTTCCTCTTCACCAGCAGCTCTATGGTCAGGGGCTCAGAGTATATTCTGTCGACCTCCAGAGTGGAGTCGACCAGCTGCTGCCTGGCCACCCTCGCTTCCCTATCTCTGCACGCCTTGTAGGCTATGATCTCCCTTCTGATCACGACCTTCAATGCCTCTTAAAACGTGGAGCATGAGACCTACCATTTTGGTTGTTACTAACGTGATCGCCTGTGGCCCGCGATGTTTTCTAGGAGCTCCGTCACCAACCTCCCATCCATGTAATGTGGAGCGTGGTTGGAGATGACTATCGTGGAATATTCTGCTCCTATGATTCCTGGAAGCACTGATTTTCCCCACTGCAAAGAAGTCAATGCGGCTGTACGCCCTTTTCACCTGCGAAAAGAACAGAATTTTTTCCCGCCCCCTCCCCCAAAATAATCAGTCAGTGTGTGTCGATGTCGGGGATTTTCGCCATGGTCTTTTTTTATAAATTCAGTGTCGTCCCAGTTGGGTGCATACACATTCACCAGCACCACCGTTGCCCCTTCCATAACTGCTGATCATGCCATACTGTCCCCCATGGGTCCGTAACCGTCCTGGTCTCAGTAAATCTCGTCCCCTTGCTGATCAGCATGGCTACTCCCCTACCCCTCGTCCCACAGCATAAATGGTATGTCTGTCCCACCCAGCCCTTCCTTGCCAGCAGTCTGTCTTCTCCCTCAGGTGTGTCTCCTGCAGGTAGACTGTCAGCCTTCAGACTTCTAGGTGGGCGAAGACTCTGGATCTTTTCACCAGGCCGTTAAGTTCCCTTACGTTCCAGGTAACTATTATGGTGAAGCGTTTCTGACCCTCCGGTCCTGCGGGATCACCCATACTTAGCTGGTGGATGCGCCCTGCACTCCTGGGTGTCACTTCGTTAGGGGGCCATCCAAATGGCCACGATTGCCGCTCTCCCCATGAGGTCGGGCCCCTGTGCTCCGGCGTTTCCTTTCTTCAGGGGGGCACCCAACATGGCCGCCAACTAGTGTACACCACATGGGTGCGCCCCTGCACTCCCACCCCTCTCTCCCCCCCCTCTCTCCCCCCCCTCTCTCCCCCCCCTCTCTCCCCCCCTCTCTCCCCTCTCTCCCCCCCCTCTCTCTCCCCCCCCCTCCCCCCTCTCTCTCTCCCCCTCTCTCTCCCCCCCCTCTCTCCCCCCCCTCTCTCCCCCCCCTCTCTCCCCCCCCTCTCTCCCCCCCCTCTCTCCCCCCCCTCCTCCCCCCCTCTCTCCCCCCCCCCCTCCTCCCCCCCTCTCTCTCCCCCTCTCTCCCCCCCTCTCTCCCCCCCTCTCTCTCCCCCCCTCTCTCCCCCCTCTCTCCTCCCCCCCCTCCCCTCTCCCCCCCCCCCTCTCTCCCCCCCCCTCTCTCTCCCCCCCCTCTCTCTCTCCCCCCCCCCCCCTCTCCCCCCCCCTCTCTCTCCCCCCTCTCCCCCCCCCTCTCCCCCCCCTTCTCCCCCCTCTCTCCCCCCCTCTCTCCCCCCCTCTCTCCCCCCCTCTCTCCCCCCCTCTCTCCCCCCCTCTCTCCCCCCCTCTCTCCCCCCCTCTCTCCCCCCCTCTCTCCCCCCCTCTCCCCCCCCTCTCTCTCCCCCCCCTCTCTCCCTCTCTCCCCCCCCTCTCCCCCCCCTCTCTCCCCCCCTCTCCTCCCCCCCTCTCTCCCCCCCTCTCTCTCCCCCCCTCTCTCCCCCCCTCTCTCCCCCCTCTCTCCCCCCCCTCTCTCCCCCCCCCTCTCTCCCCCCCTCTCTCCCCCCTCTCTCCCCCCCTCTCTCCCCCCCTCTCCCTCCCCCCCCTCTCTCCCCCCCTCTCTCCTCCCCCCCCTCTCTCCCCCCCCTCTCTCCCCCCCTCTCCCCCCCCCTCTCTCCTCTCTCCCCCCCCCCCCTCTCTCCCCCCCTCCCCCCCCTCTCCCCCCCCCTCCCCCCCCTCTCCCCCCCTCTCCCCCCCCTCTCTCCCCCCCTCTCCCCCTCCCCCCCCCTCTCTCCCCCCCCTCCTCCTCTCCCCCCCCTCTCTCCCCCCCCCTCTCCCCCCCTCTCTCCCCCTCTCTCTCCCCCCGTCTCTCCCCCCCCTCTCTCCCCCCCTCTCTCTCTCCCCCCCCTCTCTCCCCCCCCTCTCTCCCCCCCCTCTCTCCCCCCCTCTCTCCCCCCCCCCCCTCCCCTCTCCCCCCCTCTCTCCCCCCCTCTCCTCCCCCCCCTCTCTCCCCTCCCCCCCCCCTCTCTCCCCCCCCCCTTCTCCCCCCCCCTCTCTCCCCCTCTCTCCCCCCTCTCTCCCCCCTCTCTCCCCCCTCCTCCCCCCTCTCTCCCCCCTCTCTCCCCCCTCTCTCCCCTCCTCCCCCCTCTCTCTCTCTCCCCCCCTCTCTCCCCCCCTCTCTCCCCCCCCTCCTCCCCCCCTCTCTCCCCCCCCTCTCTCCCCCCCTCTCCCCCCCCCCCTCTCTCCCCCCCCCTCTCCCCCCCCCTCTCCCCCCCTCTCTCCTCCCCCCCCTCTCCCCCCCTCTCTCTCCCCCCCTCTCTCCCCCCCCCCCTCTCCCCCCCCTCTCTCCCCCCCCTCTCTCCCCCCCCTCTCTCCCCCCCTCTCCCTCCCCCCCCCTCTCCCCCCCCCCTCTCCCCCCCCCCTCTCTCCCCCCTCCTCTCCCCCCCCTCTCTCCCCCCCCTCTCTCCCCCCCCTCTCTCCCCCCCCTCTCTCCCCCCCCCTCTCCCCCCCTCTCTCCCCCCCCTCTCCCCCCCTCTCTCCCCCCCCTCTCTCCCCTCCCCCCCCCTCTCTCCCCCCCCTCTCCCCCCCCCCTCTCTCCCCCCCCCCCTCTCCCTCCCCCCCTCTCTCCCCCCCCGCTCTCCCCCCGCTCTCCCCCCCTCTCTCTCCTCCCCCCCCTCTCTCTCACCCTCTCCCCCCCCGCCCTCTCTCCCCCCCCTCTCTCGGTCCCCCCCCCTCTCTCCCCCCCCTCTCTCTCCCCCCCCCCCCCCCCCCCCTTCCCCCCCCCCCCCCCCTCGCTCTCGCCCTCGCAGGGGCTCCCTGACAGCCTGTCTTCCCGTGCTAGCCGCCCTCGCTTGTATGGCTGCTCCCCTCCCTGTGCTAATCTAGCACTGGCCCCGTTCTACCTACCTACCTCCATCCCCTACCTCACCCCTTTGCCTGCTTCCCCTGTTCTCTCTCCATTCTCCCGGTTTTCCATTTTCAAACTGAAAAGGGAAATGAAAATGAGGCAGCATCGTCCCGCGCAAAAACATAATCCACATTACAGTCCTTGTTTTTGGGCCATCCTCCATTCTCATTCCCTTTCTTCACAGGGCAGCACGGCAGCATAGTGATTATCACGGTTGCTTCACAGCTCCAGGGTCCCAGGTTTGATTCCCGGCTGGGTCACTGTCTGTCCGGAGTCTGCACGTTCTCCCCATGTCTGTGTGGGTTTCCTCCGGGCTTTCCGGTTTCCTCCCACAGTCTAAAGATGTGCGGGTTAGGTGGATTGGACATGCTAAATTGTCCCATAGTGTCCAAAGGTTAGGTGGGGTTGCTGGGTTACTGGGTAGGGTGGAGGTGCGCGCTTAGGTAGGCTCTTCTTTGAGGGGCCGGTGTAGACTTCGATGGGCCGAATGGCTTCCTTCTGCAGTGTAACTCTATGAAATCTATAATTATTACTCAAATTATCCAGAGGTAGCACAATTAACTAGTTCATGAGCAAGCTGTGTAAATATGTCCACAGAAGCAACATTTGCATGAATACCTGAGGTAGTAGTGAGTGATAATGGACCATGCTTCAACAGTAAAGAATGACAGGAATTTGCATGGCAATATGATTTTGCCTCCCTGGTGCAAGAGTCAAGGATGCCTTGGAGCGGCATCTTGCAGGATATTCTGGAAGGGGGGGGAGGGGAGGAGGAGGGTGAACAGCCTGCTGTCGTGGTGCACATAGGCACCAACGATATAGGTAAAAAATACGGGACGAGGTCCTACAAGCTGAATTCGGGGGGTTGGGAGTTAAACTAAAAAGTGGAACCTCAAAGGTAGTAATCTCAGGATGCTACCAGTTCCACGAGCTAGTCAGAGTAGGAATGTCAGGATAGATAGGATGAATGCTTGGCTCGAGAGATGGTGCAAGAGGGAGGGATTCAAATTCCTGGGGCATTGGAACCAGTTCTGGGGGAGGTGGGACCAGTACAAACCGGACAGTCTGCATCTGGGCAGGACTGGAACCGATGTCCTGGGAGGGTGTTTGCTAGAGCTGTTGGGGAGGGTTTAAACTTGTGTGGCAGGGGGGTGGGAACCAATGCAGGAAGTCAGGAGGTAGTAAAACAGGGACAGAAACAAAAGGCAGTAAGGGGCATTAAGGGGGAAAGTGTAAGGCAGAGAAGACATAGTCAAAAATCAAGAAGGGCGACAGTACAAGGTACAGTGACTGAGGGGAGCTCGGTGAATAGGCCCAGTAATACTAAAAGGAATAAAACGGGAAGTAAAAACATAAATGGAAAGCGACGCTGCAGGTTGTTACATGAAGATATGGGTTCAACGAAAAGCAAAATTGGGAGAAAAGTTAAGGAAAGAAGAAAGGTTACTGATCGAGGTGTTAAGATTCAAAACAGAGGTATAAAAGCCAACACAAGTGTACTTTACCTGAATGCTCGTAGTATTCGGAATACGGTAAATGAGTTGATGGCGCAAATCATCATGAATGACTGATTTAGTGGCCATTACTGAAACATGGTTAAAGGATGGTCACGACTGAGAGTTAAATATCCGAGGGTATCAAACTATTCGGAAGGACAGAGTGGATGGTAAGGGAGGTGGTGTTGCTCTGTTATTTAAGGATGACATCCGAGCAATAGTAAGGGATGACATTGGTGCGATGGAGGATAAGGTTGAATCCATTTGGGTGGAAATCCGGAATAGTAAGGCAAGAAAGTCACTGATAGGAGTAGTCTATAGGCCACCAAGTAGTAACATTATGGTGGGGCAGGCAATAAACAAAGAAATGACTGATGCATGTAGAAATGGTACTGCAGTTATCATGGGGGATTTTAATCTACATGTCGATTGGTTTAACCAGGTCGGTCAAGGCAGCCTTGAGGAGGAGTTTATAGAATGTATCTGCGATAGTTTCCTAGACAGTATGTAATGGCGAGGGAACAAGCAGTCCTAGATCTGGTCCTGTGTAATGAGACAGGATTGATTAATAATCTCATAGTTAGGGATCCTCTCCAAAGGAGCGATCGCAATATGGTGGAATTTAAAATACAGATGGAGGGTGAGGAGATAAAATCAAGCACTAGTGTTTTGTGCTTAAAGAAAGGAGATTACAATGGGATGAGAGAAGAACTAGCTAAGGTAGACTGGGAGCAAAGATTTTATGGTGAAACAGTTGAGGAACCGTGGAGAACCTTCCAAGCAATCTTTTTTTTTCCGTGCTCAGCAAAGGTTTATACCAACAAAAAGGAAGGACGGTAGAAAGAGGGAAAATGGACTGTGGATATCTAAGAAAATAAGGGAGAGTATCAAATTGAAGGAAAAAGCATACAAAGTGGCAAAGATTAGTGGGAGACTAGAGGACTGGGAAATCTTTAGGGGGCAACAGAAAGCTACTTAAAATGCTATAAAGAGTAAGATAGATTATGAGAATAAACTTGCTCAGAATGTAAAAACAGATAGTAAAAGTTTCTACAAATATATAAAACAAAAAAGAGTGGCTAAGGTAAATATTGGTCCTTTAGAGCATGAGAAGGGAGTTTTAATAATGGGAAATGAGGAAATGGCTGAGGAACTGAACAGGTTTTTTGGGTCGTTCTTCACAGTGGAAGACACAAATAACATGCCAGTGACTGATAGAAATGAGGCTACGACAGGTGAGGACCTTGCGACGATTGTTATCACTAAGGAGGTAGTGATGGGCAAGCTAATGGGGCTAAAGGTAGACAAGTCTACCTTAGGGATCAGTGTTGAGCCCACAATTGTTCACAATTTACACAGATGATTTGGAGTTGCGGACCAAGAGCAATGTGTCCAAGTTTGCAGACGACACTAAGATGAATGGTAAAGCAAAAAGTGCAGAGGATACCGGAAGTCTGCAGAGGGATTTGGATAGGTTAAGTGAATGGGCTAGGGACTGGCAGATGGAATACAATGTTGACAAATGTGAGGTTAACCATTTTGGTAGGAATAACAGCAAAAGGGATTATTATTTAAATGGCAAAATATTAAAACCTGCTGCTGTGCAGAGAGACGTGGGTGTGCTAGTGCATGAGTTGCAAAAAGTTGGTTTACAGGTGCAACAGGTGATTAAGAAGGCAAATGGAATTTTGTCCTTCATTGCTAGAGGAATGGAATTTAAGACTAGGGAGGTTATGTTGCAATTGTATAAGGTGTTAGTGAGGCCAAACCTGGAGTATTGTTTTCAGTTTTGGTCTCCTTACCTGAGAAAGGATGTACTGGTGCTGGAGGGTGTGCAGAGGAGATTCACTAAGTTAATCCCAGAGCTGAAGGGGTTGGATTACGAGGAGAGGTTGAGTAGACTGGGACTGTACTCGTTGGAATTTAGAAGGATGAGGGGTGATCTTATAGAAACATAAAATTATGAAGGGAATAGATAGGATAGATGCGGGCAGGTTGTTTCCACTGGTGGGTGAAAGCAGAACTAGGGGGCATAGCCTCAAAGTAAGGGGAAGTAGATTTCGGACTGAGTTTAGGAGGAACCTCTTCACCCAAAGGGTTGTGAATATATGGAATTTCTTGCCCAGTGAAGCAGTTGAGGCTCCTTCATTAAATGTTTTTAAGATAAAGATAGATAGTTGTTTGAAGAATAATGGGATTAAGGGTTATGGTGTTCGGGCCGGAAAGTGGAACTGAGTCCACAAAGATCTTAGGGGCCTCACGGTAGCATGGTGGTTAGCATCAATGCTTCACAGCTCCAGGGTCCCAGGTTCGATTCCCGGCTGGGTCACTGTCTGTGTGGAGTCTGCACGTCCTCCCCGTTAAGTGCGTGGGTTTCCTCCGGGTGCTCCGGTTTCCTCCCACAGTCCAAAGATGTGCGGGTTAGGTGGATTGGCCATGCTAAATTGCCCGTAGTGTAAGGTTAATGGGGGGATTGTTGGGTTATGGGTATACGGGTTACGTGGGTTTAAGTAGGGTGATCATTGTTCGGCACAACATCGAGGGCCGAAGGGCCTGTTCTGTGCTGTACTGTTCTATGTTCTATGTTCTATCAGCCATGATCTTATTGAATGGTGGAGCAGGCTAGATGGCCTACTCCTGCTCCTAATTCTTATTTTAAGTATGTAATGTCAAGTCCATTATACCCGCAATCAAATGGCAAAGCAGAAAAAGGTGTTCAGATAGTCGAGCAGTTACTGAAGAAGGCTATGGACAGTAAAGATGATCCATATTTAGCATTGCTAAGTTATCGAACATCTCCATTAAGTTTCCGGTTTATCGCCAGGGCAATGTTGACGAAACGAAAACTACTCTGCCATGCCATATCAAGCAAAGGCTGAATGAGAAGATAAGAGATCAAATGGAATCTCTCTTCTTCCTGGGCCTCCACCTTTCGTCCCACGCCGTCTGTCGTGCAGTGAAGGGTGGCTATCGCTTCCATCACTCCTCCTTCACCATCACCTGGAACTTTGTTTTCATAGCTTCCTTCATAGCTGTCAGTTCCTTTCTTTTAAAAATGTTCCTCCATCCGTCCCCCTGTGTGGGGAGGGATGGCGTTGTCCGCTCCTACTCCGCCATTCGGGTCGCCGGTCTTTCCCCCTCCTGGTTCGCCTAGGCAGTCGCCCCGACTCGTGGGGCCGCTGGTCTGTTCGCCTGTTGCTCCTGCCCCTTTATTCTGCTCGTGTCCCTGCCTTCCCGTCGTCCCCTCGAACTGCTGTTTTGCGAGCATCTTCCTTCCTTCTCGCGCTGTTGATGCATTCTATATTTGGGGGGAATTTTAGGTGGCTTTTTGGGCCAAAAACTTAAATAAATTCACTATGTTGGGTCCAACTGGGAGGAGAGCCATCTGATGTGCATCTGCTCAGCACATTACCTCCACCGGAAGTCGGCGGTGTTAAATATAAGCTGTTGTAATTATTGTCCTTGACTCATCTTTTAAGGACATGGAGAGAAATTTGCCTGGGTGTTGCTTTGAAAACGATGGAACTTTTTTTTCATTATAGAATGGTTACAGCACAGTTGGGAGTGGGGTGGGGTGGGACCGGGGGGGGGGGGGGGGGGGGGGGGGAAGAAGGGAGGCATTTAGCTTGCTGGTTGGTTCTCCATGCACATGACTCTTTTACTCTTTTGCTGCTTTTGCCATCCACCTTAATTCATAATTTTTCCACCAATGGGAGCATTTTCTACTCCTATCCCGATCCTTGATAATTTTGAATCTCTCTGTCAAATCCCTTCAAGCTTCTCTTCTCCAAGGAGAAAATCCTGGCACGACGACCTATCCAAATGGCTGAAGTCCATCTGGAGCCATTCTCGTAAGTCTTTTCCGTTGTTCCGAAAGCCTTCACATCGTCCTAAAAGTGTGGTGCCCAGATTTGGGTGGGGAGCAATGTTCCAGTTGAGGTGCAACCAGTATTTTATAAAGGCTCACCATTACTTTTGAGCTCCATCCCTCCTTTTAGAAAGCCCAGGATCCCATGTGTTTTTTCAGTCTGCTCTATTGCCAAAAGTGATTAGACCACATGCTCTGCTGCTCCTGCCCCACCTTTAGAATTGTATCCTTTTCTATATTGCTTCTCGTTGTTGCAACCTAAATTTATTACATCACAATTTTCTCTGCTTAAATTTCACCTGCAATCTGCCACATGTTCTTCCCTTCCACCAGCCTGTCCATACTTTTGAAGATAAGCACTAGTCACCTCAAGAGTTCATAATACATGCAAACTGTCACTTGAAATGGAAAGGGTGGTAGGACTGGAGGGAATGCCTAAAATACATGTGTTGTATAATGGGAATTATTTTGTTTGTTGAATGCCATTACCTTCTGAAAGAGATTGTGTATTATAGCATTGGTAAGGAATCAATTCAGTCCTTTTTGAATTTGATAATCTTTATTCATGTCACAGATAGGCTTACATTAACATTGCATGACCAAATTCCGCCCCTCATGAAAGTTTGAGCTACCATGGCTTCCTGGAGCCATGCTTAACTGATTTTAAGGAGGCAATCAAATGATTAATCCACAGTTCCTTTACTGTCACTGGGTCGAAACCTGGACATCCTTCCTATCAGCACTGTGGGTGTTCCAACAACACTGGCCCAGCCAGCAACACCCACATCATATGAATAAATATAAAAAAATAAATGTTTCACATTTATGAAGGTCATCTTGCTGCTCATGTCTGCACTGGCTCTCCAGTCTTATCAGTTAAGACTATTTCGCTACTCAAGTTTAACGTTTTTGTGTTAACATTTATTCAGCTCCACTTTTAAAAGCTATTATGGATTCTGCGTTCAAAACTTTGCAGGGAGAAAATCTTCTCTCTTCCTCCCCCCCCCCCCCCTGAGGAGAATTAAAAAAAAGTTATGGACTGCAGATTATTTTGTGTTTTTTCATGTAGGAATAGGGGACCTGATGTTGTGATGACAGTGGAAACCTGGGGAAGAACTAACCGGCCACGTGGGAGAATTAGTAGTGCTGGTGGTTTCCCTGAGGATACCCCTTTCTACTAATCCTTCTGCTATATCCACAACCGCCTTTTTAGCTTCTGTCTTGATCGGGTATTGGCGGTGTGGTTTATGTTCTGGCCCGTGAATCTTAATAGGGTCGATGCTGGCTTTTCCGGTGTCTAATTTGTTTTTTGCCCAAACATTGCTTATTAACCTGCAAACGGCCCCATATTTTCCCAGTTCGTCCATTCCCTGGTGGTTATGGTGGCCAACCCGACAGTGCCAGTGTTATTGGCGATCTGTCCATACCTTCCCTTGCTACCATCCGGCTTTGGCCAGGTCAATTTTCCTTTCTTACAATTAATTATAGTTTCATACTCCCTCATGATATCGTTGCCCAAAATCGTGCCTTCATTATTTTTACACACACAAAATTTCATAGGTATGTATATGTTGTCAATCTCTACCACCTGCGTGGTACTCAAGTAAGCAGTCATTCTGGTGCCCTCAATTCCCTGTAAAAATATTGATTTATTGGTGGTAGTGAGAGGGAGGTTTGTAATGGAGACTGATGCTCCTGTGTCCACCAGCATTTCACATTGTCGGCCCCCCACTAGTGCAGACACACAAATTCTCCCTTCCCTTTTGTTTTTAATAGGGGCCACAGTGCATCAGCTCTGGCTTTCCTTCCATTCTGCCCATTCCTTAGACTCTGCAGCCGATAGGGTATTTTGGCCTCTAGGCAGCTTGCCATGTTTGCTGAAACAGGCAGCTTCCAGATGGCCTCATTTATTACAATAGTTACATTGTTTCTCAGCCTTCTTCCCCTACTAGTTGGTGAATGTCTCTTAAGTGCAGTTGGTGATCCACCCAGACGGCATTGAGTTCCGTCGAAAAGTTTACATTCTGGCTTTGGGGCTAAAGTTTTCCCAGGACGGTCATAATCTGTTGTCTTTCTCCCGGGGTGAATGGTTTGTAACTGGCGGTCGGGTTTGTCAAGGTACCCCCTCGACTCATGGGTGCCACATCGACCGTCTCCTCAGTCTCCTCACTAAGAGGGGCAGTTGGTTCTATACTATCATATGGGAGCAGGGAGTCGTGTCCGGACACGGGCCCATCCTTCCCCTCCCTCATGCAATTTATACTCTAATTCCTTTATGATATTTGTTTGACATTTCACTCTCGTCTCTAGTTCTGTCTTCTTCTGTTTTACCACATTTACTTGTTCTATTAGTCCCGCCAATTGATGTACCAAAAGTACCGCTGTTTCTTGATCTTGTATTTTAGTTTGTTTTGTCAACCAATCTCTCGAGTTACCAAGTATGTGATACGTCCCAGCCATCCTTCTGCATCTGTTTAATTAACGACTGTTTGTCTATCATTGAAGCCTACTTGTGACAATAAGCGATAAAAAAGAAGGTGGTACAAGTCTTGGGGAAAGAGGAGGTAGTTGAAACACTTGATGGGCTTGCAATTGACCAGGAGGATATTAGGTAGGCTACCTGTACATGATAAGTCACCAAGACGGGGTGAGATGCATCCAAAGATACTCAAGAGAAATAAGAGTGGAAATTATGGAGGCATTGTCCATAGTTTTCCAAATCATCCTTGGGTACAGTTGTGGTGTTGGAGAATTGAAAATGTTATACCCTTGTTTAAAAGGTGCAAGGATAATCCGAGCACTTCAGGTCAGTCAATTTAATCTCTTGTGGTGGGGAACCTTTCAGAAACGATTTTTCGGGACAAAATTAAAAGTCACTTGGGCAAATGGAGGTGAATTAAAGAAAGCCAGCACAGATTTGCTCAGGGAAAATTGTGTTTAACTAAATTGCTTGAGTCTTTTGAGGTAACAGAGAATCGATGAGGGTATTGCTGATCATGTGGGGACATGGACTTCCAAAAGCATTTGATATAGTGCCACACAATAGAATCTTGAGCACAGTTATAGCTCATGGAATAGTAAGTGAAGTCACTGTAGTCCAAGATGACCATAGGCTGCTTTCCCCTTTTGAGGGGAGAACTGACTGGTGGTGATTTAACCTGAGGTTCACTACACCTCAGGCAAGGGGTAAGGTTGAGAAGGTGGGGCCTTCATGAATAACCTCAGCTGATACGGGAATTGAACCTGCACTGCTTTTCTCACTCTGCATCACCAAACCAGCTGTCCATCCAACTGCGCTAAACTGGCCCCTGCTCATGGAATAAAAATGACACCAGCAACGTAGATACAAAATTGGCACAGTGACAGGAAACTGTCGTTGAAAATATTTTTCACGGACCGGAGTAAAGTTCACATTGGGGTTTCCCAGGGTTTGGACCCTCTGCACTAATTAATATATATTAATGACCTAGACTTTGGTGTACGGGGAGCACTTTCAAAATTTGCAGATGATACAAAACTTTGAAGTATTGTGAAGTAAGGAGAATGGTTTTCAGTTTCAACAGGGTGTAGACGGGTTGGTAGAATGGGTGGACATGTGTCAGATTAAGAGAAGCGTGAAGAGATTGATTTTGATAGGAAGAACCGGGAGAGGTAATGTAAAATAACTGTATAATTTAAAAAGGGAAATGGGTACAAAGAGACTTGGATATATTTGCCCAAATTATTAAAGGTGGTAGGGTCGGTTGAGGGCGCAGTTTTAAAAAAGCATTTGGCATCAAGGTTTTATAAATAAGAGCATAAAGCACAAAAGCAAGGAAGTCCTGATAAATCTGTGTAAACACCGGTTCAGCTTCTATGAGAGTATTACGCCCAGTTCTGGATAATCTGGGAAAGATATGAAGCCATGGGCAAGAGTGCAGAAACGATCCACAAAAATGCTTCCAGGGTTGAGGAACTTCAGTGACCTAAAAAGATTGGGGGAGATAGGACTCTTTTTCCTTCGAGAAGATTTTGAGAAGGAGATTTGATAGAACTATTCAGAATTGTTGTTATGACTGCAGCAGATGTTAATTATTAAGCAAATCAGATCCCAGAAGGAAAGGCTTACAGACCACAATTTCTCTCTTATGAAAATGTACTGATCTCAACAGCAAGAAGTCCAGCAATACTTCTGGGATGTTAAAAATTAAAAGTAAAAGATTTATTAACAAGAGAAGTTAAGCACACAAGATTACAGTTGCACTGTTAAAAATAGTCTTTGACCCCTCCCCAAACAAATCTCTACATGGTCAGATCCTCAAACACCATCCAGGCAGCACTCCTAGAAATCCAGTAATATTAACCAATAATAATAAAGCTGTTACTTTAATAAAAGTATATCATATGACCTCTCAAACCCACTTCCACTCTGCTTTGGAAATCCAAGAACTTCAGAACAAGATTCCTTTTCGCAGTCCAAGACTTTTCTGACTTGACTGGATGGCTGATTCAAATTTCACCATCTTCCAGCCAGAGCTGTTTCCAGGTGACCTTCCCCACATAGCCAACAACACCAAATTGGCTCAACATCTCCTCTTGCATATACGTCATCTTCAATTTCATTATTCCCAGCACTCCTTTGAACTAACATTTTTACATTCTGGAAAAGTTTTCATGTCTTTCCTACTGCCCCACCTTTGGGTCAAATAAAGTTTAATCTTCTCTGGTTTACTTATGAAACCGTTGCAAGCTGTAAAAGCCTTTTATTCTCCTTTGGAATTTAATAAATGAGAAAAAAAGGTGTCTATCTATCTCCTAATGCAAATTCCTAAACTTACTTATAAAAGCACTTGACTGTAGCTTCATTACACATTCGTGCATTTAGTGTCTCCACTCCTCTCCCCTCAACTCTGTCAGTCGAGTGGTCTCTATTTACCCAGCTTAGTTAAATGATTTACACCGCCTTTATAGAATGATACAATATTCCCCAAAGATACATATTGAAAATTCCATTATCACACGAGGGTCTGAACAGAGAAGATACAGAGAAACTGTTCTCATTGGTGGAAGGACCACAAACCAGAGGACACCAATTTAGAGTAATTGGCAAACGAAGCAATGAGACATGAGAAACCTTTAATCACGCAATGAATGGTTAGGATCTGTAATGCACTGCTTCAATCTGCTGGGGTCAGATTCAGTTGTAATTTTCAAAAAAGAATTGTATCATTATTTGAAGGTAAGATTTGCAGAAAAGGCTATGGGGGAAGAGGTGACCAGAATGGCACTCGGTAAATTGCTCTTGCAGAGGGTCAGTATAGACACATCTGGCTGAATGACTGTCTCCTATGCTGTAACCATTCTCTCATTCTAAGTTGGTGATTTAAAATTGCAACATTCTTGATATTTTTCTTGTTGACTTATATTTGTACCTGTCACATCTTGGTCTGAAAGAACACTCAATCTCTGATTTAGCTGCAGGTATCATTTAATTTGCCCTGTTAGTTTTGGGCTATCTGACTTTGGTTGATCTTCAGTATGCCACGTGCGATACAGTGCAAGTAGACAAATGCATTTTATTATCCGTATGATGCCCCTCCTTTACAACATTGAAAGCATGTTATCCTTGTACTTTTTTTCTTCATCTGAACTTGTCATTCCCCGATGCAACTTTCTAAATGGTGACATGAATTCTCAAAATCTAACAACATTAAGGCAAACTTCCTTCATTTCAACATTCCAATTTACAAGTCAGTTAAATTTTCCTTATCACTTTCTGTCTGGGGTTCTGCAGCTTAGACTCCATTCCTCCATTCCTTACGAAACACACTGCAATGATTTTTGATAAACTTAGCAACTCATTATTTTCTTAACTTAGATGTATGAATGCCAGGAAAGTTCAGTGTGTCGTAGTCCAATACAGTTATTTTTTTCAGTATTTCACTATATGGAACTGCTATTTTGTTCCTTCAAGCGTAAACTGAATTTTTGGCTTTCTTTTTCACTACTTAACTATGGCATCCAATGTGATATTGGTTTGTAATTCAGTGTTCAATGATTCACTCCAATTGCTTTCTCATCTGGTTGCACATGTCACAAACGGGAACTTCAAAATCACGAGAACAGCATTCGGTGTGCACCATTTTTGTTTTGAACATAATCACAACACACATCACATTTAGGCACAAGCTTTATGTCAGGATTTGCTGTTTTTTTTAAACTTAGTCACTTTTTTAACTCTCAATTGTTGCTTTAAATAATTTCCAATTTCATGTTCCGTTGCTAAATCTCTCGATCTGCATTTCGCGTTGGTGGTCTCCCTTTTGCGCTGTGTCTGCCTGCTGTCCTGGGTCATCGCATCAGGGTTAAGTGTTAGGAAATAGAAAGATTTTTAAGTAAATTGTATTTGTGGGTGTTAGGAGTAAGATGTAGCTTTAATTTAAATTTATATACTTTATTTGTGGGTTATAAAGGTGAAACCTGGGTTTAGATTTAGATTTAGAACAGTACAGCACAGAACAGGCCCTTCGGCCCTCGATGTTGTGCCGAGCAATGATCACCCTACTCAAACTCATGTATCCACCCTATACCCGTAACCCAACAACTCCCCCTTAACCTTACTTTTTAAGACACTACGGGCAATTTAGCATGGTCAATCCACCTAACCCGCACATCTTTGGACTGTGGGAGGAAACCGGAGCACCCGGAGGAAACCCACGCACACACTGGGAGGACGTGCAGACTCCACACAGACAGTGACCCAGCCGGGAATCGAACCTGGGACCCTGGAGCTGTGAAGCATTGATGCTAACCACTATGCTACCGTGCTGCCCTGAACCAAATAAAAACTGGTTAGTTTCATATTGGAGTGGAGACTGCAGGCCTGGAGCTTTTTGATACCCTATGTTTTAATGAGATTTTATGACTCTTGAAATGGTTGAGGAAATTAAAACAAAGCAGGAAAATCTGTGTGGTTGCCTTATAACAGGAGGCCCATAGATACAGAGAAACAAGAGCAGTTTTAGTTCATTTGGACGTAGCATTCCACAGAAAGTACCACAACAGGCAGGACAAGAAAAGGGTCGTGGAGCAAACCCCAAAATAAACTCAAAAGGAGCAGGGAAAAAGTTCCAAGATAGTTAAGTCTAGGTATACGAACATAGGTCATGAACGGATCCTGTTAAGTTTAGGGTGAGGAGCACAGGAAGACTCCAGACTCAAGTTTAAAGGGTGAAAGCTCCAGGAAGCTGAAAGCAAAATATGCCAATCAGAAGTCCGATCCAAGAGCGGATTGAAGATCTGTAACTCTTTTTACTAAGGGTCTGTGAAGCAGTGGTGTTCTGTGAGTAATGCTGAATATCTGAGAGAGTTAGTGGAAGGCAAAGCTTGAATGCACATGGCGTTCCAGGGGAGAGGAACATCGGAACCCTGAGGTGCATCTTTGTGCAAGGCATCTGAGAGGTGCATTTGTTTGGAAGAAGATTCCAGAGTGAGTACTTTGAGCCTTCAGATTGGAAACCATTGTGTGAAAGACATTCCAATGAGACCAGTTGGCTGGGGGAAGAGAGGAGAGAACGGCACCTTCACTCAAAGTTGTGTTCGTTTGCTAAAACTTCACAGCGGCAGGGTTCGGGGTTTGATTCCCGGCTTGGGTCACTAGGGGTGACTAGGGGATTTTCACAGTAACTTCATTGCAGTGTTTTAAAAAAAATGTTTAATTTTTTTTTAAGAGTATCCAATTACTTTTTAAAAATAAAGGGGCAGTTTAGCGTGGCCAATCCACCTAATCTGCACATCTTTGGGTTGTGGGGGCGAAACCCACGCAAATACGGAGTGTGTGAACTCCACATGGACAGCGAACCAGAGCCGGGATCGAACTTGGGACCTCGGTGACGTGAGGCAGCAGTGATCATTGCAGTGTTAATGTAAATGAAGCCTAATTGTGACACTAATAAAGATGATTACTGTTAGTTACTAGATGACTCTGTTCAGTAGCTGCCCTCCATGTTTCAAAGCAAAAAATAAATGTTGGGCTCTATCAGGCCTAGTTCCACCCTAGGATCTGACTTGTCCAGTCGTAACACCAGCTGGGATCGTAACATTAAGAAGTGCCAACGTCACTCTGGAAATGATGTTTCTCCCTCTGGGTGACGGGTGACAACTATCTGCTGGCCTTCAGCATTGCTGGCCTGGACTGCTAGTTTACCGAATGTCAACTTTGCCTCAGCCCCTATATCTGTTTCATCTGCTACTGTGTCTTTGACACAGTGATAATTTTTGACACAAGAAGAATTTCTGTCATATAGTACTCCTGGCAACTGCATCGTCGCACTGTTTCCCTTCTTGGCGAAGACAGTGTATAGCTTGGGGTAAAATGGTATACCAGTCTTAATGGTCCCGTCTCAGCAATACTCCATCACCAGGCATCACATCAAACTGTTTACGTACTCTTCTGTGATCTGCATAAAATTTGCAGCACTCCTTTTTCCCTGTATCAATATCTCAAATCTCCTGATCAACCCTTTTGCTCTGGTATCTTGGTGTGTGTTTTGCATTCAATAACTCCTGCCCACCATAGTGTGTGAAGTTGCTTTGTAGGTGGCCATGTGACAGCAATGCCTCATTTCAGTCTTTTCCCTCGCCCTGAACAATCCTCATCATTTCTCTAAGGATTGGTTTGTCATCCCATTTGCCTGTGACCATTTTGGGGTCGTTGTGTGATGGTGAATGCCTGTGACTCGCATATAATCTGAAACGTCTGTGAAATGAATTCCAGCCTATTATCATAGGAGGGAGATTAATTTAAGACCCTTGATTTCAACTCTGCTACCTGTCTACATAGGGAGGTGTGTTTTGATTACTGATTTCTCCCTTTGAGTGGTGACATAGTTTCCCTGACCCTTGAAGGCTCCCTGACCTTTGAGTTTGGAGTGTTCCTATCCTACAGGAACAACTTGCACAGCAAACTCAGGAGAAGGTTTTTTAAAAAAAAAGCTTGGTTTATTTTATATACACACACACACCACGAAAAGGGAAAAGGGTTTTGCAATGTCTACCCCCTTTTGCAGGAAGACAATAAATGAGGGAGAGAAAGGGGTACGAGATAAGACCACAATAAAAAATGGTTTTCTGCAAGTTGGAGTCCAGAAATGTCTAAGGCCGTATTCCTTAAGAGGGTATTTGGCTGACTGCAGGTTGATCTGTTTTTCCGGAAGTGAGGATTTCCATGACGGGAGAAGTCTTGTAGAGATGAATTTGTTTTGGAGGCACAAGTTCCAGTTCTCCAGTAGTTGTGTAGGTGAGGGCCAGGCAATTGTGAAGCTGGGCATGGGCACTTTCTGCTGCTACCTGAGAGATGATAAATGGTAGATAGCGACAGGCTGCTACTTGAATTCCTGTTTCTCTTCTGAGGTCAAACAGTGAAAGACAGCAATCAGTCCCATAAGGCAATATTCCAGGTTCTACCACCTCTGAAGTCCAGAGATTAGAAATGTAAAAGGGGGTTAACGTATTTCTTTGGAATTTGATGGGAGGCAGTCACAGAGGGCATTAGGACCTCTTTTAGGTCCCTGCTCATTTCCTGAAGGTTAGAAATTCCTCTGGTATGAGTCATGGCTAGTCAGGATAAAGCCTTGTCCATTTAAAAAAATGTGTATACATGTTTCCTACTGTCCTCTGGCCAGGGCAAGAATGATTGGGAGACCACACCTTGCAAATATTTCTGTTACTGCAGACAATTTTTTCTGCTTTTGCAGACTTCATCACAACATACTTGATAATGGTTGCAGTAGTCGATCACCATTAGTATGTACTGTCCTAATGGGAGTTGGACGAAGAAGTCAGCTGTTACATCCCTCCATGATCTAGCTGATCACATATTGGTACTGGTGGTTCAGGTCTCCTGACAAGTTGGTATCCATGACTTGTTTTAGCAAACTGTTCCACATCTTTCTCTATCCTTGCCACTACATATTGATTCATAAATTTTGCATGTACCATTCAAGTGATCCTCGTGCATGTCCCAAATCTAGGTCTAAGCTTTTGTGGCAGATACAAGTCTTTGAAAATACTTAACAGTTGTATACAGGTTATTTTGGAAAGCGATATGCCTAGAATGGGCAATTCTCCCATTTCCGGCTTAGATTCTCTATCTGATGTCATCCAATTCTGGATCTTTGTCGGATTCTTTCAATTTCCCAGCTGCCAATGCTCTGGGTATAGCATGAATGGCCACAAACTGCACAAATGATTCTACTTCCTTCTCTCCTGCAGGATCTATTTTGTTCTCCGTCCGTCATTGTGACAGCAGGTCAGCGATGTTTAGTTTTTCAGCAATGTGAACCACCTTATGGGTGGCATGGTAGCACATTAGTTAACACTGTTGCTTCACAGTGCCTGGGTTCGATTCCTGTTTCTGTCTCTTTGTGGAATCTGCATGCTCTGCCTGTGTCTGCGTGGGTTTCCTCCAGGTGCTCTGGTTTCCTCCCTCAAGTTCTGAAAGACGTGCTTGTTCGGTCAATTGGACGTCTGAATTCTCCCTCCGTGTACCTGAACAGGCGCTGGAGTGTGGTGACTAGGGGATTTTCACAGTAACTTCGTTCGAGCGTTAATGTAAACCTATTTGTGACACAAATACATATTATTATTATTATTGTGCAGCTGGAGTCTCAACCCCTATCTTTCGATTCTGGCTCATAGATCATAGGATTTACTGTGCAGAAGGAGGCCATTCGGCCCATCGAGTCTGCACTGGCTCTTAGAAAGAGCACCCTACCCAAGGTCAACACCTCCACCCTCTCCCCATAACCCAGTAACCCCACCCAACACTAAGGGCAATTTTGGACACTAAGGGCAATTTATCATGGCTAATCCACCTAACCTGCACATCTTTGGACTGTGGGAGGAAACCGGAGCACCCGGAGGAAACCCACGCACACACGGGGAGGATGTGCAGACTCCGCACAGACAGTGGCCCAAGCCGGAATCGAACCTGGGACCCTGGAGCTGTGAAGCATTTGTGCTATCCACAATGCTACCGTGCTGTCCTAACATAGTTGTGATCTGGGAGAATAAATAATCTAATGGCTTGTAATGGCTAATTTCCTAAAACATTTTAAAACTGGATAATGACCTTTTTAAAATTTAATGAAGCTGTGACCTTCGAACAATGAGTTAATCGGGCAGTATCTAAAATGTGTGCCTCATTATCTCTGAAGATACGCTAGCAATCCCTGCTAAATTGTCCTTCAATTGAGGAAAAAATGAATTGGGAGCTCTTAAATTTATTTAAAAAACCAGCTTTGCTTTTCACTTCTTGACAAGATGGTCTGTATCTCCACGTTTTCTGCATATCTTTTTTTTAAAATTCACAATTCATTTTTTCCAATTAAGGGGCAATTTAGTGTGGCCAAGCCAGCTACCCTGCACATCTTTTGGGTTGTGGGGATGAAACCCACGCAAACACTGGGAGAATGTGCGAGCTCCGCACAGACCGTGACCCAGAGCCGGAATCGAATCTGGGACCTCGGCGCCGTGGGGTAGAAGTTCTAAATTTTCTGCATATCTTTCCCTTGGCGAGGCCACTGGCATCTTTTCCATAGTGCCTCAAGCTGTCACATATGAAACACTGGGCGCGATCGAACCAAATGGGAACTATGTCCATAGCGAGCACATTTAGCTGCATGTTTCCTAGACCTTGCAGCGCTGAGAAACACAACGCTACCTAAGGCGACTCCAGTTAGATACAGGGCCTCAGTGGGGATGTGCGATCTGAGTCCTGTTCCCTCTACTGAGGAGCTTGCTCGCTGAAACTCCACAGTGCAGGAAGCGACTGAGTCTCCGAACCCCCCCAAAGCCCCAACTCATTATGAGGGAGTCCTCGGCCCCCCCATCACGTGCACAGGGCATCCCCGGTCTAGATTACCGCTGCACAAAAAATGCCAACTTGGCAGTGCCAGCCTGGCACCCAGATGGCAGTGCCAGACTCACACCAGCAATGACATGGTGCTCCCTGCCCAGAGGACAAGTGCCTGGGTGTTTCAAACCTCCTGGGGGACTCCAACGAGTATCGTTCCAGCTAGTCCCTATTTGTGAGGAACAGCACTGAACTATGCTCACCCGAGGTCTCCAAGATGAGGGGGTAGATACCAAAGCCTTGATTACCTCCAGGAACTGCATATTGGAGTGAGATATGGACGGACTTCACATTGCGACGTCTTGAGAGATGGAGTTGGATCTCATGAGGCGGGGTGAGGGAGCCCGTTAATTGCAACGCAGCGCACTGCTTTTTGTGACAGGGTGGCCGGTAGATCGTGCTTATTGTCTCCTCAGTGTCTCTCAAGTATTTATATATAACTGGATTCTGTTGTGCTGCTCCATTAATCTCAACTTTTGAATGGTAGAGGTGGGACCAAGTTTCATGCTGTAAAATTGTCCATCCAATGCTGCTGAACCCACCTCAAATGGGTTACAAATTGGGCTACTTGTTTGCCCCTCTTACTGTCTCCTCTAACGGAAAATATGTTTTCTGAACCATCGTCACCCCTCCAAAAACAGACTGCAACTGTCAGCGTGTTTCAAATTCCTGTAGCCACATTTTCCATTTCATGCTGACAGTGCTCGCATCACGCTTCAGACGAATGGCTCAATTCCTTGCAAGCGCCATGACACAATCCTAAATATCTCTCTCTTTATCTTTGTCGCCAATGTCACATCTCATAGAACATAGAACAGTGCAGCACAGTACAGGCCCTTCAGCCCACGATGTTGTGCCGACCATTTATCCTAATCTAAGATAAACCTATCCGACACCCCTTTAATTTAGTGCTGTCCAAGTGTCGCTTAAATGTCCCTAATGACTGACTCCATCAACTCTGCTGGAAGTGCATTCCACACACCCACCACTCTCTGTAAAGAACCGACCTCTGACATCTCCCCTCTACCTTCCTCCAATCACCTTAAGATTATGTCCCCTCGTGACAGCCATTTCCACCCTGGGGAAAAGTCTCTGGCTATCCACTCTATATCCATGCCTCTCATCACCTTGTACACCTCTGTCAAGTCACCTCTCTCTACCTTCTTCGCTCCAGTGAAAAAAGCCCTAGCACCCTCAACCTTTTTTCATAAGACATGCCATCCAGTCCAGACAGCATCCTGGTAAATTTCCTCTGTACCCTCTCCAAAGCATCCACATCCTTCCTATAATGAGGTGACCAGAACTGGACACAATGTTCCAAGTGTGGTCTAACTAGGGTTTTATAAAGTTGCAGTAAAACCTCGTGGCTCTTAAACTCAATCCCCCTGTTGAAAGCCAACACACCATACGCCTTCTTGACAACCCTGTCAACCTGGGTGGCAACTTTGAGGGATCTATGTACGTGGACCCCAAGATCCCTCTGTTCCTCCACACTGCCAAGAATCCTGCCTTGAACCCTGTATTAAGCATTCAAATTCGACCTTCCAAAATGAATCACTTCACATTTATCAAGATTGAACTCCATCTGCCACTTATCAGCCCAGCTCTGCGTCCTGTCGATGTCCTGTTTAAACCTGCAACAACCCTTCACGATCATCCTCAACACCGGTGCCCCACAAGGCTGTGTCCTCAGCTCCCTACTATACTCCTTATACACCTATGACTGTGTGGCCAAATTCCCCTCCAACTCCATTTTCAAATTTGCTGATGACACCACCGTAGTGGGTCGGATTTCAAACAATGACGAGACAGAGTAAAGGAATGAGATAGAGAATCTTGTGAACTGGTGCGACGACAATAATCTCTCCCTCAATGTCAACAAAATGAAGGATATTATCATTGACTTCAGGAAGTGTAGCGGAGAACATGCATGCCCCTGTCTACATCAATGGGAACAAAGTACAAAGGGTCGAGAGCTTCAAGTTTTTAGGTGTACAGATCACCTGTACACCTGTCTTGGTCCCCCCCATGCCGACACTATAGTTAAGAAAGCCCATCAACGACTATTTTCTCAGAAGACTAAGGAAATTTGGCATGTCAGCTACGACCCTCACCAACTTCTACATGCACCATAGAAAGCGTTCTTTCTGGTTGTATCACAGCTTGGTATGGAGCCTGCTCTGCCCAAGACTGCAGGAAACTACAAAAGGTCGTGAATGTAGCCCAGTCCATCACGCAAACCAGCCTCCCATCCATTGACTCTATCTATAATGCCCTCTGCCTCAGAAAGGCAGCCAGCATAATTAAGGGCCACACACACCCGGACGTATTCTCCTCTACCTCCTTCCGTCAGGAAAAAGATACCAAAGTTTGAGGTCACATACCAACCGACTCAAGAACAGTTTCTTCCCTACTGCCATCAGACTACTGAATGGACCTACCTCGTATTAAAAACTAGCCTAATCCAATTAATTAATTAACAAGCTCCAGCTGCAAGTAGAACCTCTAATTAAAGCTGATTGAAAACTCACCTTCTTCTAAACTCAAACAGCAACTTTGAAGTTCATTAACTAAATAAAAGAAAGACTCGGCTTTAGATAAAAATGAACCCTGAATATCCCTCAGTCACCAAACTCTCATTAGAGCACTCAAATGCATCCAAATTCCGCACTCAGTGCAAACTGAGGCTGAAAGAACATCATTCTATAAGTCACCAATTTAGCTGGAGGTGTTGCATCATTCAATTTGCCTTGTTGGCTAACTTTCCATTATGTACTATCTGACCTTGGTTGACTTTTATCAGTGAACCAGGGAATCAATGTGGCAACATTTTTCTCCTGTCTGTTTAGAACCATTATAAAGTGAGGAAATCCCTTTTTTCGTTGCACTCCCAAATATGTTTCTCACAGATTTTATGTAATGGTACTGGTACGATTTAATCCAAATTTTTACTTATTTTTTAGAAATTGGGTTATTTGGGCTAGTTTGATGACTTCAAATAAGTACTGTAGATTGGTCCACATTCTCGCAGTTCTTTGAAAGGAAATCTGGTGGACCAAGTAACTGAGCATTAGTTTTGATGAAATGTCACATTAAATATTAATTCTGTTTCTCGCTCCACAGATGTTGTGTGACCTGTGTATTTTCAGCATTTTTTTGTTTTTAATTCAGGTTTTCAATGCCGACAGTGTTTTGCTTTTGCCCTCATCTTGCTGAATAGTAAGCTGTCCACCGTGTTGACAATCCCACACACATTCCTTATACAATTTTGGAATCATATCTTGGGGTGTCAGGAATATTGTTGGCAGAAAAATTGGCTCAGTAATTTTAGTTTTAGTGTAATCTGCCCTGTCTCCCCTGCAGTGAGAAGCTGATTGTGCTGTTACTGTATTACAGCTCTCCCCTGATTTTAAGATTAAGGTTAGCAATTCCTCTTCTATCATCCTACATCAGTTGTCTCTGTTCAGAGTTGTGCTTTTTTTCTCTTTGAAATTAGTTTAAACTTTTCTGGTTTCTGTAAAACTGGGACAAGCTGAATTGCGGTAAGCTCAGTTTCAAATGGGGCTTGCAGTCTACTGATGAATGAAGTCATTAATACAAATAGCCTTGGTGTTTCTTCTTTCCGACCTGCTGGAGGATATTTTTGAGCTATATTTTCACACTAGCTGTAAATCAATTTCTAGTTCATCTCGAACCAACTTCATTTTTAATATTTCTATTTGAGAAATGTTCATGGCATTGTGGGTGGCACAGTGGGTAGCTGCCAAACAGCGCTGAGGACCTGGGTTTGAACCCGGCCCCAGGTCACTGTCTGTGGAGTTTGCACATTCTCCCCGTGTCTGCATGGGTCTCACCTCCACAACCCAAAAAGATGTGCAGGGTGGATGAATTGGCCACGCTAAATTGCCCCTTAATTAGAAAAAAAAATAATTCAATACTCTTTTTAAAAAAAAAAGAATTACATTGCAACAAGAATGCTTTTCTTCGGAGTATGGCATCAAGAATTTCATGTTAAATCTCTAAATACGTCATGGTCTGTTTGAGTTCTTTTCATTTATTCATATTGTTATTGGCTTTCCCTCGATTCAAGGATGACGTCTTGCAAGTTTCTGCCATGGGTGATCCTGTGACTGAGCAGATTGCTTCCTGACCCACATATTTTTGGACACATGACGCAGGATATTCCACATGGTAGTGGTATTTGGAGTGCAGGATTTGCTTCATCTTCTTCCCTTCACTACCGCCGCACATTCTCCTCTTTAAGATATTGCGACAAAGTGTGATGCAGCTAGATGGGAAAGTTGCCATCATTCTGATCAGTTGGTAGCAAGGTCCTCCTAGGAGAGCTTTGGTCTTCATTTGAAGCGTTTTCTTGTCCATTTGAGAGTTGAGAAACAGAATCTTACGGAGAGAGGGTTTTCAGTCATTCAGACACTGTCCGGTCCATCAAAGTTGATTTTCAAGAGTTTTGCCTAAATGCTTGTGGAGTTTATTGGGTTACTGAAGACATTTGGTGTCTATTTGCAGTACATTGTAATTTTAATATAATGAAGCTGAATTTGTATTTTAAGTTGGCTATCTAAACTGGTTTTGCATGCCTCCAACAATGAGATAATAACCTCAAAATATTACTTGTCATCTTTTGTCTTGTCCCTGTATAATGACAGCTATTGTGCCGTCTCCA
This sequence comes from Scyliorhinus canicula, assembly GCF_902713615.1. Taxonomy (NCBI): domain Eukaryota; kingdom Metazoa; phylum Chordata; class Chondrichthyes; order Carcharhiniformes; family Scyliorhinidae; genus Scyliorhinus; species Scyliorhinus canicula. The sequence continues at coordinate 64,909,956 of NC_052147.1, forward strand.
TGTCTCCAAAGGAAGTTTAAAATAACTATTGTATGGAGTTGTCACTTTAGTATTTTGGGTAAAACAAAGACTACAGCATTGAGCAGTCTATAATAGCACATTGCACGTGACCAGCTTGGGGTTGGAGCACGAACAAGCACTGTTCCTAAAATAGTTCAAAACTCAAATAGACAAATAGAGCTAATCTAGCATTCAAAAGTAGCTTCTGAGGAGAGTGGAATGGAGGTAATTCCTGCAGCCCAAAGGAAAACCACTTCCTAATTTCAGGATCTGTGGTGAAGTGAAAACATGCTTTGTGGCTATGGGATGTATCTTTTTGCTGACATATTTTTGGATATGGGTAAAATGCAAACACAGTTTGCATCAGATATTTTTCTCAGTTGCTGCAGCTTAGTCCTTAGAAAGATCTTTGAAAAATGAAATGAAAATCGCTTATTGTCACAAGTAGGCTTCAAATGAAGTTACTGTGAAAAGCCCCTAGTCGCCACATTCCGGCGCCTGTTCGGGGAGGCTGGTAGGGGAATTGAACTGTGCTGCTGGCCTGCCTGGGTCTGCTTTCAAAGCTGGTGATTTAGCCCTGTGCTAAACCAGCCTCTTTGTTGTGCTGTCAGAATGTCAAGTGTTTTTTTTGTTACTGAGTATACATAGACAGTCAATGTGATTTGAAATTGGCTCATTGTGAACCCTTTTTTATATAATACAATTTATTTTTTAAAGCTGAGCAAAACTCTGAAGGACATGATGTTGAATGGCAGGGTCACCCTGTGCAATGTGGAATTTTCGATTTATACCTGACAGTTGCTTTGTAAACTTAGTAACAAAATGAAAAAATATATATTCTGTTTACCAACTAAAGTTTAAAATAACTCCAGACTAAATAGAGATGTATTCCATTAAAGAGCAACTATCGCCAGCAAAGTATAGAAATGTTTTCTGATGTACTGCCTTGTAGTGATGTTTTGATGGGAATATTTGGATCCAGAGTAGAATGGCTAACAGTAATGTATCAATTGTACACTTCGTTGTATAAAACAGTAGTCCTCAAATATTTCTGGATGAAGGACCGCTTTTCAAGTAAAGTAATTTTTATTGTCACAAATAGGCTTACATTAACACTGCAATGAAGTTACTGTGAAAAGCCCCTAGTCGCTACACTCAGGCGCCTGTTTGGGTACACAGAGGGAGAATTCCGAATGTCCAAATTACCTAACAGCATGTCTTTTGGCACTTGTGGGAGGAAACCGGAGCACCCGGAGGAAGCCCACGCAGACACAGGGAGAATGTGCAGACTCTGCACACAGTGACTCAAGGTGGGAATCGAACCTGGGAATGGATTAGTAACCACGGCACCTGTCATTGCTGCTGTCAGCCTAGTCTGTGTTATTCCTTGCTGACATCACATACACATTTTTTGAATCTGGTCGGCTGCCTCCACCCAGTGAGTGTGCCTTTTCTGGCTCTTGCTTCCACTGCTCCTTTATCCTTCCCACTGGTGAGTCTCATTTTTTTAACGAGCAAACATCTTAAGGCTACAGCAGGGTATTCTGCAGTAACACTTTTTTTTAAAAAAAAGAAAGACTGAGATTGTCTGCTCATTAGCAGAGTTTACATCTTTGCTGTCTCTGACATATGGGTACACCCTGATGGGACAAAATCTGGAATGTGGCAGTACTCTCAAAGGCAATACTTCCAAGTGAGTGCACTGGTCGAGCAGAGGCAGCCTCGATGGATTGGGTCGCCTGAAGAATGGAAGACAGCTGCACACCCAAGTACGTTCTTTATGGTGAGATAGCTGTAACCTGATGACTCATTGGGTTGCTCAAGACTCCATTGTACCTAAGAGTTACTAGCTGTTGAAAGAGGAAAATGACAACACTCCCTCTGGGCTCGCATGCGTTATGACTAGTGGCTGCAGCAGCTAGGCAACGGTTGCTGAAAACCATAATCCACAGTGTCATTGGGCAGCTTCATGCATGGTACTTGTGGCAGAACCTGCATCTCCAGGATTAGCCTTCATAGCTATACACAAAGGTGTGCCAAATGAAACTCTTCCCCCCCCCCCCCCCTCCCCCCAACAGCCAAATTGATTATTTGCTGTATGTTTATCATCTCTTGTAGATGGAAGGATGCCAATAGCAGTAATTTTACACAGCCCTACTATCTAAATTATAATATTTACTATTAATATACAGATATTGCATGTGAAATGTTTTATTAATGCTTTTATATAAACCGGTATATTGTGACTGCTTCACATTGTAGAGTCTGCCATATCCTTGGTAGGGCCGTGAATAGAGCTGGAGCTTGGAGAGAGCAGAACACGCCCCTGGCTGCCACTCACTTGCTTACCCTTGACCGTCAAAGCTTAGAGATTGGTGGTGATTGGAGTGGTGGAGAATGGGGAGAGGCCTTGGAGGGATTTGAAAACCAAGATGGCAGTTTTTATATTGAGGCTGTACTGGACTGGGAGCCAGTGTTGGTCAGTGAACACAGGGTGGTAGATACACTGGATTCTGCAAGTTAGGGTGTGACCAGGAACATTTGGATGAGCTTGGGTTTATGGAGGGTGAAAGCTGGGAGACCACCCAAGAGAGTATTGGACTAGTCAAGTCTGGAGACACAAAAGAAGGATTAAGGTCTTGGCAGCGAATTGATTGATATTTTGTCACATGTACCAAAGTACAGTGAAAAGTATTTTTCTGCGGCCAAGGGAAGGTACACAGTATGTTCATTGTAGACAAGAATAATTGACAGAGTACATCATCAACAAATGGTGATTGGAGAGCAGCATAGGGCGTCGTGAATAGTTTTCTTACAGGGAACCGATCAGTCCGAGGGAGAGTCGTTGAAGAGTCTAGCAGCTGTGGGGAAGAAGCTGTTCCTATGTCTGGATGTGCGGGTCTTCAGACTTCTATCTTTTGCCTGATGGGAGGGTCTGGAAGAAGTCAAAGGCTTCCTAAGGCAGCAGTGGTATAGGCTGGGAGGGTGGCAAGCTTGTGTGATGTATTGGGCTGAGTTCACCACACTCTGCAGTTTCTGGCGATCTTGGGCCGAGCAGTTGCCATACCAAGCTATGATGCAGCTGGATAGGATGCTCTCTATGGCACATCTATAGAGGTTTGTGAGAGTTGATGCAGTCGTGCCAAATTTCTTTTGCTTCCGTAGAAAGTAGAGACATTGTTGGGCTTTCTTCACTGTTGCCAGGGCAGACTGTTGGTGATGGTGACCCCCAGGAATCTAAAGCTATCGGCCATCTCCACTTCAGAGCCATTGATGTAGACAGGGGTGTGTGGTTGTGGTGCTAAGCTTCCTAAAGTCGACGATCAGTTCCTTGGTCTTTCCAACATTTAGAAAGGGGTTATTTTCGATACACCATGCAACCAAGTGATCTACCTCCCTTCTGTAGTCTGATTCGTCATTATTTGAGATATGACTCACCACAGTCGTATAGTCTGCAGATTTATTGATCGAATTGGAGTTAAATCTTGCCACAACAGTCGTGTGTATGTGTATAGAGAGTACAGTAGGGGACTGAGCACACATTCTTGCGGGGCCCCGGTGTTGTTGACTATTGTGGAGGAGGTGTTGTTACCTATCCTGACAGATTGCGGTCTATTGGTGAGGAAGTCAAGGATCCAGCTGAACATGAAGGGATCAAGTCCAAGATTGCAGAGTTTGGTTATTAGTCTTGTCAGGATAATGGTGTTGAAGGCGGAGCTGTAGTCTTTGAACAGCAGTCTGATGTAGGTGTCCTTGTTGTTGAGGTGTTCGAGTGTTGATTGTACGGCCAGGGAGATAGCATCTGCTGTGGATCGATTGCGGCGATAGGCAAACTGCAATGGATCAAGACCATCTGGTTGTTGATCCGTCTCATGACTAGCCGCTCAAAGCATTTCATGATAACAGATGTCAGGGCCACCGGCCGGTAGTCGTTGAGGCAGGCTACCTTGTTCTTCTGTGGTACTTGTATTATGGTGGTCTTCTTGAAGCAGGTGGGGACCTCGGAGCGGAGAAGTGAGATGTTGAAGATATCTGCGAATACACTCGTCAGCGAAGGCTCTAGTGCTCGCCCAGGGACTCCGTCGGGGCCTGTCGCTTTCAGTGGATTCACTTTCAAGAAGGCAGCTCTTGCCACTTGAGGCTGTAATAGTGGGTGTGGGTGTTTCCAGGGCTGTTGAGGCGGGTGGCACTGATGTATTGGCTAACTTCAAAGCAGGCATAGAACTTGTTTAGTTCATCGGGGAGGGATGCTCCGCCTGGCCTTGCTTTGTAGCCTGTGATCTCGTGTAAGCCCTGCCATTGACGTTGTGGGTTTGTGTTGTTGTCCTGAGACTCTAGTTTGATCCGGTATTGTATTTTAGCGTCCCTGATGGCTTTCTGTTCTTCGTATCGGTGATGGTGCACAAGCAAATGTAGACAATATTGGTAATAATCCAGAAATGTGGTTGGTAGATGTCTGCTTAAATTTGGCACCAAGGTGGTTAGGAAATGGAATGGAGTTGGTGGACGGTGACAGTTTGTGGCATGGACTGAAGTCAGTAGCTTCAACTTTCCCAATATTTAGTCTGAGAAGTTTCAGCTCATCCTATGCAGTATCTTGCATAAGCAGTCTGACCATTTGGATATTATGGAGGGGTTGAGACGAGCAGTGAAGAGGTAGAAGTGGGTGTTGCCCACATATGTATGGAACCTGATGCATTCTGGGTGATGTCACAGAAGGGAAGTATGCAGATGGATGAACGAGGCGACGGGAGAGAAGAAAGAGGAGAGGGGTTAGGATAGATCCTTGGGGGAGTCAACAAATATTATGACTTTGGGAATCAGTGATTTGTACAAATCAAAAGGCAGCGCATAGAGCAAGAGGTCCATTTGGTAGGGAAGTGTAGGTGATGGCTTGGCGAGCATTTCCTATTTATCTTCACTAGTGAATTTCAATTCGAGTAAGTAGAACATTTATTGAAGTATTAAGAATGTAACACAGGCAGGACGACTTTTACTGATTTACGTTTAGAATTAAACTGCATAAAGATGGCAGGGCAGATGATGTGTTGCAGTTGCAGAATGTGGGAGCTCGTGAACACCAGTGTGATCCAAGGCAAATACGTCTGCGGTAAGTGCGGCTTGAGGAACTTCTTCAGCTCAGTCATTGATTAACAAGGGAGTAAAAATAGGTGTTGGGCAGAAAGGGAATAGTGTCCGCTATCTGATCAGATATGATTTTATTAAATGGTAGAGCAGACTTGGAAGGGCTGAATGGCCTATTCCTACTTCAAAATCTTGTGTTTATACATATGTACGTTTGTTTGTATTTATTTGTATAGAAGCCGTAATGTAAATAAGATTATGAAAGTGTTCCACAGGAGCATTACAAAACCCAGTATTACATCGCAACCCATAAGCAGATACTAGATCAAATGACGAAAACTTTGGTCAGCGAATTTGTGGAATATCTTAAAAGAGAAAAGCAAAGTGGAGTGGCATAGGGAGAATATACCAGAATTCGGGGCATAGGCAGTTTGAAAGTGTGGCTACCAATGGTGGAGCAATTAAAATTTGGGTGTTCAGTAGGTCAGAATTTGGAGAAAAACAGATACCTGGTTGTGTGCCTGGAGGAGATTACCGAGATAGGGAGAGGCAAGGCTGTGGTAGGATTTGAAAACGAGAATTTTAAAATCCAAGATTTTGCTTGATCTGGAACCAATATAGATCAATGGGCATAGAGGTGATGGGGAATAGGACTTGCTGCCGGTTAAAACATGGGCATCGAAGTTTTGACTGCCCTTGTTTAGGAAGGGTAGAATGTCGGAGACCAACTGGAGTATGTCGGAATGGTCAAGTTTGGAGGTAACAAAGGCATGAATGAGGGTTTCAGCAGCAGATCAGCTAATACCGAGACAAAGTCAGATGACATTATGGAGATTTTAGTGATTGCACGAATATGAGGTCAAAAGTTCATCTTGGGGTGAAATGTAGAATGGCTTAATCTTGGACTGTTACCAGGGAGATAAATGGAGTTTTGGGTTAAGAACCAAAAACACTAGCTTCAATCTTCCCAATATCTAACTGGATTCCCAATATCTAACTGGAGGATCTTTCCACTGATCGAGTTCAGGATGTCAGATAGAAAAGGGAAGCTATAGGTTGTTTTCTGGCTAGGACTGGATAGATGAGAAGGTGCATACAGCTCCACTTGGAGAGGCACTGGGGAAGGATGGTGTGGTCAGCAGTGCTAAAGACTGCTGATACATCAAGAAGAATGCAGGGTGTTAGTTTACCATGGTCACAGTAACATAGAATGTCACTTGAACAAAGATCTATTTTGGTAATATGGCGGAGTCAGGAACATGATTGAAGGCATTTAGAAATGGCGTTTTAGGAATGAATTTAGGCATAGCGTTCCAGGAAGGTGGGCATAGATTTGGAAGACAGCAGCACAAATAGATGTAATCGGTAACCAAGACCAAATTTGTAAATAGTCTGTTAAAATGATAGCATGTAACTACATTACTTTAGGCATCACAGTTCAGATATTGCAGTTCAGCATAACTGCTATCTATCTTGAATATCACCATGGGAGATCACTAGTTATGCTAAATATTTCTTTGTGATAATTGATGTTGGATTTGCCCATCACAAAAATCTGCAACAGAAAGGACCTGCTGTTGGCTCTCAGACCTGAAACGTCAGGTGCTGCCTGACCGTCTGAATATTTCTAGCTTTGTCTGTTGTTGCCAGATATCTGTGTAACATGATCTCGACTTCTGCCAGAGGGGCTATCTGTCAAGATGGTACGTGATAATTTTGGTAAGTGTAAATCATTCTTCGCAGGTTGATAATGAAATTTAACCTGTCTGTGGATGAAATTGTGAACAGTAAGCAATAGTTTTGTTGGGGCTTGATAAGTCATTTATGATTTTAAAAAATAAAATAAAAAAAATCCTCCTTTGGGACCAGATATATTTAAATTAACAGATCCAGTTGAGCGACATTCTCGACATTTGATGCCAGAGTAATGATTCAAAGCCTCTGCAATTCAAGGAATGTGCTTCATTATCTGCTTCAAGACGAAACTTGAACTGAAACGGAATACATCATAAATATGATTGATAGCTGAATTTGTTTTGTATTTTTTTAAATGCACATGTCAATTATAGAAGGAGATTACTGATTTGTAAATGGGAAGTACTATTCTTTTTACATTTTATTGCTGCTTTACACCCGAGTTCCCAGTAACATTAATGGAATTTGTTGCATTTAATGGCAGTAACCGAATTCAGAATCAAAACTAAGTGTTACAATAAAGTTAAGTTCCACTGTACATTGAATTGGAACCTATTCAAGATAAAGCCTGTTAGAATTTTCGTGTGGTTTTTTTCAATTTGACATACAAACTAAGAACGTTTATTTCATTTGAGTTACTCCTATTCCAATTTTTTATTGCTTCACTGAGTGATATAATCACATGTTAAAATGCATGCCGATCATTTTGATGATGCTCCAGTTTTATGTAACCACCAGTGTCTCATGGTTGTGTTTGATGCACATCAACCTGTCGAGTCTTTGGAATATTTTTGGTTTTCTGTGCTTAATGATGCAAGTTGTTGAATCGGTGGATGGTAATACAAAAAGTGCACTATTTAATTTGTATTCTTCTCATATTTTCCTCACCCAACTTCTAGATTCGTGCTTGTGTTGTCTGAGAAAATGTCTTATTAATGCCAAGATGGAACTTTAATCTCAAAAGTGTTTTATGTTTCATTGTTTTCAAATATTTTTCTTTAAAATACTGAGGTTTGAAGATTCAATTGAGAAAATTGGCTGGAGAAAGGCACACAGCAGCTGGATTAGGATAGACCTTGAAATTAGAGAGAGAGTGTCATTAGAATCTAGAGCAGGGGTGGGCAAACTTTTCCGTGCAAGGGCCACATTCAGAAATTCACAATTTTAAAGGGCCGCATAGTATATTAAGTAAAATAATTACTTCACCCGGTTATGATTCTGGGCGCCTCATATCGAACATAGAACAGTACAGCACAGAACAGGCCCTTCGGCCCTCGACGTTGTGCCGAGCAATGATCACCCTACTCAAGTCAACGTATCCACCCTATACCAGTAAGTAACCCAACAGCCCCCCCCATTAACCTTAAAATTTTTTTTAAATAAAAACAATTTAAAAAAAAAATAAATAAATTAAAAAAAAATGACTTGATGGGCCGCATAAAGACCTTTGGCGGGCCGCATGCGGCCCGTGGGCCGTAGTTTGCCCACCCCTGATCTAGAGCTAACTTTGACAAATTTTGTAGTGATTTGAATTTAAAGCACCATGGCATTCATGAGATATAAGCAATAGGACAATCAGTCCCTCTAGCCTGCTCTGTCATTCAGTAAGATCATACATAGCTGATCTGATTGTGGCCTCAAGTTTGCTATCTGCCTGTCTACCATAATGCTTCAACTGTGCATAAACGATGAAGCTTCACATCACCCATAACCTGGCCTAGAGGGCCGATCTGTAATTTGCCTGCCAACATTTCTCACTCCGCAGGTCAAAAACCTCCGAAGGAATGATGTAAATTTCCAAGCTATTAATGTTGCAGCATTATTAGCACAGCAGCCTGTACAGCTGAATTTCTGAACATTTGTTTATAGAGATATCATAATTTATTGCAATATTCTGGAACCTTGGCTTTGGAGGGTTGGCTTACAGTTATCCCTCTTCTAATTATAAATTGCTGGACAAAGCATGGAAAATTGTTGATTTTTACTGCTTTCTTATGCCATTTCCTTGTCTAACATTAATCTCGGTATAAGAAATATTACATTCATTTTATTCCTTTACGTTGTATATAGTCATTCCTGTGCCAAGGGTATTATGGTACATTTTATTGTCAGCTTTTATTCATGCCTGAGAGGAGATCTATGATTTTATGAATCAATGACACTGTTATGAAGTAGAAGCAAAATACTGCGGTTGCTGGAATCTAAAACAACAAAATTCTGAAAAACTTCAGGCCTTCATGCAAGATTACTGAGGACCCAAAAGTTAGAGGAAACGTGATTTACGCTGCTTGAGATCACCTGATTAACAAAGAGCAGTTCGAATATCTGTTTGTTTCATGTTGTGTGCCATATTTTCAGTAGGTGTTGCAAAATAAAACCCAAATAACAGTTCAAAACTTAAGGGTGTTTAGCTGTTTTCTGAGCAGGAAAGGATGCAATGTCTTTTACTGCAATGAGTTGGCTTCCATTGCCTTGCAGTAAAAAGAGGTAAAGAAAAGTTGGTAAATTCCTAAATTATTTCCTTGTCTGAGTTTGCTTAGTTACAATTCCTCAAGAGATTTGTGTGTTTTGACCATGATCCATAGGCTGAGTTTTGTGTTGTTAGGGGCAGCAGGGTAGCATGGTGGTTAGCATAAATGCTTCACAGCTCCAGGGTCCCAGGTTCGATTCCCGGCTGTGTCACTGTTTGTGTGGAGTCTGCACGTCCTCCCCCTGTGTGCGTGGGTTTCCTCCGGGTGCTCCGGTTTCCTCCCACAGTCCAAAGATGTGCAGGTTAGGTGGATTGGCCATGATAAATTGCCCGTAGTGTCCTAATAAAAGTAAGGTTAAGAGGGGGGGTTGTTGGGTTACGGGTATAGGGTGGGTTTGAGTAGGGTGATCATGGCTCGGCACAACATTGAGGGCCGAAGGGCCTGTTCTGTGCTGTACTGTTCTATGTTCTATGATGTAATTTTATGCTAAAGCTACATTGTGTAACAATTGTACTTTTACATACTGGCAACGATTCTGATCTCATAAAAGTGCTCATATATAATACATTCCTGATTTTTTGTTTTAAAGACTGAGTATTGTACTTTTGAGTTGGGGGCAGAATCTTTTTCCTTTACAAATTTGAGTTTTCTGTGAAACTGAATATACTTTGTAGCTTAAGTGCCTGAAGAATGCAATTCTATTAAAAATAAGGCCATATGAAAGTATATTTGAAATCTACTTCTCAGCTCCCTTTCAACATTAGTGTGGCATTCTTTTTAAGATTGTATACCCAAAGACACATTTGGCTACACCAAAATCATACTTTTTCCTTTCTTTCCTCATCGACTTGAAAAGTTTTGGTGAATCTTACACAGTCAGTTGTAGAGGATTCTGAGGGAATAAGGGTTCACTGTTTCTTGTGTGGAAGCCAAACTTGCAACAAAGAACACTTGAAATAAAGTTTTAGATTATTGAGAGTTATACCAATTATTACTTGACTGCTGAAAATTTAGAAATAAAATTTCAATCTAAAATATTGACTGTCAATTGATACAGCATGATGAGAAATGTTTGGTGAATATATTGGTGATACTTAAAGTTTTGGTCATTGAGTTATATTGCTGTTCTGATCTGATACGGGTACCAATTTGAACTATTCATTATCCAAATAGAGTACCAGGACATATTCATATCCTTTTCCAGAAATTGTCATTTATCTAAATTAAGGACCTTCTTTTTGCCACGCTGAATTGTGTTGACAGATTGAAACAGACTGAGCTGATACAGTACATATCAATGACAGCACTTAACTGAAATTGTTGGCAGCTAAGTATGGTGTTTGACATATGTGGAAATTGATGTGACTATGTTGGTGCTAAGTTGCTTCTACAAAACATGCCTCGAGTACTTTGTCATAAAAAGTAAATATATTACTCAAAACCAACCATTATTATTTCTAGTGCATTGTTTCTTGAATGTTTAGAATTTTGGCAGGAAGAAACTAACCGTTAAACATGGTCAATATTGTCAATGTATGTTTGTGAATTTTGATACCAAGTGCCATTATCTTTCTCTTTCTCTCCAGTTCTGTAGGAGTCATTAGTTGTGACAAGTGAATAAAGAAATATGAACATGGCCCCTCGAAAGAGAAGCAGTCGGGGTCTTTCCTTCATATTCTGTTGCTTTCGAGGGAGTGACCACCCAGAGATCACGTACAGACTAAGAAATGACAGCAATTTTGCATTGCAAACAATGGAGCCAGCATTGCCCATGCCTCCTACTGAAGAACTGGACATCATGTTCACTGAACTTGTGGTACGTACATGGTCTTCACAATGTATTCAAACATGAATCCTCAATTTAAGATGTACATCAATATGACTTGTACCGGTTTCTATGAAAGTTTATAAATTGTTGTGAAATCCTGTTGCAAATGAAATAAAGACTTCATGAAATAGGAATAATTGTGTTTGCGCTGATGACTAGAAATTAATGATGGGTGTGCCTTTTTTTTGGTACTTTTCTTGCACCAGTGATTTTCAGCCAAATTGCTAATCCTAGCTGAGATATGAGATGGTAACTTCTTGACATGGGGAGAAGTAAAACTCAAGTGAATTTTTAATCACGTCAACTTTTTATGCCTCTTGTTGGGTAAAACCTGCAAACTAGTCATCTGAGCTACTTCCATGTGGAAGGTGTCATGTGAGAGTACCTTTAAGAAATGGGTGTTTAGAAAAATATCTGTAGTAGATGTACCTTTAAGAAATGGGTGTTTATCAGTGATGTCAGTATGGGTGGAGCTGGGCTGTCTGTTTGCTTTTACTTTCGCTTTAGGCTGTTTGCTACAGGATGTGTTTAGTTTTGTTTTGGATTTAGAAAAGCTGCAATCACAACATGATGTGTATGAATCTCTGCAAGCTTATGAATGTTCATTTGGTGATTTCAAAGTGGTAACTGTTCTCAGTAGAGAAATTAAACCTGATGTCTTTCTGTAAAGAGGATTCTTTTTGTCTTAGGATGTTGCAAGGAAAGATTAAGAGTTACTTAGAGAGTACTGTATTCTTTGGGGGATTTATTGGTGTTGATAGTTGTTAAGATGTTTACTGTGGGTTTATAAAGTGTTAATTGGTTTTTTAAATAAACAGTGTTTTAATTTAAAAGTACTGTAGATTTCTGTTGCATCACACCTGCAGAGTAGGGCCGTGTGCTCCCCATAACCACAATCTATTCAAGTTGTAGGTCAAGTGAACTCCATGGTACACTTTGGGGCTCTCTAAACTCTGGCCCATAACAAAGGAGAGAGAATACTTGAAAGGGCCAACTTGCGTGCGGCCTGTGCTGGAACTTCCAGGTTTCTGTAGTCAAGTAGTTTGGAGGAACAGTGGTTTTAACCACATTGTTTGAATTTCTGGAGAGAATGTAAGATTCTCCACAGAATGCTTAATATGACTTCTTTTACAGCACAGTGAGCATTCTTATTGCACAAATAGTTGACTGACAAATGATTTATTAATGTGCTAGCTCAGATTTGTCTTATTCAATGGAGCATAGTACTATTAAAAAACATTAATTGCAGGCATTCTCCTCTTAATATACATTAAATTGGACTTCATAATTAGCAGTGGTGCTTTGTGTTAAGTTTGAAATCGCTGACCAGAGGGAACTGAATGGAATGCAGAACCTCCAATTTGGTTACCTATTTTCAGCGATGCTTGTAACTATCATTGTAGAGATAGCGTTGATGCACAAGATTACCAGCTCTTATCATATAAATTTAAAAATACCCATTGTGTTATTGGGGCTCGCATTAGAATCTGGTCCTACTTGCAAGTCTCTCATCTGAGGAACATGATTTCTTGCCTGTACTGGGTTGATGAATGTGGCTTTTGTAGTTCTTCTTTTCTTTTTGCAAGAAAAGCTAAAGAAAATTGTTTGCAATTTGGAGAGAATTGAAAACACGAATTAACAGAAAAAAAGGATTTTTGGTCAATTGCTGTTCATTGTTCAACTCAATCAGTTTGCCATTGTGACCTCAAAATTAAATAAAAGCTAAGTGCTCTATAGAACAAAATAAATGTTTCAAGACCATATTATAGCTGTAATTTTAAGAATTTTTACTTTTGTTTTATAAACCCATCCAAGTCATTTAGCACATTGAAGGTTTGTTTTGGTTGTTACAGTCTGAGCAGGAAGACGGCATTGGTTTATCTAGTTCATAGCTAAAGATCCACAAAATTATACATATTGAATAGACCTGCAGTGGTTCTGTTTTACAAGTAATCTGAATTGAAAAATAATGCTGTTTCAATATAGTTAAAACCTATTGGTGCTTTAAATTTAAAAATCAATTGTGAGGGGGCAGCATGGAAGCACAGTAGTTAGCACAGTTACTTCGCAGCTCCAGGATCCCAGGTTCGATTCCCACTTGGGTCACTGTGTGGAGTCTGCACATTCTCCTGGTGTCTGCGTGGGTTTCCTCCCACAGTCCAAAGATGTGCAGGTTAGGTGAATTGGCTATGCTAAATTGCCCTTCGTGTCCAAAAAAGATATGGGGATATACGGGGATAGGGTGGAGGTGTGGGGTTAGGTAGGGTGCTCTTTCCAAGGGCCGGTGCAGACTCAATGGGCCGAATGGCCTCCTGCACTTTAAATTCTATGATGGCATAATAGGTTCAAAATATAACATGGGTTTAAAATTCTTGGAAATGTTTGATTAATTCAGCTCTTAATTCTGTTACGTTGAGGAGCCTAGTAAATTCCTTGGTCCAATTGCAGATGTTATACTGATCTTGTCAGCTGTCTTAACGTTGGAAAATGTACACTTACGTAATTCAGTTGAAAGATTAATTTGTGGTTCATAAATGTCATTTTGGTGTTAGAATTGGATTTATGTAACAGATTCAATTGGAGAATGCTCTGTGTTTTGAACATTAAGATTAAAAGTAATAAATTTGGCTCTAACTGGTACAGCCAATTAGATATGGACCTTTCCGGTGCTATTTTAGCAGCAATCGTTTGTTGTCTAATTGTGTGTATTGAAGTTTAGGATCATATTATATATTGGTTTATTTGAGGACTCATGGTACTTGTTTGACAATATAAAGATTAAGAGTATAAATAACAATATTAGCTGTCCGGTACGATGGGCTGGGTGGCCATGTGCTGTAAAGTTCTATAATTCCAAGGTTAAGGTTTCAATTAAAGTGCAATTGCAGCAGTGGTTCAACTTTACATTAATTAAATTTGCATGGTCTAAGTCAGGTTTCCTGCTGAAGTACAGGGAGACTCCAATCTTTGTGGTAAAATTCGCAAATTTCATAAGTTGACTGTCCATTATGGTTACTGAGTTTTCTATGTTTTGATGAGTAAAGGGTTTTGTATCAGTTTACAATTTTCTAAAGTTCTGAATAAGAGCAAGATAAATTACTTTGGGAAAGAGCAATAGTGTTGGCTTTTCCAGTAAAGGGCTAGCACAGTAATGATGCGCTGAATGGCCGCTTGTTCTGTAAACCTTTTCTTCTGCTTTTCAAAATTATTTTTAATGTTATTTAACACTAGCCATAACCCATTTATGTCTGCCTATTGAAATATATGGTTATGATTCAGAAGGCATTTGATAGCTTTTGCTTATAAAATAACAATTATGTTTTCTACAATTTTAATAAGAATTCCTCTTGAGGGGAACAAGGCAAATGGACGCTGTGTCAGGAAGGCGACATAACTGAAGGTTTGACGAAGAGATGAGGAACAAAGGAAGATGGAGAAATTAAAGTGTTGATTTCTAGAGTAGGATCCAAGTGACTGAAGGCTTTTCCAGTGGTGGAACAAAGCAGCTGCATGGACAACCAAAGTCAGATGGCTAATAGCTTTGTGACGAGGAGGGAAAATTGTAGAACTAGGGTAATATGAAGCCATGAAAGGAATTAAAGTTGGGTACAAAATATGGGGTAATGGGAGTCTGTGTGGGGAAACAGGATCTGTGCAACAACATTTGGAAATTGTATGAAGGATGGAAAGGGGAAGATCAGCAAGGAGAGTATAGGAGTAGTTAAGAATGGATGAGAGAGGTCATGTTTGGAGCTGGAAGTTTTTGTTTGTGCGGTGACCAGAACAAAGATGCATCAACAATAAAGTTCTAGGGTAATGGAATGAAACTGTTGTTTATGGCTGGTAGAGCCTGAAATGGTATGAGGAGTGGAAAATCATTGATGTCAAGGGGACTGAGTTTGTGGTAGGGCTAATGACCATGCTTGGAGGAATTTGTGATTTATCTCAAAATGAAAGTTGCGTAAGCATGCTGCCAGCACAGGCAGTGGAGGGAAATGGAGCAGCGATGCAGCTGGGCATTATTTTTAAAGATGTGGAAGGTGACCACATCCCTGCAAATATTACCACTGAAGAAATGGAAGGGGTCACGAAAATATCTTGGATGCTGCAGGAGAGGAGGAACAAACCACAGCTGGATTTGAGTTGGTTAGTTCGGAGATCAGGAATATAGTGATTTGAGGGCAGTCTTACGAAGCTGGACAATGGAAGCGAAGCACTGGAGCAAGTTTACGTGATCATTAATATTGAATGTGACGAGGATGATGAGGACGGATAAAGCACAGTAACATGATGACATTTGTAATTTTTAATACACATGGAGACATTAAATTTGGGTGTTTAATCACAACGCCAGATGGCTAATGAGGTCAACCCAGGACCAATTCAAAGATGTAAAAATAACACACTGTTCTCAATAAAAATGCTGCCACAGGATTTTGTTTTTTAAAATAAATTTAAAGTACTCAATTATATTTTTTTCCCCAATTAAGGGGCAATTTAGAGTGGCCAATCCACCTACCCTGTACATCTTTTTGGGTTCTGGTGGGGGTGAGACCCATTCAAACATGGGGAGAATGTGCAAACCTCACACTGACAGTGACCTGGAGCTGGAATCGAACCCGGGTCCTCGGTGCAGTGAGGCAGCAGTGCTAACCCCGTCACCGTGCTGCCCTGCCAACGGATTTTATTTATGAATAATTGGCTTGTTGGTTCATGCAGGATCAGATTGTTTTGTTTATATAAGTATTTTAAGAGGCATAAACTGAAGAGTGAACAGTAAAAATCTAATAGGCCCTAATAAAATCTAATAGCTAAATTTGTAATCCCTGCAGGTGTGGATAAATGACATTTATTTACTAGGCTTTGTAATGCTTCCGAGTGCACATTCTTGTCCGTTCTGTAATGTGGAACCCCTGTGCTAGTTAGTGAAATTATTGCTTGGATTGTATGGATTTATGTATCCTAGTTCTGGGGGCTTGTGTTGGCTGCACAGAGAGTGTCTGACTGCTCATATAGAGGTTTTCAAACTAATGAAAATTATGAACTTGCATCAGATAGTTATGAACTTTTATTGTAGCTGTCTGAGAAGAGCCCCAAGACCTTCAGTGGTCATCGAGGTAATTCAGAGGTTTATATAAATTATTTAGACATGAATAGGAGGGTTTCATAGAATTTACAGTGCAGAAGGAGACCATTTGGCCCATCGAGTCTGCACCGGCCCTTACAAAGAGCACCCCGCTCAAGCCCATGTATCTACCCTAACCCAGTAACCCCCACTTAACCTTTTTTAGACACTAAGGGCAATTTAGCATTGACAATCCACTTAACCTGCACATCTTTGGACTGTGGGAGGAAACTGGAGCACCCAGAGGAAACCCACGCAGACACGGGGAGAACGTGCAGAGTCCGCACAGACAGTGACTCAAGCCGGGAATCGAACCTGGGGCCCTGGAGCTGTGAAGCAACTGTGCTAACCACTATGCTACCGTGCTGCCCGAGTTGATCAGTACATGGATGATATGAAAACTGGTGGGGTGGTAAATAGTGAGGAGGACAGCCTTGGATTACAGAAGGATATAGACGGACTGATTAGTAGCATATGGAATTCAGTCGGATAAATATAAGGTTATGCACTTGGGCAGCAGGATTCTTGGGAGCACCGTTGATCAGAAGGATCCTGGTATGCACCGGTCCTTTAAGATAGCAGGGCCGGTGGATACAGTGGTTAATAAGGCATATGGTATATTTACCTTTTTAAGCCCAGGCATAAAGTTTTAAGAGCAGGGAGGTTATGCTGGAACTGTGTAAAACGTTGGTTAGGCCACAGGTAAGAGTATTGTGTACAATTCTGGAATCCACATTATAAAAGGATGTGATAGCACTGGAAAGGGTGCAGAGGAGATTTACCAGGGATGTTGCTTGGGCTGGAGAGTTTTAACAATGAAGAGAGATTGGATGGAATGGGGTTGTTTTCCATGGGTCAGAGAAGACGCAACAGGGACATGATTGAAATGTAAAAAGTAGACAGGAAGAAAAGTTTCCCTTTGGTGAAGGTATCAATGACCGGGGACATAGATTTAAGGTAAGGGTCAGGAAATGAAATGAAATGAAAATCGCTTATTGTCACAAGTAGGGATGTGAGGAAAATCATTTTCACTCTAAGTGGTTGGAATCTGAAACTCGCTGCCTGAAAGGGAGGTGGAGACAGAGACGCTCATAACATTTAAGAAGTATCTGGATGTGCACTTGTGATGCCATGGCATATAAGGTTTTGGGCCAAGTGCTCGAAAATGGGATTGGATTACTTAGGTGGTTGTCTGAAGAGCCTTTTCTGTGCTGTTGACCTCTATGATTCAAGGGCAAAACAAAAATGTTGAGTCAATTTTAGGGGTTTGGACTCTATACTAAACAACAGTCAGAAAATTCTTGTCAAGGAATAACCCTATTTGAGGGGAAAAGGGACAGTTACTAATTTAGAATGCGTGCTGACAAGGTTTCACTGTGACCTTGGGCTAGAGGATAGATCAATAGAAAAGCAGTGGAAGACACTTAAGGGGATATTTCAGAGTACTCAGAATAAATGTATTCCTACTATGAAGTAAAATTCTAAGGGGTGGGTCCACCATTCGTGATGAACTAAAGCAGTTCAGGAAAGTATCAAACTTAAGGAGAAAGCATTTTTAATGTAAAGATTAGTGGTGGGTCAGTTAATTGGTCAGAATATAAAGAATAATTGATTAAAAGGCTGATCAGGGGAAATAAATTGGAGTATGATAGGAAACTCGTTAGAAAAGTAAAAATGGATAGTAAAGAGTTTCTGCAGGCATTTAAAAAAGAAGAGAATAAGTAAAGTGAGTTTTGGTGCTCTATAGCGTGACAATGGGAAGTTAATAGTAAATTAGGAAATGGCGCATGAACTTTGCAAATATTTTGCTTCTGTCTTTACTATAGAAGATGCAAAAAAAATTTCAGTAATAACTATAAATCAGTGGGTGGGGGGAGTGGGGTAAGTGGCATGATTTCAATCATGAGGGAAGCTGTATTGAGAAAACTGATGGAGCTGCGCTCCAAGTCCTGATAGACTTCATCGTCGGGTTTTCAAGGAGGTGGCTAATGAAGTAGTAGGTGCATTGGTGTTAATTTTCTAAAATTTGCTGGATTCTGGAAAGGTTCCATCTGACTGGAAAGTAGCAAATATTCAAGAAGGGAGGGAGAGATGCATAAAACAGGAAACTATAGGCCAGTTAGCTTGACGTCTGTTTTGGGAAGGTGTTAGAATTGATCATTAACCAGGCTCTAGCTGAGCACTTAGAAAATCTCACTGTAATGTTTACTTAATTTATTGAGTTTTTTGAAGGAGTACATGTGGTCTGGATAACCCTGTGGACATACTGCACTTGGATTTCCTGAAGGTATTTGACAAGGGGCCGCATCAAAACATATTGTGGAAAATAAGCTCATGGTGTTGGAGTAACATATTATCATGGCTAGAAGAATGGCTGGCAGGTAGAAAACAGAGCATGTATAAATGGGTCTTTTCTGATTGGCAGGATGTGACAAGTGGAACCCTGTAGGAGTCTGTGCTGGGGCCTTCACGTTTTACAATTTATACCAATGATTTAGATGAGGGAACCAAAGGCAGGGTAATTAAATTTGCAGATGACATAAATATAGGGAAGTATGTTGTGAAGGGGACATAAGGAGGTGGTAGATGGATATAGGTGGGTTGAGTGAGTGGACATAAACCAGGCAGATGGAGTATAATGTGGGAAATTGTGAAGTTGTTCACTTTTTGTCCTGAAGAATAAAAAGGCATTGTGTTACTTAAATGGAGAATGGCTGCAGAATTCAGAGGTGCAGAGGGACCTAGAATGGCTCCAGAATTCGGAGGTGCAGAGGGACCTAGAATGGCTGCAGAATTTGAAGGTGCAGAGGATCTAGAAGTTAGTATGCAGGTACAGAAAGTAATTCAGAAGGCTAATACAATGCTATCCTTTATTATGGGAGGAATTGAACATAAAAGTTAGGATGTTGTACTTCAGCTATGCGGGGTATTGATGAGACCACGTTGTGAATATTACGTGTAGTTTTGGTCTCCTTGTTTGAGGAAGCATATAAATGTGTTGGAGGCAGTACAGAGCAGGTTTCCTAGATTGATACCTAGAATGAGCGGGCTTGTTTCCACTGGAGTTCAGAAGAATGCGAGGTAACACGATTGACTGGAATAGTATTGACAAGGTGGATGTGGAAAGGATGTTTCCTCTTGTGGATGAGTCCAGACCCCTCCCTGTGCAGCTGGATCCTTGACATCCTCACCAACAGACCACAGTCTGTCAGGGTAGGCAACAGCACCACATCAGTCCTAAACATTGGGGCCCCGCAAGGATGTGTGTTCAGTCCTCTACTACACACCCTATACACACATGACTGTGGGGCAAAATTTAACTCCGACTCAATCTATAGGTTTGCGGATGATGCGACTCTGGTGGGCCGTATCTCAAACAACGAGGGAGGGAGATAAATCACTTGGTTGTGTGGTGTTACGAAAACAAGCTCTCTCAAAATGTCGGAAAGACCAAGCAACTGATCATCGACTTCAGGAAGCGTAACATGACGCACACCCCCGTCTGCATCAATGGCTCCGAAGTAGAGATAGAACATAGAACAGGACTGCACAGTACAGGCCCTTCAGCCCATGATGTGCCGACCATTTAACATAATCTAAGATCAACCTAACCTACACCCCTTTAATTTACTGCTATCCACGTGCCTGTCTAAGAGTCGCTTAAATGTCCCTAATGACTCTTACTCCATCACCTCTGCTGGAAGTGCATTCTACACACCCACCACTCTGTGTAAAGAACCGACCTCTGACATCTCCCCTCTACCTTCCTCCAATCACCTTAAGATTATGTCCCCTCGTGACAGCCATTTCCACCCTGGGGAAAAGTCTCTGGCTATCCACTCTATCCATGCCTCTCATCACCTTGTACATCTCTATCAAGTCACCTCTGCCTTCTTTGCTCCAGTGAGAAAACCCTAGTTCCCTCGACCTTTCTTCATAAGACATGCCCTCCAGTCCAGGCAGCATCCTGGTAAATTTCCTCTGTACCCTCTCCAAAGCATCCACATCCTTCCTATAATAAGGCGACCAGAACTGAACACAATATTCCAAGTGTGGTATAACTAGGGTTTTATAAAGCGGCAGCAAAACCTCGTGGCTCTTAAACTCAATCCCCCTGTTAATGAAAGCCAACACACCATACACCTTCTTAACAACCCTATCAACCTGGGTGGCAACTTTGAGAGGGATCTATGTACGTGGACCCCATGATCCCTCTGTTCCTCCACACTGCCAAGAATCCTGCCTTTAACCCTGTATTCAGCATTCAAATTCGACCTTCCAAAATGAATCACTTCACATTTAGCAAAGTTGAACTCTATCTGGCACTCCTGAGCCCAGATGTGCATCCTGTCACTGTGTTGTTGTAACCTGCAATATCCCTCAACACTATCTACAACTCCATCAACCTTCGTGTCATCGGCAAACTTACTAACCTACCCTTCCACTTCCTCATCCAAGTCATTTATAAAAACCACAAAGAGCAGAGGTCCCAGAACAGATCCCTGCGGGACACCACTGGTCACTGACCTCCGGTGGAATACTTTCCATTCACTACTACTCTTGTCTTCTTTTGGCCAGCCAATTCTGTATCCAGATAGCCAAATTTCCCTGTATCCCATGCCCCCTAACTTTCTGAATGAGTCTACCATGGGAAACCTTATCAAATGCTTTACTGAAAGCCATATACACCACGTCCACTGCCCGACCTTCATCAATGTGTCTTATCACATCCTCCAAGAATTCAATGAGGTTTGTGAGGCATGACCTGCCCCTCACTAAGCCATGCTGACCATCTTTAATCAAACTCTGTTTTTCTAAATAATCATAAATCCTCTCTCTCAGAATCCTTTCCAATATTTTGCTCACCACAGACGCAAGACTGATGGGTCTGTAATTCCTAGGGATTTCACTATTCCCTTTCTTGAATAGGGAATAACATTCGCCTCCCTCCAATCATCCGGTACTACTCAGTGGAGAGTGACAACGCAAAGATTATCGCCAACGGCGCAGCAATCTCCTCCTTCACTTCCCGTAGTAACCTTGGGTATATCCCGTCAGGCCAAGGGGACTTATCTATCCTGATGCTTTTCAAATTTTCCAGCCCATCCTCCTTCTTAATATCAACCTGTTTGAGTCTGTTAACCTGGTTCACACTATTCTCATGGGCAACAAGGTCCCTCTCTCTAGTGAATACTGAAGCAAAGTATTCATTTAGGGCCTCCCCCATCTCTTCAGACTCTAGGCACAAGTTCCCTCCACTATCCCTGATCGGCCTTACTCTCACTCTGATCATCCTCTTATTTCTCACATAAATGTAGAACGCCTTGGGGTTTTCCCTAATCCTTCCCGCCAGGGCTTTTTCATATCCTCTTCTCCTCCTGAGCTCTCCTCAGTCCATTTTTGAATTCCTTCCTGGCTACCTTGTAACCCCCTGGAGCCGAGTCAGATCCTTGCTTCCTCAACCTTGTGTAAGCTTCCTTCTTTCTCTTGACTAGAAGCTCCATTTCTCTTTTCATCCAAGGCTCCTTCACTTTACCATTCCTTCCTCGTCTCAGTGGGACAAACCAATTCCGCACTCTCAGCATGTGCTCCTTAAACAATCCCCGCATTACTGTTGTGCATTTCTCCAAGAACAATTGTTCCCACTTTATTATCCTCAGCTCCTGTCTTAATAGCAGTATAATTCCCCTCCCCCAATAAATACCTTACCATACTGTGCTCCTATTCCCCCTCCATGACTATGGTAAAGGTCAAGGAGTTGTGGTCACTGTCACCGAAATATTCTCCCACTGAGATATCTGACACCTGGCCTGGTTCATTGCCGAGCACCAAGTCCAATATGGCCCCCCCCCCCCCCCATGTCGGCCTATCTACATATTGAGTCAGGAATCCTTCCTGTACACACCTGACAAAATCTGCTCCATCCAAACCATTTGCACTAAGGAGGTCCCAGTCAATATTCGGGAAGTTGAAGTCCCCCATGACAACAACTCTGTTACTTCTGGTCTTTTCCAAGATCTGACGCCCAATTTGTTCCTCTATCTCTCTGCTGCTATTGGGGGGGTCTATAGAAAACTCCCAATAAAGCTCCTTTCTTGTTTCTGACTTCCACCCATACTGACTCAGTAGACAAACCCTCCTCAACTACCTCCTTTTCTGCAGCTGTGGTGCACTCCCTAATTAACAGATGATCGATTAGCTTTAAGTTCCGGTGGGTCACCATCGCCAACAGTCTGTCCTGGTCCACTCACGTCAATGCAACAGTCAAGAAAGCCCGACAATGTCTACTTCCTACGGAACCAAAAGAAATTTGGCATGTCTGCATCGACTCTATCAAACTTCCACAGATGTGCGATAGAGAGCATCCTATCCGGCTGCATCACAGCTTGGTATGGCAACTGCTCAGTCCAAGATCGCAAGAAACTGCAGAGCGTGGTTAACTCAACCCAGTGCATCACACAAGCTTGCCACCCCCGCATTAATTCTGTATACACCTCCCGCTGCCTCAGGAAGGCAGGCAGCATTATCTGAGACCCTTCCCACCCAGGCATTGCCTTCTTCCAGACCCTGCCATCAGGCAGAAGGTACAGAAGTCTGAAGACCCCCACATCTAGACATAGGAACAGCTTCTTCCCCACAGCTATGAGACTCCTCAACGACTCCCCCTCGGACTGATCTGTTTGCTGGATGACCACTATTCACGACACACTATGCTGCTCTTGCTCATGTATTTGCTTTGTTTGGCCCCTTCCGCACTGTAACCAATCACTGATTGTCGATGTACCATTTGTCAATGTTTTCTGTTGATTATTCTCTTTGTCTACTATGTACATATGTGTACGTTCCCTTGGCCACAGAAAAAACTTTTCACTGTACTTCGGTACATGTGACAAATCAAATCAAAAAATCAAATCAATCAACTAGGGGGTACTGTTTTTAAAATTTAAGGGTCGCCTTTTAGGACAGAGATGAAAACAAATTTTTACTTTGGAGTTGAGTGACTTTGAAACTTCTTGCTTCAGAAGGCGTTGGAGGCAGGGGACATTGAATATTTTTAAGGTGGAGGTAAATGGACTCTTGTTGGAAAAGGGAATCCAAGCCTATTGGGGGTAAATGGGAATGTGGAATCTAAATACAAACAAATCAGTCAGGATCTTATTGAATGGTGGAGCAGGCTAGAGGGGCTGAATGGGCCACTTTTGTTTTGCATGCTCGCATTGGCAAATAAGGATCGTTGCTTAACATTTCAATAGCTGAGGCATATTATGCACATGATAAACAAGTTCAGCGTGTATCTGTCTTTCCTGTGGATCCTGGGACTTCTGGAGTCTTCTCTTACTTGACTCTCGGCATCCTTCAGGATTTAAACTTGGCCAACATAACTCTAATATACATACAAATCCCTTTTGCAGTTTTAAGACTTCAACCCTGATGGATCATTCACTCATTTCCAGTCTGCCTTAACTGTTGAAACTTTCTGTGCACCGTAACCGCTGAAGTTACACACTACACATCTGCCTACTGCATGTTCTTGCGATCTCACCCTCTCGCTCTGCATCACTTTAGCTGTGACAATCCTATCTTTACTCGGTCCATTGATCTCTAATCATACGACAACCCTCGTGCCAGTTACATAGACACCAACTAAGCCCAATACTGGGTTCTCACAGGAGCCCTTCAGTCCGTGATAAATACCTGTTGACTGGAGGTGTCCTCTGCAAATGCTAATTTCTTAACAAGTTCCCTACTCCTAGCCGTCTCTCCTGATAAATGCTCCCAAACAAGTTTTTTTGTGACAAATGCCAATCCCAGGCAAGTGCAAAGACTTCAGTGGTGCAACCTTTTTTAAATCTCCTCTACGGAGGTGCACTTGTAACATAAGCACATGGATGGATACGACTAAGAACCTGTAACCCAATATTTACAACTCTTGACCAATGTGAAAAGTTCCCCTAACTAGCTTCCACAAAGCAATCTGACCTTAATTTACAACTCCAACAAGAGGTCCTTGGAACGTTCTTACCCTCGGACCTCCTTCCAGGCCGATCGGGTTTGCAGCTTTGGCTTCCCTTTTAACTACTAAACTGGGACTTGTATCTTTTGAGCAGAGGCCCTGGAAAATCTAGTCCTTAGGCTACCTTCCTGCCCAATCAGCTTTGGCCTCCATTCCCTGCTAAGCCAGACTCACTGGAGTTCAAATATATTCTTGTTTATAACTTCCGTCTTTTCCAGAAGCAAGGGCTTCCACGATTGAAAAAGGCACGCAGAGCTAAATTAGTTTTATTGGCACTGGTACTCTGGCATGCCAGGGTAAAGCCTTTGTCCATTTTAAAAATACAATCGTTTCATCAAGATCTATATATTTTCTTTCCCGCCTTATGGACAAGACATCACATTCATAGGTTTTTAAGGGTGGAAATCTTTTTGAGAAAATAAATTTGTACGCTTGGGAGAGAAAAATCTACTGGTGTGATTCTTGGATTTTTACTGGTGGAAGAGCATGCCTTTTGTTTCAAAAAGGAAAAAATTAATCAGAAAATTCTGGATTTTTAATATCGAGGTGTTGAATTCAAAAGCAAGCAAATGGTATTGAATTGGTACCAGATATTTTATAGCCACGTTTGTTATAATTGAAACTGTTTCAGCTGAAGAAATAAAAAGTAATTTGAAATTGTGACCTGGCTTTTGACCCTGTTGGGTTCACTGCTAAAATTCAATTTCCAGTTTTGGTACACAACAGAATACCAGTGCCTAGTATCATGATAGGGAGATAATAGAAATTTGGGTTTAGAAATGAAGCAGACAATTTGAAGATTTAAACAGATTGAAGGGAATGGCTGTGTCATATGCTCCCATTCAGACTTAACGTGTTAGGGAATGCATAATGTGCTTCACCAAAGTCTTTTGGGCATCTATTAACCCATTAACAGAGTCTGCTGACCTAATGATTTATCAGTGAATGGTAGTTGCATAGCTCTGGCCTTTTATATAAACGGGAATGGAATGGGCAGCCAAATGAGAATAGATTCAAATTTGACCATCTCAGGAAAGAAGCTTTGTTTTTTTGAAGGGCTTCAAGAGAGAAATCCTTTTTGAGAACAACGGCAGGGGCAGGCAAGGCAACCAGTCAGGAAATGTGGAGGCAGAAGGCTGTGGAGAGCAGCCAGTCAGCTTGTGAAGCCTGCTAGCTTAAAGATGCAAGTAGCCATGCACCAGATCATGGAAAAACTGCCAGAGAGAAATCTTTGAAAAAGAGTCTGAAGGAGATGTTCTAACAGAAGAAAGATTGCTTCCTAAATGAAAGTGCTGCATTTGCCTGGATGTTTAAGTGGAAAAAGAGCTATTTTTGTATGGTGTTGTCTGATGGGATCCAAAGTTAAGGTTAAGAAACTACATGTAAACTGCATATAAACTATTAGTGCTAGAACTGTGAAATTTGAAAGTTTAAATATTGTTTCTTTTTGTTTTAATAAAAATTTTGTTTATAAAATAATAAAGCCCAATTTCTTTCATTATCATACCCAGAACAAATCTATCTTTTCTGCACAGTCTTAAAACTTAAAAATGTTACACATCTGGTTCAGTATCTTAAGCTTTGTTGAGGGCTAACCAGGCATCCCTCATTTAATTAACCAATTGGGTTGCCAGGAGCTTAAATTAAATTGGTGCGTTCCACCTAGCATCAGAAATGTGAAGGTAGCATTTTGAGACCAGTCATTAAAACAATTTGATTTTCTCCAGGGATATTTTACGAAACTAATTAAAGATAATGACATTAATCTTGGAGCATTCCAAGTGACCACTGGTGCTTTTTTGGTGCGCAGATGTGGAATGGTGAGGTGTCGGTGCCTCGCCTCATTTAATTAACCAGTTGGGTTGCAAGGAACTGAGACTAAATCGATATGTGCGACTTAGCATCAGAAATGTGAAGGTAGCATTTTAGGAGACCAGTCATTAAAATAATTCAAATTCCAAAAGGAGTATTTCACATAACTAATTAAGAATAATGATATTAATCTGAGTATTCCTATAACACAAGTGTTTTTTTTTTTGTTGAATGCTGCATTCCACTCCAGTGTCATGGTTGTTCCTTCACTACTTGTGTTGCTAGGGTGGCTGAAATAAAGATTAACTGCTGTATATTTTGGAAATTCAGCTGCAGAGTAAAACTGATGAGAAATTAACTGTGAAAGACTATTTGTTTGTCTTTCCCAACATGGTTAGTTTGAAGATGAGATATGAATAATCCTAGAACATACAGTGCAGAAGGAGGCCATTCGGCCCATCTAGTCTGCACCGACCCACTTAAGTCCTCACTTCCACCCTATCCCCGTAACCCAATAACCCCTCCTAACCTTTTTGGTCGCTAATTATCATGGCCAATCCACCTAACCTGCACATCTTTGGACTGTGGGAGGAAACCGGAGCACAGGAGGAAACCCAAGCAGACACTGGGAGAACGTGCAGCCTCTGCATAGCGACCCAGCTGGGAATCGAACCTGGGACCCTGGCGCTGTGAAGCCACAGTGCTATCCACTTGTGCTACCGTGCTTCCAGTGCTGGGGAAGGGATCAGAAAGTTGGTATAATTTCCTCTTGATAATGCTGGACAATCAAATTTTCACTGCAATGTAATATTTGTAGTTCATTCAAAAATTTGCATAGACTGTCTGTCTGTATACTGATAAGTGTTTAAACTATTTATTATGGGTTAAAGTTTTTCATTATGTTGCTTTAATTGAACCTTTGCAGTGGCTATCTACTGCAAATCATGACCATGGGCTATAATGCCACAAAGTTAGCTAGCTGTAATTGTACAAAACACATTTCAGAATTTAACCATTAAATTACTTTTTTGGACTAAAGTAGAATGGAGTAAATCAATTGTATAGAATAACTACTTGTTTCAGCCACGAAGCAATTCATGTACTGTGTGCCATTCAATAATATTTCCTGAAATAAGCTTGAGACCGAGGCCTGGGCTCTCTGTTTCCTTTCCCGTTGGGCAAGTTTGGTGACCTAATTTGAATACAATAACATAGAATTATCAGGCCCCAATGCCTGAATCATTACCCACCCCCCTCCTCCCACCGCATCAGTGTGATAGCAGAATACAACGTGAATCATGACTGGTCTCCCAAGGTGAGCACTTGAGTTTCCCAAGGGAATTCTTGAGTGCTGAGGGGAGAGGGTCATGCACAGGGAGCAGTGTCAGTGAGGTGGGGCATATTCTAGGGTAAACTCCTTTGCTCTCTCTGCGCTAGGGCATCCTTTAAAAATGGCGCTCTATTGTTTTTCCAAAGTCCCAGACTATATGGCAGAGTAAGACACCATTGCTGTTACCGGTTTCACTGCCACTATTCCCACTCACCAGCTTGTGCCTATTTATTTATTTTTTGTCAACCAATTCTTTTTTCAAATGAAGGGGCAATTTAGCATGGCCAATCACCTACTCTGCACACCTTTTTGGGGGTTGTGGCAGTGAGACCCACGTAGGCATGGGGAGAATGTGCAAGCTCCACACGGGCAGTGACCCGGGCCAGGATCGAACCCGGGTCCTCGGCACCAGGAGGCAGCCGTGCTGACCCACTGTGCCACCGTGCAACCCTAGGTTTTTGCTGATTTTTGTCTGGAAAAATCTCCTCCCTGGGCCTTCAACTCTAGTTGTTGGCTATGCAGCGTACGCCACTTCCTCTGACTGTACAATATGTTACAAATCCAAAATACTTCACTGGGCAAAATTGCCACTTCAAAATATAGAGTAAAATGCAAATGTTTCACCTCTAATCCCACAGATCTGTAATCGCTCACCTCCACAAATGTTGAATGTATATCAAAAGCTCCAAGTACCAAACTCTGGGAAACTCCACTGTGTTCCTCCCTCCAATCAGAAAAACTGATTCACCGCTGTTTTCGAAGCCTTAGCCAATTTCATATCTGTGCACTTACTGTCCCTACAGTTTGGCTAAGAATTCTCTACTGCGTGGCACGTCATCAAACACCTTTTTAAAGTCTATATACACCACAGAAACCATATTATGCCTCATCAGTAACTTCATTGCAGTGTTAATGAAAGCCTATTTGTAAAGACTAAAGATTATTATTATTATTACAACATTTCCTGTGAAACAAAGGGTAGATAAGGACAAAAAGCTCAACCAGATTAGTCAAACACTATTTTATCCTCAACCAATCCATGCAAGCTCTCTTTCCTTTGACTGTACCTGCCCAATTAGTTAGTTTTCTCTCATTATTATTTCTAAAAGCTTTCCCACCTTTTGATGTTAAACTGAATAGCCTGTGATTTCCAGGCTCTCCATTTTGACCAATGGTGTAAGATTTGTCCAACTCTAGTATTCCAACATCGCCCCTGTATCCAAGCAGGGTAGGAAGGTTGTGGGCAGCACCTCAAACATTTTTAGTCTTATTTTCCTCAGCAACCTAGGATACATCCCATCCAAACTGGATGATTTATTCTGTTGTGCTGCCAGCCATTCTTTTCCCTCCTCTTCTACATTTCTATCTCATCTTGAACTTGTGACCCCCTTGTCATCGTCATTTTCGTCCTGGGAAGCACTCCTAATTTAATTTAACTTGGGCAGTTGCCTTGCTTGGTACCTGTAGATCCCCATCTTGGTCCTTAATCAATCCCAATGTTGCTCTGCAGAATTTGACTTCTAATAGAACTAGAGAAGTTTATCTCCGTTTTATGTTGGCTGTTAAAATATTATTTTCTTTTCATTTATCTATACTTGCTATATTCAGCTTGATTCTCCTTTTGTATTATTAAGCTGACATATGTCATGCTCTCTTTTCTGCTTCATTCAATTCTGTAATTCCTTTATCATGCAGGCTTGGGTTGCCCTCCCTACGCTATTGTGGGAATGTACCTAGGCTCAACCCAAACTATCTCCTTTTTAAATGCTGCCCATTGCTCCATTCCATTTCTGCCTGATTTAGTATTTGACTACCTGGGCCAGTTCTCTCCTCAATTCGCTGTAATTAGCCCTTCTGCAATTAAGCATTTTTATTCCAGATTATGCTCTACTTCTCCATAGCTATAATAATCTAAACCATGCCATCTCTGAGCTTCTCCCCACTGTGACAGTTTCACTCATTCCCCAGGACGAGATCCATGGATAACCAGGATTTAGGGTTCAACTCCAGAGAGGGAGCCTGAGAAATGGCTGCCACATCCAAAAACGTTGAGAAATTGCCTCTGGTTCAGTACATGAATTCCTTCATGCCTTGCATGTCAATGCACAGAACACCTAATCTAACTGATTAAAGATGTTGAATACCAGTGGTCAGAGTCATGCGAGAGCAGTTTCAGTCAACTCAAATTACTATGCAAGGAAATAGGATTCTTTCTGCTCTGTTGTGGGCTTCCAGAAAAGGACTGGGAGCAATCCTGGTTCCAAGAGCAAAAACTGATTGCATTTGCATCTATAGCTGTAACATCAGCGGAGACCAGATATGCCAACAAAAAAGTTTTATGGTGGTGAATGTAGCGGCAGCACATTAGTTAGCACAGTTGCTTCTCAGCTCCAGGGTACCAGGTTCGATTCCGGTTTGGGTCAATGTCTGTGTGGAGTTTGGACGTTCTCCCCGTGTCTGCGTGGGTTTCCTCCGGGTGCTCCGGTTTCCTCCCACAGCCCAAAGATGGGCAGGTTAGGTGAATTGGACTTGCTAAATTGTCCTTCGTGTCCAAGAAGGTTAGGTGGGGTTACTGGGTTACGGGGATAGGGTGGAGGTGTGAGCTTAAGTGGGGTGCTCTTTCCAAGGACCGGTGCAGATTCAATGGGTCGAATTGTCTCCTTCTGCACTGTAAATTCTATCATCTATGATGATCTATGAATATAAGAAATTTCATACATGCCCCTATAGGAGAGCAATCATGTCCACTGGGGCAGGTCAAGAAGGAGCTTCAGCAAGACTACCGAGGTTGCTCTTCAGGATTGAGTTATGATTTCACTCCAATATAATCCAGGAAAAGAAGTGGTACTAGCAGAACTTCAGAAGATACATGGAACTATGTGAGAATGGAGTAGCGTAAATTCAGAGCCAGATCAGCTGTGTATTGGATATGCATCCTCAAAGACATCGAAAGTGTGTATGCCAAAAATATTGAAATAGACAGCAGAAGTAGGTGATAATAACTGAAGTACCACCCAGACTATGGTGAGCTCCAAGGACTGATTTATTCACAGACAATCCAGGATGGCAGAAAAAGTTTCCATTCATCAGAAAAGGTGAAAGATTTGAGAGCTGCAACAATCAGTTCAGCGGTATGAGTTCTATTTGTTGAGCAAATGATTCCTGAACGAGTAATATTTGAGAATGGAACCCAGTTTGTCCCGATAATTTAAGGATTTTGCTGAACGTTATGGGTTCAACATCACCTTATCGCATTACCCAAAGTGGCACAAGTTTATAAAGATACATTCAGTAGTGAAGTGAACCCTCATGAAATGCTGAGAGAGATAGAGGAAAGTCCAAACCTTCCCTTTTTGCCAGCCTAGGTACATCCCTTAAGGCAGACATGAAATCACCTGCAGAACTGCTCAATGGCAGAAAGTACAAGATAACTCTGTCAAGCAAGATGCACCCTCCAATTCACAAGGACAAAGTAGGACACCAACTCATTGCAACATCATGTCAATTCCTCACCCAGGTTTGAGATGACTACAATCATTAAAACTTGGAACCCAGCAAAAATTTTGCTAAAGCTAAGACTTCAAGCTCATGTCATTGAGACCGAAACCTGTAGGCAAATGAGAAGGAACATTTGACCTAACTCCGAGATGGAAAAGATCAACAGCACCAACATTACTGACCAGTGACAGCTTTGACAAGGGTCATCTGGACTTGAAACGTTGGCTCTTTTCTCTCTCTACAGATGCTGCCAGACGTGCTGAGATTTTCCAGCATTTTCTCTTTGGTTTCAGATTCCCTTATCTGCAATGAAACACCTACAGCATCGCCAGCAACTGACACAACATTGGCAAAGTCAAGCACAATATCTACAACAGCAGGAGCACCATGCACATTGCCAGTACAATGTGCCAAGCTATCGCTGAAAGCAAAATCCACAAAATCTGTGATGTGTTTTATTTGTAGAGTTAGGAGCTAATTATTATACCAATGTAGATCCAGGGTGCCACATTCCTACTGCGCTGCAGTTGGGTGTCGAACAACCAAGTCAGTCAGAAGCACGTGGTGAGATCTGTGAAATAGGTTTGAAGTAATCTCCCGAATTTTGAGTCCAGAAGTGTGATAATTTTGAATCTCTAGGATTTGATGGGACAAATCCCTACTTCTGCTCCTGTGTCTTACGGTCTTGAATCATAAAACATAACCGATCTAAACCTGAGTTCTGAATCTGTTTTTTCTATATTGGCCAAGAAGAGTGATACTTTTCATCTCCCAGTTATGGACCACCTTTATGTTAGAAAAAAAGTTTGTGACAATTTCTAAAGGAACCACTTATGTTGACAATTAGAATGATTCTTAAATTGTTGACATAAGACGGTAAGTTTGAACTTGCAGGTTAAGTTGCAAGTAATTACATGCTTGCATGTGATACTGGCTTTTATACAGAATCATTTTGACAAAATTGTATTTTTTTGGGGTTGTGCCTTTTTGTTTTTTGAAGCAGCTGTCAGTTATGATTTTATAATTTGGCATGTATGCATATAATAATGCAGGTAACGAGATCTCTTAACCATGTAAGGAATGGTTTGTGTTCACTGTGCTGACTGATGATTGGAAGGCTTTCGACAAGGTCTCATAGATTAGTATGTAAAATTAAAGCACATGGGATTACTGATCATGTCTTGAGATGGATAGAAAGCTGGTTACCAGACACACAGCAAAAAGTTGAAATAAATGGCACTTTTTCTGATTGGCAGGCAGTGATTAGTGGGGTCCGCAGGGATCTGTGCTAGGATCTCAGCTGTTCAGATTATATATTAATGATGTGGATGAGAGAACTAAATGTTTGATCTCCAAATTTGCAAATGATACAAAGTTGGGTGGGAGGGTGAGCTCTGAGGAGGATACAGAGATGCTTCAGAAGGATTTGGACTGGCTGGGTGAGTGGGCACATGCAAGGCAGATGCAGTACAATGTGAATAAATATGAGGTATCCGCTTCTGAGGCACAATTAGGAAGGCAGATTATTATTTGAAGTGGTGTAAATTGAGAGATGAAGATATTCAGCGAGACCTTGGTGAACTCGCTGAAAGTAAGTGCACAGGTACAGCAGGCAGTAAAGAAGCAAATATTATGTTACATAGATACATAGAAGATAGGAGCAGGAGGAGGCCTTTGGACCTATGAGCCTGCTCCGCCATTTATCACGATCATGGCTGATCATCCAACTCCATAGCCTAATCTTGCTTTCTCACCATAGTCTTTGATCCCATTCTCCCCAAGTGCTCGATCTCTTGAATATATGCAATGTTTTAGCATCAACCACTTCTTGTGGTAATGAATTCCACTGGCTCACCACTCTTTAGTGAAGAAATGTCTCCTCATCTCTGTCCGAATTTGTTTACCCTGAATCCTCAAGACTGTGACCCCTGGTTCTGGATGCACCTATCATTGGTAACATCTTCCCTGCATCTACCCTGTCTAGTCCTGTTAGAATTTTATAAGTCTCTGAGATTCCTACCTCATTCTTCTGAACTCCAGCGAGAACAACCCAAACCTAGTCAATCTCTCCTCGTATGACAGTCCGGCCATCCCTGGAATCAGTCTAGTAAACCTTCGCTGCACTCCCTCGAGATCAAGAACATCTTTCCTCAGAAAAGGAGATCAAAACCGCACACAATATTCTAGGTGTGGCCTCACGAAGGCCCTGTATAATAGCAGCAAAACATCCCTGTTCCTGTACTCAAAACCTCTCGCAATGAAGGCCAACATACCATTAGCCTTCTTTACCGTCTGCTGCACCTGCATGAATACCTTCAGCGACTGCACAAAGGCACTCCGGTCCTGCTGCACACTCCCCTTTCCCAATTTACAACCATTTGGGTAGTAATCTGCCTTCCTGTTTTTGCTTCCAAAGTGAATAACCTCACACTTATCCAAGTTATACTGAAATCTGCCATTCATTTGCCCACTCACCCAACCTGTCCAGATCATGCTGTAAGATACCTGCATCCTCATCACAGTTCACCCTCCCACCCAACTTGGTATCATCTACAAACTTTGAGATGTTACATTTTCTTCCCTCATCCAAATCGTTAATATATATTGTGAATAGCTGGGGTCCCAGCACCGATCCCTGTGGCACTCACTAGTTACTGCCTGCCAATTTGAAAAGGACACATTAATCCCGACTCTTTGTTTTCTCTCTGCCAACCAGTTTTCTATCCACCTCAATACACTTACCCAATCCCATGCTCTTTAATTTTGCACAATAATCTCTTGTGCGGGACTTTGTCAAACGCCTCTGACCGTTCAAATATACCACATTGGCTGGCTCCTCCTTGTCAACTGTACTGGTTATATCTTCAAAAAAAATTCCAACAGATTTTTCAGGGCTTGATTTCTCCTTCATAAGTCCATGCTGACTGACTGATCCTGCCACTGCTTTCTAAATGTTCCGCTACAAAATCCTTCAGAATGGATTCAAGAATTTTCCCCACTTCCGATGTTAGGCTCACTGGTCTATATTCCCTGTTTTCTCTCTACCTCCCTTTTTGAATATTGGAGTGACATTAGCTACCCTCCAATCTGCAGGCACTGTTCCAGAGTTCATAGAATCCCGGAAGATAACCACCAATGCATCCACTATTTCCGAAGCCACCTCGCGAAACACTCTGGATGCAGATTCTCAGGCCCTGGGGATTTATCTGCCTTCAATCCCAACAATTATCGCAGCACCACTTCTCTACTAATGTTGATCTCCCTCAGTTCTTCCCTGTCACTAAACCTTTCATTCTCCATGTTGGCCTTCATAGTGAGAGGAGTATTGCACACCTGGAGCATTGTGTGCAGTTTTGGTGTCTTCATCTGAGGAAGGATGTTCTTGCTATGGAGGGTGTGCAGCGGAGGTTTACCAGGCTGATTTCCGGGAATGGCAGGATTGTCATATGAGGGAGAGACTTAAATTGGTTAGGATTATGTTAATTGGACTTTAGAAGAATGAGAGGGGACACTTACAAAATTCTAACAGGATTAATCAGAAAGAATGTTCCTGATGGTGTGTGTGTGTTTGTGTGGTCATAACTGAGGCTGAGGGGTAAGCCTTTTAGGATTGAGGTGAGGAGACGTTTCTTCACCCAGAGAGCGGTGAATCTGCAATTCGCTACCATAGAAAGGAATTGAGGCCAAAACGTGTAATTTCAAGAAGGAATTAGAATTTGGGGCTAAAGGGATTGAGGGGTTTGGAGGGGATCATGGTATTGAACTTGATGATCAGCCATGATAATGAATGGCAGAATAGGGTCGAATGGCCTCCTCCTGCTTCTATTTTCTGTGTTTCTATCCTGATGCAAAAGCAGCTAATTAATTTCCACCTCGTCTGTTTGTCTTCCTCTAGATTTTCACATCCGGATCACTAATCCTTTTGAATATTCATCCTTTCATTTGTACACTACACTTAGTAACAGCATGTTTTCACTGCTATAACTGATTTTGTAATCAAGTTTTAGAAGTTAGTTCTTAGCTGGCAGCTGTAGTATAAAAGTGGCTTTTGGCTGAAGGTAGAGATTCAGCGACCTAACAGGAAGAGCCACTTCCCTCACAAAGTACTTGCAGTGGTTAGCACTGCTGCTTCACAGCACGACGGTCCCAGGTTCGATTCCTGTTTGGGTCACTGTCTGTGTGGAGTCTACACGTTCTCCCCGAGTCTGCGTGGGTTTCCTCCCACAAGTCCTGAAAGACTTGCTGTTAGGTGGTTTGGACATTTTGAATTCTCCCTCTGTGTACCCAAAAAGGCGCCGGAATAGAACATAGAACATAGAACAGTACAGCACAGAACAGGCCCTTCAGCCCTCGATGTTGTGCCGAGCAATAATCACCCGACTTAAACCCACGTAACCCGTATACCCATAACCCAACAATTAACCTTACACTACGGGCAATTTAGCATGGCCAATCCACCTAACCCACACATCTTTGGACTGTGGGAGGAAACCGGAGCACCCGGAGGAAACCCACGCACACACGGGGAGGACGTGCAGACTCCACACAGACAGTGACCCAGCCGGGAATCGAACCTGGGACCCTGGAGCTGTGAAGCATTGATGCTAACCACCATGCTACCGTGAGGAATGTGGAGACTAGGGACTTGTAACTTTATTTGCAGTATTAATGTAAGCCTACTTGTGACAATAAAGATTATTATTAAGTACTGAAGTTGGTGAAAAGGCCAAAATATGAATATTGTTCAAATGTACACGTGACTTCTTTCTGGTAGTAAGTATAGTGCTATACGTGGTGTGGTATTTGGCAATTTAGTTATTGTGGCAGATTGTCCTGTTATTACAGCTTAGTATTGGATAATTTAGGTGACGTGCATAGGGGAAGGTTATCCAGCAAGGATTGTACAATGGTGATTGCAGATTTTTTTTTTCTGTCCGTTGACCTGTTTGGTGGATGCGGGATCAAATTTGCTCAGCAAAATGGAGGAATTCTGTCCCCTTCACCAACTGGCGCATTGCAATCTTAAATTATTCATCTGAGAAGGTATATAGAACCTCCGTTCAATGTTTTGTGTGAAGACAATGATATCGTGACCATTTGCTCCCGTTTAAAATAATACTGTTTATTTCCACATCCTTTTTGAACAGCTCCACTTGCAGAAAAATAAAATTGCAGTTCCGGTTAGCAGCTCAATTGGGACAAACATAAAAGCCACTTCTAAAAGATAATTGCTGGATAATTATTGTTGGTGTTTGTGCATTGTTTCCATGTCATTGATCCACCCAAACAAACATTTTTTTCCTCTGGTGTTATTTTGAAAGCGAGAAAGCACACATTTTAACCAGCTGTGAATATATCTCGCTACAGTGAAACAGAACAATGCATATGTTTATAAACTAGTCTGTCTCTGTGTTATATAATATTTATAGTTTAGTTATTTAAAATTATAGCTTACTGTACTTAGAATTATAGCCTCATTCCTCACCGCTCCAAAAATATACATTTCAATTATGCAAAATTTGAGGTTGTCGTTTTTTTCCCCCTCCATTGAGGACCTGCCTTTTCAGGTAACATTGAACAGTTATAGGACTTTTGCTTTTATTGAATTTTCCTTGTTCTGTGTCTGGAATCGGGACGAATGCTAAGTGAAGGTGTTTCCAACGGGGAACACACTGGTCCTTAAAGTGAGCAACTGTATCAGAGAGACAACTTGAAAGAAGGCCTGGGAATCAATTCTACTACTATGTTGCATAGGCAAAATTAACCCTGGCCATTTGAGAATTTTATTTCTAAAAAAAAAAATCAGCTGGTATTGACAAGATAATTAAGCTTTTTGTATAAAAACCTAACTGTTGTGTTCATGTTCTTTATGAAAGTGACCATGACAAATGTAAACTACCCCTACTCATCCCTCTCTGCCTTTCTGTAGACATTGACATGGGTGACCGTACTGTCTTCTAATGCCTTGCCATCATGATCCAGCTGGGCGTGACTAGTTCCATTACTTTATCTAATATTGGCTAGAGAATCACCTGCAGTTGTTTCTCTTCCTGCTCTAGTGTCCCCCAAGGATCTGTCCTTGGCTACCTCCTATTTCTTATCTGCATGCTGCTCCTCGGGAATATCATCCAAACATGCAGCAGAATTCTCGTATTTTGGTACAAACTCCCAGGGTTGAGAATGTGGAGTATTTCCTGCTGTGGAGGTCAGTGTGAAAACACGCCAAATCCTCTGGATCCAATCTCATTAATTATGTACCTGGAGTTTGCACCGATTCAGTGGTAGGGCAGGCCTGATGGCGCATAATCTGCTATCCTCTCCAGGTGCAATATTGAAAGGGTGCCCAATGTCATTGACCCACTTGAAGAAAGATGGACCTCCTGATTCTGACACCCGTATACCACATTGGTCGGCCTGTCTTTCCCACTGGAATCATGGAGAATCAGTGTGGGCAGTTGGGTCTTCATCTACACCCCATTAACGGGTACAAATTGGATCCCACTGTAAATTCATGTTGGTGTGAAACCGATTTCTAGGTGTCTTGCCATTTTCTCTCCCACCTACGCCTGCCATCGAATCTGCAGAAGGGGATTTGCTCTGGCATTAGGAGTCGGTTCAGCTCAGTTGGCTGGACAGTTGGTCCGTGGTGCAAGAGCGAGGCCAACAGTGCAGGTTCAATTCCTGTACTGGTTGATGTTATTCATGATGCCCCCACCTTCTCACCCATGCCCTTTGCCGGAGCTTTGGTGATCATCTGGTTAAATCACCACCAGTCAGCTCTTGCTCCTCGGAAAAGGGGAAAGCAGGCTATGGTCATCCGAGACTCTGGCGACTTGACTTAATCACCTCCAGCCCCACAACCTTCCGAGATACATGCACTCCTCTACTTCTGGGTTTTTGAGCATCCACAATTTTAATTACTCCACCATCGTTACCCTAGACTGTATGCTAAATCTTCGATTAAATGCAGCACGGTAGCACAGTGGTTAGCATGGTGGCTTCACAGCGCCAGGGTCCCAGGGTTCGATCCCCGGCTGGGTCACTGTCTGAGCGGCGTCTGCACGTTCTCCCCGTGTCTGCGTGGGTTTCCTCTGGGTGCTCCGGTTTCCTCCCACAAGTCCTGAAAGATGGGCTGTTGGGTTATTTGGACACTCTGAATTCTCCCTCTGTGTACCGGAACAGACACCGGAATGTGGCGACTAGGGGATTTTAGCAGTAACTTCATTGCAATGTAAGCCTACTTGTGACAATAAAGATTTTTTTTTAAATTAGACTGGGACTTGAGCGCTCAATCTCCTGCCTGAAGGAGTGCTTCTTACCAATAGACCCTAGCTGTTGTGCAACTCATAAGACCTGAGAATTTTCTTTCCCATCAATATTGTAGGACTAATCCACTGCTACAGTAATTTAAGTTCATGTCTGCTGTAGAAATTAGCCTACTTATTACATTGTTGTTTTAAAGCAAAGTGCGCCCATGTCAGAAACTAATAATTAATTTAATTGACAGCTTCCTATATATCTTTTGTGCTGCAGTATAATTAATTACCTGTGTTACACGTTTTGTAATGAAAACTGGGTTTAAAATGGAATCCTAGTGGCTCACTGATCTCAAATGACTGACTGAGGCCCTCAATAAATCTACCCCCCACTCTTTAACCACTGTCCTGAGGTTCGCAACAGATCAGACGCAGAAGATATTAACCAGCTGTGAGATTTGATTGATAGATATAAAGAGGCAGTTGTTATTTGCCAAGTATGAGTATTCAAAGTATTGGTTATTAATTTTGAAGTACTACAGTTTGTTTTACCTGTAAATAGCTCATTACACTGCTTCCCTTTTAATTGTTTTAATATATTCATGTTGTGAGCCTTCTCGGTGCGTGATTATGTCACTAAGATTGTGATCTGGTCATCTTTTTGTGCAAACTTCTCACAATCTATTAAAGATTTTGGTCAAGAGGATGGGGTTAACAACCAAAAATATTATTAAATGATAGCAGAGACCACGATGAAGGAAATGACCTAATTCCCAATGAATTAGCTGCTACGGTGACAAAGATTTTGGCTGGATTATGCAAGGCCTGTCTGCTGAGTAAAGAGATTCAAATACTGACTACGTAAATATGACACATCACTTCACTCGCCCACTTCAGGGCAGTGCAACAATGGAGGTCTCTCTTAAGGAACTGTTGAAAACTATCTTTATACCGGTTCGAAAGACTATTATTAACTTAGCTGTTTGTAAGAGATATGAAAACAAAAAGGAGTTGTAGACTTAGCTAAACCTGAAAACTACTGAATGGGATAAAATTGTTGAAGGAACTAAACTTAAGGATAAAAAGGCCATACGAGGGCAGCACGGTGGTGCAGTGGTTAGCATTTGCTGCCTCACAGCACCAAGGTCCCAGGTTCAATCCCGGCTCTGAGTCACTGTCTGTGTGGAGTTTGCACATTCTCCCCGTGTTTGCGTGGGTTTCATCCCCACAACCCAACGATGTGCAGGGTAGGTGGATTGGTCACGCTAAATTGCCCCTTAATTGGAAAAAATGAATTGGGTACTCTAAATTTATAAAAGAAAAAGGCCATACGCAGCCAGCAGAGATGATCAGATTCCAGTCGTGTATTGAATAGGTGTCGTAGCGGACATGTGAATAAAAATGTAGAACTTGTTGCTTTGAGTAGTGCTTATTTAATTACTGTTTGAAAATTGACCTATAATTACAAAGGTTCCCCATCCAGAGCATTGATTAGACTCCTGATATTTGAATGAAATAGTCATGATACTGTAATTTTGTAACTGACCCATATTAATTGGACTCCACTTTAGATAGGTTGGAAAAACTAGCCTTGAACTATAAATACATGTTACAGCTTGTGAGCAAACATTGTAAAGTAATTATTTCTTTATTGTTCAGGGCATTGTACAATGTTAAATGCATAATTTATCCACATCAATAATTAATTAAATTTCCATACAAAGGCCTGTACTTAGTTTGAGACAACTATCTTGAGTGTCTAATGCACCCTAAAGCATTTACTTTAGGCAGCTGTCCTATAAAACTGATTCTAAAATTGTTCAACAATTCCTTAACTTGGTTAACATTGCATTCAGTAGACTCTTTACCAACAGTTCCATTTGTTATTGAAATCAAAGTAGATTGGAAATAAATTTTTGCTTTGTTTAGTTGAATATTATGATTTCAAAAAAGGCGTGTGTTTTCCTGTAATTACATCAGAACAGCTGTTCAAGATCAGCAGGATAGTATAATGTTTTAAATCTGTCCTGTGGTCTGTTGTTTAATATTTGTTCTGTTTTTCGGAAGAGTGAATAATGTGATGACAGGTTTCCAAGGATGAGCAAATTGTTAAAGGGTTCCGTAAAAGCGTTGCTATTTCTAACCAAACATGCCACTTCACAGAATCACAGAAAATACAATGGAGAAGAGGCCCATCGGTCCATCGTTTCTGCGTCGACACATGAAAAACACCTGACCTACCTAATCCCATTTGCAGCACTTGGCCCACAGCCTTGAATGCTATGATGTGCTAAGTCTCATCCAGGTTTTATATATGTGAGGCAGCCCGTCTCCACAATCTGTCAGGCAATGCATCCCAGACCATCACCATCTTCTGGGTAAAAACACTTTTCCTCACGTGTCCCCTAAATCTCCTGCTCCTCACCTTGAACTTGTGGCCCCTTGTAACTAATCCTTCAACTAAGGGGAACAACTGCTCCCTATCCACCCTGTCCATACTCCTCATAATCTTGTACACTCTATCAGGTCGCCCCCTCAATCCTGACTGCTCCAACAAAAACAACCAAAGCTTGTATGTTCCATCTCCTCTGCACCCCCTCAAGTGCAATCACATCCTTCCTATAATGTGGTGACCAGGATTGCACACAGTACTCCAGCTGTGGCCTCACCAAAGTTCTATACAACTCCAACATTACCTTCCTGGAAAGTGTCCCCATATGCCTTTTTCACCACCCTATTACCCTGCCCTCATGCCTTCAGAGATCTATGGACAAACACGCCAAGGTCCCTCTGTTCCTCGGAACTTCCCAGTGTCATTCTGTTCATTGAATACTTCCTTGTCATATTATTCCTTCCAAAGTGTATCACATCTCACTTTTCAGGGTT
This sequence comes from Scyliorhinus canicula, assembly GCF_902713615.1. Lineage (NCBI taxonomy): Eukaryota > Metazoa > Chordata > Chondrichthyes > Carcharhiniformes > Scyliorhinidae > Scyliorhinus > Scyliorhinus canicula. The sequence continues at coordinate 64,950,956 of NC_052147.1, forward strand.
GAATTCCATCTGCCACTTATCCGCCCATTTCACCATTCCGTCTATAACTTCCTGTGACCCAATACACTCAACCTCACTATTAACCACCCAGCCAATCTGTATCATCCGCAAACTTACTGATCCTACCCCCCCCCCCCCCCCCCCAGCGTAGTCATTTGATCCTACCCTTCCACATAGTTATCTGTTGTTTATATAAATGACAAATAATAGGGGACCCAGAACAAGATCCCTGTGATATGCCACTGGACACTGGCTTCCAATCACCAGTCTGTCATCACCCTCTCTCTTACAACTAAGCCAATTTTGAATCCACCTGATCAAATTACCCCGTATCCCATGTGCATTTGCTTTCTTTACAAGTCTCCCGTGTGGGACCTTAGCCAGGGCTTCGCTGAAATCCATATCGACTACCGTCATCTATACAACTGGTCACAAACAGTTCAATCAAATTTGTTGGGCATGACCTCCCTCTGACAAAGCCATGCTGACTATTTCTGACCAAACCGTCCCTCTCCAAGTGGAGATAGATTCTCTCTTTCAGAATTTTCTCCATTAGTTTCCCTACCACTGGTGTGAGTTTCCTGTCTGTAGTTCCCCGATTTATCTTTACAACCACTCTCTTAAATAGTGGAGCCGCATTAGCTGTTCTCCAGTCCTTTGGCACCTCCCCCATGGCCGAGAGGAACGGGTTGAATCCGAGCCCTTGCCATCTCCTCTCTCCCCTCCCCTCTCTCAGCAGCCTGGGTCACAATTCATCCGGACATGGAGATTTCTCCACTTTTTAAGCCTGCCTACACCTCCAATATCTTGTCACTCCCTCTGTCAATTTGTTCAAGAACCTCACTCTCTCTCTCTGTGAGTTCCACACCTACATCCTCATTCTTTTGGGTGAAGATAGATGTGAAGTTTTCATTCAACACGCTACCTGTGTCCTCCGGCTCCACCTACAGATTGCCTGCTTGGGCCCTACTCATTCCCCGGTTTATGCTCTTCTTCGTGATATATTTATAGAATATCTTGGGATTTTTCCTACTACCAGCCAGAACTTTCTCATATCCCCTCTTTGCTCTCCTAATTGTTTTCTTAAGCTCCATCCTGCACTTTCTGTACTCCTCTAATGCCTCTGCTGATTTGCTCCCCTTGTACTTACTAAAAGCCTCTCTTTTCCTTCTCATTGTATCCTGAATATCTCTTGTCATTCATGGTTCTTTTGGCTTGTTACTCCTTTCTGTTACCCTAAAGGGAAGATGTTGGGCCTGTACCCTCCCTATTTCCTTTTTGAACGTCCCCTACTACTCTTCTGCAGATTTCCCCCCAAAGTAACACTTCCCACAAAGGAGATTTACCAGGATGTTGCCTGGAATGGAGAGTAGGTCATACGAGGAAAGATTGAGGGTGCTAGGCCTTTTCTCATTAGAACGGAGAAGGATGAGGGGCGACTTGATAGAGGTTTATAAGATGATCAGGGGAATAGATAGAGTAGACAGTCAGAGACTTTTTCCCCGGGTGGAACACACCATTACAAGGGGACATAAATTTAAGATAAATGGTGGAAGATATAGAGGGGATGTCAGAGGTAGGTTCTTTACCCAGAGAGTAGTGGGGGCATGGAATGCACTGCCTGTGGTAGTAGTTGAGTCGGAAAATTTATGGACCTTCAAGCGGCTATTGGATAGGTACTTGGATTAGGGTAGAATAAGGGAGTGTAGGTTAACTTCTTAAGGGCAGCACGGTAGCATTGTGGATAGCACAATTGCTTCACAGCTCCAGGGTCCCAAGTTCGATTTCGACTTGGGTCACTGTCTGTGTGGAGTCTGCACATCCTCCCCGTGACTGCGTGGGTTTCCTCCGGGTACTCCGGTTTCCTCCCACAGTCCAAAGATGTGCAGGTTGGGTGGATTGGCCATGACAAATTGTCCAAAATTCTATGATTAACCTAGGACAAAAGTTCGGCGCAACATCGTGGGCCGAAGGGCCTGTTCTGTGCTGTATTTCTCTATCTATCTACCTATTCCCAGTCTACCTTGGCCAGATCCTGCCTTATTTTACTAAAATATGTTCTCCCCCAATCCAAAACCTTTTTTTCTTTTGCAACTTGCCTATTTCTTTATCCATAACAAACATAAATTGTACCATGTTGTGGTCGCCCCTAACAACACCTCAGCCACCTGTTCAGTTCCATTCCCTAGAATTAGGTCCAGCACTGCACTGTCCCATGTTGGCCCCTCTACATTTTGACCTCACTCAAAGACAAAAGAGGGAATTTATGCTTGGAGTCAGAGGAAATGGGTGACATTCTTAATGACTACTTTGCATCAGTATTCACCAAGGAGCGGGACAGGGCGGATGTTGAGGCTAGGGATGGATGTTTAAATACTCTTGGTCAAGTTGTCATACGGAAGGGGGAAGTTTTGGGTATTCTAAAAGATATTAAGGTGGACAAGTCCCCAGGACCGGATGGGATCTATCCCAGGTTACTGAGGGAAGCGAGGGTCGAAATAGCTGGGGCCTTAACAGATATCTTTGCAGCGTCCTTGAGCACGGATGAGGTCCTGGAGGACTGGAGAATTGCTAATGTTGTCCCTTTGTTTAAGAAGGGTAGCAGGGATAATCCAGGGAATTATAGACCTGTGAGCTTGATGTCAGTGGTAGACAAACTGTTGGAGAAGATACTGAGGGATAGGATCTATTCACATCTGGAAGAAAATAGACTTATCAGTGATAGACAGCATGGTTTTGTGCAGGGAAGGTCATGTCTTGCAAACCTAATAGAATTCTTTGAGGAAGTGACAAAGTTAATTGATGAGGGAAGGGCTGTAGATGTCATATACATAGACTTTAGAAAGGCGTTTGATAAAGTTTCCCATGGCAGGTTGATGGAAAAAGTGAAGTCGTATGGGGTTCAGGGTATACTAGCTAGATGGATAAAGAACTGGCTGGGCAACAGGAGACAGAGTAGTGGTGGAAGGGAGTGTCTCAAAATGGAGAAGGGTGACTAGTGGTATTCCACAGGGATCTGTGCTCGGACCACTGTTGTTTGTGATGTACATAAATGGCCTGGAGGAAGGTATAGGTGGTCTGATTAGCAAGTTTGCAGATGATACTAAGATTGGTGGAGTTGCAGATAGCGAGGAGGACTGTCAGAGAATACAGCAAAATATAGATAGATTGGAGAGTTGGGCAGAGAAATGGCAGATGGAGTTCAATCCAGGCAAATGCGAGGTGATGCATTTTGGAAGATTAAATTCAAGAGCGGACTATATGGTCAATGGAAGAGTCCTGGGGAAAATTGATGTACAGAGAGATCTGGGAGTTCAGGTCCATTGTACCCTGAAGGTGGCAACGCAGATTGATAGAGTGGTCAAGAAGGCATACAGCATGCTTGCCTTCATCGGACGGGGTATTGAGTACAAGAGTTGGCAGGTCATGTTACAGTTGTATAGGACTTTGGTTAGGCCACATTTGGAATACTGCGTGCAGTTCTGGTCGCCACATTACCAGAAGGATGTGGATGCTTTAGAGAGGGTGCAGAGAAGGTTCACCAGGATGTTGCTAGCTGGGTGCTAGCTATGAAGAAAGGTCGATTAGATTAGGATTGTTTTCGTTGGAAAGACGGAGGTTGAGGGGGGACCTGATTGAGGTCTACAAAATTGAGAGGTATGGACAGGGTGGAGAGCAACAAGCTTTTTCCAAGATTGGGGGTGTCAATTACAAGGGGTCACGATTTCAAGGTGAGAGGGGGAAAGTTTATGGGAGATGTGCGTGGAAAGTTTTTTACGCAGAGGGTGGTGGGTGCCTGGAACACTTTGCCAGTGGAGGTGGTAGAGGCAGGCACGATAGCATCATTTAAGGTGCATCTAGACAGATATATGAATGGGCGGGGAACAGAGGGAAGTAGACCTTGGAAAATAGGCGACAGGTTTAGGAAAATAGGAGACCGGCCCGAAGGGCCTGTTCCTGTGCTGTAATTTTCTTTGTTGTTCTTCTTTGTTCTAAAATGTTTTCCTGTACACATTTTAAAGCTCCACTCCATCGAAGCCCTTAAAACCATGACTATCCGAATTAAAATTGGTGAAGTTGAAATCACCGGATTGTCAGAGAATACAGCAGGATATAGATAGGCTGCAAAATTGGTGGAGAAATGGCAGATGGAATTTAACCCGGACAAATACGAGATGATGCATTTTCTTGTGGATCCAATTCGGGTGGAAGCTATAAAATAAATAGCACAACCATCAAGAGCATAGAGATACAGATCTGGGCATGCAGGTCCACAGATCCTTAAAGGTGGCAGCACAGGTGGAAATGTTGGTAAAGAAAGCATATGGCATGCTTGCCTTCATAGGATGGGGTATCAAGCAAAAAAGCTCGCAAATAATGTTATATTGAACGTTGGTTAGGCCACATTTGGAATACTGTGTCCAATTCTGGTCACCACACTACCAGAAGGATGTGGAGGCTTTGGAGAGAGTACAGAAAAGGTTTACCAGGATGTTGCTGGTATGGAGGGTATTAGCTATGAGGAGAGATTGAATAAACTAGCGATTATTCTCCCTAGAAAGACGAAGGCTGAGGGGCGACCTGTTAGAAGTTTATAAAAGTATGAGGGATATCGATAGAGTTAACAATTGGAGGCTTTTTCCCAGGGCAGAAATTACAATTACAAGGGGGCACAAGTTCAGGGTGTGAGGGGATAGGTTCAGTGTAGATGTGCGGGAGAAATCTTTTACTCAGAGGCTGGTGGTGGCCTGGAATGTACTGTGAGGTGGTTGAGGCAGATATGTTTGCGAGGCAATTATGTTTGAGACCTTAAAACTTATCTGGATAGACACATGAACAGACTGGGTATAAAAGGATACAGGTATTTGGTATAGATTGGACATGTGATCGATGCGGGTTTGGAGGGCAGAAGGGCCTGTTCCTGTGCTGTATTGTTCTTTGTTCTGTAACCAATTGTGCTGAAGTTGAAACTTCGTAAGTTGCGACCAGTTTTCCCATTAGGAACAATGTTTATAAATGGGGGATTGGTTCCTGAATCGAGGAGTAATACCCTATTTTCACTTGATAGCGAAAAGTTTTTGAAAGCTTGCATCAGTATAATTGCCTTATAATAGTGTATTCCCATGACTTATAGTTCCTACACTTTCAAAAACACTTCTGTACTGCATCTGAGAAATAATTTGCCATTCCTGCGGTTATGAAAGGTGGAACATAACAATTGGTAATGACCAACAGTTCGCTGCCGTGGTGTCAAAGTTAAAACTGACAAGTCAACACAGGATCTCAATTTATAAACTTAAGTGTTGTTCGTTGTAACTAAATTCATAATGTCAAAGACTGCCTGTATAAAAATGGAAAGATAATGTAGAGATATATTTAGATTTCCATTATTGCTCATGGGAAGTAACTTGATGCACTACTTTACACCACATTTGTGCCTCAAAATGTACAGTCTATTTAATTGCAGAGGCATTTAACCACGCCTGTTCCTTCCAGACTAAGTCAAAAAAAAATTGTTAATTGCTGTTGCTGCGGGAAGTTTGCAGATTAATTGGGCGTTAAAAATATATATTTTTTTCTCTGTTAGCCTCACTGGCAAGAACATTTATTGCCCAGTTTATGTTTGCTCTTGAAGGTGGTGGTAAGATACTGCCTTAAAGCACTGTCGCTCATGTGGTGAAACTACTCCTGCAGAGTGCCGGAAGAGCGTTCCAGAACTTGACCTAGCGTTGATGAAGAACAGCGATATATGCCTGAGGCCCTTGCAAAGTTTTGACTCCAGATCACAAAAAAACAGCCTTTGATACCCCATCAAAAATTTATTTTTTTGAAAAAGAGCAAAGTATGATGAATATTGCTGCTTTTTTTTTTGTATTTAAGTGTTGGGAATCATTACTGAGCCTGAAGAGCCGTATTAAATTCAACTGCACATAGTTGAGGTTGGCCAGTTAGAAATGTATTATTAAAAAGTCTTTCCCTCTCCCCGTGTCTGCGTGGGTTTCGCCCCCACAACCCAAAAATGTGCAGAGTAGGTGGATTGGCCACACTAAATTGCCCCTTAATTGGAAAAAATAATTGGGTAATCTAAATGTATTAAAAAAAAGTATTTCCCGAGCCCCTGCAAGATATTTTAAAGCATTTTTTATTATGCAGCAACTTCTAAATTGCTTCACTACTTTACTTGTGTCAGATAGCTTGGTTGTGTTTAAACACGTTGATGTATGCTGATGTGAATCACTTACTGTGGCCAAAATTAGATTTGACATCCTTGCAATTCTTCAGCTGTGAGTATTGTAACAGCACCCTGTGCTAATGCATGGTCAATTCTAGTCCTTCTTGACCTGAGTCACAAGTGAATTAACCTATCTATTTTTTCTTTTACGCACTCTCACGCATACATACACACACACACACACACACACACACACACACACACACACACACACACACACACACACACACACACACACACACACACACACATACACACACACACGCGTGGAAAGGTGTAACATCGTATGTAAAAAGAGTGGTTCAGATGTTTTTTAGCACAGCAGGTTTGCAGAGTAAAGTCTCTGTTGCAGCCGGTACTGGTCTTCTCCGGTTGATTAGAATCCTTCATTCAGGTCTCTTTAGTTTTGGAAATACAGCAGTCATGGCTGTTTTGGAGAGAAATATTCTGTTCTGGTCTTTGTTTTGCAGTGGTAATGGTTTCTCTGCAAGTTCAGAAATACACCACTCGCAGTAGCCTTTCTGGAGAGAGAGCAAGAGAGAGATAGTGGTTCTTGCCTCTGTCCTGCCAGAATCAAAACTAAAACTTCTTGAGACTCTGAAAAGCATTCCACTGGGATTGGTTCCAAACACTAAAACACTACCTGTTACTGGGCAGAGTACAGCTTTTTTGGGACAATTCATTTGCCTCCAGCCAGTCCCACCTCATCTCTCTCTGTTGTGACAAGTCTGCACCTTCTGTTTAAACCAAAGCAGGCTAGCAGAGTGATCTCTCCACCTAATTTCTGGATTCTCCTGCTTGCCTTAAAGACATATGTCCATTAATCATACATGGATCAAAATAATAACAGCAAAGTAAAAGGAAGGGGAAATAAGGGAAGGATCCTTGCAGTTGAAGTAACGAAAGTTTACCCGGGCCAGAAAGTTTGGGTAAGAATAACTGGGCAGAAAAGATCCAAATTAAACCACTAATCCAAAAGGAAAATGCTTGCTTCGTTAAGGTGCTATTTTACAGTTTATTAGCCACTCATCTGAGATGATATTCCAGTTTTTTCGGAGACACCATTTTTCAGTTGAGATGTTAAATTCAAGCCTCTTTTCTGGTGGTGCAAGCAAACATTGAACCGGTGGTCTTGCATTTGTTGTCGCCTGGCTGGAAGGATCCACTTTTGTGGGGTGGATTTTCCCATTCTGAAGATTAGAATTTGGTACCAAGTTCAGAGGATTTCCGGATGTACAGGACAGTGATATCATCAAGTAGTGCTGCCCAATCACATTGAAGTATTCTCACAGACAATAAACCAGGAAGTAAGAACCACTTTTCAGAGAGTGGAATAAATGACTGGGACATGGTTTTGGGGTTAAAGCAAAAATTGGACTTTTTTTAATTCATGAAATTTTGAAGTCCTCGTGTTTTAAGTGAGAAATGTGACATTCCACAAATACAGCAAATCCCCATGAAGTATCCTGATATGATGGTGTCATTGCGTGACTAGGCCCAGTGATTTTTTGTGGAGTCTGGCTTGTAATGTCCTTTCTGTACATTCCGGGAAAATATATATATATATATTTTTTTTTGCTGCATTTTCACTAAATTTCATTGGCTTTTTACTGTACCCTGTACTACGTGAGGAACTCTGTGACTTAGTTTTTTGAAATAATTCTCCACTGTACTGTATCTTACAGTACAGATGTTGTAAGATCTCCTGGAACATTCTGAGGTTGGAAGATGGCCCCCTCCAGGGCAACTAATCTGGAAGGTCCACCTGCAGATGCACCCGTGACCCACTGCTCTGGTTTTCCGGGGTCCAAGATTACAAAGAACAATACAGCACAGGAACAGGCCCTTTGGCCCTCCAAGCCTGTACCGTCATGATACCAACCTTTGCCAAAACCCTCCACTTCCTTGTGCCGTATCCCTCTATACCCATCCTATCCATGTGTTTGTCAAGATGCCTTTTGAACGCCGTTAATGTATTTGCTTCCACAACCTCCCCTGGCAACGAGTTGCAGGTATTCGCCACCCTCTGCATAAAAAAACCTGCCTCGCACATCTCCTCTAAACTTTGCCCCACGGACCTTAAACGTATGCCCCCTGGTGATTGACCCCTTCACCCTGGGAAAGAGTGCCTGACATCCACTCTATCCATGCTCCTCATAATCTTGTAGACTCTATCAGGTCACCCCTCAACTTTCGTCTTTCTAATGAAAACAGTCCGAGTCTATTCAGTCGCTCCACATAGCACCCTCCAGACCAGGCAACATCCTGGTAAACCACCTCGGCACCCTCTCCAAAGCCTCCACATCCTTCTGGTAGTCTGGCGACCAGAATTGTGCGCAATCTTCCAAGTGTGGCCATACCAAGGTTCTATACAACTGTAGCATGATTTGCCAGTTTTTTATACTCTAAATACAGGTGGCTTTATACTGAACACCAAGCATTGTTCAGATGAGTCCTGACAACTACATACTAAGTTGCCCTGAGCGTGTTTCACACTGGCATGTTTTCCCGCTGGCATCATGGAGAATCTGACATGGGCGTTTGGGCCTCCACCTGCCTCCCATTAACGGCATGCAAATGAGTTTCATGCAGCCTCAGTGGGTTTTCTGTGGTGGGCGTCAGCGGAAGATCAAACTGTAAATTCATGCCAACGTGAAACTGATTTCTCGGCCTCCCATATTATTCCACCGTGCCTGCCATCAAACATGCAAACAGAGGCCTGGTAGAATTCTGTCTGTCATCTACTTGAATGCAGAAGGGTGGTACCTCAACAGCACAATCAATGGGGAAGAGTAGAATCAAATGTAGCAGCTTATGGATTTCACCATTTAACTGCAAATATGTAAAGTCTCGAAGTTGCTGTCCATTTTAGAGAAGTAATGAGGGTGAACACTGATAGTTTTGCCATCGTTCCTACTATAAAATCCAGGTCTATTTCACTATTTGGCAAGATTTTTGGATATAATGTGAGTGAGGATAGTGAGTATCATCAGGCTAATTAGACAGGGAACTTTGTTGCTCAGTTCTGCTATGTCTTTGCCCAATGTCCAAGCATGAGCATCTTCTCTGAATAGTGATGCTTCGACTGTTTTCTTCCACTCCTCCCCCCCCCCCCCCCCCCCCCCCCCCCCCCCCAACTTCTTCAAAAGCCTAGGAATTGTGACACCCATTTGAGTATCTTGATTGGCTCCTCAAACTTTGTACAGGCAAGTTAACCACCTAACCTCTGTTTTATATCCCATGTAGAATTACACCTCGGGAACATTGAACTATTGGGAAGGGTAGGTTTTGTTTTATGGATTTTATGCTATTGCAATGTCCCTTCCATTTTAATGTGGATTATGCCGATTGCCATAAAATGTGGTGGTGTCTGTGATGGGAAATTGATGGGTTTTTTTCTACTTTCGGTGTGCAACCACAGCTTTTGTTGTGACCACTGAGATCAATTTAGTGCAAGTGAAACTACAGCATGCGTTCCTAAAGGAAAACAGGTTAGATGCTACATAAACCTCCTTTTAAAAAAAAAAGGCCTCATACTTTAAACTCTGTTCAGAAGTGCGTTCTTGGTTACGATATGTTGTCTCATCTTTACACCTATTCATCTGACCTCTGTGCTATGATCGATTTTGTATGGAATTGTATTTTTTTGTGGCTTTGGAATAGGCTGAAGATTTAAAATAGGACAAGTGAACAGGGAGGACAGACATTTAACTTGGTCAGTCTTGGCAAAGGGGCTAATGTAAAAGTATATAAATGCTTGTCTATTATTTTAGTAAAGCTTATTGGTAATAGTAACAAATAATAGATGTACTCAAACATGGTTATATTGTGTTGTCTAAGATTGTAACTTTGTACTTTATATCTCCAGGATGAACTTGACCTTACTGATAAACACAGGGAAGCCATGTTTGCACTTCCTGCAGAAAAGAAATGGCAGATATATTGCAGTAAGAAAAAGGTAAGAAAATTGTTTCTTAAAAGTCTGCTTTAAAACAAAGTAAAAGTACAAGAACTAGAATTCAAGATTGCTCGTCACTCATAATTTGCACGAGAGGAAGAATAATCATGGTTACTTTGAGTTTGCCTTTTTCAAATCTTCCTGTCTTTATTCTCTCCTACTGTAAAAGCTGCAAGAGAACAGAGCCCCAGTTCCTACTGCTGCCCCTCTAACCAGCTATTGTGGTATTGTGTGAGAACAGAATTCAAGAGGTTGTTCCCAGCATATTTTCGACCTCCCTTTGTAATGTAGTAGCACTTTTGCTCCACTTGACTTCTTCCCCTGAATTCTATTTCTAAATGGTATGATGAATGTTTTCTAGCCAGGGGACACTTCTTTATTTTCTTTGGTATAAATAACTAATGCTCATACACAAAGAGTACACTAAGAAAGAGGAGACAAAGTTAGATATACTGTTGCAATTTTTTTTTGGTCTGTTGGGGAAATGAGAAATGATCATAGCCCCTACATAATAGAATATAATTACATATTGATCACTGAACTTTTACATTTTCATTTTATTTTATTGAAGAAACTTATTTTATGGAAGAAACTATTTAAATTAAAATAAAGTAGCATTCCATTGGCAGAGATAGATTTTGGTAAAAGCAATCAAAATGTCCATTTAGTGTAATGAATAGCGCATTTTGCATTTCTGGGAGACGTGCTTAAATGTGGCTGCTGGCCTAACTTATTTTGAACGTTCCGACTTTTTTTTTTTAACTGAGATTGTTGTCTCTCAATCAAACTTAAAAAAAATATATATTTTATTACAAATGTGTAAAAAGATCCGTAACATACACAACAACACACTCCACAACCTCACAATCCACAGTTGGTACAATTTTTACCCCTACCTGACCCCCATCTCCGGTGACAAACAATTCCTCAACATTGTCATGAACAACCCCCACCGTGTCTCAAAGCCCTCCTCCCACTCCTCCCACCCCCTAATCTCAAATTTGATCTTTTCCAACTGTAGAAAGTCATATAGTTTCCCCCATACAGGCCACCAATCTCTGGTGGCGTATCCATCCTCCAATTCAACAAGATCCTTTGGGCAATTAAAGAAGCGAAGGCCACAACCTCGGCCACCTTTTCCGTCATCAGCTCCTGCATTTCTGATACCCCAAAGATCGCTACCATTAGGTTCAACCTGACCTCCACCCCCACAACCACCACCCTGTGGTTCGCCGGCCCTCGTCTGCAGTTCTTGCATTCGGCAGCCACCCCTGGAAAGAACCGATTCATCCTTGCCCGGGTCATATGCACCAGTTGAATCAAACTCATCTGTGCGCAACAGAAGATTCAGTTCACCCTAAACATCACCTCACACCACAGACTCCAGTTAATTTAACCTCCCCCCAACTCCTCCTCCCATTTGCACTTGATCCTCACCACTTGCACTCCCAACCGCCCATATATATCCCCAATCCTACCCTCATCCGCAAGCCGGGAAATGCCCTCCACTCCTTGCTTGCGAAGTCCTGCACCTACATATACCCAAATTCACTACCACAGCAGCCCCCCACCCCGGTAACTCAAATCTTTCCCGCAACTCGTCCAATCCCGCAAACTGCCCTTCCAGATACAAGTCCCTCGCGCTCTCCAATCCCGTGTCCCTCCACTTCCCATTCATGGGTAGCACAGTGGTTAGCACAGTTGCTTCACAGCTCCAGGGTCCCAGGTTCGATTCCCAGCTGGGTCACTGTGCGGTGTCTGCATGTTCTCCCAGTGTCTGCGTGGGTTTGCTCAGGGTGCTCCAGTTTCCTCCCACAGTCCAAAGATGTGCCGGTTAGGTGGAGTGATTATGTTAAATTGCCCTTAGTGACCAAAAAGGTTAGATGGGGTTACTAGGTAACAGGGATAGATTGGAAGTGTGGGCTTAAGTGGGGTGCTGTTTCCAAGGGCTGGTGCAGACTCGATGGGCTGAATGGCCTCCTTCTGCACTGTAAATTCTATGATTCATTCCATCCATCTCCCCCGGCTTAAACCTATGGTTCGCTGAACAAAGTGCCTCTTCAGCTGATTCCACATCCTGACCGTTGACTGCACCAATGGGCTCCCCGTTTACTTTCCCAGAGCCACCAGCAGCGGAGCTGTCACCATGGCCCTCAAGTTGGCTCCCCTACAGGACTCTGTCTCCACCTCAATCCACTGCTCCTCAACCATCGCCTCACCTTCTCCACGTTCGCTAACCAATAATAGTGTAGCAGGTTTGGGAGCTCCAGCCTCCCTTTCTTCCTCTGACTCTGTAGCAGAGTCTTCTTTACCCTCGGCACCTTTCCGACCCAGACAAATGCTAAGATAACCATCTCCAATTTCCGAAAGAAGGCCTTCAGGAGAAAGATCGGGAGGGTCTGGAAAACAAACCTGAATCTTGGCAGCACATTCATTTTTACGACCTGCACCCTCCCTGCCAGTGTCTGGTGTAGTGTGTCACATCTCTTAAAATCCCTCCAATCTCCTCCTCCAAAGTTGTCAAATTCTACCTGTGCATCGTAGCCCATTCTCTCGTCACCTGAATCAAATCTTTCCCTAGCTACCTTAAATGGCAATATCTCCGAATTGACCCCCAACCTTGTCTCATTCACCGGAAACACCTCGCTCTTCCCAAAGTATATTCTGAGAAGGCCTCAAACCTCTCCAATATTCCCACAATCCTACCCTTACTCTATGGTGGTCCGATACAAAAAGCAACAGATGGTCCGCGTATGGCGATACCAAATGCTCCCTGCTCCCCCTCACAATTCCCCACCACTCCACTAACCTCCTGAGGGCCATCGCCAAGGGCTTATCGCTAGTGTGAACACCAATGGCCACCTCTGTCTTGTATCTCAGAGCAGCCCAAAACTCCGTGAACTTGTCCCAATCATAACTGCACATGCCACAAACACACCCATGCCAGGAACTTCGGGCCAAACCCAAACCTACCGAAGATCTCGAGTAAATACCTCCACTCCACCTAATCAAAAGCCTTCTCTGCATTCATAGAAACAGTAACCTCTGGCACCCGCCCCACCGACGGCATCATAACTGCATTTAACATCTTCCTGATATTAATGGAGAGCTGCCTGCTCTTTACAAAACCAGTTTGGTCCTCCCCACCACCCCTAACATAGATCCTCCATTTTTCCTGCCACCAACTTAGCCAACACCTTCGCGTTGGTGTTCAATAAGGAAATGGGCCTAAATGACCCACACTCCAATGAACCCTTCCCCTTCTTCAGGATTAACCTAATCGATACCTACGTCAGTGTCTCTGGCAGCTCCCCTTATCCAATGCCTCACTAAACATCTCCAACAAATGCGGTGCCAACTCCATTGCAAACGCCTTATAGAACTCCGTAGAAAAGCCACCCGGCCTCGGAACCTTCCCCGACTTCATCCCCCTAATACCATCAATCACCTCCCTTAGTACCAGCGGTTCCTCCAATGCCTGCCTCCTCTCTCCCTCCAGCCTTGGAAATTCCAATCTGTCCAGGAACCATACCATCTCCCCTTCCTCTTCCCCTTCCCTATATCACTTCTCATTGTATGCCCAGGACACCTCATTTATCTCCTCAGCCTCTGACACTGCCTCTCCCCTCTCCATTCTCACCTTTTAAAATTTCCCCAGGCGCAGTCTGCCTCCTAGCTGATGGGCTAGCAAGTGGCTTGCCTTCTCCCCATATTTGTATTGCACCCCCCTGCCCTCCTTAACCGCCCCACTGCCTTCCCCGTCATCAACCTATCAAACTGCCCCTGCAACCTCTTCCTCTCCGCCTTCAACTCTCCCGTGGGGAGGGGAGAATCTCCTGTCCCAACAAACCCGAATCCAGCCTCCATCCCGTCTCTGCACCCGCCCCTCGCTGAGACTCGCCTCCAGCCAATACGGCACGTGATCAGATATTATAATTCCTGTATACTCCACCATCAGTTGCCCCAAGAACACTGCCCGGTTCACCACAAAGCAATCAATTCTCAAGTACGTCTTGTACATGTGTGAGAAGAAGGAATATTCCCCCCCACCCCACCTCCCCGTGTTCTTAAACCTCCACGATTCAACCTTTCCCATCCACTCCCAACGCCTGAGCCATCCTCGATCTCCACTTTGACTTCATAGCTTTCATAGAATTTACAGTGCAGAAGGAGGCCATTGACTTGGGGCTCGACCTGTCCACCCTCGTTTCCATCATGCAAATAAAATCTCCACCCATAATCAATTGGTGCATATCCAGATTTAGGATCGCTCCCAACAAACCCCACATTTATCCCAATTTGGAGTGTACACATTAACTGGCACCACGGGCGGCTCCTCCAGCATTCATAAATATATACAACCCCCCCTCCCCCCAAGGTCCTGAACTTCCTTGGCTCCCACAAATCCCATTATTTTGTTCAACAAAATGGCCACTCACTGCAACTTTGATTTGGATTTGTTTATTATCACGTGTACTGAGGTACGGTGAAAAGTATTGTTCTGTGTACAATTGACAGATCATTCCATACATTAAACAAAAACATACATAAATACACAATGTAGATACATAGACACAGGCATCAGGTGAAGCTTACAGGAGTGTAGTACTAATCGTAGAGATGTGTGAAGAGATCAGATCAGTCCACAAGAGAGTCATTTAGGAGTCGTAACAGCAGGGAAGAAGCTGTCTTTGAATCGAATTTTGTGTTCTCAGACTTTTGTATCTCCTGCTTGATGGAAACAATTGGAAGAGTGCATAAGCCGGGTGGGAGGGGTCTTTGATTATGCTGCCTGATTTCCCAAGGCAGCGGGAGGTGCAGACAGTCAGTGGATGGGAGGCGGATTGCGTGATGGACTGAGCTGTGTTCACGACTCTCTGTAGTTTCTTACGGTCTTGGGCCGAGCAGTTGCCATACCAGGCTGTGATGCAGCCAGATAGGATGCTTTCTATGGTGCATCTGTAAAAGTTGGTGGTAGTCAATGTGGACATGCCGAATTTCCTTAGTTCCCTGAGGAAGTATAGGCGCTGTTGTGCTTTCATGGTCATAGCATTGATGTGGGTGTATAGGGTGGATTGTTGGTGATGTGCACACGTAGGAATTTGAAGCTGTCAGCCATCTCCACCTCGGCCCCATTGATGCAGACAAGGGTGTGTGCGATACTTTGCTTCCTGAAGTCAATCACCAGCTCTTTAGTTTTGCTGGTATTGAGGGAATGTTGTTACACCACTCCCCCAGGTTCCCTATCTCCCTCCCTGTATTCTGACTCATCGTTCTTCGAGATCCGACGCACTATGGTTGTATCATCAGCAAACTTGTAGATGGGGTTGGAGCCAAATTTTGCCGTGTGTGTGTGTGGTATCCTCCCACCTTTACAGATCAGCTCCTCCATCTCCCACCAACTCTCAGTTCTCCCCTAGTTTATGGTCCCTTATAAAGTCATTTGCCTCTTCTGGCGTTGCAAAAACCCTCAATTTTGCTAGGTACAGAACCCCAAATAGAATCTTCCTTCGGTAGAACACTGCCTAGGCCCTGGTAAATCCTGCTTGGCTCTTCGCCAGCTCCACACCTATATTCGGGCACGGTTCCTCTCCCATTCACAGTCTTTCTTCTCCCTGGCCCAAATCTTTTCCTTCTAATGAATTTGTGCATCCGCACTATCGCCGCTTGCAGCGGCTCCCCTACTCTTGGCCTCTGCCTTAAAGACCTATGGGCCTTGCACACCTCTGGAGGCCTTGACCAGCACTCCCTGCTCCGCCAGCCTGGCTAACATCCTTAACATAATCTCGGGATTCCTCCCTGTGCCACGTGCCAACATAGGAGGATATTGCAGCTAAACACGTGGCTATGCCGGTGGTGTAGGAGGGAGGGTTTCAGATTTCTGGACCATTGGGATCTCTTCCGGGGCAGGTGGGACCTGTACAAGAAGGACAGGTTGCATCTAAACTCGAGGGGCACCAATATCCTGGTTGGGAGGTTTGCTGGAGTCACTCAGAGGATTTAAACTAGTATGACAGGGGGGTGGGAACCAGAGTATTAGCTTAAAAGGTGTCATAACTGAAGAGGAAATAAAGAACAATAAGAGTAAGTGTGAGAAGGGAGGTGGTCAATGCAGGACTGAGTGTTGTACCTTAATGCGTGCGGTATACGGAACAAGGTAAATGGGCTTGTTGCACACATTGAAATTGGCCGGTACGATGGATGTGGGCATCACTGAGACGTGGCTTCAAGGGGTTCAGGGCTAGAATCTAAATATACAAGGATATATGTCCTATCAAAAGAACAGGCAGATGGGAAAAGGGGACGGGGGTTGCATTGGTAGGAATGAAGTTAAATCGATAGCAAGGAGGGATATAGGATCAGAAGGCAGAGATTCTCTGTGGGCAGAGTTGAGGAATCGCAAAGGTAAAAAGACCCTGATGGGCGTTATGTACAGGCCCCCTAGCAGTAGTCAGGTTGTGGGGCAGAAAATAAATCTGGAGATAGAAAAGGCATGTAAAAAAAAAAGGGCAATATCACAATAATCATGGGGGACTTCAATATGCAGGTGGACTGGGAAAATCAGATTGGTCATGGATCTCAAGAAAAGGAATTTGTGGAATGTCTAAAAGATGTTTATTTTGGAGCAGCTTGTGACAGAGTTTACTAGGGAATGGGCAATTCTGGATTTGGTGATATTTAATGAGGCAGACTTGATTAGGAAACTGAAGGTGACGGAACCCATAGGGAGCAGTGACCACAATATGATAGAATTTACTCTGCAGTTTGAGAGGGAGAAGCTGCAATCCGATGTAACGGTATTACAATTAAATAAGGGTAACTACAAAGATATGAGGGAGGAGCTGACCAGAGTTGATTTGAAAAGGAGCCTTGCAGGGGAGACAGTAGAACAGCAATGGCAGGGGTTTTGGAGGATTACTCAGGAGGCACAACAGAAATTCATCCCAAGGAAGAGGAAACGTGCTAAGGGGGGAACAAGGCATCCATGGTTGATGAGAGAAGTCGAGGACAGCATAAAAGAAAAAGCATAGAAAGTGGCAGGATTAGTGGGAAGCCAGTGGATTGGGAAGCCTTTAAAAACAAGCGAGCAGAGGACAACTAAAAAAGCAATAAGGGGAGAGAAGATGAAATACGAGTGCAAGCTAGCTAGTAATATTAAAGAAGATGGGATGAGTTTTTTTTCAATATATAAAAGGGAAGAGAGAGGCAAAAGTAGACGTTGGGCCACTGGAAAATGTGGCTGGAGAAGTAATAATAGGAAACAAGAAATGGCAGAGGAACTGAATAGTTACTTTGCATCAGTCTTAACAGTGAAAGACACCAGTGGGATGCCAGAGCTCCAGGAGAATCTGGGGGCAGAGGTGAATGCAGCGGCCATCACAAAGGAGAAGGTTCAGGGGAAACTGAAAGGTCTGAAGGTGGATAAATCACCTGGACCAGATGGACTACACACCAAGGATCTAAAAAGAGATAGCTGAGGAGATTGTGGAGGCATTTGTGATGAACTTTTCAGGAATCACTGGAGGTAGGAAGGGTCCCAGAGAACTGGAAAGTGGCTAATGTAACACTGCTGTTTAAGAAGGGAGGGAGGCAGAAGATGGGAAATTATAGGCCCGTTAGACTGACTTTGCTCATTGGTAAGATTTTAGAATCCATTATTAAAGATGAGATTGCGGAGTACTTGGAAGTGCATGGTAAAACAGGACCGAGTCAGCACGGCTTTGTCAAAGGGAGGTCATGTCTGACAAATCTTTTGAGAAAGTAACAAGGAAGTTAGACAAAGGAGAACCTGTGGACGTGATTTATTTAGATTTTCAGAAGGCCTTTGACAAGATGCCGCATAGGAGATTGTTAAATACGTTAAGAGCCCATGGTGTTAAGGGTAAGATCCTGGCATGGATAGAGAATTGGCTGACTGGCAGAAGGCAAAGAGTGGGGATAAAGGGGTCTTTGAGGAGGAATTTCTTCAGCCAGAGGATGGTGAATCTGCCTGAGGAGGCAGTGTCATTACGACAGATAGGGGGATGGGAACCGATGCAGGAAGTTGGAAGGTAGTAAAACAGGGACAGAAGCAAAAGGAAGTAAGGGGAAAAGTGCAAGGCAGAGAAGACATAGTCAAAAATCTAAAAGGGCGACAGTACAAGGTACAGTGACTGAGGGGAGCTCAGTGAATAGGCCCAGTAATAACAAAAGGAATAAAACTGGAGATGTTAAGATTCAAAACAGAGGTTAAAAAAAACAACATAAGTGTACTTTACCTGAATGCTCGTAGTATTCGGAATAAAGTAAATGAGTTGATGGCACAAATCATCGTAAATGACTATGATTTAGTGGCCATTACTGAAACATGGTTAAAGGATGGTCACGACTGGGAGTTAAATATCCGAGGGTATCAAACTATTCGGAAGGACAGAGTGGATGGTAAGGGAAGTGGTGTTGCTCTGTTATTTAAGGATGACATCCGGGCAATAGTAAGGGATGACATCGGTGCTATGGAGGATAAGGTTGAATCCATTTGGGTGGAAATCAGGAATAGTAAGGCGAAAAAGTCACTGATAGGAGTAGTCTATCAGCCACCAAATAGTAACGTTATGGTGGGGCAGGCAATAAACAAAGAAATAACTGATGCATGTAGAAATGGTACAGCAGTTATCATGGGGGATTTTAATCTACATGTCGATTGATTTAACCAGGTCGGTCAAGGCAACCTTGAGGAGGAGTTTATAGAATGTATCCGCGATAGTTTCCTAGAACAGTATGTAATGGAACCTACGAGGGAACAAGCGGTCCTAGATCTTGTCCTGTGTAATGAGACAGGATTGATTCATGATCTCATAGTTAGGGATCCTCTCGGAAGGAGCGATCACAATATGGTGGAATTTAAAATACAGATGGAGTGTGAGAAAGTAAAATCAAATACTAGTGTTTTGTGTTTAAACAAAGGAGATTACAAGGGGATGAGAGAAGAACTAGCTAAGGTAGACTGGGAGCTAAGACTTTATGGTGGAACAGTTGAGGAACAGTGGAGAACCTTCCAAGCGATTTTTCACAGTGCTCAGCAAAGGTTTATACCAACAAAAAGGAAGGACGGAAGAAAGAGGGAAAATCGACCGTGGATATCTAAGGAAATAAGGGAGAGTGTCAAATTGAAGGAAAAAGCATGTAAAGTGGCAAAGATTGCTGGGAGATTAGAGGACTGGGAAATCTTTAGGGGGCAACAGAAAGCTACTAAAAAAGCTATAAAGAAGAGTAAGATAGAGTATGAGAGTAAACTTGCTCAGAATATAAAAAGAGACAGTAAAAGATTTTACAAATATATAAGACAAAAAAGAGTGTCTAAGGTAAATATTGGTCCTTTAGAGGATGAGAAGGGAGTTTTAATAATGGGAAATGAGGAAATGGCTGAGGAACTGAACAGGTTTTTTGGGTCGGTCTTCACAGTGGAAGACACAAATAACATGCCAGCGACTGATAGAAATGAGGCTATGACAGGTGAGGACCTTGAGAGGATTGTTATCACTAAGGAGGGAGTGATGGGCAAGCTAATGGGGCTAAAGGTAGACAAGTCTCCTGGCCCTGATGGAATGCATCCCAGAGTGCTAAAAGAGATGGCTAGGGAAATTGCAGATGCACTAGTGATAATTTACCGAAATTCACTAGACTCTGGGGTGGTCCCGGTAGATTGGAAATTAGCAAACATGACGCCACTGTTTAAAAAAGGAGGTAGGCAGAAAGCAGGAAATTATAGGCCAGTGAGCTTAACTTCGGTAGTAGGGAAGATGCTGGAATCTATCATCAAGGAAGAAATTGCGAGGCATCTGGATAGAAATTGTCCCATTGGGCAGACGCAGCATTGGTTCGTAAAGGGCAGGTCATGCCTAACTAATTTAGTGGAATTTTTTGAGGACATTACCAGTGCAGTAGATAACGGGGAGCCGATGGATGTGGTATATCTGGATTTCCAAAAAGCCTTTGACAAGGTGCCACACAAAAGGTTGCTGCATAAGATAAAGATGCATGGCATTAAGGGTAAAGTAGTAGCATGGATAGAGGATTGGTTAATTAATAGAAAGCAAAGAGTTGGGATAAATGGGTGTTTCTCTGGTTGGCAATCAGTAGCTAGGGGTGTCCCTCAGGGATCCGTGTTGGGCCCACAATTGTTCACAATTTACATAGATGATTTGGAGTTGGGGACCAAGGGCAATGTGTCCAAGTTTGCAGATGACACTAAGATGAGTGGTAAAGCGAAAAGTGCAGAGGATACTGGAAGTCTGCAGAGGGATTTGGATAGGTTAAGTGAATGGGCTAGGGTCTGGCAGATGGAATACAATGTTGACAAATGTGAGGTTATCCATTTTGGTAGGAATAACAGCAAACGGGATTATTATTTAAACGATAAAATATTAAAGCATGCAGCTGTTCAAAGAGACTTGGGTGTGCTAGTGCATGAGTCACAGAAGGTTGGTTTACAAGTGCAACAGGTGATTAAGAAGGCAAATGGAATTTTGTCCTTCATTGCTAGAGGGATGGAGTTTAAGACTAGGGAGGTTATGTTACAATTGTATAAGGTGTTAGTGTGGCCACACCTGGAGTATTGTGTTCAGTTTTGGTCTCCTTACTTGAGAAAGGACGTACTGGCGCTGGAGGGTGTGCAGAGGCGATTCACTAGGTTAATCCCAGAGCTGAAGGGGTTGGATTATGAGGAGAGGTTGAGTAGACTGGGACTGTACTCGTTGGAATTTAGAAGGATGAGGGGGGATCTTATAGAAACATTTAAAATTATGAAGGGAATAGATAGGATAGATGCGGGCAGGTTGTTTCCACTGGCGGGTGACAGCAGAACTAGGGGACATAGCCTCAAAATAAGGGGAAGTAGATTTAGGACTGAATTTAGGAGGAACTTCTTCACCCAAAGGGTTGTGAATCTATGGAATTCCTTGCCCAGTGAAGCAGTTGAGGCTCCTTCATTACATGTTTTTAAGGTAAAGATAGATAGTTTTTTGAAGAATAAAGGGATTAAGGGTTATGGTGTTCGGGCCGGAAAGTGGAGCTGAGTCCACAAAAGATCAGCCATGATCTAATTGAATGGCGGAGCAGGCTCGAGGGGCCAGGTGGCCTACTCCTGCTCCTAGTTCTTATGTTCTTATGTTCTTATGTTTCATGGTAATCTTGATGAAGCATTGGGACGCTGAATAGTATGGCCAAGGTGAATGTGAATACGTTGAACATAGCCATAGGTTCGACAAGAAGGCTTCAAATCATCTTCAGCAGTTTTACTACTGCAGAAAACTGGACTGTACTCTCTTTTCCCCCTTCAAATAAAAAGGATAGGATGTTTTAAGACATATTGCACTCCAACTTACATGCTGTTATTGATCTATTTGAAAAGCTGTCTATTCCCTTGGCCTTTTCATAAAGCCTTTTTTTAGTTCTCAATTTTCTTCACTTTGCCTAATTAACTTCTCAACTTCACACTAGTTTTTGAAAGGTAGTTCTATTGGATCTGTTTGCTGTTGCAATATTGCTTTCGTTAGAGATGTTTTTCGTGAAGCTAACTGCAAATGTGCTAACAATCAGACTGCAACCTAAAAGTAATTAAACTTGGCAATTTGAGCTTACTTGCGAATAATAAATCTTGTCTGTTTGCTGATCTACCATGAATGTTTGTTGTTTTAGTGGATGTGTTGCATTTTATTCATTGGTAGCAGGTGTTGGGAGAATTGTCTTCCTGGACTGACATGTTCTCAGCAGAAGAGCTGCAATACACATGCTGTGGGTGGTGCGCAGGGAGCTGCCAGCTAATGCAGCTCAGGAATTTTTTCTTGTTTTTATTGGTTTTAACTACAAAAATAAACAATTACAAGTTTAAGTTAAAAATTAAGATTTAAATATTTCTGATTTATTGTTATCAATGCATATTCTCTTCCCCCCCCCCCCCCCCCCCACAAAAAAAAGTGGATGGCGGATGGCTTGTTCAAGCAATTGGAACAGGAACACTTAACTGGCCTTCTGATTTCCGCCTTCCCCCCTCCTATATTTTGACTTGAACTTTATTTAACAGATGTGCTTTACATTTCCATAACCACCATCTCTGGTGCAAAGCTAAATTGTTTACTTTTGCAACCTTTTAATAATTTTCTGTAGTGTATGTCATGAAAAGTACACTGCTGTGTTCTCGATGGACAATTTCCTTTATTAGATCAATAAATTTTAAAAGCTATTAAAATGCAATAAGTATTGTTCTACTTCAAACGTACTTCTAATTATACCACCTATAATTGTTATAAATGCTGAAAGAGGAGGGGAGGATGTTTGGTGGCATCATGCTTGGGCAGGCAGAAATGGTGGAAAATGATCCGTTGAATACGGAGGCTGGTGGGGTGGAAGGTGAGGACCAGGGGAACTTACCATGGTCCTGGGAGGGAGAGGAAGGGATGAGACGAGATGTGTGGGAAGTGTGGCAAATGGGGTCAAGGGCTTTGTTAATAATTCCAGGGGAAACCTCAATTGAGGAGCAAAGAAGAGATTTGAATCCCATGCAGAAGGTTGCAACATTAGAGCATTTGTGACAGAGACTGAAGAACTTGCAGACTCGGATGGAGTCCTTGCAGAAAGGTTGTGATGAAATTTAGTAGAGGTAGCTGTGGGAGTCAATTGGCTTATAATGAATACTTATTGACTAATATTTATCCAACTCTTACTCTTCCCTTCCCTAACTAATAATAATCGTTATTATTGTCACAAGTAGGCTTACATTAACACTGCAATGGAGTTACTGTGAAAATCCCCTAGTCACCTGTTCGGGTACATTCTCGAGGGAGGATTCGGAATGTCCAATTCACCTAACAAGCACGTCTTTCGAGACTTGTGGGAGGAAACTGGTGCAGACACTGGGAGAACGTGCAGAATCCGCACAGACAATGGTCAGGTCCAAGATGGGAATTGAACCTGGAACCCTGGCACTGTGAAGCAACAGTGTTAACCACTGTCACCGTGCCATGCTCTGTCTTCATTTAATAGTGATTGACTCTTACTTGACTCTTACCTTCCCTAATTGCTCTGTTTTAGTTGACAGTCTGAGATGGACCATGTGAAACTGAGGGAAGGATTGGAATCAAAGTTGACAAAAGTTTTCCAATTCTGGGTGAGAGCAGAATATGGCACCGATATCACCATTAATGTATCGGAAAAAAGAGTTGAGGGAGGGGGCCTGAGCGGCAAGCGCTCAAACAGTGTTTGTGGGGATGGAGGTTTGGGGAGATAGGACTAGGAAATTGGAAACTTTGAAGTAACAGTTGATATCAGAAGAATCGCTGAGCAAGAATCGCTGAGCAAGTGGTTAGCATAAATGCTTCACAGCTCCAGGGTCCCAGGTTCGATTCCCGGCTGGGTCACTGTCTGTGTGGAGTCTGCACGTCCTCCCCGTGTGTGCGTGGGTTTCCTCCGGGTGCTCCGGTTTCCTCCCACAGTCCAAAGATGTGCGGGTTAGGTGGATTGGCCATGCTAAATTGCCCGTAGTGTAAGGTTAATGGGGGGATTGTTGGGTTACGGGTATAGGGTGGATACGTGGGTTTGAGTAGGGTGATCATTGCTTGGCACAACATTGAGGGCCGAAGGGCCTGTTCTGTGCTGTACTGTTCTATGGTTCTATGGTCTAAGAGTTGGCACAGGAAGGAATTGGGTCGGTGGGACAGGAGCAGATTGAAACAGTAACTCTACTAGGGCAGTCATGCTTATAGATCTCGGAAAGGAGGTAAATGTTAGCTGTACAGGATTGGAACAGAGATGAGAAGTCATGAAAGCAAGATCACCAGAGGAAATGTCCGTGACTGTTCTGGAAACAATGGCTTGATGTTCGGCAGTGGAGTCATGGTTGCGTGGGAGGAAGGGCCGGAGAGTTGTTCAATCTCTGCAAGGTAGAGTTTGCCAGACAATTAACAACACCATCCTTGTCAGCAGGTTTTGGTGGCAATGTCAGAATTAGACCTGTGAGAGCAGAGTGCAGCATGTTCAGAGGGAGACAGGTAAGAGTGGATGAATAGAGCAAGGAAATTGAGATGGTCACTGTCACACTAGCAGTTCTTGATGAAGTAATCGAACAGGTAAGGGGCTAGAGTGAGGCCTCCAGTAGAGGGAGAATATTGAAGATGAGCGTAAGGGTCTGTTGAGCTGGAGGGCACCCCCTGGCCACAGAAGTGGGCATAGTGGCAATGGAAGAAGGAGTTCAAAATTAATTTAAGGTAGGAGCATTCTGAGATGAAGCTGAATCCCTTGCTAAGGACAGATCATTCAGCACCAGAGTGGGGAAGGTTGGATGGAGGGTGAGGTCACAGGGAAGTGAAGGGATAGAGATCTGGAGGGTGTAAGTATCAGTGAGTTGTTGAAGCTTGCGATCCTTAACACTTGGAAGAAAGAAAAAAATGTTTGTATGAGTTCAAGGATGAAATGAAACTGTGGAGGAGGGCAGCTTTGAGAAAGAGCGAGTACTGCTGCTGAAGAGATCACAGTTGTACATATGGCGACGGTGCATGACACTGAGTGTGGATCTCAGGATGCGACGACTATAGCAGTCCCAGAAACATTGACAGTTGATTAGATGACTGTAATCATGAGTGGATCCTGAACATGAAGGGTGGAATTTCATCTGGAATCATGTAAGTCAGAGCTTAGAGACCATTGCAAAGGAAGGAAATGTGGCTGTGAAGGTGAGTTTTGGTGGATATCTGATCAAACACGAGGAGGGAAATGGAAAGCAATGAAGGCACACGAGATTTGAGACAAACTGAAATTCTGTTGTAATGAAAGGCAGAACTGTTTCAAGGTGGGCATTTCCTGGAGTATCCCTGCTCCAAACCACCATGTCCCTGGCAACAGTCAAGAGACCAAAGCAGACTGTTTGAAACCTTGGTATCCTATATGATGCAGTGATAAACCTTCGACCACATAGCCATGCCATCACTAAGAATGTCTATTTTCACCTCTGTAGAATCACCTGATTTTGCCCCGCCTCGGCTCATCTGGTACTGAAACACTCATTTATACTTTGTAGCCTACCTCTAGACTGGGCATTTCTAATGCAAGCTTGGCTGCCCTCCGACATTTAATCCTCTGTAAATTGACACCACCCAAAGCTCTGCTGCTGGTGTCATTACTTACACCTATTTCTTTGCTGGTCCATGTTGGCTCCCAGCCCGCAGCACCATAGTTTTAAAAATTTGCATCCTTGTATATTCAATTTCTTCCATTGCCTCACTTTCCCTCCCTCTATAATCTCCTCTAGCTCCACAATGCTCAAAGATCTCTGCGTTCATTTGACCTGCTTGAGCACCCACAATATTGACTGTCTCACCTTTGTCAACTGCATCTTCAGCTGCCTAGGCCCCAAGGTCTGGAATGACCTTCCTGAACCTCTGCCTCTCAACCTTTCTTTCCTCCTTAAGACACTCCATAGAACCAACTTCTGTCCATCTGCCCACTATTGCATATATGGCTTGGTGTCTAATTTTGCTGCCTAATGCCCGCATGAAGTGCTCTGTTAAGTTAACAGCACTATACAAGTGCAAGTTGTTATTGAATTTCTGTTATTAAAAGTTCGATTTGAAAATTGGAAATATCAACGGTATAATTTAAAAAGTATATTACTAGGCATGGTCAGTTTGAATAGATATTGATATAACCACCTGCTAGTTCTTAACTGTAGCACTCAAGCCTGCAATACAGGTTATGCATTTCTTCCATATGCCAAGTAAAATTTTATTTTCTCAGTCAGTTTGGGTATTTTGCCTTTCTAATATTTTAATATTTGCACCTATTTGCTATTTATTACTGGTGTTCAATTGTTTTTATAAAAACAAAACAAATTAGTGCAAGAACTGTGAACATTCAAGAGTATTATTCAGTGTAATCTAGCAAACATCTTGTGGTCGGTCAATAAACTGCTTGGATTGTTGCCATCCTAATAGAAGTTCCCTCGAGAGGCTACATGCTAGTTGAGGTTCATTCAAACATTACAGGCTTCAGTTGCAGTTAGTGTTGGCAAGATGAGAAGATTAGCCAAAGGAGTAAAAATCTGTGGTGCGAAGGGAGCAGAATGTGTGCACTATTGTTTGTTTCATAGAACAGACTTTTACCAAAGTATTCATTTCTGTGGCTTCACAGAAGTTAATTTGTTAAAATTCAACTTAATATAGAAAATATTTCTTTATTAAAATTGTGTTTGGGTTACTTATGTTTTTTTTCCTGGAAGGAACTTTTGTGTATGTGAGGAAAAGTACTTCCATTATCGGAGTTCCAGTGACATTGTGCAGTTTTAAATTGGGCAATAGGGTACCTGCCACATGTGACTTTGTGTTGCTATTCCCACCACCTTCTGTATTTCTGTCTTTACTCTGCTACTTCATTTTAATTTCCTTTCAGGTGGTAATGTGGTTCGGCAAGAGGTTAGGCAAGAGGCTACCAATGTCAACAGATTGTGTTTTAGCAAGGGATTGCAGGTGAAAAGTAGCCCTGGCAACCCTCTTCCCATCTCCTCCCTTCCACTGTACACTATTCATCCATTTTCTTACCATCCATTTCCTTCACTCACGTCACTACCCCTGCTCTCTCTTATCTACCCATTTAAATCCTAGATCACCTCTTCTCCCCCTTGCTCTGCTGAAAAAGCACCTCTGCTTTAACCATCCACCTCCCTCCACTTTTACCTGTGAATTATGGGTGGCACGAAAGGCCCCTTCACCCGAAACCATTTTCTTCCCACAATGCTTTCTCAATCCTCTTCTCAAAAGGCTTGTTTTCTTTCCAAATCCAACTCTCGTTGGTTTGAAATTCTAGAAATAATATTCCCATCGGTCAGCAAATATGGAAAATAAAACAATCTGATGAAAGATGGCCTGAAATTTAATGACTCTGGAATATCTAGAGTCCTTAGTTTGGAATTGTATGAGGAATTTTTGCCTTGGTGCCATTTGTCATTAAACCACTCATCAGGAATGGTATTGTGATTTATGTAACTGCAGCTCAAGCTTTTAAACATTTAAGAGTTTGCAGAGCTTTCTATCATGCAGACTCTTTTAAGTTTGCGTTAGCAGAATGCTTTACCTAAACTCTTATTTTCAAGTTTTCACTTAAGATAAACTTTCAGCCCTCATCAACGCAAATGTTGTACCAGAGCTAGGAAAATTAATTGAACATTTAATGACATGCCTCCAATTATTTTCAAAAATGTCTGTGCTTTGCATATGAACACACAGCACGTTGATTTCTTTCTAAGTGCAGTCTTCTGTCAATCCCCCCCAATCTTATCCACCTTTCCCTACCCCTTCTCCCCTTTGCTTCTCCCTTCCCCTCTCCCCACATCTCCATCTGTCACAGTTCATCCTCTGATGTTAGTTTCTCTGCTGTTTGACCTTTCACGTGTTTTGTTCTCTCTGGGGATTGCCATTAACACTCTTTCCCCTTTGTTTCTGTGGCCATTAGCACCCGGTTTCCCTGGGTTTCTGTGGCTATGACTCATCTTTCATTCTCACTCCACAGTATGAATATTCCCCAAATTCTCTGACTGATAGCTGTGACAAAGAGTCATTGGACTCAAAACGTTAGCTCTTTTCTCTCCCTACAGATGCTGCCAGACCTGCTGAAGTTTTCCAGCATTTTCTCTTTCGTTTCAGATTCCAGCATCCATAGTAATTTGCTTTTATACATACATTATTGCACTTTTTATAAAAGCAGTATTTCTAAGCACAAGCCAGTACCACCAATGAGTTTTGCTTTTTTAAATGCTTTTTATAATTTACTTATAGGTTTTGGGCATTGTTGGTATGACGAACATTTATTCTCTATCCCTAATCACAATGAATTGAGTGGTTTGCCAAGCCATTTCAGAGGGTGTTTAAGAGTCACATACAGGCCAGATGCGGAAAGGATGGTGGATTTCTTTACCTAAAGGACATGATTAGATGAGGTTTTATAACAATCTGGTAGTTATACATTCACCAATGCTCTAGCTTTTTACTCTAGATATATTTAAATTCCCAGTTGTCGCGCTAGCATTTTGCTTCCTGCATCTGGATTGGGGCTTCTGGAATACCAGTTCTGTAACGTAATCACTATACTATTGTTGGGATTTGGACTCTATAACTAAACCCCAAGGTAAAAAAAATCTTGTCAGGCAATAACCTATTGACAAAAAGGATAATCACTAATTTAGAATGTAAATGAACAAAGTTTATTGGACAACAAAGATTAATACTTAAAATTCCACTGGTTGAGGCGTGACATGCGACACTGTCTTTCCTGTGGATCCTAGGACTTCTGCAGTCTTTCCCTCTTCTTGATTCCTTGAGCTTGGTCTTTTAATTTATCATGAAGTTTTCTTAGTCAACTTAATTCTGTCATTCAAAACCCCCTTTTGCAGCTTTAAGACTTCAACACTTAGTTCCCAGCTTACCTTAAATGCTATAGCTGCATGTGTTACAGCTACAGGTTGATCACCTGCGCTCTCACCCGCGTGTTCTCATGTGCATGGGGGCGGGTGTTCTCAATCTGAAAGCAGCTGCCTGACAGTGTTCACATTTTCTTAAGGCGATTGCTTGAGTCCTAATAGTGGATTTTAATATTAGTCTAGATTTCTTACTGAAATCTCCAGTGACAATAACGCTGGTCACTTCTATATTCTTAAAGCAATCCCCAGCCTATTGTTTAGTTCTTGCATGAATCCTCAACCAGTCAGCATCCCAATTTTGGCCTTTGTTGCTACTAATGCTGGACTCCGTGGAGTGCAAATATATTCCAACTACAGTTCCCTGACACATAGTGGCCTTTCACTTGGTAGTTTGAGAAATGTATTGACTGGCTATTCACTGAAGCAGTTATCAGACCTGAGCCTGATCTCATTATACATTTGATCACACCTGAAAGTATTCAGGAACAGCAACCGTGGTAGATTTTCTTCTTGTATTCCAGGAGAGCTATGCTGCAGCTTTAACTCCCCCAGCTGAGATTGGTTAACTTGATATAGATCAGAGATCAAACCTGGAATCTTCTGGTTGAATTACTTTGTGCTACACTTGGGGATATTTACCCTGTAGATTATTGGGAAAAGTTCAATCTACTCCTGTTAATAAATCCTTTCCTTCCTCCTCTTCCAAAATATAGTTGGCATAGATATGATGGTAATTTGTGAAACTTGTCTTTTGTTTAGGAACAAGAAGAAAATAAAGGAGCCACAAGCTGGCCAGAGTTTTACATCGACCAGTTGAACTCTATGGCAGTCGTGAGTGCCTGTTTATTGTTTCTTTTACATTTATAAATCAAATACTCATTGAATATGGTCATAATTCTATTGGTGTTTTTCTGTAATGCATATTGTTATACAAAGAAGCTGTTTTAAAAAAATCTTTCATGAATCAGGGTGCATGGGTGGGAAGCAACTATTCCATTGCAACTCCATTTAGAATGTTAGGTTTCTCTTGATAGTAATCTTATTCCAAATACCTAGTGTGGAATTTTGCACCTTCAACTTTAAATTGTAGTAGCTTTGAACTAATAACATCGTCCAAAGAGAGCACTTGTCTTTCTTTGCACTCCTAGTTTTTCTGGACTTTAAATCCATTCACTAAATGTCAGATGATCAAGACATTTAAGCATTGAGACAGAAATTCCACAACAGCATTTGGTTAACTCTTTCTTGTTCCTGAATTGTAGATTTCTTTGTACTTGGTAAAGTGAAAGGCAGCCTTTGACCATTATTTGTACATATGTTCTTTCTTTGAATTGGTCTCTACATTTTTTTCTTTCTAACCTCTGGTACCTCATCCAAACAGTTATTCTCAAATGTGTGAAACTTGACCATAAATGCCAATAGGTTATTCAACCACGGTGGAGTTTTGCAACCAAGCTTAATGTGACCTCACACAATATTGGCATGTGCATCTCCAGAAGGTGCCAATGGTTATCAAGCAAGGTGGGAATTTGGCCTTGTCCTTCCAGCCCAGAGGTACTAAATTAATCAATTATAGTATCCCTATTGACAGTCTAGCCGAAATTAGAAAAAATAAGTATAGATCAAGGTTTAAACCCAAGACCTTGCTGATCTGTACAGTCCAGCATCTCACTGGATAACTGATTGAACCAGTACAGTTCCAGTGTGGTTTTCAGCTTGGGTCGTTATAAAACTGTCTTTCCTGATCAGAATGCATAGTACATTAAATAGAACTGGTAAAATTTGCATTGGAAATGTTTATTCTGATGGGTTATATTTGACTTCACTTGGTGCAACTTTGCCATTTTTTTGACATGTCTTAGGATTGCTTCCGTTTCTGTAGCACTGCATTGGCAGCTGCTAATATTAAGTATTAAAGTGAGGTTTTAATTTGAGACGAACTTCAAAGAGGTGAGGAATGACCATTGTAAACTGTGATGAACCACAGACATATAATAGGAAATATTCAAAGTATTTGGTACAAAACGAGTACTCTTCTCTAACAAGCATAGGCTCTATTTGTGTGGTTACACAACACAGCTAACAATTGAAGTAAGAAACCATATCAAGCTATAAGGGAAAGCTCTCTCAAATGCACAGGAAAACTGGAAATTCAGCAGACTGGCCGAGGTTTAAAAACCAACAGGATACACAAGTAACCATGAGGTGCAAAATGGAAATTTGAAAAACATGCAATGTATTTTGGAGCAAACAAAACTCTTCCAGATATATTTATAAAATAGCGGTAAAAGGAAATGTATAGGTCAGATTATAATTGACAGGAAACAACATACTTGTTAAATTGTAGGAAAGGGACCACACACCAGTGATTGTAATCCACCTCATTATTGACAGCCATGCCTTCAGCTGTTTGGTTCTACATTTTGGAACTCCCCCTCAAAACACCTCTGCCGCTACCTCCTTCCATTTAAGACTCCTTAAAACTCTGCCGATGACTCATCGGCCCTTAGATCTCCTAATGTTGCATGGTGTCATATTTTGTTTGATAACACTCTCTTGCAGAGTGCCTTAATGTTTTTTTTACATAAGAAGTGCTTGTATAAATGCAAGTTGTTAGTTAGTACAAGATAACTTAATAAGTCAAGGAGAGAAACTTAGTGGATTAATACAAATTTTAGATAAAAGAGTAATGGAGAAAATAGTGGAACATAAGATGGACAAATCTCTAGGACCTGAATAGTTTCCACCTCCAGAATATTAAAAAAAAAATGGGTGAGTAAACTGTAGATCCATAAATAATGTTTTCCAATGACCTCTATTGGGACTTCTTTTTATAAATATTTTTGGAATTTCAGCACTTTATATCAAAATTTACAAATCAGAACAAAAACAACAACCGCAACAATATTTGTATTACAGGTTGTCACAATGTCTGTGACCTTAGTTCCAGTGATAGCATTTCCTTATTTACATTAATGTACAGAGGAAAAAAGAGCACATATTACTTGCGGTGACAGAGAGAGTCATATGGAACCATCAATTATCGAGGATGAGAAGGGTGCTCTGTTTCCCCGGTCCTTTACAGATGGCAGGGGATTGTATTCCTCCAAGTGTAGTGGCCTACGTCCCCAATTCTCCTTTTGACTTTTATCCTAGCAGGAGTCTCCATCAAGTGATCATGAAGGCGAAGGCCAGGGCGTCTGCCCCTTTCCTTGTGAAGAGCTCTGGGTGCTCTGACACCTGAAGACGGCCATCAATGGGCATGACTCCATCTTACCCCTCCAGAATCCTTGACATGGCCTCGGAAGAAGGCTGTTCAGAACCCATTGCGTCTGGGGCAGGACCAGCACCTGTGGGTGTGGGGATGTGGTTGGCTGGGACCCTCTGACACCACTTGCAGTTGTGCTCCTTCTCTGGGAAAAATCTGCTCGTCTTTGTCTTAGAGTTGCATTAGGTTCAGCCCTGCACAAGAGGAGGGGGAGTTGATCCTGTGCTGCGCCTCAATCCAGAGTCCTCCCCACTACCTCCATGCCCTTTCCTCCCCCCATTGCCGACACGTTTCATCCAGCGGGGTCCTGATTAGCTTACCAACCCTGGTGAAGAAGAATTTGGGGAATCAAGATCGGGAGTGATCTGAATGTGGGTGAAACACTCATTTTTATCTTCTGCACCTTCCCACTAGCGGGAGGGGTAGTGATTCCCATCTTTGTAGGTCCCTCTTCACCACCTCCACCTGGCTGGACAGTAGCCTCGTGCAGTTGTAGGCTGTCTGTATCCCCAGGCACCTGAACTTAGTCTGGGTCATTTTAAACAGTAGTTCCTCCAGCTCTGCTCCTCCCTTTTGGGGGTTCACCGGGAAGATTTATCTTCTACCCAGTTTGAGTTTGTAACCTGAGAAGGCACAAACCTCTCTAAGGAGTCCAGTTATCTTTCCAATACTGGCCAGGGGTTCAACATGTAGATGAGCAGGTCATCCCCATAGAATGGACCTCTGCTCTATGTCTGCCCCCTCTCTGAATGCCCGTCCACCATTCGGCTGCTCTAGGAGCAAGGCCAGTGGCTCAATTGCCAGTGCAAACAGGAGTGTGGATAACGGGCACCCCGCCTCGTGCGGTGGCGGTCTTCTCCATGGGAGTGCTGTACAGAAGTTTCACCCACATGGTAAATGGGCAGCACGGTAGTACAGTGATTAGCATTGTTGCTTCACAGCACCATGGTCCCAGATTTGATTCCCGGCTTGGGTCACTGTCTGTGCAGAGTCTGCACGTTCTCCCTGTGTCTGCATGGGTTTCCTTCGGGTCCTCCGCCTCCGAAAGGCATGCTGTTGGGTAATTTGGACATTGAATTCTCCCTCTGCGTACCCGAACAGGTGCCGAAATGTGGCGACTAGGGGCTTTTCACAGTAACTTGATTGCAGTGTTAATGTAAGCCTACTTGTGACAATAAAGATCATTATTATCTGACCCCAAACCATTCAAGCACCTTCATGAAGTACCTCCATTCTACTCGATCGAAGGCTTTCTCAACGTCCAGGGAGACGATTAATTTTGGTATCGGCTCCCCAGGTGGGATCATTATTACATTCAGCAGGGGTCTGATGTTCGCTGTTGTCTGCCCTTGACCAACCCGGTCTGATCTTCCGTGATCACTTCTGGAAGGCAACTCTCCAGGCGCCTCGCCGGACTTCAGCGCCAGTATTTAAAAGAGAGATGGGTCTGTAATTCACACCCCGCTAGGTCTTTGGCTTTTTTAGGAATCAGCGAGATCTGTACCATTGTGGATGGCTGGACCCCCTTTGACGATGAATTATTGAACATCTCCCGCAAGTGCTGCTATGAATTTTTTATAAAAGTCTACCAGGAACACATTTGGTCCCGTGCCTTCCCTGACTGCATGGAATTAATGCATTCCATGATCTTGTTGAGCCCTGGAACTGCTTCCAGCCCCTGTTCCTTGTCTTCCTTCTCCACTCCTCCCCTTCCTCCATGGTATATCTAGTCCATCAAGGAACTGTTTCATCCCGAGTCCCCCTCCAGGGGCTCGGAGGTGTATAGGCCTCGGTAAATGTTTAAGAAGGCCTCGCCTTAGTTGGTGCATTAGCGTGTAGCTGGTTTTGTCTCCATGTTCATAAAAGGCCTCTTGTGACCGGTGGACTGCTTTCCCTGTGGAGAGCTGATCATATTCGATCTGCAGCTATTCCCCTCCTCTAGCTGTTCCATGGTTGGGGCTGTGGCGTACCGTCGATTCAACTCCATATCATCATAGTCACTCTGGTTATCCTTTCCTTCCTTTAAGGTCTGTTTAATCTATTATCCCCCACCCCCTCCCCCCACCATCTCCCCCATAAAGGCATTTAGCTCTCACGCCATTCCTGATATGGTTCCCGCCCAGGGTTGGATCTGACCATTTTTGGGTCCTGCACGCAACTAAAGCCACCCCCCATGATGAGTCAGTGGATCTCTAGGTCAGGGATTTCGGCCACTGTTTTCTTATCATGGAATCATAGAACTTAGTGCAGAAGGAGGCCATTCGGCCCATCGAGTCTGCATGGCCCTTGGAAAGAGCACATACCCAAGCCCACACCCCCACCTGATCCCCATAATCCGGTAACCCCACCTATTTTTTGGACACTAAGGGCAATTTAGCATGGGCAATCCGCCTAACCTGCACATCTTTGGACTGTGGTAGGAAACCGGAGCACCCAGCAGAAACCCACGCAGACACTGGGAGAACGTGCAGACTCTGCACAGACGGTGGTCCAAACCGGGAATCGAACCTGGGATCCTGGAGCTACAAAGCAATAGTGCTAACCACTGTGCTATCTTCACGAGCTTCGCGTCATCCCGGTTTGGGGCGTATGTATTTACCAGAACTACCAGGGCCCCTTCCAGGGTCCTGCTGATCAAAACGAATCATCCCCCCCGCCCCGCTCTGCGTCGAAGCACGCCTGAAATGTTTGTCCCACCAAGTTCTCCCTTACCCACAGTTGGTCCCACTCACTTAAGTGTGACCTATTGTAACCAGCACTCTACACCCTCCCCACCCGCCTGACCTGCCTTGCTCTTTATTCCCCTGATCTTCTGCTGCCCTCCCCCTCTGCTGTGACTCTTTTACCCCCCACCCCCCAATTCTTTGTCCCTCCATACACCAGCCTGTTCGCTAGTGTAACGGCTCCCCCAATGATCGGATTTTGCATCCTTACCCGGTCTAATTCTTCCCCCCCCCCCCCCCCCCCCCCCCATCCTTTTAAAGCCCATGTTTAGACCATTGCCGTTTATTTCCCCTTCCCGAGCATCGCTGCTACGTACTCGTGGGGTTCCTTCCGTCTGTGCCTTCTGGGAGCCCCACGATCCGCAGGTTTTGTCGGCGCGACCTGTTCTCTTGGTTGTTGACCTTTTCTCTCAACCCTTTGAGTCCTGAACAGCCTCGTCTCCTTGGCTTCGAGTGGCGCGATTCGGTCACCCTGGTCCGTGGCAGCGTTTTTTAGGTCTCGGGTTGTTGCCTCATGGGCCTCAAGCCCCTGTTGCATTTTGCCCATAGCCTCCTTCATGGGGTCCATCGCAGCCTCAATTGCCATCCCCATGTCATCATGAGTTCCTCTTTCATTGCCTCCTTGTGTTTCTGGAGCTTGGAGGTGATGAAATCCATTATTTTGTTCCAACAGTGCCTGGGTCTGCGCTGGAGGTCCTGTGGGGTCGGCCGTTTCTGCTTCAGTGCCGCCACAGGGGTTTACCTGCTCCGAGGCTGAGATTTGTCTCTCCTCACTTTGCTGCTCTTACGGCTGGTCTATTGGTTCCTTGGCATTCTGGCTGGCACTGCGGTTGGTGGGGGAATTTCTGTCCTTTTGGTGCCATTCATTAGGGTTAAAGGGCCTTAACCAAAGTTCCGAGATGAGAGCTACCTTTTGTGCGACTGCTCAGCTCATGGCCGCTACCAGAAGCCCTCGACATTTTTTAAACTAGCTTTATTCAAAACATGGACAAAGTAATGGAGTGTCCCATTTCCAAGGTTGCAGATGATAGTCAGGACTCACTGTAATTTGTCTGGATTAGGGCATAAAATAATAAAGGAATGTAGACAACAAGTGCGAGTACAAAATTAATAGCGAAGAGGAGTTCAGTGTGGCGGAAGTGTGGTCATCCCAAATATTTTCTTAATGGGAGCTGTGGAGGAGGAAAGATTATTTACACAAGTGACGATCAGCTGCAAAAATGAAGAAAAAGGCTAATTAAATGTTGATCTTTATCTAAAGGGTTAGAATACAAACGTGGTATGTGACGTTTCTATTGTAGACCGCCTTAACTGGACCTGATTTGAGTGTTGTATTCTCTTGGTACCAAATCTCAAGAAGGATATATTAACATTTGAGAAGGTGAAGTGCAAGTTCACTACGATTATGCCTGGGTACAATGAGAGCAGGTTGCATAAACTTAGTTTACATTCCGTTCCTGAAGGTTCAGGTCTGGTCTAATTGGGGTGTTTAAAATGATAAAGACATTTGATGGATTGGAAACAGAAACACACTTTATCTGGTGAAGGAATTCAGAACAATGGGGTGTGTTCTTAACATTATAACCAGGCTCAATTGGAATGGGGAAGAATGCTTTCAGAAAAATGTCAGTTGAAACCTGGCACTGTGCCTGAACAAAAAGTCAATTCTCATCTTCATATGAGATTAATTTTGCTTTTAGTTTGTGTGAGACACGGAACAACAGTGGATAAGTGTAGTGGTTACAAACTTGCTATGATCTAGGGGCTGAATGACCTATTCCTGTTCCTACCTTCCTAGGAACAAAGGCACTTGGGTAGACTGTGCCTCTGAATTAGTAATCCAGAGCCCCAGTTTAAAGCCCTGGGGACATGGGTTCAATTCCACTATGGCAACAGGTGGCATGCAAATTCAATTAATCCAGAATTGAAAGCTAGTCTCTGTGATGATGACCATGAAACTATCATCGATTGTTGGCAAAACCCATCTGGTTCACTTATATCCTTTAGGGAAGGAAATCTGTTGTCCTTAACTGGTCTGGTCCTACATGTGCCTCCAGGCGCACAACAACGTAAATTACTCTTGACTGCCCTCCGAATGTGTTCTCCTAGTGTCAATAAAATGCATTTTTATTGGGGATCCAAATTGGCTTCCAATATGACTTTGCTCTTGACTGAACGATGAAAGTAACCTAATTACTTGGGTTTCATATTTCCTCTCCTCTGCATTCCCATACCTCCCCAAGCCTATAAATTAGAGATGTTTCGCATTGAGGTGTTAATTAAATAACTAAATATCCTCCATCATGGGTATCTTGAATACTCAGTGCTTCTTAAGCAGATGGTCACATTTCAACTCCCAGAGCTATTCTGGGCGGGCTATCGCTATGTTGAATGAAATAGCTTCATTTAGGCCAAATTATTTAATGTAGCTCATGTCGGTGAAATGCTTGGGTTATATGTCGGAGGGAGTGGTGGGAAGAGGAGAGAAATTGATGTTCTTTTCAACTCCCCTTTCTTGTATCAGCCAGCCAAGGTGACCTTGATTGTGCAGAATTGCAGCACAGATTCATGACTTCACCCTAGAGATTGACTGTGAAGCAGAGGCACTGATCATAAAATTACCACGAGAAAACAGTGTATAAGCATGGTGTCAGCAAATGTGCTCATTTTCACCACAATTTTCGCATGCTGTAATAATAAAATTAATTGTGAGCTGACCATGTTTTTTCTTTTTAGAGAAAATCACTCTTGGCTTTGGAAAAAGATGAGGAAGAAAGGAATAAAACCATTGAGAGCTTGAAAACCGCACTAAGAACACAACCAATGAGGCAATCTATCTTTGATTTATAATTATGTTAACAAAATTTTAATTAATTGTAGTTAATTTCTGCAACATGCTCTTAGAATGGATAAAATGCTTTCTTTAGGTTCTTAATTTGCTCTGTTCAATGTGTGTTGGTCAATCGGTATAAATGAGTACAAAGCTTGTCAGAGATGACTATTTTGTTATGTAGTTTGACTAAGATCAGTGTGCATCCTGAAGACTGAAAAATACATAGCAATGATAGCCTCCATTAAAACCTCTTTGTTGCTTTAAATCTGCAAATATTGTTCTTCCCACCCCCAAAAGCACTGTGCCTCCTGATGCAAGATGTGAATGTGTTATTTTTAACCATTCATCTAGAAGGACTCCAATCTGTTATGTATATTTTGAGTTGTGCAGGATCAACTGGATTATTTCATTTGCTCTTTTTGAATTTGATCTTCTGTTTGGCAGGTTTGTTACCCGGTTCATTGACTTGGATGGGTTAACATGCATTCTGAACTTTCTGAAAA
The DNA here is from genome assembly GCF_902713615.1 of Scyliorhinus canicula. Lineage (NCBI taxonomy): Eukaryota > Metazoa > Chordata > Chondrichthyes > Carcharhiniformes > Scyliorhinidae > Scyliorhinus > Scyliorhinus canicula. The sequence continues at coordinate 64,988,912 of NC_052147.1, forward strand.
GTATGGACTACGAAACATCAGAATCTCGAATACATACCTCTCTAATAGGCTGTATTAAAGCATTAATGAACAACTCTCAGGGCAGGGCCCATGTTTTGGCTCACGTAGAGAGTATTAATGTAATAGCTCAAAGCCTTACAACTGAAAATATAAAGACTAAAGTAGCAGTCCTGGAAATTTTGGGTGCTGTATGTTTGGTGCCAGGTGGTCACAAGAAGGTGTTGGAGGCAATGCTGCACTACCAGAAACATGCAAGTGAAAGAACACGCTTCCAGGTACAGTTTGTGCACTAGTTGTGAATTGCAAAATAAAAATGTGCAATTTTGTAAAATGGAATGGAATACAGGCTGATAAAAATGTGACAAACATGCAGTTTCTAACTGTTTTACCCTGAGACACTTCAACTTTTATAAGTCCTTTTATTACTGAATTGATTTTTGTACAGTTTCTATGAATTAAAATAATTTGTAAGCTTTCACTTATTCACCTCACACATGATTGTTAGGGTTGTGAATCTATGGAATTCCTTGCCCAGTGAAGCAGTTGAGGCTCCTTCATTACATGTTTTTAAGGTAAAGATAGATAGTTTTTTTGAAGAATAAAGGGATTAAGGGTTATGGTGTTCGGGCCGGAAAGTGGAGCTGAGTCCACAAAAGATCAGCCATGATCTAATTGAATGGCGGAGCAGGCTCGAGGGGCCAGATGGCCTACTCCTGCTCCTAGTTCTTATGTTCTTATGATCTTTTAAAAAGTAAATTGTGTCTCTGCTGGAAAGTTCATTTAGTCTGACTTAATTCTGTAACTTGGGTATTGGAAATCTTCTTTTCCTTTGTTTCCAACACGATCCATCCAATGTTTAACTTTTCTATTTCAATTGGTACCGTTTTTACTAAAGTTTGCTTTTAAGAATTGTTCTTCACCAACTTTTCTGATCTGACCATTCACTGGATTGTTCAGTAATTCTTATCTAGATTGTTCAGTAATTCTTATAAAGTTAAAAATGTTAATGCTGAAAAGTGACTTTTATCAATTGATTGGATGCTGAACAAGTAAAGGGCCTAAATGTGAAGTACTTGCTATCTGTTATAGGAGGCACGGTAGCACAGTGGTTAGCACTGTTGCTTCACAGCACCAGGGACCTGTGTTCGATTCACAGCTTGGGTCACTGGCTGTGCGGAGTCTGCACATTCTCCCCGTGTCTGCATGGGTTTCCTCTGGGTCCTCCGGTATCCTCCCAAGAGTCCCGAAAGACATGCTTCTTAGGTGAATTGGACATTCTGAATTATCCCTCAGTTTACCCATCAATATGAAGCATCATCTTATCTTTAAGAGGTAGAACAAAGGGCAATTGATCTGTGTTTTTCCATGTATTAAAGTCACAGCATATATTTTAGTGACATCCACAACATCAATGTTTAGATCTCTTGGTAATAACATGAACGGTGATGAAATTATTTGAGGAAACTTTTTGGCGGAATATGTTGATCAAAATTTCGCTTTTTGAGTAAATTGTAATAGAATTTTCTTTTCAATTGGAGATTACCACCAGAATTTTCTTTTCAATTCGAGATTACCACAAAAAACAAAAACACTTGGTTACTTCAAAGTCTGAAACCAAAGGCACGATTTAACAGCCTCGTAGCGCCTGACTTAGTGTCCGGACTAGGCCATTGATTCTTGTGAGAGGCTGTTATCTGGATTTGGCTTTTGCTGGGTGAGATCCTGATCAGCATATTTAAATGAGCCATTGGGCATTCGCCGGATCCTCCCGATGCCTGGGACCTAACTGCCTCACCTGGGGAGACCTGGTCAGGGTGCCGTTTAGTACCGGACCACTCCATCATAGACCACGGGGGTCTCCCAGGCCATTGAAGACAGCTGCTGGTTTAGCACAGGGCTAAATAGCTGGCATTTAAAGCAGACCAAGGCAGGCGAGCCGCATGGTTCAATTCCTGTACCAGCCTCCCCGAACAGGCGCCGGAATGTGGCAACTAGGGGCTTTTCACAGTAACTTCACTTGAAGCCTAATTCTGACAATAAGCGATTTTCATTTCATTTTTTTCATTTTGGTTGCTCAGGAATAGGGCAGGGTCACTCTGGCACTCCCTCTGGAACCTGAGCACCTTGGCACTGCCAGTATGCCCAGGTGATGCTGGCAGGAGGTAATGCCGGGGAAGGGGGGTGGGCGGGTGCCATGACAATAAAAGGGGGCATGGGGTGGGGGAGGTGGGGCCAGCTTCCGTACCGGAAGGGCCACATAAAAGTTGGAGGGGTGATGGGTGGGTGTCCTGAAAGGAGGGGGGCCCAAAAGGGAGGGTGGGGAGGCCTGAAAAGGGGAAACCCCTTGGGGACCCCATAATGGGGTGTCCTCACTTTGGGAGGGGTAATGCCCATGAGGGGGGGGGGGGGGGGGGGGGGGGGGTTTGAGGGCCGCTTGGGTTAAATTAGACATTGGGACATCCTTTCAAAACGGTGGATCAATCTCTCAGAAGTTGACCTCACCGGCAAGTTCAGCTTCCCACTGTGTGGGCTAGACTGGGGAGAAACTCCCAAAGGCTCAAAACAATGACTAAGTGTGGGTAAATACCAGTGTGGATCTCACCCAAAAAGCCGGTGGGAAACACCCTGCCAAACATGCCCAAAATGACACGAAGAAATTTTTTTAGTTGAATTCTTCCCGGAGAGTGGTCATGCCTCCTTTTCAGTGTACTTTTTTTTGCGTCATGCTGTGTTGTTTTCTTTTCAATTTGTGTGTCATATTTTCTCTCCTTCAGACATTAGTCAATGACTTGGACAGAAATACAGGAAGATACAAGGATGAAGTGAATCTCAAAACTGCAGTCATGTCTTTCATTAATGCTGTCCTAAGTCAAGGATCTGGAGAGGTACGAAATTTCATCTTGACTATTCAGGGGGGTTAAAATTTCATAGACTCATAGACGTTTACAGCACAGAAGGAGGCCTTTCAGCCAATTGTGTCCATGCTGGTCAACAAAGATCTGACTACACTAATCCTAATTTCCAGCGCTTGGTCCGTAGCCTTGGGGGTTATGGCAGCGCAAGTGAATATCTAAATACTTGGATGTTCTGAAAGTTTTTGACTCGACCACGCTTTCAGATAGTGTTCCAGACTCCCACCCCGTCTGGGTGAAAAAGTTTACCCTCAACTTCCCTTTTACCTTAAATTTTTTTCCCCCTGGTTATTGGAAAAAATGCCTTCCTATCCACTATTTATGTCAGTCATAATCTTATACACCTCTATCAGCACCCTCTCAACCTTCGCTGCTCCAAGGAGCTGCACCCCAGCCTGTCTAATCTTTCCTCACAGATCAGCAGCATCTTGGTAATTCTCTTCTGCGTCCTCTCTAGTGCAATCGCATCCTTCCTATAATGTGGTGACCAGAACTGCATGCAGTACTCTCGTTCTTTTATACAATTCCATCATGACCTCCCTACTCTTGTATTCTATGCCTCAGCTAATAAAGACAACTACCCCATGTGCTTTCTTATGCACCTTATCTACCTGCCCTGCCACTTCAGGATCAGTGGCTATGCACGCCAAGGTCCCTCTGATTTTCAGTATTTGCAAGGGTCCTACCATTTATAGCAGGGGTGGGCAAACTACGGCCCGCGGGCCGCATGCGGCCCGCCAAAGGTATTTCTGCGGCCCTCCAAGTCATTAAAAAAAAAAAAAAAAAATTTTTTTAATTTTTTTTTAATTAAAAAATTTTTTTTTTTTTTTTTTAAGGTTAATGGGAGGGCTGTTGGGTTACTTACTGGTATAGGGTGGATACGTTGACTTGAGTAGGATGATCATTGCTCGGCACAACGTCGAGGGCCGAAGGGTCTGTTCTGTGCTGTATTGTTCTATGTTCTATATGAGGCGCCCAGAATCATAACCAGGTGAAGTAATTATTTTACTTAATATACTATGCGGCCTTTTGTGAATTGTGAATTTTTGAATGTGGCCCTTGCACGGAAAAGTTTGCCCACCCCTGATTTATAGTGTAATCCTTTCCCTTGTTAGCCCACCCCAAGTGCATTACCTCACATTTTCTGAACTACTTGATCATACCCCCTACATTTAAATCCAAATCATTAAAATACATTACAAATAGCAGGGTCCCCAACAGAGCCCTGCGGGATTAATGTCAGTGCCCCTGATATCTTGTCCCTTGCCGCCCTCAACAGCCAGGGATACATCTCAACTGGACCTGCAGATTTATCCACTTTTAAGGCTGTTAAAACGGCAAGTACCTACTCTCTTTTTATATATTAATTTCCTCTAATATTTCACAGTGCTCCACCCTAATGTCTATACCTGCATCGTCCTTTTCCATTGTGAAGACTGATGCAAAGTATTCGTTGAGAACCCACGCCTTTCAGGCCCACATACCCATTTCATATATGATCCCTAATTGGGCCTACTTTTTCCTTAGTTATTCTCGTGCTCTTTATAGATTTTTTAAAAAACCATTTGGATTTTCCTTTATTCAACCTACCTACTTTTTCATGCACTCTTCGCTTTCTTAATTAAGTTTCCCCCTTGCACTTTTTATACTCCTACAGATACACTGCCACATTTAGCTGTCCATATCTGCCATAGCTTCCTTGACATCCAAGGTTCTCTGGTCTTGGTACCCACCTTTTTTCTTTATGGGGACGTATTTGTTCTGTACTCCATCTCTTTGAAGGTCTCTCACATCTGACATCGTTTTATCTGCAAGTAGCTGCTCCCAGTCCACTTAGGCCAAATCATATCTCATCTTAGTAAAATTAGCCTTTCCCCAGTTAAGAAATTTTATTCCTGGGTTATCATTTTCCATAACTATTCTAAATCTAATATGGTCACTATCTCTAAAATGCTCATCTACTGATATGCCTTCCACCTGCCCAAACTAATTTCAGAACATTAGGCCCAGAATTGCCTCTTCCCCAATTGGGCTTTCCATTGAATCCCTACAGTGCAGAATTCGGTTCATCAAGAGTCCACTGGTCCTCTGTGAAAGAGCCCGCTCTTCCACCTTATTCCTGCAAATCTGTGCATTGACCACAGCCAAACCATTTAAATTGCACATCTTTGGACACGAGTCAATTTGCCATGGTGAAACCACCTAACCTGCATATTCTTAGACTATGGGAGGAAACTGGTGCACCCGGAGGAAGCCCAAGTAGACACTGGGAGAACGCGCAAACTCCACACAGACGGCCAAGACTGGAATGGAACCTATGTTCCTGGGGCCATGAGGCAGCAGTGCTAATCACTGTTCCACCTTTCTATGCGCTAGCTAAAAATGTTCTCCTGGATGCAATTTAGGAATTTTGCTCCTTCCCTACATTGCATACTAAAACTATCCCAATTAACATTTGGGCCGTTAAAATCTCGTAGTGTTACTGCCGCCTTATTCCTACACATTTCTAAAATTAGAAAATTGATTAATGTGGTGCAAAACGGGCTGATAGCAATTCAGCCCATTTTATACTCTGCCCATCATGCATCGGCTTATCTGGGTGCAGTGTGGTGTGGTTTGCTATTCACTCATTACACACTATTGCCGTTGACCAAGTTCTACACCCTCCCCATTTACTGTTTAGATTTTTAAACCTTCATGCAGAAAGGAAAATCTGTTATAGCACTGTTTATTTTGTTTCAATAGGAAAGTCTCGATTTTAGAGTACATCTTCGATACGAATTTTTGATGTTAGGTATTCAACCAGTTATTGACAAATTACGTGAACATGAAAATGCAACTTTAGACAGGTAAGTGTATTTTATTTTCGAGAATACAATTGGAAATATTTTCTGATGCCATTTTTATGCTCATTTTAATTATTTGGTAGGCATTTGGATTTTTTTGAGATGCTTAGAAATGAGGACGAAATGGAACTAGCAAAAAGATTTGATATGGTAAGTTGATGAGTTGCTGCCTGTGTTTTGTGTCTTTTCAAATATTGAAAATGAATACACTTTGTCCTGTTAACTCGTGACTGAACATATTACTTCAGATCCACATTGACACGAAGAGTGCCACCCAATTGTTTGAACTGGTTAAGAAAAAAATCAGCTATACAGATGCATATCCGCACTTTATGTCAATTCTCCATCATTGTCTCCAAATGCCATGTGAGTACTGTACAACTTTTTCATTTTGCAAAATGTTGCATTTATTTTTACAGTTGAAGAGTGAATAAAACAAAAAAAGTCTAAAACTGATCTGAAAATATAGTCAGTTTGTTTAATTAGTGTGACTTGTCAGGTAAATATTTTTTTGAAATCTGTTTAAAAGCAACCGGATGATATAGTTTGCTCCACACATTAAATTTGCTAAAACTGGATAAAGTTCCAAAGTAACAATATGTACCACGTTTCTTTTATTACAGTAATGTCGTTGGCTACCTAGCCCTTTTTATCAACTAGTTGTACCCAATGCAGAAGCCTCAGTAATATAACTATTCAAGTTTGTTGTGGACTATTTTTGAATAGTATTCTCTCACTTTATTCATTACTGATCTTACCCTTTTCTTTGATTACTTTTGGAACTGGTTTGTGAATTCTGCTCTTGGATTCCATTCCACTTTAATAGTTGCCTCCCTTTTCCCACCCTCCCCCACCCAGATAAGCGAAGTGGAAACACTGTACAATATTGGCTACTGCTAGATCGAATATTGCAGCAGATAGTTTTACAGAATGATAAAGGGCATGATCCTGATGTTACTCCTCTAGACAATTTCAATGTGAAGAATGTTGTTAGAATGTAAGTATGGTTCCTTTATAGTTATATAGTATTAGAGCAGGGGTGGGCAAACTACGGCCCGTGGGCCGCATGCGGCCCGCCAAAGGTCTTTATGCGGCCCACCAAGTCATTAAAAAAATTTTTTAAAATTTTTTAAATTTAAAAAAAAAAATTTTTTTTTTTTAAGGTTAATGGGGGGGGGGGGGGGGGGGGGGGCTGTTGGGTTACTTACTGATATAGGGTGGATACGTTGACTTGAGTAGGGTGATCATTGCTCGGCACAACATCGAGGGCCGAAGGGCCTGTTCTGTACTGTACTGTTCTATGTTCTATATGAGGCGCCCAGAATTATAACCAGGTGAAGTAATTATTTTACTTAATATACTATGCGGCCCTTTAGAATTGTGAATTTCTGAATGTGGCCCTTGCACGAAAAAGTTTGCCCACCCCTGTATTAGAGCATCTTCCTAGTGAAGAATATCACTTGTGAAGAATATTATGTTCTCTGTGCTAAACCTTTATTACGACCTTTTGTAATCAATGTTCAATGTAAATAGGTTGGTTAATGAAAATGAAGTCAAGCAATGGAAGGAACAAGCAGAAAGAATGCGAAAAGGTGCGATCATTATTCACTTGAGAAATCTAGTGTTTTTAACTTATTTTGCTTTGATGGGTACTGTTCAGTAATCTGACTAGCTTTAAATGTAATTCTACCTCTCCCACCATATTTTCTTCTGTCTTCTCTTATTTATAATGCTGACTGTTATCGAGTCTGTTTTTTCATAGGAATCCTTATTCCCAATAACTTCATGAGTAGCAATTCTTCATGTGTAAACTTAGACTGTGAGCAGGAATAGATTGTTCAACATGTAGGTAATCATAGCCAACCTGATGTCCATATATATTCTATTTATATACCCTCCAACAGGAGTGTGAATAGCAACCATGAGTGGGACCCCATGACTGACTATTCTCCTCCTATCAGTATCTCAAGGCTGCTGAGGATAAGTGTAGCCCTCTAAAACTGCACCATTTGAGACCAGCTAACCCTGATCAGAGCAGAATTTGAATCTGAGATCCTGTGTGGGCACTTTGTTTTGGTAGGGTTTGGGTTTTCTATCAAGCTTGGCAAACACGCCGAACATTATTTTGATAAAATTCAATTAATGGGAGCTATTGTTTTAAGAGAGGTTGTGGTTGTTTGTGCTGGTCAAGAATCTCCAACAGATCTCTTTTTGGTTATAGAGCACAATGAGCTACAGCAAAAGCTAGAGAAAAAAGAGCGGGAATGCGAAGCTAAGACACAGGAAAAGGAGGAGATGATGCAAACACTGAATAAGATGAAAGAAAAACTGGAAAGAGAATCTCAGGAGCACAAAGCTGCCAAGAAACAGGCAGTTGATCTTATGGCCCAGATCCAGGATCTAAGCAATGCAAGTTTCTACACGTTGTTAAGCATGTTTTATCACTTGTTCAACGTAAACATTACCACATTGGGTACTTTCTTTACAATATGTTCAGTTAGTTGTGGTACATGGTTGAAAAACCACATATATCAAATTTGACTGTGGAGATGTGTTGAGAACGTGAATATATTGATTGGTATGGCTACCATTTACCACAAAAGTGTCTGAAGTAGATGGTGTTAAAACATGGAGAGCACTTTGCCTAATGCTGTCTTTGCAATTTTGCTTCAATTTTAGAGAGCAAGGTATTCTGGAGTTCCTGGCGGCCCCCTTTCAACACCTGGAGCCCCTGGTGGTCCAATGTCGCCTTCTGCACTTCTGTCAGTAGGTGATGTCCCTCCTCTTCCAGCAACACCACCACTAGGTGGATTTGTGCCACCACCACCCCCACCACCACCCCCTCCCCCAGGCGGACCACCTCCACCTCCAGGTCTGTCACTATTGGGTGGTATTCTACCTCCTCCTGGAGCCCCATTGGGTCCAGGACTCAAGAAGAAAAATATTCCACAACCGGGAAATGCTTTAAAGTCCTTCAACTGGTCCAAGTTACAAGAGGTGAGTTATACACAATTAACATTATAAGTAACAGTAGGATATACCATTTTTGGTTTTAATAATCTTGTCTAATGAGAATTAAGTAAAATTGTTTTATTTGCATTGACTGAAATTATTTAGATTTTACTGAACTGTTAGTCTTCCTAATATTTCCATTTTTCAAATTAAGACCTATGGTAGGTAGGCTTACAATATGTATGCAATTACATGACCTGTGTTCAACAACAAATTGAAAATATGTAACAAGAAACAGCAAACTATAATTTTTGAACAACGATGATCTGCATTTTGAACTTTTCATCAGAATTAAAGTTTTTGAATTGCTTTTTATAGAACAAACTTGCAGAAACAATCTGGACAGAAATTGATGATTTGAATGTTTTCAAAGTACTTGACTTGGAAGACATCGAGAAAACATTTTCTGCTTACCAAAGGCAACAGGTAACTAACCTAAATGAAGTTCAGAAGCTGGAGCAAACATTGGCATAAAAGAGAGCGCATAAAGCCATGTGTTGACCAAATCAATTCTTAATAAATTATTTATGGTCAAATAAATGTGTTTACATTGTTCTGTTTCTCAGCAGCAGATTGGATTACTGTGAAATATATAGGCCAGATTTCTTTGGCCGTTCACTGGCGACGGAATTCTCTGTTCCTGCCAGCAGCGCACCCCTACCTGCAGGTTTCCCAGTAGCGTGGAGTGGCTTCAATGGGAAATCCCATTAACAGCGTCAGGAGCAGAGGATCCCTCCGCCAGCAAACAGCACACTGCCTCCCATGCCGAGAAACATGCGGCTGGGAGACCGGAGAATCCCGCCCATAGTATCTATGTATTAGCAATGGAACAATACATTTCTTTAATAATATTTAGCAATTAATGCAACATGTTCATTGTAATAATAGATGGACTAGTTATCCAGCATACTTCCAATAATTCAGCAGAGTCAGCAGCATGATCTAAACTTTGTTTAGAATGCCTACCAGAAAGACAGCAGATTGATACTGTGCCAAATTTCAATGCTGCAGATAAGCTGAGGAGGTTCAACAGACTCATGTTGTTGTGTTCAATGGAGGCATGAATTTATTTTTTTTGAATGGGGACTAATGGCAATACAGCAAGGGTCACTAGATTGGTCCCTGGGATAAGAGGGCTGCCCTACGATGGAGGTTAAGTAAATTGGGGTGCATATTCTCTGGTGTTTAGAAGAATGAGAGGCGGTCTCATTGAAACTGACACAATTCTGAGATGATTTGATGGGACGGGCACTGAGAAATTGTATCGCTTAGGGATCCTAAACACAGGGACTCTGCCTCAAGATAAGGGGCCAATCATTTAGGACTGTGGTTAGGAAAAATTACTTCACTCAGTGTTGTAAATCTTTGGAGCGCTCTGCACCAGAGAATTGTGAATGCTCTATAATTGAAGGGTGGGATAGACCGATTTTTGATCTCTCAGGGAAATGGGGTGTGCGCGGGAACATGGAGCTGAAGCTCAAGATCAGCCGTGATCATATTGAATGGTGGAGTAGGCTTGACTGACCGTATGGTCTACTCCTATTTCTTGTATTCTTGTGAAAGACTAGATTCTCTGCATGCTGAGCCATTGATGAGGACTAATTAATCAGAGATCCTCACTGAAAGAGGGAAACTAGTGGAAATCTCTTTATGCTCAGAGTTGGTAGAGCATCAAAGTATTTGTGACAGAGATCGTTGCACCTTTTTAAAGGCATGAACAAACAGTGAAGCAGAAGAATCTACTGGGCCACAGAGAATAGGACAATGTAATTAGTTCTGCGCTGCTCTGGGCAAAGAGACACAAAAAGCTTCTCATTCTAGACTTGCTATATTTCCATGCATTTTGAATTTCAAGCGTATTCTTTTCTTCTGCTTAAAATGTTTTCAACATGGTGTGAATCGCCTTTTGCAAGAAGTACTGGTATTGCAGAAATGTAGATATGACATTTTTAAATTGACTCTGATTTGCATGCTATAGCTTGTTGCTTTATAATGAACAATATTACTGCTTATTGCCCAACACACTCAAGACACTCTTAAACCCTTTCAGCAATATGGGCATGTTTCCAAGCTGTAGTAAAAATTACTAAAATGGTGTTAGTTTTCACTGGATTTAAGTGTTACAAATTTAAATTGTCCCTTACGATCATTTTAAATTTCATATCCATTTTGCCATTCTGTGAACAGACTATATTTGAAATATGTAGTTTGATTATTATTATTTAGGTTCTGAATGAACATGCACTCATCCGTAACTTTTACTGTGCCTGAGCTTTCTTGTAATGGTGAAAGGGTTAACTTTGGCAGATGGCATTCTTGCTTGATGCACACCCATCTCCAATCACATTTTTGTTTTGAAAATTCTTTACGTTACTGTGCTGTGTCTTATTTTATTTCCCATTTTTGCAACAATCACTGAACTGCATTTTTTTTATTGCTATTAACTGATGCTACCTGTTATCCTCCTTTTGCCTTTGGCCTGCATTTAGGACTTCTTTCTGAGCAATCATTCCAAACAGGTAAGCATGCGCTTTAATAAAGCGGAAGGAGTCTACTTATGTATAAATCTCAGCATAAGGTTTTTAACGGTGAAAATGCACGTTGAAGTTAGTTTTGGTAGAGAGCATATGTCACTGGTTTTATTGAGAATGTTCAGCTGTACATTTGTATGTACAGCTGATTGAATGGCGGAGTGGACTCGATGGGCCGAATGGCCTTACTTCCACTCCTATGTCTTAAGGTCTTATGGTATGGTAACAGGTCAATTCATGCAATATTTTACAATCGAGTGAAAACATTGCAACGGTATAAATAGAACTGAATAATTTATCAGGGCACATAATCAATGTTACTTCTGCAACCTAATTTTTGAATAATTTGGAATTCGAATGTTGTACAGATTAACTTTGTTTTATTAAAAGTTATTGGAGACAATGTCTCTGATATTTGTTTAATGAAGTACAATTTAATTACAGCAACATGCATTATGATCAGTGATAGTATTAGCAAAATCTGTGCAAAGTTAATTAATAAAACCTAGATTAACTTCATAAGTGCTCATAAATGATGGTGAACTCTTGTGCTTTGCACCTAATCTTTCTGAAATGCAAAAGTTCCAAATTTTAGTTTATGAACAAGTTATTGGTCATACTGAACGTGCATTTACGGAAGGAAGGATGTGACCATTTAAAATGCTAAATGTAGAATTTATTACTGCATTTGGACTTGTTATATATTCTACATTGAACCACCGATTTCTGAAATTATACAACTATTGAATATGATATAAAGGCCTTGTGTACAATTACATTCATTAAAGATCCATATATGTAGATGCTCCTGAATTTACTCAAATCTTTAACCATTCTTCGTGTCTGAGCCTAGACATTGTTGGTTAATTCTGCAAGCACCTCTGAAGGCTATCTCTGACACTCATCCAGTGTCTACCCTTGCACACTTTTGAGCAAGGGTCAGAGGAGTCATCAGGAATGAATTCTAACTTGATTTTTTTCCCCCCTCATCAGGGATGCAAAGCTAATTGTTCCAGTTAATACCTATCACCATGGCATCGATTATCCAAGACCTTTATGGTCTTCATACTTGTGTTTCAAATTAGATAGTTTATTTACAGATACTTGCAATATTTTAAAATAATATTTTGCTAAATTCTACAAAAATTGCTTTGTAATTTATATCAATACTGGCAGCAACTACTTAGTTGTCACCCGCAATTAGTCAAGCTGAGGAAATATTCTGCGACTGTTTTAGAATTTCTGTCAGAATTTTATCTATTCCTGTCCCTAAATCTAATCTAAAACTTTGATCTGAAGTGAGTAACTAGGCCAATTCACTAAGGTCATACTTAGCTTGGTGAGAATACATTGGTCAATGGGACTATCTTTATTTTGAAAAATAAATCGACATCCAGAGCTAACTTTCTTTGGAAATATCCTTAACTATTTTTACCTTTTTAAGTCTCAAAACGTTTATAGAACTATCCAAATGACTAGAAACAGTTCGATTTGATACTCCAAATTTATTGACAAACATGCTATGAATGTGGCCGCATGAATAGAGCTTTACCTGGGCAATTAAATATTCTGATAGCGCATTTCAGTTTATTTACTATTGTAAACATGTTTGGCCTACAGAAAGAAACAGAAGCCAATGAAGATTCCTTTAATTCCACCAAGAAAGTCAAAGAACTGTCAGTAATTGATGGAAGAAGAGCCCAGAATTGCAATATTCTTCTATCCAGGTAATTATTTTATAACAAATTACAAGAAACCATGAAGCTGTTTATAATTGACTTGTACATTTCTAATAAATTATGAAAAGGTTTATAAGCGATTACTATCACTCAGTACTTAATTATTCAACCTATTATACATGAAGAAACTGTAAAATGTTACTAGCATAACATAGGCACAAACACAACGTAGAACAGTTGTGGACATCTTGACCAACTTCAGTAGCAATGTCCAGATTGGTGAGACAATTTTAAGACTTATCTTTTCAGTTGGTGTGAAAGTGTTACAGCATTACATTAACTCCGAAACATAGTATAAACCTACTTCACCCACTCCCCAGAAACTCCAATCCTGATTTGGAGAACCCATCCTGCCTGCCCGTTGCTGGGTTTAGATAGAAACATTTCTCCAGAATAGTCACCTCGGGGCTTTTGTATCCTTGGCACCTGAAATGCCACTGCTCATAATGTGCTTTGAAATCAAGTAAAAGTTTTGTTGATGCTCGCTTTTCTATCAATTTTTCCTCTTCAACACTGACGAGGTACTGCACTTGCAAACGCAAAACAGTTGAACTTGAGCATCATCTCAATAATGGTGCAATAACGTGTGAGTGTAGACACAGTAGTGACTACAATTCAAGAGTACTTAATTGGCTGTAAAATGCTTTGGGATGTTCTAAGGTTATGAATGGCACAATATTAATGCAAGTTTGATCAGTAAGTTTGCAGATGACACAAAAATTGGCGGTGTGGTAAATAGTGAGGAGCAAAGCCTTAGATTACAGAATGATATAGACATGCTTGTTAGATGGGCAGTACAGTGGCAAATGGAATTTAATTCTGAAACGTGAGAGATAATGCGGCACGGTGACAGTGGTTGGGACTGCTGCCTTACAGCACCAGGGACGCAGGTTCAATTCTGAACTTAGGTGAGTGACTGTGTGCAGTTTGCACATTCTTCCCGTGTCTGCATGGGTTTCCTCTGGGTGCTCCAGTTTCCTCCCACAGTCCAAAGACCTGCAGGTTAGGTGGACTGAAAATGCTAAATTGCCCCTACGTGGGTTACTGGGGTAGGGCGGGGAGTGGGCCTTGGTAGGATGAGCTTTCAGTGGGTTGGTGCTAACTCAATGGGCTGAATGACCTTTGTTCAATGATTTTGGGAGGACTAACAAGGCAAGGAATATACAATGAATGGTAGGACCTTAGAAAATACAAAAAAGCAGAGGGACCTTGATGTGCATATCCATAGATCCCTGAAGACAGCAGGACAAGTAGATAAGGTGGTTAAGGAGGCATATTGGATACTTATTAACTGGGGCATAAAATATTTTAAAAAATAAATTTAGTGTAACCAATTCATTTTTTTCCAATTAAGGGGCAATTTAGTGTGTTCAGTCCATTACCCTGCACATCTTTGGGTTGTGGGGTGAAACCCACACAAATACTGGGAGAATGTGCAAACTCCACACGGACAGTGTCCCAGAGCCAGGCTCGAACCTGGGACCTCGGTGCCGTGAGGCAACAGGGCTAACCCACTGCGCCACCGTGCTGCCCAACTGTGGCATAAAATATAAGAGCGGGGAGATTATGATGGATCTGTATAAATCGCTTGTTAGGTCACAGCTGGAGTACTTGTGTGCAGTTCTGGTCGCCACACTATAGAAGGAAGTGATTGCACTGGAGAGGGTGTAGAGGAGATGAACCAGGATATTGCCTGGGCTGGAGTGTTTCAGCTGTCGAGTGACCAGATAGGCTGGGATTGTTTTCCAAGGAGCAGAGAAGACAGAGAGGGGACCTGATTGAGGTGTATAAAATTATGAGGGGCATAGATACGGTGGATAGGAAGGAACATTTCCCCTTAGCGGAGGGGTCAGTAACCAGGGGGCTTGGATTTAATGTAAGGGGCAGGAGGTTTTGAAGGGTTGTGAGGAAAATCTTTTTCACTGCCGGGGGGGGGGGGGGGGGGGTGTGGAAGGTGGAATCTGGAACTCTCTGCCTGAAAGGAAAGGGTGGTAGAGACAGGAACCCTCCCAATACTTGAGAGGTATTTGAGTGAGCACTTATGCAGGAGCATGCAAGGCTATGGACCAAGTCCTGGATAATGGGAGTAGGTACTTGATGGCCAGCAAGGAAATGATGGACCAAAGGGCCTCTTTCCATGCTGTAAAAACTATGACTCTAAGTTCTTTATTTCTTTCTCTCTCTGCTGCAATTGTTTTTGGCACTCTAATTTTCGGGGCAGCATGGTAGCATGGTGGTTAGCATCAATGCTTCACAGCTCCAGGGTCCCAGGTTCGATTCCCGGCTGGGTCACTGTCTGTGCGGAGTCTGCACGTCCTCCCCGTGTGTGCGTGGGTTTCCTCCGGGTGCTCCGGTTTCCTCCCACAGTCCAAAGATGTGCGGGTTAGGTGGATTGGCCAGGCTAAATTGCCCTTAGTGTCCTAAAAAAATAAAATAAAAAAATAAATAAAATAATGTTAATGGGGGTTGTTGGGTTACTGGTATAGGGTGGATACGTGGGCTTGAGTAGGGTGATCATTGCTCGGCACAACATTGAGGGCCGAAGGGCCTGTTCTGTGCTGTACTGTTCTAATTCTAATTCTAATTTTATTGCTGGCTGTGACAGTGTAACCCACTGATGCTTGCAGAAACAGTCACAATTTAAATTAAGAATATTTTGTATTTCACACCCTAATATTAAGATTTATATCTCACTGAGGTTTGTGTTATGCGGCACGGTGGCTCAGTGGGTAGCACTGCTGCTTCACAGCGCCACGACCCGGGTTCGATAGTGATCTCGGGTGACTGTGTGGAGTCTGCACGTTCTCCCCGTTTGTGCGTGGGTTCCCTCCGGGTGCTCCGGTTTCGTCCCACAGTCCAAAGATGTGCAGGTTAGGTGGATTGGCCATGCTAAATTGCCCTTAGTGTCCAAACTTGCCCTTAGTGTTGGGTGGGGTTACTGGGTTATGGGGATAGGGTGGAGGTGTGGGCTTGGGTAGGGTGCTCTTTCAAAGAGCTGGTACAGACTTGATGGGCCGAATGGCCTCCTTCTGCATTGTAAATTCTATGAAATAATTTGAGCTTGTCAGAAAGATATAATCATGCGGGTTTTAATCTACATATAGGCTGGAAACAATCATGTGGGCAATGGTAGCCTGGATGATAAATTCATGAAAGGTTTTTAGGATAGTTTCTTAGAACAGCACATCCTGGCACCAACCAGATGTGGTATTGTAGGACGGGGTAGGATGAATTCCTGACCTCATAGTGAAGGCGTCCCTCACAGCAATCATAATATGACTACATTTTTCATTCAATTTGAGGGAGTGAAGAGTGTTTAAGACTAGCTTTTTAAACTTAAATAAGGCTAATTATGAAAACAGAGCTATCTAAAGTGAACTGGTAAATTAGGTTATGGGATAGATCAATCGGGATGCAGTGGCAGACATTTAATGGGATATTACAGAATGCACAATGGATTATTCCAAAGAGAGAAATTCTCGAGAAAGAGGACCCACCACCCGTAGTTAACTAAAAAAAAAATAAAGACTGTAGAAAAGGCACACAATTGTGCAAAATGGATGGCAGTTCAGAAGTTTGGACAGAATATAAAAACAGCAAAGCGTGACTAAAAGATTCATAAGAAGGGGAAATTAGAGTATGAGAGAAAACTAGCTTGAAATATGTAGATATGTTGAGCGTTGCTGTTAGTATTTAAAACAAAGTGAGTACTGGTCCAATAGAAAGCAAGTCTGGGAATTAATAATGGAAAATAAGGAGATGGCAGATGAACTCAACAGATGTTTTGCAATGATCTTAAACACAGAAGATGCAAGTAGCATCCCAGAAATAGCTATAAATTAGAAAATGGAACGTAGGGGGAAGTCAATAAAATTTTATAATCAGCAGGGAAGTGGTGCTGAACAAATTGTTGTAGCTATGGGATGACAATCCCCAGGTCGATACACTTCATCCTAGGATCTTAAAGAAGTGACTGGTGAGATAATTGACGTGTTGGTTTCAATTTTCCAAGTTCCCTAGATTTAGGGATGGTTCCATTGGAAAATAGTAATGTAGCTCCTTTATTCAAAAGGCGAGGGAGACAAAAAGCAGGAAAGTACAGGCCACAGCTTCACATCTGTCATAGGGAAAATGTTAATAAAGACATTATACCAGGGCACTTGGATAAATTTAAGATAACTAGGCAGACTCAACACAGTTTTTTTTTGTTTAACCAATTGATTGGAGTTCTTTGAAGAAGTGACGTGCTGTGGATAAAGGGGATCAGGTAGATGTACTGTACTTGGATTTTAAAAAGGCATTTGGTAAAGTGCCACAAAAACGCTTATTGTGGAAAATAAAGGCTCATGCTGTGGGGAGGGTAACATATTGGCATAGAGTCAGAGTACAGAAGGGACCCTTCGGCCCATCAAGTCTGCACCAACAAAACTACACTAGATCCACACTCCCACTTTCCAGCACTTTGCAGTAGCCTTGAATGTTATGACGTTTCAAGTGGTCATCAACGTACCTTTTTAAAAGTTGAGGTTGTCAGCCTCTACTACCCTCCCAGGCAGTGCATTCCAGACTCCCACCAGGAAGTCTATGCCATAACTGATGACGGCAAGTGTCCCAAATGCCACCTTAACTACCCTATTAATCTGTTCTGTTGCCTTCAGGGATCTCTGGACAAACACACCAAGATCCTACTGTTTCGTTGAATATCCCCTTGTCTTATTATTCCTTCCAAAGTGCATTACATAGAACAGTACAGCACAGAACAGGCCCTTCGGCCCTCAATGTTGTGCCGAGCCATGATCACCCTACTCAAACCCACATATCCACCCTATACCCTTAACCTTACTTTTTTTTTATTAGGACACTACGGGCAATTTAGCATGGCCAATCCACCTAACCCGCACATCTTTAGACTGTGGGAGGAAACCGGAGCACCCGGAGGAAACCCACGCACACAGGGGGAGGACGTGCAGACTCCACACAGACAGTGACCCAGCCGGGAATCGAACCTGGGACCCTGGAGCTGTGAAGCATTTATGCTAACCACCATGCTACCCTGCTGCCCCATTACCTTGCACTTCTCAGGGTTAAATTCCATCTGCTGCTGATCTGCCCACCTACCAACCCTGTATCTCTTTGCAACCTAAGACCTTCTTTCTCGCTATTAAGCACCCTGCCAATCTTTGTGTCATCCACAGACTTGCTTGTCATCTCTTTTCCCCTCCACCCCCAATTCTCATCCATATTGTTTACATGTATCTCACAAGCAATAAGGGACCTAGCACTGACCCTTGCGGTATGCCACTGACCACCGGCCTCTACACAAAAACAGCTTTCTACCACCACTCTCTGTCTCCTACTACTAGGCCAGTTACCCTGGATCCCATGTGCTTTTACCTTCATCCATGTGGGATCTTGTCAAATGCTTTGTGGAAATCCATATAAACTACAACAACTGCACTACAAAATAGGAGGCCATTTGGCCCATCAAGTCAGAAAGAGCACGCAACCGTGGCCTGTTCCCCTGTCCTACTCTGTAGCCCTATAATCCCACCTAACATGCATTTTTTTGGACACTGGGACAATTTTATCACGGCCCTCATCCACACAGCTGATCACCACCTCTAAAATTCAGTCAAATTTGTTAGGCATGACTTCCCTCTGCAAAACCATCCTGACTATCCCTGATCAAACCTTGCTTCTCCAAGTGATGATTGATTTTCTACTTCAGAACTTTCTCCAACCGTTTCCCTACCACTGATGTGAGATGCTAGTGATTCGAAACAAACCTGTTGGACTTAAACCTGATTGTAAGACTTCTTACTGTGCCCATCCCAGTCCAACGTCGATATCTCCACATCACAGATGTGAGACTCACTGGTCTGTAATTCCCTGGATAATCTCTACCACCATTCTTGAAATGTGGGACCACAACGTCCTCCAGTCCTCTGGCACTTCCCCTGTGGCCAGAGAGAAATTAAAAGTTAGGGTCAGAGTCCTGTAATTTCCTCCCTTGACTTCCACAGCAGCCTGGAATACAACTCATTCAGACCTGAAGATTTGTTCACTTTTAAGCCTGCCAAAACTTCTAGTGCCTCCTCAGAGCTGTTCAAGAACCTTGCAGTCCCTCCCCCCTGAATTCTTTACCGACATCTTCCCCCTCCCAAGTGAAGCAGACGTGAAATATTCATTTAACACCCTACCAATGTCCTCCGGCTCCAGGCGCAGATTACCCCCTTGGTTTCAAATAGGCTCTACTCTTCCCTAGTTATCTTCGTCCCCTTCTTGGGATTCTCCCTAATACTACCCGTCAATGCTTTTATTTCCCTGCTACACCCACAAAGCTTTGTTTCAAGACCCTTCCAAGGTATCGTCCCTCCTTACTGCAGCAACTGACTTCTTTAATAATGCAACATTACCACCTCTTTTACACCCTCCCCTGAAGATCCTACATGCCGGAATGTTGAGTTGCTAGTCCTGCCCCTCCTTTAACCACTTCTCTGATGGCAAAAATATCACAATTCCACATGTCAATATATGCGCTTAACTCATTAGTCTTCCCTATAAGTCTGCCTTTTGGGGCAGCACGGTAGCACAAGTGGATAGCACTGTGGCTTCACAGTGCCAGGGTTCCAGGTTCGATTCCCCACTGGGTCACTGTCTGTGCGGAGTCTGCACGTTCTCTCCGTGTCAGCGTGGGTTTCCTCCGGGTGCTCCGGTTTCCTCCCACAGTCCAAAAATGTGCAGGTTAGGTGGATTGGCCATGGTAAATTGCCCTTATGACCAAAAAGGTTTGGAGGGGTTATTGGGTTACGGGGATAGGGTGGAAGTGAGGGCTTAAGTCGGTCGGTGCAGACTTGATGGGCCGAATGGCCTCCTTCTGCACTGTATGTTCTATAATACTCCTCGCTTTAGAGCAGAGGCCATTCAGCCTCGCTGACTCCCTTGGAACTCAACATGACTGAACTCCCTCTGTCTCGGTTCCTTTGTGCCCCTATTCTATTAATGCTCTGAATTCCCTTCCCTCTGCACAACTAGTTTAAACTCCTAATAACATTAGGAAATCCACCAGCAAGGATATTGGTCCCATTCTGGTTCAGGTGCAGACCATCCCGCTTGTACATGTCCCACCTTCCCCAGAAACTATCATAGTGATCGAGGAATCTAAAGCTCTCCCTCCTGCAACAACTCATGAGCCACTCATTCATCTGCCCTATTCTTCTATTTCTGTACTCGCAAGCAATGTGGCACTGGGAGTAATCCAGAGATTACAACCTTTTGAGGTCCTACTCTTTAATCTGCTGCCCAGCTTCTGCTGCCCAGCTCCCTGAATTCTTGATGCAAGACCTTATTCTTTATTCTATTGTATCGTTCACAACAACGTGCACCATGACCTCTGGCTTATCACCCTCCCCTTTAGGATGCCCTGAAGCTGTTCAGGGACATCCTGACTTGGCCCCAGGGAGGCCACACATGACCCTGGAGTTACATCTGTGGCTACGGCTACAGAATCCCCTATCTGTTCCCATAACTAATGAATCCCCTCTCACTATTGCTCTTCCTTCCTCCTTCCCCTCCTGTACAGTCAGGCTGTTAAGGAACCAGCTTCCAAAATAGAAAACTGATCAGAGAGCAGGACCGCAGGGGACTCCTGCACTAAATGCATATTTCTCTTGAACTGCCTGATGGTCACCCTTCTTTCCTCCAGTCCCGAACTGCGGTGTGACCACCTCTTTAAATATGCTACCCACGTAACTTCCAGCCTTGCGGAGTGTCACAGTGCCTCCAGCTGCTGCTGGAATTCCAGTTTCTGCAGTTGGGAGCACTTGTTGCTTCACATGTCATTAAGGTTGCTGGTATGGTCCATGATTCAATGGCAGGTCACATATTCGGCTGTTCTCACCTGCCATGTCTTGAACTTAATCGCCTGGAGTATTGTGTCCCGTTTTGGTCTCCTTATTTAAGGAAGAATGTGGTGCCATTGGATGCAGTTCAGACGAGAGTCACCAGATTGATTCTGGGGATAAAAGGGTTGACGTATGTCACGAGAATGTCGCTTTAAGAAATGTTTGGCTGCCCATGTTGCTGCAGTGATGTCAGAGTGTGGGTGGAGCTGAGCTCTGGCTCTGCTTTTTAGTTTCACTTTGAGAAAAGCTTGGGTGTGTCTGTCCTTTTGGTTTCGTTTTTCAGTGTGTTGCAGCTGAAGTCAGACAAAGCAGCTGTACTGTTGATCTCTGCCATGAAGGACTATCTCTGAATCATTTGGTGAATTCAGAAGTATAAATGTTTTCAGTAATGAATGTAAATCTGATGTGCTTCTGTTTGAAGGTTTGTTAAGTCTTCTAGGTGTTAAAAGGACAGCATACAGATGACTTAGAGTTGTATTCTTTGAGGGGGGGTGTTTGATTTACTGGTTGCTAAGATGTTCACTGTTTGTTTTAGAAAGGTTGACTTGAGGTCATAGAATAAACATTGTTTTGTTTTAAAAAAAATACTGGTCCATTTCTGCTGTACCATACCTGTAGAGTGAGCAGTGTGCTCCCCCGTACCACAATCTATTAAAAGTTGTGGGTCAGGTGAACTCCATGATACACTTTGGGATTCTATAAACCCTGACCCATAACACATATGAGGAGAGATTGAACAGTTTGGGCTTATACTTGCTGGAGTTCAGAAGAATGTGAGGGGATCTTATCGAGATATATGAAATACTACGAGGGATTGATATAGTAAACATAGACCAAATGTTCCCCCTTTTGGGGCAATCTAGAATGAGAGGTCGTAGATATTGGTTGAGAGGTGGTAAATTTAAAAGTGAGGAGGAGGAGGAACTACTGGCAGAGAGTGGTGGAGTCTGAATCATTAAATGGTTTCAAGAAGGCGATAGATATATTTCTGATTTAAAAAAAAAAAAAAAAAGAATTGTGGGCGGCATGATGGCACATTTGGTCTGCTGCCTCACGGCGCTGAGGACCCGGGTTCAATCCCGGCCCTGGTTCACTGTCTGTGTGGAGTTTCCAAATTCTCACCGTGTCTGCGTAGATCTCACCTCCACAACCCAAAGATGTGCAAG
Organism: Scyliorhinus canicula; assembly: GCF_902713615.1. Taxonomy (NCBI): domain Eukaryota; kingdom Metazoa; phylum Chordata; class Chondrichthyes; order Carcharhiniformes; family Scyliorhinidae; genus Scyliorhinus; species Scyliorhinus canicula. Next base: position 65,011,022 of record NC_052147.1, read on the forward strand.
GTAGGTGGATTGACCATGCTAAATTGCCCCTTTGATTTTAAAAATAAAATGGATTAAAGAGATAGAGGCAACAGGCATGGAGATGGATTTGAGACCAGGAAGAAATCAGCCATGATCTGATTGAATGGCAGAGCAGCTCGAAGAGCTGAATTGCCTACTTCTCCTATTTCCTATGTATTTTGTCTTACTTGCTAACTTTTCAAATTACTTTGTCTTAAAAAATGATCCTCTTGCCTTACCTCGGTGTCCTTTTCTAGTTCTACTTCGGCTTATTTATCCTTGTATTATTATAATTGCTTATCACTTGCCTTTATTAAGATGGCTCTGACTTTTACTTACCCCTGGTGCTTCTCAGTTTTGTTTTTCAACCAGAATTGACTGCAGGATACCATTTTCTGACTCAAGATAGAATATTGGCTTACTAACAGGAAAGAGTAGGCATAAATAGATCATTTTCTGGTTGGCTGTATATAACGAATGGAGAACCACCAGGATCAGTGTTGGGGACTGTAGAAGTCAGGTATTTTAAATACACTTAATATAGGTAAGAAGGCTGTTTAAAGCATAAATATTAAATCCCAGTTTTAAAATGAAAGAAACATACAACTTCCAAACTCAGACATGAGTTTGGGAAACACAGAACCACTGATAAAAACATCACATTCTTTCAAGGGCATGGGCTGAATCCCATGGGCTGTAAGGTGGAATCATTAAAGGCTCCATTGTTCTGATTTCAGGCCACTTGTGATAACAGCCTGAACCACATTCCATAACGTATGCAAGCCGAAACATTTTAGACTGTGTAAAAAAAACAGTTTATGATGAGATGACATAACGTCTTAGTTGTTGCAGATAAGCAACAATTGGAAGTGGCGTTGCATCGTGAGGATGGACGACTTGTTATCAAATCAAATGTGTTTTGAATATAGCTTAAACCAATTAGGATTATATTGGGGTGTGATCGGATCGCTTAAGACAGATATGAAATAGTATATCCATGGATGATTTGGCCACCATTTTAGACAGAAAGACAGAAAGAGACAAGACAGAAAGAGACGGAGAGAAAGAGACAGGAAAGAGACAAAGAGAACAAGACAGAAAGAGAGAGAGAGAGAAAGTAAAGGAAGAGAATTAGAAAAGAGTTCTGTATTCCTATTTCATTTTCATACTTTGACTTCAGCCTTTGAATTTTAAAGTTGTGTTCAGGCTATTGTCTCAGAAGATAATTCCTGTGATTCTTTGAAGAAAATCAAATTGTCTACAAACTACCTTTTAAATGAAATTCAAGTTGTAACCAATGAACTTCAAATAAAAGGTAGTTTGTAGACAATTCGATTTTCTTCAAAGAATCACAGGAATTATCTTCTGAGACAATAGCCTGAACACAACTTTAAAAGTCAACGGCTGAAGTCAAAGTATGAAAATGAAATTGGCCTGAAATCAGAACAGTGGAGCCTTTAATGATTCCACCTTACAGCCCATGGGATTCAGCCCATGCCCTTGAAAGAATGTGATGTTTTTATCAGTGGTTCTGTGTTTCCCAAACTCATGTCTGAGTTTGGAAGTTGTATGTTTCTTTCATTTTAAAACTGGGATTTAATATTTATGCTTTAAACAGCCTTCTTACCTATATTAAGTGTATTTAAAATACCTGACTTCTACAGGGACTCAAGTTTTTACAATTTATATAAATCATATGGATGAAGGGACCAAAGGTATGCTTGCTAAATGTGCTCATGTCACAAAGATAGGTAGGAAAATAAGTTGTGAAGAGGACATATGGAGGCTACAAATGGATATAGATGGGTTGAGTGGACAAAGATCTGGCAAATGGAGTATAATGTGGACAAATTTGAAATTGTCCATTTGTCAGGAAAATCTTTTTAAAAATTTACTTAGGTGAGGGATTGCAGAGTTCTGAAATGCAGAATGATCTAGGTATCCCAGAGAATGAATCACAAAAGGTTAATGTACAGGTACAGCAAGTAATTAACAATGTTATTGTTTATTACTAAGGTAATTGATTACACAAGTAGGGAATCATGCTCTAGTTATAGAGGGCATTGGTGAGACCACATAGGACTGTGTACAGTGTTCACCTCCTTCCCAAGGTCTACCAGACTAATACTGGAATGGGTGGATTGGCTTCTGAGGAATAGTTGGGCAACTGAGCTTGTATCCTCTGGAGTTTAGAAGAGTTGATTGAAACATTCAATTTCCTGAAGGGTCTTGATAAATTGGATGTGCAAAGGATGTTTCCTTTTGCGGGAGAATATAGAGCTCGGGGTCACTGTTTAAAAATAAGGGGTCACCCATTTAAGACAGATGAGGAGAAGTGTTTTCTCTTGGGGTCATGATTCTTTGCAACACTCTTCCTCAAAGGTAGTGAAAGCAGAACCTTGAATATTTCTAAGGTCGAGATGGATAACTTTTCACTCCTTTGCTTGTCAAAAATCTATCGGAGGTAGGCAGGAATGTGGAGTTGAGGTTACAATCAGATCAGATATGATGTGTTGAATGGCGGAGCAGGCTCGCTGGACCGAGTGGCCTATTCCTAATTTTTATGTCTATTTAAAATGCATTATTTTCCAATATAAAAATGGGAGGATGTTAGGTAAATTTACTTGAGATACTGGTATCACTAGCAAAGCCATCATTTATTGCCCATCCTTAATTGCCCTTGAGAAGGTAGTAGGGGGCTACTTTCTTGAACCCATGTTTTGTAGCTACACCCACGCTACTGCTACGAAGGGGGTTCCAGAATTTTGGCTCTGCTGTGTGCTCTGTTTCACAGAGACATGGCTCACCCCCGCCTCACCGGACTGTGCCATACAACCTGAAGGCTTCTCAATGTACCGGGCGGACCGCACTGTGTCATCCAGCAAAGTGAAGGGTGGAGGGGTTTGCCTCCTCATCAACTCCTCCTGGTGCTTGGATGTGGCGACCCTGGCAACCTACTGCTCCCTGGGCCTGCAATACCTGACGGTGAAGTGCTGCCGCCCATACTATCTTCCATGTGAGTTCACTTCAGCCATTATCACAGCTGTCTACATCCCACCCCAGGCAGAAGTGAGGAAGGCCCTGGACGAACTGTACAGTTATAAACAACTACAAAACAGAACATCCTGAGGCCTTGTTCATCGTGGTCGGAGACTTCAACAAGGCCAACCTCAAGAATGTGCTGCCAAAATTCCACCAGCACATCTCCTGTCCCACTAGGGGCGACAACACTCTTGACCATTGCTACTCAAAAAACAAGGGCGCCTACCATTCCATCCCCCGACCGCACTTTGGGAAATCGGACTATAAGACCGTGCTCCTTCTCCCGGCATACAGGCAGAAATTCAAGCGGGAGAATCCAGCTAAGAAGGTTGTGCAGTGCTGGTCCGAGAAACAGAAGAGCTCTTAGGTGACTGCTTAGAGACAGTGAACTTGTCCATATTTAAGAACTCAACGACCAACTTAAATGAGTATGCCACCATCGTCACAGACTTCATCAGCAAATGTGTGGACGACTGCGTGCCAAAGAAAGCAGTATGTACGTTCCCCAACTGGAAACCATGGCTCAATCACAAGATTGACTCCCTACTGAAGGACAGATCTGAGGCGTTCAAGACAGACGACCCTGACCTATACAAGAAATCCAGGTACGACCTCCGCAAAGCCATTCGAAACGCCAAGAGAGAATATCAAACCAAGCTAGAGTCACAGACAGACTCTCGGCGATTGTGGCAAGGACTAAACAAAACGGGCTACAAAGCGAAGCTGAGCAGTATCTCCGGCAGCAGCACACTCCTCCCCGATGAACTCAATGCATTCTATGCTCGGTTCATAACTCACCCATACCCACTATCACAGCTTCCGAAGTCAGATCGGCCTTCCTGAAAGTGAACGCTCGGAAGGCCACGGGCCCGGATGGGATTCCTGGTCGCACACTGAGCCAGTGCGGACCAGCTGGCAGAGGTATTCGCGGATATCATTAACCCGACCCTACTCCACTCTGAGGTCCCCACCTGCTTCAAGAAGACCGCCATCATACCGGTACCAAGAAGAACCAGGCAATGTTCCTCAATGACTACCATCCGGTGGCCCTGACTTCAGTCGTAATGAAGTGCTTCGAGAGGTTGATCATGAAGCGCATCACCTCCATACTCCCAGAACACCTTGATGCACTTAAATTCGCATACTGTCGCAACTGGTCCACAGCAGACACCATTTCCCTGGCCCTACACTCATCCCTAGAGCATCTCGACAACAAGGACTCCTACATCAGATTCCTATTTATTGACTCCAGCTCCGCCTTCAACACCATAATTCCAGCCAAGCTCATATCAAAGCTCCAAAACCTAGGACTTGGCTCCCCACTCTGCAACTGGATCCTCGCTTTTCTGACCAACAGACCACAATCAGTAAGAATAAATCACACCTCCTCCACAATAGTCCTCAATACCGGGGCCCCGCAAGGCTGCGTATTTAGCCCCCTACTCTACTCCCTCTCCACACACGACTGGTGGCAAAATTTGGTTCGAACTCCATCTACAAGTTTGCTGACGATACGACCATAGTGGGCCAGATCTTGAATAACGATGAGTCAGAATACAGGAGGGAGATAGAGAACCTAGTGGAGTGGTGCAGCGACAACAATGCCAGCAAATCTAAAGAGCTGGTCATTGACTTCAGAAATTCCAACTGGATTTGCTACACCACCAAATCACATCACTGAAGCAATATTCTATGTAGACCTCTAATTGTCTTTGTGGTGCTGCCTGCTTTACAAAACAAAAAAAAACACTGGCACCAAATATTCTGAAATATCCTCAAAAAATCTTCCTGATGACCAATGCTGTTTGATGCTATTATGTGATATTAATAGTTGACCTGCAAATAGGAGGCCATACATCTGGTTTGTTGAAAAGATTTTGTTTCGCTCCCATGTAGTAGGAGTGTTGTGAAGTTGCAGTTGCATTAATGGTAGATATAAAGTTATAATTGTTGCATTTTGAATGGAGAAACAGGTTTTGATGCTGTGGCATACTTTATTGATCTGAGTATTTTAGTTATCAATTCTGTTAACACCTCAGAAAGCTGTGGTTGATCTTTCCCTTGGGCGTCGAACAATTATAAACTTGCTCAGCTGAATGCAGACATTCAATCTTTATTTAAAAAACTAAAGGATTGAACAATTGAGGTTATGTTTTTATTTGAATATCACTATTTATTTGTCCCTGAAACTGCATTTTCAGAAAATGACTCGAATGTTTGAAGAGATAGAAAGTGGAGTAAATTAATATCCAAAGCATTCTTTAAACCAGACTTGTATCTGCAGTTACATACTTTTCATTGCATTGATTACATTATTTGATGTTTTATCGGTTGACATTTATCATCTTGCACTCATTCGTGTGTTTTACAAAAATGCCTTCACGCTGATTTCTGGCTTGGTCATCTTAGAATTTCATTAATGTTCTGCAATGTTTATTTTCCATGATGTAATGCTCTGCTGTAAATGCAACCATCTGAAGGTCATGACCAATTAGGCTGTATCTATGTAGGTCAAATGGTAACTTATTGTTCGGTGTTGGCAAATGATTTTTCAATTGCTGTTTGTTGCAGCTTGCTGTAAGGCACAAAGTTCATTCTTAATCTTTTTCAAAAATTGCCAATATTAGCTTAAAATGCACATTTTAAATTTGTTCTTGAACTGTAAAGCTAATACATTTAATGGATTGGGCAGTCATGCCCTATTCAAGCAAGGCTGGCACTATATTTTCCTCTGGAGGAGAGTGTCGGTTCCTAGCCCAGTGCCACCGTGATTACCGTATATACTCGCGTATCCTTCGATCTCGCGTATCATGCGACCCCTAAATTTTCGGCCCAAAAACATGCTTTTATGGTATACCTCATGTATCATGCGAGTCACTTTTTTGACATGACAGCTGACACTCGGGTAAGCTTTCCGCCTAAAACTGCCGAATGAGAAACAGCTGTTCTGCTGTTTCTAATCACGGAACTAAACCCGATAATAAATAGTCACGGTACCTAACAGGTGACACAATCGACCCTTAGCAAAAATGGAGAAAAGATCAGCGAAGAAATATACAGCCAATATACAGATCATTCCAGCTGGCTTGACTAGCGTCGTTCAGCCACTTGACGTATCCATCAATAAGCCATTTAAAGACAATCTAAGGAAGAAATGGAATGACTGGATGATGGAAGGAGAGAAATCATTTACGAAAGGAGGGAATGTGAAGGCTCCGGATTTGGCTCTATTGTGCTTGTGGGTAAAAGAGGCATGGGCTGGGATAGATGGCGATTTGATCGTTAAAGCATTTAAAAAATGTGGAATAGCAAATGCTTTGGATGGAAGTGAAGATGATTTATTCGAAGATGTAGGAGAAGAGGATGAAAATATTGAAAACCTGGAAGATGATCAGTATGACGACTGCCTCGATGAAGAAGAATTCCAAGCTTTATTTGACGATGACGATGACAATGAAAGCGAATTCGAAGGATTTTAGTTCACCTGCATTAGTTTGTTTTAATGATGTTTTTACATTTTAATAAATGTTAAATAACCAATGTTTTCCTGTTTCATATATCATTATGTTCAAAAATAAATACCTGTATAACAGTTTCATTAACTACTGGATGCTATGTGACTTATCTTGGCCAGCATTTCACACCCGCAATTTTTGTACCTCGCGTATCATGCGACCCCCGAAATTGAGGCTTCAAATTAGGTGCTCAAAAGTTGCATGTTACGCGAGTATAAACGGTAATATTATTATTGAGAAATTTGTTTATCTTCCATTGCCTATTACTTAGGTTGAGGTAGAGTTAGTGGCAGTTGTCTTTTAGCGGAAATGGGAGCATAAAAACCTAAACAATATTTGCACTGGTTCATGACTTTCAGAGCATGCATTTACATATAAAATCATCAAATTGCTGCTGTTATTTCACACTTTTGAAAATGATAGCTTAATATTGCTGCCAAACTCTTGATATTCACCTGAAGCAAATTTCAAGCTGCCTTTGCCTTTCCATCACTACTGTCAGAATAATTAAAACCTGAGGAATGAGAGCCTACACTTACTAATTGTCAGTGTCAAAGAGATTGTTTGACGGTAATTAAGACTTGACATACTGTTAAACATGTACTTGCGCTTGAACAGACGAGCCCAAATTTTTTCTGGCAGGTTACATAACTATATTTCATGTACATACAGGAACTTAATGCTCTTCCCCATATATTTTCATGCTAATCCTCTTTGGTCTACCAATATAATGCCACTTTTGGGAAACATGAACAGCAATTTCCTGTTGCTAGCTGGTTTATACTTTAATAACGGGGAACACGGTTAACTATTTTCATAACAAAGCCAGCCAATTGCGATCCTCCTTTTTGAAATGGTGCTCCTGAGAGTAATTATAGTCCGAGTTATCTGTCTTGGAAAAGATGTACTTTTCCATTACGTGCACTCGATTAAGGAGTCATGTGTGGGCCTGATTTGAAAGAGTTACATTGCCTTCCAGTGAGCCTTCAGCACCCTCTACTGCACTGATGTTAAACTTTCTTTTTCATCACAAGCCATCCTTGTGGCATCAAATGTTCAGGCTGACTGAATTATGCTAGGTGGAGGGCAGGAAGAAGCATTGCTAAATCAACAACTTGTTTGTGCAGCACCTTTAATATAATAAATGATCTAAAACTCTTCACAGGGGCATTTTAAAACAAAATGTGACACTGAAACACTTTAAGGAATAGCTTAAAAGAGGAAACAGGTTGGGGGGGGGAAAAGGTGCAGTGAGGAATTCCAGAGCTTGGGTCCGAGGCAACTGAAGACATAGCCTCCTAAGGGTGAGCGATTCAGAATCGGGCCAGAATTGAATGAGTGCAGATATCAGCAGGGTTTCAGAGCAGTGGGGCAGTGATAACTTTTATTAGTGGAACACTGCAATGAAGCCACTGTGAAAATCCCCTAGTCGCCACCCTCTGGTGCCTGTTCTGGTACACTGAGGGAGAATTAGGAATGTCCAATTCACCTAACAAGTATGTCTTTTGGGACTTGTGGGAAGAAACCGGAGCACCCAGAGGAAACCCACACAGACACGGGAAGAATGTGTAGTCTCTGCACATACAGTGACCCAAGCAGGGAATTGAACCTGGGCCCCTGGCGTAGTGAAGCAACAGTGCTAACCACTGTGCTACCATGCCGTCCATCTTAGATTAGAGATAGAAAGGTGTGAGTCTGTTGAGCGATTTGAAAACAAGGATGAGAATTTTAAAATTAAGACATTGCTTTATTGGGAGTGGGTGGAGCTTATGGAGTGATGGGTGAATATGACTTGGTACACATTGAGGCATGGAATGAGACTTGGAATGATTTAAAACACTAGCAACAGAGTTTTGGATGACCAAATTTACAGGCGGTAGAATTTGGGAGGCAGGAGTACATTGGAATAGTCTAGAGGCAACAAAAGTATGGATGAGGGTTTTTGTCACTGATCAATTGCATCAATTAAGGTTAAATATGTACAGGTGGAAAGCATTGATTGGATGATTTAAGTATTAATAAGTAGCAGGTGAGTATCATCTTTATATTTATTTTTATATTACCACTGGTACGTTGTGATAGGTAATGGTAGGATTTATCTGAATTAGCACGGTTTATTAACAGTAGCATGGTTTATTAATAGCAAGATTTATTAACAGGAGTAAGGTTATCGAATAAGTGCTGAAGTGGCAGGGCTGATCCAACCTCCAGAATGTGCATACCCTGCACTATGGGGGAACTCCAGGATACTTCCAGAGTCCTGGATAACCATTTGTGCAGGCGTTGTCGTCAGCTGTAGGAGCTGGAACTCTGGGTTTCTGAGTTTGAGCAGTATCTGACATCACTGGTGTATCTGTGAAGTTGAGAGCTTCTTGCATAGCACAATTGTAGATGTGGACCCTGCAACTTAAGAGCATGCAGAAAGAGAGGGAGTAGGTGACCCTCGGGCAGTAAAAAAAGAATAGATAGTGCAGGAGTCCATGAGTATATCACACCCCAACCTGTATTCAGATGAATGATGGTACATCTGGGGAGTTCAGCCAGACCCCAAGTCCATGAATCCATGGGTGGTTCATCTGTACAGTGTGTACCAGGAAGGCCAGAAGAGCAATACTCGTTAGGGGAATAGATGGGTGTTTCTGTGGCTGCAGATGTAAAGGTTCCAGGGTCAAAGATGTCACTGAAAGTCTCCAGGGGCGATCCACATTAGTGCAAACAAAATAAGCAGAAAGAGGGATGTGGTCCTGCAGTCAGAGCTAGGTAAGAAATTAGCAATCGGGGCCTCAAAAGTAGAAATCTCCAGATTACTCCCAGTACCCCAATACATGAGTATACAAATAGTCGGTAAAAAAACAAATGAATCTGTAGCTGGAAAGATGGTGCAGGATGGATGGCTTTAGATTCTTGGGACATTGAGAGTGGCTCTAGAGGAGATGGAGCAGGCCAGATAATTTGCACCTAAATAGAACCAGGACTGAGTTCCTTGTAGACCATTTTTCGTTTGCTATTGAAGAAGGTTTAAAGTAACTTGGCAGGGATATAGGAACCAATAAGTAGGAGAGCATTGCAGTGTTGGAGAAAGAGGATCCCTCAGAGGGGCTATTTGCCTCGAGCTAAGAAACAAAAAAATGTGCAATTAAATTGCTCTGTGTAGTTTGGCCACCAACTAATGGAAAGGATATAGAGGAACAAATTTGTAAGGAAATTAAAGTGCGAAAATTATAGGACAGTTGTAATAGATTACTTTAATTATCTGAAAATGGACTAATTAATTATCTGAAAATTATCTGAATAGTAGTCTAAAAGGCATAGGGGCAAGAGTTCCTGGAGTGTGTTCAGGAACATTTTCTAATGTTCAGTCCAATGAGAAAGGGCGGCACTGCTCTGTCTGGTTATTGGGAATGAGGGGGAGAACATTTAGGGGACCGTAATCATCGTACAACAAGCTTAAGGCTGATTATCAAAAGGACAAAACCTGTAGCAGAATAATGAGTTACCTTCAAAGAAGAGGTATGTTCGGCACATTTTCCTCAAAAGGGAAGACTGTGCAAACAAAATCAGAGCTCCCTGGATGGCAAAACTGATGGAAATTAAGATGAAGAAGTCAGTGTGCTTATGACAGATGTCAGGTAGAAAACACAATTGAGAATCAAGCTTAATGTAGAAGGCTGAGAGGGGAGTGAAAAGAAAATAAGCAGCAAAGAGGGAGCATGAGCAGAGACTGTCAACCAACATAAAGGAAATTCCGAAGAAATCAAAAGGTATATAAAATGGTAAAAAGGTGGTAAAAGGAGGAGTAGGGCTGATTAGGGACCATGGAGGCAGAGGGCACAGCTGAATAGAAGATGCTACCCAGGTCATGATGAAGGAGGAGGTTATTCAAATGCCTGAAGAGTTTAAAATTGTGCAGGTGATATTGGATTGACTGAAAGATTGAGATTCCTGGTTGACAGGTTTGACATTTTTGTGTTGACTTTTTTGTGTTGTCAAATGTTAGAGAATTATGTACTCAACTTCTTCATACAAGAAGTGGAATTCATTCTTCCCTGAACTCATCTGGGTTGTGTCACATGAAGCCATAAAGCAAGGGTTGATCGAAACTTTTTAAATTCCAGATATAAAAGCACCATGCTCTATGGTGCTGTATGGCACCCTTCAATCTACATTTCAATCAAAGGTGACAGATCTAACGAGCTCTCTTCAGGAGCTGATATAAAAAAACAAGTGTGAAGTAGTCATGATATTCCTCCAACTGTCCCCAGTTGTCAATGATTGTACGTTTGGCATGGAGAACCACTGCTAATTAATGTGTAAATGGAAGTATAAATTATCTTCACAGTACCTGCAATATATGTGATAAATTGCATCACTAATATGCATTTGTTGTCTATTTAGGTTAAAGCTGTCCAATGAGGAGATAAAACGTGCTATTTTAACAATGGATGAACAAGAGGATCTTCCCAAGGACATGCTTGAACAGGTACTATTGATTGTGAAGCCGCCCTGTATCAGATGAGAAGATTAATTTCTACCTTGTCACTTTGAATGAGCTGCTGGAAGTATTTGAAAAGTGTTTGGAAATGACCAACCCTCCTGATGAGAAATATTGCACCTTCATTTGCCATGCTATAGAGGTAGTAATGGGAATCTTGGCCAGAAAAACATTTTTTTAATGAGTGGAATAGTTCTGCATACATTTTTGTTTATATTCAGATCAAAATTGATCACACTTGTTAAATGCAAGGCTGTGCTCACATGTCGCAAGACTTCGATGATATCTAGGCTTGAGCTGGTGTGGCAAGTAAGATCTGTGTCTCGCACATGCCAGACAATTGCAATCACTACAAAGGAGAATCTAACCAAGTATCCATGGCATCACCATTTGACCAGAAGCTTAAGTGGACCAGTCATGTAAACACTGGCCGCAAGAGCAGATCAGACTCTAGGAATTGTGTGATGAGTAACTCGCCTCCCGAGTCCCCAAAAGCTTTCTTGGAGCCCCAAGACACAAGTCAGGAGTATGATGGAATGCTCACCACTTAACTGGATGAGAGCAGTTCTGACCACACTCAAAGCTCAACACCATCCAGGGCAAAGCAGCCAGTTTGATTTGCAACCTGTTACCCACCTTACACGTTCACTCACTGTAACACCAACTCACCATGGCTGCTGTGTGAATCATCTCACAGAATTGTTAAAGTGCAGAAGGCCATTGGGCCCATGTCTGCGCCACCTTTCCAAACGTGCATCATGACTTAGTGAAATTCCACTGCCTTTTCCCCATACCCCTTCACGTTGTTTTGTTTCAAGCAGTCATCTAATACAATCTTGAATGCCTCAATTGAACCTGCCTTCACCACACTTCCAGACAGTGCATTTGAAACCCAAACCACTTGTGTGAAGAAGTTTTGTCACATCACATTTGCTTCTTTTGCAAATCACTTTAAATCTGTGCCCTCTTGTTCTCTATCCTTTTACGAGTGGGAACAGTCTACTCTGCCCAGTCCCCTCGTGGTTTTGAACATCTCTCATCATGGGAGGCTGCGATAAGCTGTACCTTAGGTAGACAGGTCAGGAACCCGAGGACATTGATTTAAGCTGAATGACAAAACTAAGAATGAGATAGAAAATCTTTACTCAGCAAATGATTATGATCTGGAATGAACTGTGGTAGAGGCAGATTCAATTGTGACATTCAAGAGGGAACTGGATAAGCACCTGCAAGGGAAAAATAAATTTGAAGGTCCACAGGATAAGGGTGGGGGAATGGGAAAAGCGAAGTTGCTATTGTAGAAATTGGCATGGACTGGGCAATCTGGCCTCCTTTTGTGCCAAAGTCATTCCATGATGGGCAACACGGTAGCACAAGTGGATAGCACTGTGACTTCATCGTGTCAGGGTCCCAGGTTCAATTCCCCGCTGGGTCACTGTCTGTGTGCAATCTGCACGTTCTCCCCGTGTCTGCGTGGGTTTCCTCCGGGTGCTCCGGTTTTCTCCCACAGTCCAAAGACATGCAGGTTAGGTGGATTGGCCATGCTAAATTGCCCTTCATGTCCAATAAAGGTTAGGAGAGGTTATTGGGTTACGGGGATAGGGTGGAAGTGAGGGCTCAAGTGGGTCGGTGCAGACTCTCTTACCTGATGTCAGATAAGCAGTCTGATAATTCTGCAACAGTGAAGGAGTTGGGAGAGGTTCTAGTGAAGTAGTGCTGGGTGTCGTCAATATACATGTGAAAACTAGTGCTGTGCTTTTTGATGTCTCCCGAGGGGCAGTGAGTAGATGAGAAATGGGAGGGGGGGGGGGGCAAGGATAGAACCTTGGGGAACACTAGAGGTAAGAGTGGAAAGAGAAGCCATTGCAGATGATACTCTGGCTGTGATTAGATAAGAATGGAACCAAGTGAGTGCAGTCCCACCCAGTTTCTTAGCCATGGAAAGGCTTGAGAAGAGAAGTGGACTGCTGTTTCACAGGCTCCAAACAGATAGAGAATTGAACTAGGATGGATCATTTACCTTTGTCACAGTCACTTTGGATGTTATTTCTGACTTTGAACAGAACTGTTTATGTACTGCAGCAAAGGTGGAAACTAGATTGGAGGGATTCAAGCATGGAGTTCAGAAAATAAATTTAAAAATGCATTTTCTTCAGTCACTCCAGATGGAAGGAGGAGAAAAGACTTCAATTATACAGTGCTTTTCATGACCATCTGACATCTCAGGCAGTACGATAGCATAGTGGTTAACACAGTTGCTTCACAGCTCCAGACCTAGTTTCCAATCCCGGCTTGGGTCACTGTCTGGGTCTGCATGTTCTCCCTGTGTCTGCGTGGGATTCCTCCGGGTGCTTCGGTTTCCTCCCACAGTCCAAAGTTGTGCGGGTTGGATGGATTGGCCATGCTAAATTGTCCTTGACGTCCAAAAAGGTTAAGTGGGGGTCACTGGGATAGGGTAGAGACATGGGCTTGAGTAGGGTGCTCTTTGTAAGGGCCGGTGCAGACTTGATGGGCGGAATGGTCTCCTGCACTGTAAATTCTATGAAATCTCAAAGTGCTTTACAGCCAATGTAGTCACTGCTATAGGAAATGCCACAGCTAATTTGTGCTCAGCAAATTCCCACAAGCAGCAATGTGGTAATGACCAGATAATTCTGTTTTGTAAATGCAAAATACTGGAGGTCCAGCAGCATCAATCATGGCTGATATTTGTCATCATAACCCCTCATCTCCTTATTAATCAAGAACCTATTTATCTCTGTCTTAAAGACACTAAGTGATTTGGTCTCCACAGCCTTCTGCGGCAAAGCGTTCCACAGTTTCATACCCTCTGCCTGAAGAAATTCCTCCTCATCTCAGTTTTAAAGAATCGTCCCTTTAGTCTGAGATTGTGTCCTCTGGCTCTAGTTTTTCCTACAAGTAGAAACATCCTCTTCACGTCCACGCTATCTGGGCCTCGCAGTATCCTGTAAGTGTCAATAAGATCCCCCCTCATCCTTCTGAACTCCAACAAGTACATACCCAGAGTCCTCAATCATTCCTCATACGACAAGCTGTTCATTCCAAAGATTATTCTTGTGAACCTCCTCTGGACCCTTTCCAAGTCCAGCCTATCCTTTTTTAGATATGGGGCCCAAAACTGTTCACAATACTCCAAATGGGGTCTGACCAGAGCCTTGTTCAGCCTCAGAAGTACATCCCTGCTCTTGTATTCTAGCCCTCTCGACATGAATGCTAACATTGCATTTGTCTTCCTAGCTGCTGACTAAACCTGCACATTAACCTTAAGAGAATTTTGAACAAGGACTCCCAAGTCCCTTTGTGCTTCTGATTTCCTAAGCATTTCCCTATTTAGAAAATAGTCTATGCCTCCATTTCTCATTCCAAAGTCGATAACCTCACACTTACATTGTATTCCATCTGCCACTTCTTTGCCCACTCTCCTAGCCTGTTCAAGTTCTTCTGAAGCCCCCTGCTTCCTCAATACCACCTCTACATATTTTTGTATCATCTGCAAACTTAGCAACAGTGCGTTCAGATCCTTCTTCCAAATCTTTTTTTTTAAAAAAAAAATTTTTTTTTAGAGTACCCAATTCATTTTTTCCAATTAAGGGGCAATTTAGCGTGGCCAATCCACCTACCCTTCACATCTTTGGGTTGTGGGGGCGAAACCCACACAAACACGGGGAGAATGTGCAAACTGCACACGGACAGTGACCCAGAGCCAGGATCGAACCTGGGACCTCGGCGCCATGAGGCAGCAGCGCTATCCTACTGCGCCACCGTGTTGCCCTTCTTCCAAATCTTAGTGTATATTGTGAAAAGTTGTGGTCCCAGCATCGACCTCTTTATCCCCACTGTTATTCAGCGATACATATTGGCTGCAACCCAAGGAATAAGTTCCCTGCTGTTCTTAAAGATAATGCCATGATTTTGTGCATCTACCAAGCAGACATACGGGGGTTCCGTTTAACGGCTCATCCAAAAGTCGGCACCTTTGACAATGCAGTGTTCCTTCAAAATTGCACTGGAGTGTTAGCCTGGACTTCTGTGCACAAACCCTGGAGTGGGACTTGAACCCAGAACCTTGCAATCCGTAGCTGATGCACTGAAACGTGGGAGTCTGAAATCAGTTGGTCTGGCCTGTTTCTAGATTAAATGGAGCAGTAAATGCAGACTATTGTAAATCTCTATTACTTAGCATTCACAGCACTGAAACAGACCATTCAGCTCATGAGATCTCTGTCAGTGATTGTGTTCATCAGGAACCTCCCCTCCTACCCTACTTCATTTAACCCTATGAGCATATCTTGCTATTTTTTTCCTCCGTCAGGTATAGCTAGTTTCTCCTTAAATGCATTATGCTGTTTGCCTCCACTATTCCACGTGGCCCCCGCTCTAACCATGTTCTGGGTCAAGTAGTTTCTCCTGAATTATTACATTTATTAGTAAATATCTTGACACCTAGTTTTGAACTCCTCCTATAAGTTCAAGCACCTTGATATGTAATACTCTCATCTTCCCTTATCAAAAATGTCAACAAGCTGGTTCTTACTGCTTACATTGCACTGGGATACAGTTTCAACTACTAACTCTCTGAAAAAGTAATTGTCATCACCAATTCCTTGTTTGTTTTTCTTCTAAACAGCAATGTAAAGGGTATGAAACTCCCCAATGTGTGTTTAAGACACAATCTAAGTATAGCTCATATCAAGAATGGAAGTTTGGCCTCTTCTCTCAATTTAAAACACATGTATGCAAAAGTTCATTCCAACATTCGTTTTCATGTTAATGGAGGAAAACATCTTGCAAACAAGATTGATACTTGTAGAACCGGATTAGCTAACTAAAGTAATCAGATCCAGTTGCAGCAATGATTGAAGTTTGAGACTTTTTGGCTGGCTCAAAGATAGAAAAGTTAAATTTTTGGGTAAAGAATATTAGAAACCCAATTAACTTCTCTTTTTATAGAGCAGTAAATGAGACCGTAGAATTTTGTGCTTCGTGTATTTCCCATAAATTCTTCAAAGTAATCTTTAGCTTTTCAAAATAAAATGTTCCTGTCCCCCAACCTGCAATTAAAGGTAGATACAGCCAGAAAATAAATTCAACAGTTCTGTCCTTTATCAGGCCTGCCGAGAAATCAGTTTATTGCTTATTTAATGTTTCGGATACACCTGAAGTCATTTCAAGCTCCCATATGTCTTTTCTAGTTGGAATCAGAGCACTTGTGCCCAGCATACCAACTCCTTCCTACCTGCATTTGTAACTGCACTTGCCAGCTCTTCACCAGTAGAAATATTACAAAAATGTCTGTGGGTGGAGACCGAAATAGCATAAATCCTTGAGGTTGGCTGGGAGTTCTAGTTGATTGGGCCACTTCAACCAATGTTGCAACATTGGTCTGGACAAATTCCTGTCACGTCCTTCTGGCTTGGATATAATTGCAAAGGTTCTCAACATAAAATCAGTGCAAGATATGTAAACTGAAGATAGCAGACAATCGGGGGACGATTCTCCAATACTGGACCCAGGTGTTTGTGCCGTCGTGAACGCTGTCGCGTTTCATGACGGCGTGAACAGGGCCCGGGTACAACAGATTCTGGCCCCCATAGGGGGCCAGCACGGCGCTGGAGTGGTTCACGCCACTCCAGCCTCCTTGCGCGACACCAAATTCACCTGAGGAAGGAGCTCCGAAAGCTAGTGTTTGAAACAAACATATTGGACTTTAACCTGGTGTTGTAAGACTTCTTACGGCGCCAAATGGGCACCGCACCAACCCATGCATGCGCAGTTGGGCCGTGCCAACCTGCGCATGTGCAGGGGACTTCTTGCATGCGCCGGCCCCGACCAACATGGGATCGGTGTTCAGGGCCTAGCCGCGCAGGAAGTAGTCCCGGGGGGAGGGGGAGGAGAGAGGCTGGCCCGCCAATTGGTGGGCCCCGATCACGGGCCAGACCCCAATGGAGGCCTCCTCCTCTCTTTCCCCCCCCCCCCCCCCCCCCCCCGACAGAGTTCCCGCCGGCAGCGACCAGGGGTGAGGTGGCGCCGGCGGGACTGTCTCATCAGCGCCGGAGAATCGGCGGCCCCGCTGATTCCAGTGGCCCCCGGCCGACGCTGTGCCAAACGCGCCGGCACAAATGGCGCAGATTCTCCGCACCTCGGAGAATCGCGCGCTGGCGTCGTGGCGCGGCTGCGCCGATTCTCTGACCCGGCACGGGGCTCGGAGAATCGCCCCTTACAAGAGGGCATTGACGTACTGGCAAAATGGACTGGCACAGGGTAATTGCAATTTAATGTAGGAAAGTGCAAAATGATTTTGGAAGTAAAAAATGAAAGGTAATGTGAACTAAATAACACCATGTTAAAAGAGATGCGCAAGTGCAGAGAACTGGAGGTTCGGATAGACAAAACTTTGAAAGTGGTACGACACGTTGAAACAGCTGTGTTTGCTTTTAAGAAGAAATATGGGATCCTTGCTTTTAGAAAAGGAATCGTGGTGTACAAAACCAAGGAAGCTGTGGCAAATCTTTATAAATCACTGGTTGGACTTCAGCTGGAATTCAGTGGCGAGGGTGCAGAGGCGCTTTATCAGAATGGAACCAGGAATGAGGGACTTTTATGTGTAGATTAGACAAACTTCTCGTAAAGCATAGAAGGTTATGGGGAGAATTGATAAAATTATTCAAAATTATAGAGTGTAAATCGGAACAAATTGTACGTAAGCAGGTCACCGATTAAGAAAATTGTCAAAACAAAACAAACTGAAGGGAGATGAGTATTAGTTTACAGTTGTGATCTGGAAAGGACCACCTGAAAAGGAGATGGAAACAGATTCAACAGTAACTGGGTAAAGAAGGTCGCTCTGTACTCAAAAGGAAACATTTGCAGGGCTGTGGGGAGCAGGGGAGGACATATATTTGAATAGCTCTTTCAGAAACAGCTGACATAGGCAGAGTGATTGAATAGCCTCCTTCTATGGTATATGATTGTATGATGGCTAATGTAAATCAGTAATTAGCTGCTCTGCTTTTTAAGTTGGTAACTAAATTATCATTTATAAAGACAATACTAACCTACAAGCTCGTAACAATGGTAATCTTTTAAAATGCTATCCATTATTGTGAAAAATATCACTTTTTTTTAAATAGAAACGGATAGATTCTGAAAATGTGTGCAGTCCTATTACACCCATTCACATAATTTGCCTTCCTATTTTTGCTACCAAAGCAGATGATAACATTTATTCACATTATACTGCATCTGCCATGCATATGCCTACTCACTCAGCCTGTGCAAATCCTGCTGAAGCATCTCTGTACCCTCCTCACAGTTCACCCTCCCACCCAAATTTGTATCATCTACAAATTTGGAGATGATAAATTTAGTTCCCTCGTCCAAATCATGAATAAATAATGTGAACAGTTGGAGTCCTAGCACAAGTTCCTGCGGTCACTGCTGCCGATTGGAAAAAGACCCATTTATTCCAACTTTTGCTTCCAGTCTGCTAAGCAGCTTTCTATCCATCTCGAGGCACTACCCCCAATCCCATGCACTTTAACTTCTATGTAGCAATCTGCTATGTGAGACTTTGTCGAAAGCCTTCAGAACGTCGAAATAAACTACATCTTCAAAGAATTCTAGTAGATTTGTCAAGCATGGTTTCCCTTTCATAAATCCATGCTGACTTTGTCTGATTATACCAAATGCTGTGCTACGAAATCCTTGATAATGGACTCTTCGCAACTTCCCTACTACCGTCTTAGGCTCACTGGCCTGTAGTTCTGTGCTTTCTCTCTACCTCTCTTTTTGAATAGTGGGGTTATATAGTGTAGTGGACCTACTATTTGTCGGGCCAATTTTTTAGGTACTCTGGGATGAAGACTATCAGGCCCTGGAGATTTATCCACCTTCAATCCCATTAATTTCCCCAAAACCATTTCTCTGCTAATGCTAATTTCCTTGAGCTCCTCACTAAAACGTGTCACTCAGAACTTCTGGTACATTTTTCATGTCTTCCTTTGAGAAGACAACTAAGTATAAATTTAGTTCCTCAGCTATTTCTTTGTTCCCCATTATGAATTACCCCGTTTCTGACTGTAAGGGGCCTACATTAGTTTTTATCATTTTTTTTTTTCTCTTTACACACCTATAGAAACTTTTAGAGTCAGTTTTTATATTCCCTGCTAGCTTACTTTCATATTGTATTTTTCCTTTCTTAATCAATCCCTTGGTCCGCCTTTGCTGAATTTTAAACTGTTCCCAATCCTTCTGTCTATTGCTTTTTCTTTCTAATAAACACTTATTATTGTAAGTGTTTGAAGATCATCCTTCTGAAAAACTGAATAGCCCTCCTAGTTCCCATCCTTGGTTCTTAGCTGTGCTCTCCTATGATATGGCGTCTCCTAGATTGGCATGAGAGTAACCTGATTTAGTGGCAGTTTTATTGCAGACATTAGATTTGATGCACAAACAAATGCAAATTAAAAACTGCCCAAGTGTACAACAGCTCTGTAAAGCCAACAGACCATTCTCGCAAGAGGGAGAGCATAAGAACTTGGAAAAATGAAATGGAAAAGTGAAATGCAGTTGAGTGTATTGTTAGCGGCTCATAATTGCCCATTATTAAAAGTATTTTAATTCCCTCCAACATGTGCTGTGTCAAATGTTTTGTTACCAGAATTTCACGCATTGAACTACTCCTAAACCTCTGTAATTAAGCTGATCACTGGGAGTGCACTATAATGGCCCAGCATGGTGCACCAGCTGGTTTTCCTCCTTGGCAGGAAATGCTAGGTGATGTGGCCAATATCAAGAAAACACTTTGTGGGATTTTTGCAAAGTTGCTACCACCCCCCACTCATTTCATACCACAGTAGAAGCCTAGTAAACTTTACCACCATAAGTTTTATTTGGATGGGTTGATCTTTGTGCATCAGTTCACATTTTTAATTTTAAATCCACCAGTTTTTATTAGAGTTATAATCCTGTCCTATATAGTGTTCCACATATAGTGCAAGTGTTTGCACTATATCCTGTTCCACATATAGTGCAAGTGTTTGCACATCATCCCTTCCATGGCAATAGAGTAAATGTCATATTTTGAAATGCACGATGAATATAAAAGTGTAGTGAAATGCACTTTTTTTAAAAAAAAACTTATCAGTAGTTACTTAATACCATACTGACAATTAAGTTGAAATCAAGAACCATTTTTTTACCAAGTTAAAATTTCAAGCAGACCATTCTTCACTGAGGCATATTAGTGCCAGAGATGTTGTACACTTGGGCAGTTTTAAGTTTTTAGTTGCATTTGTTTGTTCATCAAATCTAATGTCTGCAATAAAACTGCCACTACTTAGAAATGTGTACATTGAGGGTTTACTTGCAAATTCATTACATTCATTTAAAAATTCTTTGTGGGTGATAAAAGGTTAACACCATATTTCAGTTAGTCTTGCACCTTTTGAAAAAGACACTTTATTGTGGATTTGAATCTTTTTTTTATCTGAAATACAAGAACCTCTTTAATACAGTTAAGTGATTTGTAAAAGGTTTGAGTAGTGGATTATGAATTACATGTGATTTACAATTATTTGAAACTACGGACAGCTTTTCTGGTCATGTTTGACATACATAACATTGCTTTAGGGTGACAGAAGCTGGCTCGTTATTTTATAGGAATCTCCTTGCACCTTAATCACTTCTCTTTCATCAATTCAGCTTCATGCTGCCACATCTGACTGCCATTAGTCAACTGAGTGGATACAGCTGGTTACAGTTTAAAATGTGAACAAAATAAAGTAGTAGTTCTTTCAAGCTTGCATGAATTGCGAGCTTTGTAATATAGTCCAGATCAAGGGTCCTCATTCCTTAAGATGAAGGAAAGGCATTAAAAAGCACCACTCACTGCCAACTGTTACCAGTTATCTAAACCAAGGAACCCGGAGGAAAATGCAATTTCACAACTACTTCAAGTACCAAGTTCCCTTGTAAAATATTTGTATTATGAGCCTTGAAATCTATTGATGATTAGATGTTAAGGTCATAAGTCAAGGTTAAATTGTCTGAACCAAAGTCTTGGATTATACTTGGGAAAAGTAATACTCTTTGGAGGGTGCTACAGGTCTGATGCAACTTTGAAGTGAAAAGAGTTAATGTGACATTTGGGCTAAGAGGTTTATTGGATCTTTAACTTAAAATTTATTGTGTAAATTAACTGAGGGGCCCAATTTTTGCTCCCAGGTTGGTGCAGCTGAGACTGGAGAATTCTCAGCTCCACGAAACCAACTCCTATGGTTGTTTGGGTGTGGTATTTTTTGTTTGAGGGTGTGGGTTGGATGAGAAGTCAGTGTGAGAGACCTCTGAAGAATTGAGGAGAATGCTGGGGGTGGAAGTGGACTGGATGGAAGGCCTGCCTCTGGGCTAAGGCACTGTGCCAAAATACCTTTTTTTAAAAAAAGGAATGAAGCATGAAACATCCTTTCATATTCACTCCCCACACACCATCCCCATCACTATTGATGCCACCTACCTCATAGCCCCTCATTACCTCAGTGCCAAGCAATACCTCCCACGCAACCCAAGGCCCTTTATAACCCTATGCCAACTTTGTACCAACTCTTGTCCCCCACCCACCATGCCCATACATCTACTATGCCAACACGACCAGTATCTATCATGAGCCATGCAGCGATGAGATAATATAAAGTTCTAATTTCCTATTGCGGACTTGACTATACTGAAAAACACACTCCATAAAACCCCATTTACTATGCATTTCTTCAATTAAGTAAAGCATTATTACAAATCTTTCTTTCAGGTGCATATTCCTTATAAAAACAAACATTGTAATTCATAGTCCTACATCAAAGAATCTATAACCACTTGTAACCATCAATCAAATTGTGAAATAACTAGTGCCCTGCTGTGATAGTGGATGGTAGTGAAATCCATCATGCAGCAATAATCCAGGAATGGAAACGCCCAAGTTTATGTCAACAGAGGAGAGTGAAATTGCAATAATGTTTTGTTTAAACACACCAGACATTTTTCCAAAGATTTAAAGGACAGGACTGGCTCCATTTGACTATCCAAATTAATCTACAAAGTCCAGACTTGCTCTTACCATGTTTGATCAGTGCATTTTGTGCTTAACAACCCAAAGCTTCCAAAATCCCTCTTCTATGGAAGATTTTTACAGTTAGCTTCCTCTGTGAATATGCCTCACCCCCATTCCTGCTCCTATGAAAATGGGAAGTGCTGTGTTTGGGGGCGACTTGGTATTTTTGGGCAGTTCTTGTTATTTTTCCCACGATACTGAGGCTCTTCATCATGGCAAAGCTCTGGGTCAAACTTTTAATTGTTTCTTCACAAAATTGGCAAAAATTAAATTGAAATATTCAAAATATATGTTGTAAATGGTTTATATTTGAATGTCAGTAACCAAATGTGTTTTGTTAAATTTGTTCATATGTGAGTACTAGGGGTCCTTTGATCAACTCTTATGTTGTCAGAACAACCTCATTTGATGCTCTTGATTTATTTTTTCCAGCAAGTCCTCTCCCTCCACTTCTCTGTAAACTTTAGTAGGACTCGATAGATGTTGATTATCTTATGCAGTAAATGGTGCTGGGATATTGGACCATAAGGGGCTTTAAAGCTCAGCCTGACCTTATTCTAACCTTCCATATGTGCACCAAGACTTAAATCCCTGGATAGTGATCAGGAATCATAGCAATTTCTTTGTTTCCCTGGTGCCACCTCTCTTCCCCTCCACTCCCCCGACCCCTTGCAAATTCTTGCGCTGAGGCTAATTGTCGTGTTCCTACCACCAATTCATCTGAGATCAGCTAATGCATTACACAGGACATCAAACTAGGCATTCCTTATTTGTATGGCTCAGTCTTAACCAGTTAAGCCTTCGGGACAGCTTGTCTAAATTTCTATCTATGCTGTACTAAATTTGTTCTCCAATGCCAATGGAGGTAAAATGTTCCTAACATCAACAAGGATAAGGGTCTATATGCGTAAACTAAAATTAAATTTCTGTAAACTTTTGACCCTATGAACCTCCACAGTCATCCCTTTGACTAGTCATTTTAGGTTGGATTCTTTTCTGAGATTAAGGGAAGTTTTGTTATTTAGTTATCCATCTAAAATGCAATTACAAATATTCAAAATGATTAAGCCTGAAAGGCATGATGGTAAATTGTATTGATCTGCATTGCCTCGATCAGTCATGCCATTGTGGAGAGGTTCTACAAAGGACCAGTGGCTCCACAGGTTAAATTTGTTCACGTGTGAGCACTAGGAGTACTTTGATATACTCTGTTGTCAGAACAACCTCATTTGATGCTCTTAAAAGATGAAAAATGATGCATCTGATGACTTTGGGTTATTCATGTGCAATCTAGTTATTGCTTTTGGGGAAATTTGTTTTGGTTAGAATGCTTTAATTAGAAACATTAAAAAATAGAAGCAGGAGATGCCCATTTGGCCCTTCGAGCCTGGTCCACCATTCATTTGTGATCATGACTGATCATCCCACTCAACAGCCTAATCCCGCTTTCCCCCATATCTTTTGATCCCCTTCACCCCAAGTGCTATATCTAATTTAAAGAGAAAATGCTGGAAAATCTCAGCTGGCCTGGCAGCATCTGTAGGGAGAAAAGAGCAAAAGTTTCAAGTCCAGATGACCCTTTGTCAAAGGGTCATCTGGACTCAAAACATTAGCTCTTTTCTCTCCCTACAGATGCTGCCAGATCTGCTGAGATTTTCCAGCATTTTCTTTGATTTCATACTCCAGAACCACACTAATTTGCTTTCATCCAGTGCTATATCTAACTGCTTCTTGAAAACATACAATGTTTTGGATTCAACTACTTCCTGTGGTAATGAATTCCATGGGCTCACCACTCTGGATGAAGAAATTTCTCTTTATCTCTGTCCCAAGTGGTCTACCCTGTATCCTCAGAGCCTGGTTCTGGACACACCCACCATTGGAAACATCCTTTCTGCATCTACCCTATCTCGTCCTGTTAGAATTTTATAGGTTTCTATGAGATCCCCTCATTCTTCTGAACTCCAGCAAATACAATCCTAACCGATTCAATCTTTCCTCGTACATCAGATCCGCCATTCCAGGAAACAGTCTGATACACCTTTGTTGCACTCCCTCTAGACAAAGAACATCCTTCCTCAGAAAAGGAGACCAGAAGTGCACACAATATTGCAGGTGTGGCCTCACCAGGGCCTTGTATAATTGCAGCATGACATCCCTGCTTGTGTACTCGCATCCTCCCGCAATGAAGGCCAGCATACCATTTGCCTTCATTACTGCCTGCTTGTCTTCAGTGACTGATGTACGAGGACACACTGGTCTTGTTGTACATTCCCCTCTCCTAATTTATGGCCATTCCAATAATAGCCTGCCTTCTAGTTTTTGCTACAAAGTGGATAACCTCTTAGTTCTCCAAATTATACTGCATCTGCCATTCATTTGTCCAATGGATTACAAAGCAAATCCAAGCAGTATCTCTAGCAGCAGCGCACCCCTCCCCGATGAACACAATGCATTCTAAGCTTGGCTCGCGCAGGAAACCAACGATCCGCTGTCGAGTGCCCCAGCAGTCCATAACACACCCATACCCAAGATCACAGCTTCCGAAGTCAGATCGGCTTTCCTGAAAGTGAACCCTCAGAAGGCAATGAGTCTGGACGGGATCCCTGGTCGTGCACTCAGAGCCTGCACGGACCAGCTGGCTGATGTGTTCGCGGGCATCTTTAATCTGTCCCTACTCTGCCCTGAGGTCCCCCCCTGCTTCAAGAAGACCACCACCATACGGTGCCAAAGAAGAACCAGGTAACTTGCCCCGATGACCACCGTCCGGTGGCCCTGACCTCAGTCGTAATGAAGTGCTTCGAGAGGTTGGTCGTGAAGCGAATCACCTCCAAACTCCCAGAATGCCTTGATCCACTGCAATTCGCATACCACCACATTTGGTCCACAGCAGACGCCATCTCCCTGGCCCTACACTCATCCCTAGAGCATCTTGACAACAAGGGTTCCTACATCAGACTCATATTTATTGACTACAGCTCCGCCTTCAACACCATAATCCCAGCCAAGGTCATGTCAAAGCTCCAAAACCTAGGACTTGGCTCCTCACTCTGCAACTAGATTCTCGACTTTCTAACCCACAGACCACAATCAGTAAGAATAAACAACAACACCTCCTCCACAATAGTCCTCAATACCAGGGCGCCGCAAGGCTGCGTACTTGGCCCCCTACTATACTCCCTGTGCACACATGACTGCGTGGCAAAATTTGGTTCTAACTCCATCTACAGGTTTGCTGATGATAGACCATAGTGGACAGGATCTCGAATAACGATGAGTCAGAATACAGGAGGGAGATAGAGAACCTAGTGGAGTGGTGCAGCGACAACAATCTATCCCTCAATGCCAGCAAAAGTAAAGAGCTGGTCATTGACTTCAGGAAGCAAAGTACTGTACACACCCCTGTCAGCATCAACAGGGCCGAGGTGGAGATGGTTAGTGGTTTCAAATTCCTAGGAAAACACATCTGACCTGGTCCACCCACGTCAATGCTACCACCAAGAAAGCACAACAGCGCCTAAACTTCCTCAGGAAACTAAGGAAATTTGGCATGTCCACATGAACTCTTAGCAACTTTTACAGGTGCACCATAGAAAGCATCCTATCTGGCTGCATCACAGCCTGGTATGGCAACTGCTCAACCCAAGACCGCAAGAAACTTCAGAGAGTCGTGAACAGAGCCCAGTCCATCACATGAACCTGCCTCCCATCCATTGACTCTATCTACACCTCCCGCTGCCTGGGGAAAGTGGGCAGCATAATCAAAAACCTCTCCCACCCGACTTACTCACTCTTCCAACTTCTTCCATCGGGCAGGAGATACAAAGGTCTGAGAACATACACGAACAGACACAAAAAGAGCTTCTTCCCTGTTGTTACCAGACCAATAAACGACCCTCATTAACACTACAGTCCTGTATGCTTCACCCGATGCCGGTGTCTATATAGTTTCATTGTGTACCTTGTGTTGCCCTATTATGTATTTTCTTTTATTTCCTTTTCTTTTCATATACTTAATGATCTGTTGAACTGCTCGCAGAAACATACTTTTCACTGTACCTTGGCACACGTGAGAATAAACAAAAATCCAATCCACTCACTCAACTTGCCCAAGTCACACTGAAGGATCTCTTTAGCCTGCTTACAGCTCACCCTCCCACCCAACTTGGTGTCATCAGCAAATTTGGAGAAATTACATTTTGTTCCTTTGTCTAAATCATTAATATATATTGTGAATAGCTGTGGTCCTAGCACCGATCCCTGCAGTACCCGACTAGTCATTTCATGCCAATTTGAAAAAGATCCATTAATTCCTACTCTGTTTCCTGTCTGCCAATCACTTTTCTATCCATCTCAATACACTACCCCTCAAACTATGTGTTTTAATTTTACACACTTATGCAGGCCTTCTGAAAGTCCAAATATACTTCACGCACCGCCCCCCCCTTGTCAACTCCACTAGTTACATCCTGTAACTAGTCCTGTTTTTAAACATTCTTGCTTTGGCCAGAAATGCGTAGCAAAGGAAATGTTGAATCTGAAATTTAATGAGTAATTTATAGTAACAAAGTAAAAACTCTTAAAGTAAAAGTATTTATACATTTTATAAAAATGAATTTTTGATTTTTCTTTTAGCTGCTGAAATTTGTCCCTGAGAAAAGTGACGTTGATCTGCTGGAGGAGCACAAGCATGAAATTGAGCGCATGGCAAAAGCAGACAGGTTCTTGTATGAAATGAGCAGGTACGTATTTCAAATATTGATGTAACCAGAAATCCATGGGCAAAATAGTTAATTTGTGCGCCAATATGCTGTTCTCTACACTTTTTTATTAGGGCATGTTTTTGGCTGCAGATTCCCCAAATCCCTGTGTTAGCTAAAGAAGTGAATTGCAGGGCACTTTTCGTGGAACTTGTAGTCTGTTCAAATACTATTTGCTTGTTTTGGACAAAAGAAGAGGGAAGAACAGGAGATAAGGGAATGTTACGATCTTGGTGAGACCAGTAACCTTTTTTAAGTAGACAAAATTCAAAATTCCAGTTCTTTACTAGATGAATGAATCCACATGATTCCACTGTTTAAAACAGAAGATTTCTTTTCCATACAAGAGTCAACAAAGCAAACATTAAATACTATCTATTCTTTAAGTTCACATTCAGAATTAACATGAGCTAAACATAAATTAATGGCAAATTGTAATCTAATATAAGCCATGAATTGCACATTAAATGGCAGATGCAACTAAAATAGATTTTGCAAATTGGCTCAGCAGTCCA
Source organism: Scyliorhinus canicula (assembly GCF_902713615.1). Taxonomy (NCBI): domain Eukaryota; kingdom Metazoa; phylum Chordata; class Chondrichthyes; order Carcharhiniformes; family Scyliorhinidae; genus Scyliorhinus; species Scyliorhinus canicula. Next base: position 65,038,468 of record NC_052147.1, read on the forward strand.
CTCAGGTTTTGGTGATCGCACTCAGCCACTAAGTCCTTGTCTTCCTCACAAAAGAATTTCAGCTGCTGTCCTTCTAGGAGTTAGTCTGATCCCAAATTCCACAGGCACATTCTTCACGACAAAAGGCACACATCTGCGGAACATGTTCAACTTGGTCTGGATGGGAGATACCCATCAATGTTACCTTGAAGAAACAGAAACCACTGCAACAACATATTCTCAGCTTCTGGATCTGGATACGGTTTTCCTCAAGTCTCCTTCAGCTTGCCTGTACTGTACCAATGCGTTCATCAACTTGTACTGCCCAGTTCTGACTGATCTGTGTCCTTTTATATATTTTTTAACGGGTTAGGAGGTCCAGAGGTTTTGGTTTCCAAACCGGTTTGTTTTTGTTTCCTTAGAAATTGAGACGGTCTGTTTCATTTCTCTAATGTTTCCCATTCTCATTCCTTTGCAGTTCAGTTTCCGTGTTAGTTATGACTGCCCTCAAAAAATACAAATTAAATTTAAGAACACTTCCCTCAAAAGAACATGAGCAAAGATTTGATGTGTTGAAACAACTGTATTCCTTTGAATAAGTCAAAACCTTCTGGAAACAATAAAAATGTTGCTCAAATGCGCACAGAGGCTTTGTTTTGTTTCTTGAAACTGAACTATAGTCAGAAACAAATGTTTTGTCCTTGATATGCTAAGTAATTTTATTTGGTAATGTTATAGACTGAAAGATTTTAGATATGTTTCTGTGCAATAATTTGATACTGTGGAGACAGCTAATGGTTTAAAAAATTATATTAAGGAATAGTACAAAGGGGGTGAAATTTATTCAGTGGGGTTGTAAATGAACAGTAGTAGATTGCTATCGGTTATAGAGCCTGCCTCCATTCTCCTTTCCATTGAAATCGAAAGAAAGGAAATTTGGTCGGATGTATAATGAGTGACTGAACTCATTTTGTGATACAGCCAAAGTTGAATTTTGCCCCCAAAGACTTAAATAACTGGAAGTAACAGGTTGGTCTAGAAACCGCTTTATTGTGTGTGTGAAGGATATTTTTGCAGGTATCTGCTTTAAAATACATTAAGTTTTAGGATGTCACGCACCCTAATGTAAAAATGTCATTGTGAGAAAGGAAGTGCACATTCATGTTGGAATGATCTGATTTGGTTGCATCGCGATAGTCGGTGCTCCATCGGAAAACTTATGTGAAAACTATGTTCATGTTTACATGGATTGATTTTATTTTCACTAGAATTCCTCACTACCAGCAAAGATTAAAGTCCCTGTATTTCAAGAAGAAATTTGCTGAAAGGATAGCTGAAGTTAAACCCAAAGTTGAAGGTACAACTTTTGTTCTTATCAGTCTTCTTGCTATACAATGGCTTTTAGCTATATCAGCATTCAAACAAGGTGAAACAAACATCAAATCTTAAGAATTAGCAATGAAAAGCTGTTTTAATTTCCTTCAATGTTGCATGTGACAAGCTTATGCTATTTTACACTTTGTCTAGCTATGTGCTAAAACATTGCCAATGGGCTAGTAATAAGCATATTTATATTTAGTGTATAAAATCACAACTTTGAACCACAAAGTTTTAAATTATTGTGTGTGTATATAAACACCATGCATTTTACCAGGGTAGTGCCACACCCAATTACATTTCTTCTGATATGGGTTCACTCTAGTCACTGTGCTACAAGTGTTATGGCTTTACTGTATTTGCAGCTTTTCAACTGGAAAATTTTAGAGCAACCGGAACTAACTTCAATTTCTCCACCTCAATGAAGTCCCACTCTTAACAACAATTAAAATTGGTGGATAATTGAGAACCCTCAAATTTTAATGTTCCACAAATAATACCACAAGCATTAGAATTAAAACATTGTTTGCAGACTTGCCAAATCTTTATCTGGTCTGACCCTTAAAATGCAAAACTATCCATTGAAGGTGGTTCAGCGCTCTTTCATGTTGATGTACATCAAAAATACATTATATCACTGCCACTGTGATGGTATAATGAAGGCCATTATTTATTTCAGTATAAAATTAGCTTCTATTCCACCGAGCTTCTATTCATCTGAATTAACTTTGGCGGAAGAACTGCAAAAGCACCATGGTTTTTGCATCAAATTATGGTTGAACAGCAGGTCCCTGGCAGAAATTCAACTTCATAGTGCTTGTTGAAACTATAGTTAAGTAATAGTCCCGAGTCTGCTATGTAATAATCTTTATTATTATTGTCACAATAGCAAGGCATCTAACATGTCTGCCATTGAAAATGCAGGTTTGTATGTGTGGCAAATGGCTGAAATACAAGCTGAGCCTGCTGTGCCATTATAGCGGAGATGATTGTAGTCTCTACTTTCAACTCTACCCTCCTGTCTACCCCTATAACTTTCAACTTTCGTCAGTTAAGAAACTACCAACCCGGCCGTAAAAAATATTCAATTAACCTGCCTTTGCTACTGAGGAAGACTCTGAGAGAAAGAATTCTTATCCCTGCCTTAAATAGGAGAGCTATGTTCTGAAAGTGTCACCTAGTTCTAGTCTCTTCCACAAGAGGAAACATCAAACATCCTCTCAGGATCTTGTGTGTTTAAATAATATCACCATTCATTCTTCTAAATTTAGGCCCAACCTGTTCACACTTTCCTTATAAGATAACTGTAAGAAGTCTTACAACACCAGGTTAAAGTCCAACAGGTTTGTTTCAAATCACTAGCTTTCGGAGCACTGCTCCTTCCTCAGTTGTAAATAACTATTTTCCAATCTGATGGGGCCTTTCCGGAATCCAGGAAAGTTTGGAAAGTCACAGATACACCTTCTATCTCAACAGCTATTTATTTTAAGACTCTTCCGGTCCAGTAATGGTAATTCCCCCATGGTGGGTTCCTCTGTGGTGGAAGGTGAGAGCAATGCAAAACCCCAGACATCGGTGGGACCAGAAGAACACACCGCGGGTTTCTGCCGCCGGAAAACACCCCTATTGACTATTTAATACAACCTGGTGTGAACTTAATGGTCCATTTTTGGAGAACCGTCAAAAGTGAAATTTCATTGCTTATCACATGATGCAAGAACTTGTGTTTTTAAGATAAAATCAGGACATGTTTTGAATTTCATTTGAATTTTGTTGCTTAAATTTTAGTACACTTAATTTGATTTGGTATACTAATATCAGACCTACTGTCACTAACATGATTCCACATCATGACTTGTTTTATTATTTTCCAGCTATTCATTTGAGTTCCAAGGAAGTCCTGCAAAGCAAAAATCTGAAGCAGCTGCTGGAGGTGGTTTTAGCTTTTGGCAATTATATGAACAAGGGACAAAGAGGCAATGCTTATGGTTTCAAACTCTCTAGTCTCAACAAGATTGCAGACACGAAGTCCAGTATTGAGAAGTAAGACATTGCTGACATCGCTCTCTCAAAACGAGGTTGTTGTTTGCTACTTTGCCAATTTTAGAGGCAGTGCTGCTCCCTGTTACTAAGATTGTAATCAATGATTTTTCTTCAATGTTTTATACTTGTTGCCTCTAAGAGGCTAATGTTAAAATTGGGAGGAAAAGAATAGGCCTTGGGGATTGGTCTCTTGGGTATTATGGAAATTTGTCTCCATTTCTGTTTTCAAAATGATATCATCACCTTTTCATGAAACTATTTCACATATGAGCAGGAATTGGGCTTTCAGCCCTTCAAGCCTGTTCTGCCACTCTATATGAATATACTATGTTAACCTGCATCACATCTCTTCTGGTGCACTTGCTTAACGAGAATCTATCAATCTCGGCTTTGAAAATTTAAATTGACCCAGCCTTTGACGTGGCCTTTTGGGGAGGGTGGGCAAGAGTTTAAGATTTCTGCTACTATGAAAATTGTTCTCTGATTTCACTCTTCTAAGTGATCTAGGCCTAACATTAATTTTGTGCCCCTTGTTTTGGATTCACCTATCAGAGGAAATTGTTAACCTGTTCCTCCTATCCTTTCGAAATCTTGTAATTTTAAATAGCTCGATTTGATCTCACCATGACCATTTAAACTCAAATGAATGCAAACCAAGCCTATGCTACTTGGCTTCATAATTTACCCTTCAAGCTCTGGTATTATTGTGGTAAATCTCTGCACTGTTCCTCCTAAGGTCAGTATATTCTTCCTAAGCTGCTGCACCTCAAAACTCAGTTTGGTATTTTATTTGTTGTCTGACCAAGGCTCTAGAACTGAAACATCACTTTCTCCTTTTGAATTCCAATCCCCTTGAGATAAAGGCCAACATTCAATTAGACTTTTTGAATTTTCTTTCTATCTGGGCACTTGCTTTTAATAATTTGCATTTATGGACACCTAGGTTTCTTCACTCCCCACAGCTACTTGTCCCTCCACTGCTTCTGCCTTGGACCTAAAATGCATGACCTCACACTTGAATTCCACTTTCCACAGTTTTACCCATTGGTCTGTTTATGTCCCTTTGCAACTAAATGTTTTATATTGTTCTGTTGAATTTTGTTTTGTATGCTTTTAACATACATGTATTCGATTATGCCAAAATCTTTCAACAAATTTGCACTTTTCCCTCTGACATTTGTTATTTTCCCTTACCGCACACTCCCTGCCCTCTTTGTAATGCCTGACTCTGCTCTCATTGACATCATGAGTATCTCCAGCATGGTTAGATCAGAGAGAGTAGATTTAGCTTTAAATTAAAGATGGTTACGCCAGAAGGAAGTACCTCTTTTTTTTTTTGAATGTTCGGATATTGAGTGTTGAACATCAAGGGAATTAGTTGTGTGGAGCTTCTTTTACATTTTACTTCAGTCCATACTGAGAAGAGTTTTGTGTCTGCAGATCCCAAACCACATATTTGATGCAATGGTAGATTTTTGTTGCATTGTATCTTTGGCTGCTTAAAAATAATTACCATTATCATTCTTGTTTAAGGAACATTACCCTTTTGCACTATTTGATAACAATTCTGGAGAAGAAATACCCAAAAGTGGTGAACATATATGATGACTTGCATAGCATTCCGGATGCAGCCAAAGTAAAGTAAGTTTTCAAGATCTGTGGTTACATAATTGGAGATCCTTGCCCAAAACACTTTGAAAGATTAAACTACTTAACCAAATTTTCAATGATGATTGAACCATTTCTGTCTACTTTAGTTAACTTGTGTATTTTTTTCATGCAGCAGTGAATTATAGAGACACTGCCATTCTGAACCCTTGATCTTCACATTACAAGCTGGTAATAGACTGGCAGACATTGTGCCCATTTCTGCATGCTGGTGACAGCATAGAATCATGTTTTTATCCTGCGATTCTTTTTTTCATGCTGCTGTATGCTCTGCGCAGCATCAATTCTGCTCTGGGGTCACCTCTGGCAGTATACAGCTATAGGAGTGAAATGTCTCACTTCATGCAAATAAACAAATATCGACAGCCCTTCTCTGCTCTTGACTTCCATTCCTCGTGCTAATTTATGCCTTAGAGGATAATGGGCCAAATGCAGTGCCTTTATCTAAATTCTTGGGGTTTGTGCACGAATAACACAAACACCATTTGTTGTCCGTCTTGGGTTTCCATTGAGAATGTGCTGGTGAGTCACCACTTAAATTAATGCAATCCAAAAGGTGAAGATGCTCCAATGGTCCTGTTAGATGGGGAGTTCGTGATTTTGATCCATTTTCACCTAAAACGTGACTTGGAGGGAAACCTTTAGGCGATAGTATTGCCTTACACTTGTTGCCATTGTCTTTCTAAGTGGTGGAGCCCATGGTCTGATAACACTGGTGGTGTGTGTGGTGTTGGGATGGGGCAATTTGTGTGTCTTACAGCAATTAATTTCACCCAACTTTATAAAGTTAGAATTAAATTATAAAGCTGAATTAAATTATAGCTCAAATGAATAGGCTGCTAAAGCATTGTGTGTTCATAACTATTTCAGATTTGATTTCCATTCCAAAAATATTTTCAGTATCTCAATCGTTAAACCTGGGCAAGTGGGAATTTACAAATAAAAAATTTAAAGTGGAATTTGATTTTAATGATTGAGAAGTTGTCCTCAATGTCCATTTGTCAGAGATGTGTGTGTGTTTTTTTTGTAGTTTGATCGAGCTGGAAAAAGAATTCAGTGGTCTGAGAAGTGGTCTGAAGTGTGTGGAGAATGTAAGTATTCCCTTTACTTCTTTAAAAATTCGTTATAACTCTTAGATTGTTTTCTTTATTATATATTCAAAGGAAGTCAGGGTGGGAAACCCTGGCGGTAATTTGTGTATCCCGTTTCCCTTAACATCAAATGTACTTCCTTCCTCACTACACATGTGCCTATTCCTTCCCATACTGTGTACTTCTGCACCAGAACACCCTGATTTATTTTGTCAAATGTACCTTTCAATAAGCTTGCTAATTAATCGTGTTTTTGCATTTGTACAAAAAGAAATTGTGTTTTGGTTGTGCTGACACTTCAAGCTAAACAGAAGTTGTACATTATACATGATCCACATTTCAGCTACAGGGTACACAATTGGCAAATTCTGATTCTGTTGTTGCTTTTTAATTTTTTTAGCTTTCCTGTGTAATTCTATTGTTACAGACATTCAAAAGGGGGGAAACCAGATGCACCAGAACACATTTGTCAATTTCTTTTAGGAATGACTTGTCCTTCTGTCTATTCTTGAACTATCTTGTACAATATAGTGAATTGTGATATGGTAAACAATTTAGTTGCACTTTATGAAGTTAGATTAGTTTGCATTGGGTGAATTAATTATGAAATCTTTACGCATGATATTTTAGTGAGGTTTTAAAGAATTGTGTATTGTGACAGACAAATCAGAATGTAACATTGTAATGTCTCCCTTTCATGGTTCAATTTGGAATTCAGTTGTGGACTCTTAAAAGAAAAGGTCTGACTTTTAAAGTAAGGGCCATGTTGTTTGTGTTGAAAAAAATTATATCTGCATCACAGATGGGAATGAGTGCACATTATCCAAAACAGATGGCTTTTTTGTACTAGCTTTACTATGATGTTTGCACGATTCCTGTTTTCTTTAAAGCATGAAGGATGAAAGACAGTAGGAGTATAGCACGAAGAAACTTGGAAAGAGGAAATATTATATAGCTTTTCAAAGTGGTTTTGTACAATTGTCATGCATGTGTTAAACAAAAATAACTTTCCTAAAGCAATGTAGTAAGGGTGGGCCAAGTTGCTGATCTGTAATTTTAAAAATTTATTGGCCTGCCTTGAACCTAACACACACACATCCTAATTCATACTAATTTAAGAACTCTTAATACCTTGCCAACTCTTTCTGCTTACTTGCCACTTCTCCCGACCAACCTCATCAATTGCCCCCCCCCCCCCCCAGCTCACCACTTCCTGCAACCCACCAGTTCCTGTCTCCCACTTGCGGCCACCCTTTCTCCCTCACTCGTGCCGCCAATCTCCCAAGCCCTTGCTCACAGTGAGGATTTGGAAATAAGAAGCCAGTGAGCAAGAAAATTGGTAGAGGAAAGGAGTGGAGGGGTTCCGGGAGAGGGAAACTGCGATTGGGAAGCGGGGTCCAGAAGGAGGAAGCGGGAGGGGTCGGCCAATTATTTTTTTCCAATTAAGGGGAAATTTAGCATGGCCAAACCACCTATCATGAGATGGGAAGAATGTGCAAACTCTACACTGACAGTGATCCAGGGCCAGAATCGAACCCAGGTGCTCGGTGCCGTGAGGCAGCAGTGCTAACCACTGCCCCACCATGCTGCCCATTTGGTTTCAAAAAAGATTGAGAATGCACAGTAACCAGACTAAAATAAAAATGGAGGCAATGCTATTCTGGGAACATCCCTAAATTATGAATTGCACGTAAACAAAAACATGCCATTAGAATGCACTCCAAACAGGATTACCTGTAATTGTTCTGGCAAAAATGCTTCATTCGGAATATGATGTTGTTTCCCAAAGCTAGAAAAAAGGAGAAAAACCTCACTGCTACCATCTGTCTTCCCCTAACCACTCTGTCCGTAGCACCACAACTTCGCTCCCAAACTCTTCTGTCCTGGGTGTTAGCATTGAAGGAATTAATGTAAGCACTTGGCAGCAATTACAACTGTTTTAAGATCTCTGCAGAGGGGAAAATATTTAAACATGTTCACTTTTAAACTGGGTGATTAGAAAAATAGATTGTTTTATTTCTTTTCCAAGGAGCTGGAATACCAAAAATCACAACCTGCACAGTCCGGTGACAAGTTTGTCTCTGTAGTGAGTCAGTTCATCACAGTTGCAAGTTTCAGCTTCTCTGATGCAGACGATCTTCTGTTGGAGGCTAAAGAGCTGGTAAATAGCATGCACAGTTTTAAGTTTCCTTTAAATTTGTATCCATTGATTTTATAAACCGAGTATATTTGAAGTTTTTTGGGACTTGATCTCTTCTATGATAATGAGGTTTTTTATTTCTGGCTTTCTTTCCTTGAATCTTTCAGTCTCTCCGTGCCATTGCTGCATCTGATTGAGTATTGTGTTCGTAGACTGCTAAATAGCACGCTCTGGCTCAATTTGCTAACGAGAAATAGGCTGCTCTGAACTCTCCACGCACGATGACCGAGATTGAAAAATATGGAGTAGGGAGTCCAATATCCTACCTTCAAGTCTGGTGTCATGTGATAATGTTCTTACATGGGGCAGCATGGTACTGTCAGTGTTGTTGGTTCGTTTTGGAATTACATCATTGGAACCAGATATTGGCTGGCAGAGTCAGTAGGCTGAATTTTCCCCGGTGCGACGACGGAAACGTGAATCAAGATCAGGCAGCGCATCTGGCCACAATCTACCCCAGATCTGGGCACCATGCTCTGGTCCCTCCCTGACAGCGAAGCGAGGATTGCGGCCCATGCCAGCAGGGGTATGCAAACCCGACATTTGCATGCATTAAATGTGATTAGCGGGTTAGACACAGAATGCTGTGCCCTTCCACAATGCTTTCCCCCCCCCCCCACCTAATGCTTCCCCCCCCCCCCCCCCCCCCCCCACCTAATGCTTCCCCCCACTCCCAATGCTTCCCCCCACTGTGGCCTTTGCAGCCCTCCATGTTTCCCTGTCTCTCTCAGGGCAGAGGCCTCACTAGTGACCCCCACCCTTCTAGATCACCAGCTGTCTCCTCTTGGTGAGGCTGGCAGTGCTGACTGCCTCTGCCACCACCTCCCAGGCAGTGTTCAGGAGGGGCAGGCTTGAATCTGCGGCCCACCCTGGGGAAGAGGGTGTCCCTCCTCCTCCATTGACATGGAGCTATGGGACGACCTCGGACTCCTGACCTTGCAGGACAGGTCTTATGTGAGCCATTTTTGTGGCTGCAGTGAGTATGTGGTAAGTGGAGCACTTAAGAACAACTCCAGCTGCCAGGTTCTGTGGCACTGACTCTTGCCCCAGCTGTTAGAACGTCCGCTGAGCCAGAAGTTGCTCTGATTTTGTGCCGACTTGAGAGCTGGCATATTTGCATGTCCTGATTCTCTTGCTGAACAGCACCCCTTGTGGGAACGTGAACCGCATGCAATTCAATCCTGGCATCAACACTTGAGTCTCCCAAATGGAGAATCCTGCCCAATATAAATAAAATTATTTACCACTTCCATCTTCTGAACTATTGCAGTTAAGGCGGCTGTTTCTGGGCAGCCATACAGTGCTTACACAGGAGAAAAAACTGGATCCATCAGGTTTTAAGATCTATAATTCTCTATGGGAAAAGAACTGATTTCAAATGATAGCTTTTATTATTACAGTGTTTGAGTCCTGAACAAAGTTATTTTATTTATTTCGTGGTCCCTGATGCCAAGCTCAGATTTTGTTGGAAATTCAATGCCAATCAAGATTTTTTTAATGTGCTTTGTTTAAAATATTTAATTATTATGTAAGTTTCCCTAAAAATTTGGACTGCCTATTTGCATCCACAAATTAACATTGGAAGTGAAAAGCTGCTGCGTTTTGGTAGAGTCCTGTTATTATTTAATATCTGAACACAAGTGTTGGCCATGTAGAAATTAGCTCAGCAACCAATATATGTTTGACCACCTGGTGTTCTTTGGACTCTCTGTGGTTACACATCCTTTATTCAAATGCTTAACTACATGCCTGGTTCCTGTTTTAATAAAATGAATATGTTTGCCTCCGGACTATAAAGAAAAGTGCACAGATGGTACTAATAGTGGAACTGTATGATAAGAGGGAAAGGAAAGCTACATCAAAGCAACTCCACAAATGAATGTTTTGCTAATAAAATGTTTACTATAGTTTTATGATGTACTGAGCACCACACTGTGTATTACTCTTTACTGCTGCTTTTATTAGATCTCGCTAAGTAAAGGAAGAATAAATGTAAATGTCGTCACACGCCCAGAGGACCATAGGTGCTCTCCCCTTTTAAGAGAGCTGACTGGTGGTGATTTAACCCGAGGGTCACCACACCTCGGGTGAGGTGCAAGGTTGAGAAGGCGGGGCCTTCATGGGGGAACTGAACCCACGCAGTTGCCGTCGCTTTGCATCACAAACCAACCGTCCCGCCAACTGAACTAAACCGGCCCCCAAAAAAGAAAATAGATACAAGGAGAACAACAAAATTAAAGAGAGGGGGAGAGGGCAGGAGCTAAAGAGGCTTGCTGAAATCTGGGACAAAGAATACTAAACTAGGTTGCATATTAATTAATGTGTAAATCCCGCTCTCGTAATTCTGTGCATGCTAAAGACTGGGTATAACTGGAGCTTTGCTGGAATAATGCACTTGAATATGGCGGACAAGCAGTCAGCTTTTTGGGAGGGGGGATGGGGAAGGCCCAAAAAATGGTGCCAAATACTGTCATAGGATTCAGATTTCTTGCAGAGCTTTGTTGGTCCCTGCTGGAGATGATCCATTGGTGGGGGAAAGGGGGGGCGAGAGCAGGGAAACATCAGACGATTGAACAGAATATCAGAATAACATTGGAGGAGGGGGGCAGGAAATTATCAGACAAATATCAGAATAGCATTGGATACAAGGGAAATTCTAACATTACTTAAAAATTAGGATGAGGAAGAAATTTTCCAAGTTTTAAAAATGTTTCCTGTGTTGAATATTGGTCTCGAGGAAATCTCACTGCTGTTTTGCAAAATGTGAAATTTATCCAATTGGGAAATTTATTGTAGATATCATCATGAGAAATAATTACATCCTGTGTTAGCAGCTGGTGCTTGGCCTAGTGCATCAGATTGCAGGTTTGTATGTTGAGCTGAGATGCATGTGAAAATTGAAGATTTGGTGTCTTAGTCATAAATTAGACTTTCTGATTGTGCGACTGAAGATTTATTGTACTGTTTGAGCAATTTTATCTGCAGGGAGAACTATGTCCTTGGGTGTTTCAAATCTGCTTGCTATTTATACATTGATGTATAAGCAAATTTGTGTTTTTTTCCCTCCTCCATCCCTACACATTCCTCTAGTTTAATAAAGCTGTAAAGCACTTTGGAGAAGAAACCAGCAAAATACAACCTGATGAATTCTTTGGGATTTTTGATCAATTCCTCCAAGCCTTCGCAGAGGCCAAACAAGAAAACGAGAACATGAGGAGGAGAAAAGAGGAGGAAGAACGAAGGGCAAAAATGGAAGCGCAGGTCAGATGATATGAATTTGCGAGAAGCATAAACTCTTGTATGGTTTCATTTTTTTTGTAACAAATTATCAAATAATAACATATTTTCAGATTTAGTAGGTATTTTGAGTTTTATATTTGCAAAAGATTGCAAGGTGCAGCAGGAATTCATTGCCATTATTTCAAGTTCCATGTTTAAATCAATCTGGATATTCCCCAAGAATGGTTAGCAGGACATTAGAAGTCCGTTCGATGTCTTTGCATTTTAAAGAAAGACTACAGTGACGTAGTGCATTTTATAATATTAGATGCCATAGAATACTTTATGGTAAATGTCATCAAGTCACTGGTGTAATATTGGAAGCACAATTTTTAAAAAATGCGCTCGGCAAATTCCCAAAAATATCAATGTGATAATGACCAGATTTTTTCTGATGTTGATTGAGGGATAACTATTGGCTGCAACACTGGGGATAACTCCTATTTTATTTATTGAAATAGTGCCATTGTTTTTTTTTCCAAATAGTCCTGTTATTGGCAGTTACCAGACTTCCGTGCCTTGGGAAATATTCTACTCCGAAACTGGGCATAGAGATTCGAGTCATTTCCTCGAGCTCCTTCCTGGCTTATTGTTCGTGAAGTATGAAGTGAACCCAGCTTGGGTTAGGATGTAACTGCTATTTAAAAAAAAAAAAATTTAGAGTGCCCAATTCATTTTTTCCAATTAAGGGGCAATTTAGCGTGGCCAATCTACCTAGCCTGCAGATCTTTGGGTTGTGGGGTGAAACCCACGCAAACACGGGGAGAATGTGAAAACTCCACACGGGCCGTGATCAAACCTGGGCGTCGTAAGGCATCAGTGCTAACCACTGCACCACCATGCTGCCCCTATAACAGCTATTTAAATCCAAAGGACCATTTGCAGATTTCTAGTAAAACGGCTGAGTTGGTGATACTTAGTGTATGTTTGCTGCTTGATTTTATTATAACTAATTACAAGTTTTATGCTACCAGTTTTGTGGGTGCATTTCATACATGGTCTGAAATGGTTTTTGTTCTGGTTGGTCTGTACTCCGGTTATTTTTTTTAAAACTTCATTTGCACATGTAGTGTTCATAAGGTCAAGAACGAGGAGCAGGAGTAGACTATTCAGCCCATTGAGCCTATTCCACCATTCAATAAGATCATGGTTGGTCGGATTGTGGCTTTGACTCCATTGTCAGTCAAAAATCTAGCTTGCCTTGAACATATTCAACGACCAACCTCCACTGCTGTCTGTGGAAGAGAATTTCAAAGACTAACGACCCTCTGAAATAAAATAATTACCACTATAAATTCCTTCTTATGCCCATGTTAAATGGGAGGCCCCTTGCCTAAAGGTAATTTTGCCCTTCGTTCTAGATTCCCCCATGAAAGGAAACATCCTCCTACCATCTATCCTTCCAAGACTCCTTTAACCTTGTATGTTTCAATAAGATAATCTCTTGTTCTTCTATGCTCCTATTAGTATAGACCCAACCTGCCCTTTCCTCATGAGATAATCTTTTACCTCAGGAAGTTAGCTTAGTGAACGTTACCTGAACTGCTTCTCTTGTAAGTATACCTCTCCTTAAGTAAGAAGATTAAAACTCTACACAGTACTCCAGGTGTGGTCTCACCAATGCCGTCGAGTTGTAACAAAACTTCCCTATATTTGTATTCCATCCCCCTTCCAATTAGGGCCAACATTCCGTTTGCCTCCCTAATTACTTGCTGTACCTGCATGCAAACTTTTCACTATTTGTATACAAGGATACCCAGATCCCCTGGACTGCAGAATTCTGCAGTCTCTCTCCATTTAAATAATATTCTGTTTTTCTATTCTTTCTGCCAAAATGAAGAACCTGATGTTTTCCTACATTCAATTCCAGCTGCCAAATTTTTGCCCACTCACTTTAATTTACCTATAGCCTGTTGCAGACTGTATCCTCTTCACAGCTTGCTTTCCTACCTATCTTCATAACGTTAGCAGATTTGGCTACAATGCGGTTGATCCCTTCGCCATTGTAATAGAACATAGAACACTCAAATGTTTGAGGCCCCAGCACGGATCCCTGTGGTACTCTACCAGTTACAGTTTGCCAACCCGAAAATTATCCATTATCCCAGCTATTTTTTTCCTGTTAGTTAGCCAATCATCTATTCTTGCTAATATATGATACCCGGCACCATGAGCTCTTGTTCAGGAACCTTCTCCTTTGGAAATCCAAATGCATTACATTATTAGTTCCCTTTTATCTACCCTGCTTATTACATCCTCAAAAACTCTTAATACATTTGTTAAACAAGGTTTACCTTTCACAAAACCATGTTGACTCAGCCTGATTGCATTATGATTTTCTGAATATCTGCTACTGCCCCCCTTAATGATAGATTCTAGCATTTTTCCATGACAGATGTTAGATAGACTAACTATCTAGGTTTCCTGCTTTCTGTCTCCCTCCTTTCCAGCTTTGAGACTTTTCATCCACTGGGGCCTTTCAGAAACTTTTCATTTGTGAAAATTGTCCCAGATAGGAATATAATGGAACTAGTCATTTTACCCCTCCTTTCACACTATGTACATGCGTTGCAGTCATTGTTTGATTCCAAATAAGGTTTGGCCAAAGCCCTGGTGAACTCGCTGCTAACCACTTTAAATTGATCATAGATTCTTTCTCACAGAAACTGTACTGTCTTACAGAAACTGCAGAATGGAATTTAAAAACTTTATAACCCAATCATTTAACATAATTAATGATTGAATTATAATTGAAGATTTAATTAATTACTACTTATAATCATCTGTTCTGACTAAGTACAAAATGACTTCCTTGACCCTGTAAACTCACTACAATGAATATAAAATGAAATTAACTTTAAAATGCTCATGTTTTACTGAACATCCTTATCGCCATGTTAAGTGAGACTGAGTTAGCAGTAAATTCTGCATCTGTACTATGCATATATATATATATAATATGAGACATGATTTTTTTTGTCCAGTTAAAACAATTTTACATTCTTTTTCTTTTAGCTGAAAGAACAACGAGAGCGAGAGCGTAAAGCAAAAAAGGCAAAAGAAGGTAGCGAAGAGGGAGGAGAATTTGATGACCTAGTTTCAGCTCTACGCTCAGGAGAGGTTTTTGATAAAGATTTCAAGCTGAAACGCAACCGAAAGCGTGTCACCAGCCAAGTGGATGGTAGTCGAGAACGACCAGTCACAAAGCTCAACTATTGAGCCTCACCTGTAGTGCAGAATCAGGCTATGTAGTAGCCTGCTTGTGTGTTACTGTCCTGTTGTGATTAAACTGACCGATTATACTGCCGATTGGCCCTATTAATGGCTGCTGCTCTACATAGCGGGCTCCTTTCCCTCCTTATAGCTGGGTTTGCATGCACCACTGTTCATATAAGAGAAGTTTGTTGATGTGGTGCTGAAGCACAGAAAACACTCGAGCATTCCTAGGATTCACACAACTAATGAGTAGAACTCTGTTTTTGTGATTTCATTATACAAACATACCCTTCCACAAATGTTCTGCTGCGTAAGCATTCCATCCAAACTGAATGAAAAATTAAGCAACCTAATGGATTAAAGATGGTGCTGATGCAATTAGATTTATGGAACTGATGATTGCTTGGATTTGAATCTGAAGCTGAAGCATGCTGGAAAGACCGGATAGACTTAAATAAGTGGAGCATAAAAGGAACAATTGAAATGTGTATTGCTGAAGACCCTCAAACATCTGTGGCTTTTGACCTGGTTCCAAGGAATTGAGTAATTTCCCTTGATCATTTTTTTGAAACAATTCTTAGTTGGCAAATGTTTTATTTTAAACACTGTTACTCAAACTATTTTCTGACTGAAAATGAGTATGATCATGGGAATATGTTTATAGTACTTTGGTGATATCCAGATTTCCTTTGCTTTTATAAAAACATTCCATAATTAATGGGGATGGTAATAAGGGTTCTCTGAAGGGGCAATGAAATGTTGAACCTTTTTTCTTGCTGCTGGCAGCTCTACAGCAGGACCATAACCAGACACACACATATAATTGAAATGGTTCTTGTCGGTTATATTGGTTTGGGGGGGTTGGGGGGGGAAATGTGGGGAAAAGTGGAGAATTTTGTTTAAAGGAAAAAAAACTTGTGTGCTTGAAACTTGAATTAAAAATGACTTTAATAACCTCGTATCTAACTATAACTCACAACTACAGAATGAAAATGGGTATTGTAAAAAGGACAGTGTGAATATTTCAGGACAATCTACTCTACAGCCTATTTATATTTGGACATATTGGGAAGAGGTGTCAGACATTATATATATTCAAGTACTGTAACAAATTATTTCAAATTTTCTAGCCAAATCATAAGGCATTAATTTGGTAGCAACTGTTGAAGAGCCTTTCTTTTCACTGTACAGTGACTTGATCCCTTAACCAAAGTGCCTGCAAACAGGTTTGTGTTTATGAATAGGGCTCGCTCTCGTAAAGTTTTGTGATTCAGGATCTGATGTTTTGTTTCAAAACTGTTTGGACACTGTGCAGTTTAAAATATTGGCTAGGGGAAATAAGTGTTCTGATTGGTCCTGTAAAGAGTGAGAACACTATAAAAGCTTAGGTGTGAGTGAGTGTGTGTCTGCGCGTGTGTGTGTGTGTAAGTCTATGTGTACATGTGGTCCACATGAGTGTACACCCTGTCTTACCTTACCGACTTTGAAATGCCCATTTTGCTTTTCCTTTCCAAAATGGAAGAGTGAAAGCAGTTCCATGTGCCACTATTTAAAAAGTATTTTAGATTGGTGCTGGTTCCGGTAGAAGAAGCTCATTGGGTTTCTGGGTTTTATTGATGAATTTTTTTAAAACAATGCCAAAAAATGGTTATAATATTTGTAAACCGGAATGTACACTAAGGATCTCTTGTTCGGTAATTTAGTGGGATGTCATTATAACATGTGAGCAGTCACAAATGCCGTGTACCTTTTTGACTTGTAAGATCCTAATGGTAAAATGCAATAAAGAAAAGTAGTTGAACAATTGTTTTGTGTACCCTGTCAAACGATGGTAACTATTTGTAAAAACGTAGTGGATTTTCAAATGTAGCAGACACTAAATGCTCTTAATTTACAATGGTGAAATTGACATATAATATGAAGAATGGTATAATGCTGCATACTCTCTGGATGTATTCATTATTGCTGCTCGATTGTGGATTAATAAGAAGTTGGAGACAATTTTATAACATCTAATGAAGCAGTGCACTATGGGTACGCATTTGACATATGTGAATGAAATTGTGTTAAATCATTTTTTAAAAAGTTTTAATTTTCTCAACTGAATTCATAACTTCACTAAAGAACATGCCATCTCGGGCTTTTGTGCACTGCAGTAGCTTAATGTTGTCAAGCTGACTTCATCAATTATTGGAAAAGCTGCTGCTTCTAGTAAACCGCCAGGTAGTCTTTCAGGCATTTTAGAGCTGCTTTCAAACTTTCCTCAAAATCCTACTTCCAAGATGCTAGATGTGAAGTATTTTAATATAAAATTCTGAAATGAACAAAGTTTTGAACTAATCTCTCTCTCTATATATATATATATATATATATATATAGTTGTGTGATGGGAGGTAAAGGATATTGTGGTGTATGTTGAATTGAATCATCCTCCTGTAAGGAAATACTGGATAACGTAATGGCACAGAAATCCAAATAACTGAACAGCAAACCTAAAAGAGAGATTTATACCGATACGCCATTTATAACCTCTGGATGTCCTAAAATATTTTACAGTGAACAAATTGCTGTTGACGTATAGTTCTGTTACAATTTCGACAGCAAATTTGTGCACACCAAGTTTCCACCAACAGCAGTCTAATAATGACTACATTTTGTTATTGATTGAAGGATCAATATTGACCAGGACACTGAGCATAACTCCCTGCTTCCCTTTGATATAGTGCTATGGGATCTCTTACATCCACTTGGGATAACAAACATATCCTTGGTTTAACAATTCATCTGAAAGATGACACCTAGCACTCCCTCAGTATAGCACTGGAGTCTCTGTGTTCAAGTCTTTGGAGCAGGACTTGAACTTGCAACTTTCTGATCCAGAGGTGAGTGCAACCTATGGAACCACTGTTGAGTGTTTCAACTCAGTCATGGACAAATATAGCCATTAGTTCTGATTGAAAATAGTAATGAAATTTTGGAAATGTAAAATATAACAAATAGTTTGAAAACAAATTTTAAAAACGTAAAATACCTATAAGCTACAAGGAGGACTGTTGTTTGGAGATGGGAATAATCTTCATAGAAATTTACTTGTATAATTTTATTCTTGTGGAAACTTTTTTTTGGAATTCTGCACTATTCTTGATTTAGTTATTCAAAGTTGAATAGGTCAGTATTTATTTAAAGCAATGCAGGGCTTCAAGACAACCTAATATAGATAAGATAAAATAAATACTATAAGGGTGAGATTTCATAGTGTGATAGCTTGGAGAGGGCTGGGCATGTGCATTTAAATTATGCAAAAATAGGGATAGACTGGATGTTAGGAAGTTGATCCTTTCTCTGAGTAGTGAATCTCTGGATTGTGTTGACCAGCCTTTGCAGAATATGCAACATCTCTGCACAGCTTCAAGAGTGAGATTGAATGGTCCTTGGCTGAAACAGAGATTGCATTTTAGAAAAGATAACCGGGTGAACAGTTAATGTACATGGTCAATAAAATCTCTTGAACCGATTTGGGTCAAATCGTAATTGAAACCCGAGGTACTTTTTCATAGAATTTACAATGGAGAAGGGGGCTATTCAGCCCATCAAGTCTGCACCGGCTCTTGGAAAGGGCACCCTACCTACACCCTATCCCCGTAACCCAGTAACCCCACCTAACCTTTTTGGACACTAAGGGCAATTTAGCATGGCCAATCCACCTAACCTGCACATCTTTGGACTGTGGAAGGAAACCCACGCAGGCATTGGGAGAACATGCAGACTCCGTACAGTGACCCAAGCGGGAATTGAACCTGGGACCCTAGTGCTGTGAAGCAACAGTGCTAACCACTTGTGTTACCATGCCGCCCCCATATTGATTAGTATTTGAAAATTGTGCAGCTATTCGAACTGAACTACAACACTTAATTGCTCAATTTTAACACCTGGAATTAAAGTTTAAGTGCAGCCCAGACTAGTGGAACAAATGTCTTTCTTTTATGAAAGTCTAATATGAAATGAACTGCTCCCCTTGTTCCTGATGAGTCAGTCAACAAGGTATGTTAAACAAGCAGTTTTGAGATATTCAGAGGTATCAAAATCCTTTGGATTATTTGCTGTAACGCATGCATGTATGTGTATCATGACATGCCGGATTAAACTTTAAGAAATACTATACTTAGTTTTTTTTCAAAAATGCAGCTCAGAGTTTAGCAAAAAATAGCTCAATGCTGGAAATGTTCAAGTATATCTCCAAATACTAGTCCACTTATCAGCCAAGAATAAAGAACTGGCAGTGTCTTTTAAAAATATACCGTTGAAATTATTTGGCCATTGTATTTGGTAGCAATGCAAAGATGATTCATTCAGTTTTCAATCTGTATTTCAAACAAGGGGGCACAAATAATTTTACAAGTAACTGCTCTAATTCATTCTTTTGACTTAAGTTAAAAGCAAAAGACGTGCTTGTTAGGTAAATTGGGCATTCTGAATTGTCCCTCTGTGTACCTGAACAGGCACAGGAGTGTGACGACTAGAGGATTTTCACAATACCTTCATTGCAGCGTTAATGTAAGCTTACTTGTGACAATAATAAAGATTATTATTTTAGTAAAATGATGCTGTAAACAACTGCAATATGAAATACTATGTATGTGGAGAATTGACAAAGTACACTTCATTTTCAGGTTTCTTAATTTCTCGGTTCTTTATGTGGCATACAGAGATTACATTTCAAATGTAAGATTTACTAATGCGCATCTCCTTAAATGGCACTTTGCTGTGATGTGTCCTTCATTAACTGTTTTCTACATAAGCATTTCTATGCAACCATTAGCTTGTCATACTGTTGTTTTAGTCCCAGAATTTAACGTTGCTTTTTAGCCCCAAATTTCTATTCTCAAATTTTTATCTTAATGTGGCAGGGATGATGATAAAGGTCTGACTTTGCATTTTGGCTTATCTTCAAAATTTCTTTTTTTTAAATAAATAAATAATGGTTTCACAGTCCACAAGAAATTGCTAAACTACAACTACATGACCAAGGCGTTAAGAGAGGGAGACCCCCCTGGTCGGTCGTGCTTAATATAGAGTGGTGCCCCTCAAGCTATAAGCCTCTGGCGACAGGCTAGGGCAGACAGTTTTTCAAACTTACTTTTGTCCAGGACCCATTTTTACCAACTGACCACCTTTCTGGACCCATGCTGGCCAACCTACGTGATACATGCCACCTGAAATTTGCGACCCACCATTGATCCTCACGATCTCACTTGCTTTGTTATTCATGTTACATTTCTGATGATTTTGGCTGATGATTTAAGATCACACTGCATCCGTTGAAAAAAAATAGAGGTTTGTCCTCGAACTCGCTATGCTTAATCTTAAAATATCTTTGAAGTTTTGACGGTTTTAAACTTTCATTTCCCAGTGCTTCCTTGCATATAACACACACTAACTTTGAACCCTGATTTGCAGTGCCACAATTAATAACCCACATCTCAAGTAATCATCTTTATGCTGCTTTGTTCCTGTTTTCAGCTTCTTAATGGGTTGTTCACCAGAAGCCCTGGAGCTCACACCAGCACTGCTGGCAGCTGCAAGATGGAGGAATTGCTCTTGCTTGCAGAGAGCATGTGGCCTGCTCTCTGCCACTGCACCAGGCAGGAAGACTCTTGCAATTTTATAATAAAGAAACCTGCTTCTGAGTCAGCGCGCTGACGTCCGGGTGAGGCATTCTGCTCTGCTGGGCTCCTGGCCTGTGTGGAACAGCAGACATTGTGAAAGCCAATCCCGGTTGGCGTCGTGCTTTTGAGCACTTCTCCCTGCGATCGGAAATGCCGCGACGCATGGCCCCCATGACCCACCCACGATTATGGGTTTGAAAATGACTGGGCTAGGGACCTGTTCCAGGAAAAACTTTGCCATGGAAACAGGTGAAAGTCTGCCTTGTGCACCACTAGGTGCTGGAAGAGAAACTAGACCAACTACATGACAAAGCCCTTATTCATCAATTTTGATTTGCAGCATTCGTTTCAAACGCTAAACTGTTTGACCAAAGTTTTACATTTTGTCCTAGCTGAGTCTCACTAATATAATTCTTTGATCAAAATAGTTGACATACGAGAATTTTATTTAATTTTTTAACTTCCAATTTTAATATTCCAGGTAATTCTTCTGATCGAACATTACTTGTGTCCATTCGGATTTGGGATGACTGCTAAATTTTATGGCTTCACCATAAAAAATTTGAATGTATCCGCAAACCCCCATGAAGGATAAATGAACATCTTGTGTCTCTTTGGCTCACCCCAGCCCAAAAACGGTATTTCACAGTCGGTGTTAATGCCCCAACCCTAGAAGCAACAGATGAGGCCAAAGAGTAATTCTACTCCAACCTTGATCACCTGTTGTCCTGTAACCCAAAGGAAGGCCTGGTGATTCATAAGTTCATAGATATAGAAGCAGAATTGGGCATAGAATATAAGAGCAGGGAGGTTATGATGTTGTTGTATAAACACTCGTTAGGCCACAGCTAGAGCATGCTGCAGTTCTGGTCAGAAGGAAGTGAATGCACTAGAAAGGGTGCCGAAGAGATTTACCAGGATGTTGCCTAGGCTGGAGCATCTAGTCTGTGAAGAGAGGCTGGTTAGGCTGGGTTTGTTCTTGTGGTTGGTGGGGGGGGGGGGGGGGGTCGGCGAGGGGGACCTGATTGAGGTGTATAAAATGATGGAAGGACATAGATAGAATAGATGGGAAGAAACTTTTCCCCTTAGTTGAGGGGTCAATACCTTAAATATATGGTCCCTGGTTAATGAGCACTAGATTTAGAGGGGATTTGAGGAAAAACATTTTCACCACGTGCTGGAAAATGGGATTAGAAGAGATAGCTGCAACAGCCATTTTTTAAATTCATTTACGGGATGTGGGATTTGCTGGTTAGGCCAGCATTATTATCCATTCCTAGTTGCTCAGCTAAATCGCTGTCTTTTCAAGCAGGCCAGCAGCACGGTTCGATTCCCGTACCAGCCTCCCTGGACAGGCGCCGGAATGTGGCGACTAGGGGATTTTCACAGTGACTTCATTGAAGCCGACTCGTGACAAGCAATTTTCATTTTCATTTCATTTCATTCAGAAGGTGGTGGTGAGTTGCCTTCTTGACCCGCTGCAGTCCTTGAGGTGTAGGTACACCTGCTGTGCTGTTAGGGAGGGCATTCCAGGATGTTGCCCCAGCGACATCCTGTGAAGGAGCAGCGATATCTTTCCAAATCAGGGCGGTGGTGAATAATTAGACTTTAAATTCCAGATATTTTTATTTGAGTTTAAATTCCATCACCTGCCATGGTGGATTCGAGCCTGGGTCTCTGGATTACTATTCCAGCGACAATGCCACCACCTCCCTGATGGACGAAGGACCGCTTTGTGCTTTGACTCGCTTGGGTTATAAAGGCCCTCCTTCTCAACCTTGCTCCCTGTCTGAGGTGTGCTGACACTTCGGTTAAATCACCACGAGTCAGCTCTCAAAGGGGAGAGCGCAGCCTATGTTCATATGGGAAGAAGTTACCCTGGGAGTGCTCAACATCAACTTTAGCATCATGGCATCAGATCAAACTGGGCAGGAAAATCTCCTGATTACAGACAGTGAGCTGAGTTAGAAAAAAATCTAAATGTGTCTAAATAGCTGAAGCTAAAAAAAAATTATTGGGGGGGGGGGGGGAGTAGATTCCTAGATTTCTAAAAGTAGACTTCTAGATTTGTCAGGTGAGGACAGCTGAGCAGTGGCGTGCAGAGGTCTGGTGATGCCCGGGGAAAATCTTGATTGTATGCCCCAAAGCCCCACGTAAATACTTCATTAAATATCACCAAAAAACCTATAGAAAACGTAGTTGCACCCGTTCTAGAGCTATTCACTGACCTCTTTATCTTTAGAACATAGAACGATACAGCGCAGTACAGGCCCTTCGGCCCTCGATGTTGCACCGACATGGAAAAAATCTAAAGGCCATCTAACCTACACTATGCCCTTATCATCCATATGCTTATCCAATAAACTTTTAAATGCCCTCAATGTTTGCGAGTTCACTACTGTTGCAGGTAGGGCATTCCACGGCCTCACCACTCTTTGCGTAAAAAACCCACCTCTGACCTCTGTCCTATATCTATTACCCCTCAATTTAAGGCTATGTCCCCTCGTGCTAGCCACCTCCATCTGCGGGAGAAGGCTCTCGCTGTCCACCCTATCTAACCCTCTGATCATTTTGTATGCCTCTATTAAGTCACCTCTTAACCTTCTTCTCTCTAACGAAAACAACCTCAAGTCCACCAGCCTTTCCTCATAAGATTTTCCCTCCATACCAGGCAACATCCTGGTAAATCTCCTCTGCACCCGTTCCAAAGCTTCCACGTCCTTCCTGTAATGAGGCGACCAGAACTGTGCGCAATACTCCAAATGCGGCCGTACTAGAGTTTTGTACAACTGCAACATGACCTCATGGCTCCGGAACTCAATCCCTCTACCAATAAAGGCCAACACACCATAGGCCTTCTTCACAACCCTATCAACCTGGGTGGCAACTTTCAGGGATCTATGTACATGGACACCGAGATCCCTCTGCTCATCCACACTACCAAGAATTTTACCATTAGCCAAATATTCCGCATTCCTGTTATTCTTTCCAAAGTGAATCACCTCACACTTCTCCACATTAAACTCCATTTGCCACCTCTCAGCCCAGCTCTGCAGCTTATCTATGTCCCTCTGTAACCTGCAACATCCTTCCGCACTGTCTACAACTCCACCGACTTTAGTGTCGTCTGTAAATTTACTCACCCATCCTTCTGCGCCCTCCTCTAGGTCATTTATAAAAATGACAAACAGCAACGGCCCTAGAACAGATCCTTGTGGTACGCCACTCGTAACTGAACTCCATTCTGAACATTTCCCATCAACTACCACTCTCTGTCTTCTTTCAACTAGCCAATTTCTGATCCACATCTCTAAATCACCCTCAATCCCCAGCCTCCGTATTTTCTGCAATAGCCGACCGTGGGGAACCTTATCAAACGCTTTACTGAAATCCATATACACCACATCAACTGCTCTACCCTCGTCTACCTGTTCAGTCACCATCTCAAAGAACTCGATAAGGTTTGTGAGGCATGACCTACCCTTCACAAAACCATGCTGACTATCCCTAATCATATTATTCCTATCTAGATGATTATAAATTGTATCTTTTATAATCCTCTCCAAGACTTTACCCACCACAGACGTTAGGCTCACCGGCCTATAGTTACCGGGGTTATCTCTACTCCCCTTCTTGAACAAAGGGACCACATTTGCTATCCTCCAGTCCTCTGGCACTATTCCTGTAGCCAATGATGACCTAAAAATCAAAGCCAAAGGCTCAGCAATCTCTTCCCTGGCTTCCTAGAGAATCCTAGGATAAATCCCATCAGGCCCCGGGGACTTATCTATTTTCACCTTGTCCAGAATTGCCAACACCTTCCCTACGCACCTCAATGCCATCTATTCTAATAGCCTGGGTCTCAGCATTCTCCTCCACAATATTTTCTTTTTCCTGAGTGAATACTGACGAAAAGTATTCATTTAGTATCTCGCTTATCTCCTCAGCCTCCACACACATCTTCCCACCACTGTCCTTGACTGGCCCTACTCTTACCCTAGTCATTCTTTTATTCCTGACATACCTATAGAAAGCTTTGGGTTTCCCTTGATCCTACCTGCCAAAGACTTCTCATGTCCCCTCCTTGCTCGTCTTAGCTCTCTCTTTAGATCCTTCCTCGCTTCCTTGTAACTATCAAGCGCCCCAACTGAAACTTCATGCCTCATCTTCACATAGGCCTCCTTCTTCCTCTTAACAAGAGATTCCACTTCTTTGGTAAACCACGGTTCCCTCGCTCGACCCCTTCCTCCCTGCCTGACTGGTATGTACTTATCAAGAACATGCAATAGCTGTTCCTTGAACAAGCTCCACATATCCAGTGTGCCCAACCCTTGCAGCCTACTTCTCCAACCTACACATCCTAAGTCATGTCTAATGGCATCATAATTGCCCTTCCCCAGCTATAATTCTTGCCCTGCGGGGTATACTTATCCCTTTCCATCACTAACGTAAAGGTCACCGAATTGTGGTCACTGTTTCCAAAGTGCTCACCTACCTGCAGAACTAACACCTGGCCTGGTTCATTACCCAAAACCAAATCCAATGTGGCCTCGCCTCTTGTTGGCCTGTCAACATATTGTGTCAGGAAACCCTCCTGCACACATTGTACAAAGAACGACCCATCTAATGTACTCGAACTATATCTTTTCCAGTCAATATTTGGAAAGTTAAAGTCTCCCATAACAACTACCCTGTTACTTTCGCTCTTTTCCAGAATCATCTTCGCCATCCTTTCCTCTACATCCCTAGAACTATTAGGTGGCCTATAGAAAACTCCCAACAGGGTGACCTCTCCTTTCCTGTTTCTAACCTCAGCCCATATTACCTCGGAAGAAGAGTCCCCATCTAGCATCCTTTCCGCCTCTGTAATACTGTCCTTGACTAGCAGCGCCACACCTCCCCCTCTTTTGCCCCCTTCTCTGAGCTTACTAAAACACCTAAACCCCGGAACCTGCAACAACCATTCCTGTCCCTGCTCTATCCATGTCTCTGAAATGGCCACAACATCGAAGTCCCAGGTACCAACCCATGCTGCCAGTTCGCCTACCTTATTTCGTATACTCCTGGCATTGAAGTAGACACACTTCAAACCACCTACCTGAACACTGGCACCCTCCTGCGAAGTCAAATCTGTGCTCCTGACCTCTATACTCTCAATCTCCCGCACCCCAAAACTACAATCCAGGTTCCCATGCCCCTGCTGAATTAGTTTAAACCCCCCCAAAGAGCACTAACAAATCTCCCCCCCAGGATATTGGTGCCCCTCAGGTTCAGATGTAGACCATCCTGTCTATAGAGGTCCCACCTTCCCCAGAAAGAGCCCCAGTTATCCAGAAATCTGAATCCCTCCCGCCTGCACCATCCCTGTAGCCACGTGTTTAATTGCTCTCTCTCCCTATTCCTCATCTCACTATCACGTGGCACGGGCAACAACCCAGAGATAACAACTCTGTTTGTTCTCGCTCTGAGCTTCCATCCTAGCTCCCTAAAGGCCTGCCTGACATCCTTGTCCCCTTTCCTACCTATGTCGTTAGTGCCAATGTGGACTACGACTTGGGGCTGCTCCCCCTCCCCCTTAAGGACCCGGAAAACACGATCCGAGACATCACGTACCCTTGCACCTGGGAGGCAACATACCAAACGTGAGTCTCTCTCGCTCCCACAAAATCTCCTATCTGTGCCCCTGACTATTGAGTCCCCAATTACTAATGTTCTACTCCTTTCCCCCCTTCCCTTCTGAGCAACAGGAACAGACTCCGTGCCAGAGGCCCGTACCCCATGGCTTACCCCTGGTAAGTCCCCCCCCCCCCACAAGTATCCAAAACGGTATACTTGTTACTCAGGGGAACGACCGCAGGGGGTCCCTGCACTGACTGCTTCTTCCCAGTCCCTCTTACAGTTACCCATCTATCTCCAGTCTTTGGTGTAACTACTTCCCTGAAGCTCCTATCTATGACCCCCTCTGCCTCCCGAATGATCCGAAGTTCATCCAGCTCAAGCTCCAGGTCCCTAACACGGTTTTTGAGAGTTGGGTGCACTTCCCACAGATGAAATCAGCAGGGACACTGACGGCGTCCCTCACCTCAAACATTCTGCAGGAGGAGCATTGTACTGCCTTCCCTGACATCACCTCTAGATTTAAAAAAAAACAAGAAGAAGAAAAAGAAACGAAGAGCTTACCTGATATTCCCTCAAACCCTGCTCCCGGTGAAAGGTAAGCAAATTTAAAGGCACTCACTCACCTTCACGACAGGCCCCAAGCTGCCTCTAGGTCATCTCTAAGGTATAGGACGGCTGCCTGAGGTTAAATTGCGCTGTAAGAGTTAGTCAATTTCCCCTTAGCGCTGGGATTCTAGGGATATTGTTCTCTTCTTCAGTCATTTTGCTTTGCAGCAATGGGTGAGATGTTATGTCTCGAAAGTTGTGCCTCCCTCCTCTGCAACCCCCATGGAGAAGGATAAGAGCAGCAACGTCATGGAAATACTGTTATGACCCTTGTGGAAAGAAACTACAAACAACCCAACTAAGACCAATATACAATACTTCACTTTTATATTAGCAATCACACCAAAATCAACGTAAATTAAACATGAATTAACAGGAAAATTGCAATAATATGACCGATAAATTACACATAGCAGATACAAAGACATATCTCACACATTTCTCAGTCAGCCCATTCAGCACGTATCGCATTCATTTCAGCCACAATATCCTTCAAAACGTTGAACTTCTTCAAATCAAATTCCATCTTCATTTCTCTAAAGCTTTAGCACCAAGTCTCATCAAACACCGGCATTACTTCACCCAACTTCCACAAATATAATTTTCACAGTCGACACATTTCCAGATCCCTTCTTCTTCACAAAACCCTGGTCATGTGGGGCCTGTTTGTGCACTATGCCAGTGCATAAAGGGTCCCCAAATCCAGATATAAAGCTCTGTTCAAGATCCGAGCTCCAGCAGCTTGCAGTCAAGTAGAACATAGACCAGTACAGCACAGAACAGGCCCTTCAGCCCTCGATGTTGTGCCGAGCAATGATCACCCTACTCAAACCCACGTATCCACCCTATACCCGTAACCCAACAAACCCCCCCCCCCCCCCCCCCCCCGCTAACCTTACTTTTTAGGACACTACGGGCAATTTAGCATGGCCAATCCACATAACCCGCACATCTTTGGACTGTGGGAGGAAACCGGAGCACCCAGAGGAAACCCACGCACACACGGGGAGGACGTGCAGACTCCGCACAGACAGTGACCCAGCCGGGAACCGAACCTGGGACCATGGAGCTGTGAAGCATTTATGCTAACCACCATGTTACCGTGCTGCCCCTGTCTCTGAGAATCTCCCATTTATAGGACCCTGGGCTTTAAGTATAAAGGGTAAGAGGGCAAAAGTTAAGAGGCCATGATGAATCTTCATAAAATACTGGTTCTGTCCCAAATGGGTGCCCCTGGCCCAAATGTCAAATTCTGGGCACGACAGTTTAGTAAGTTGACAACTATAGAGAGGGTGCAGAGAAGAGTTTAAAAATGGATCAAAAGATAAAGATAAAGAATAAATAAAACTCACCCATGGTGGCATTGATTGCCGTCGATTCGGGAGAATTCGCGCCCTTTTGTTTACGCTCCAGCCGCCGAGTGCAAAGCCGCCTCTTCACCAGCGGCGACCGCGGTGCGCAGGCGCGCTCCGGCCGACCGCGGTGCGCAGGCGCGCTCCGGCCGACCGCGGTGCGCAGGCGCGCTCCGGCCGACCGCGGTGCGCAGGTGCGCTCCGGCCGACCGCGGTGCGCAGACGCGCTCTGGCCGACCGCGGTGCGCAGGCGCGCTCTGGCCGACCGCGGTGCGCGCTCCGTTCTCTTCACGCTGCTGCCCCCATCCAATCGATGCCCGGGGCCAGCGCACCGTCGGCCCCCCCCTCTGCACGCCACTGCAGCTGAGTAGTATTTGTGGCCTGTCACATGTAGGAAGTCTTAGACCCTACCGGTGTCCTAGATGACCAAGTGTGGGAAGTACTTCCAGCTGCAGAAACTGGAACTCGGGGTTTCGGAACTTGAACAGCGGCTGGAGACACTGGCGCATCCGCGAGGCTGAGTATTATGTGGATAGCACGTTTAGAGAGGTGGTCATACCGCAACTCGAGTGACAAAGAGGAAAAAAGGAAATGGGTCCAGGAAGAATAGATAGGTAGTGCAGGAGTCCCCCGGGGTCCCGCTCACAAATCGGTATTCCGTTTTGGAAGCTGCTGAGGGTACTGGTACCTCAAAGTAGTGCAGTCAGAGAATGGAAGATGAGGTCTTGCATCAAGAATTCAGGGAGCTAGACAGTAGATTCAAAAGTAGGATCTCTAAGGTTGCAATCTCTGGATTACTCCCTTGCCACTTGCTAATGAGGAGAGAAATAGGAAAATAGGGCCAATGAATGCATGGCTTAATAAATGGTGCAGGAGGTGGGTTTGAGTTTATTGGCTCACTGGGACCGTTTCTGGGGAAGGTGAGACATGTACAAGAGGGACGGTCCGCACCTGAACAACATGGGCCCAACATCCTTGCAGGTAGGTTTGCTAGTGCTGTTTGAAGGAATTTAAACTAGTATGACAGGAGGAGAGGATACATTATTAGTAAAATGGAGATACATCATGCTATAGTAAAAGAAGCAAGTCTGAGTGAATCCAGAGAAAGACTAGACTGGATGGTCATTACGTTAATGCTAGTAATGTAATAGATAAGACTGAGTTAAGGGTGTAGATTGACACATGGATTGACATTGTTGCCATCACAGAGACATGGTTAAGGGAAGGGCAGGACTGGCAATTTAACTTTCCGGGGTATATGATATTTAGGCAAGAGGGAGGTGGCATTGCAGTAATTGATCCCTTGATTAATGAGGAGAGATGATATCCTGGAAGGGTCTTCAAGTGAGCCTTTATGGCAGAACTTAGGAAGACAAAAAGGGGCAACCACATTACTGGGAGTGTATTATAGGCCCGAAAGAGGCAGTGGATAATAAAGGGGCAGATATGTAGACAATTTACTGAGGTGTGTAAGAATAATCGCGTAATTATACTAGGGGATTTCAACTACCTAACATAAATTGGGATAGTCATTGTGTCATAGTGTAAAGGGATTAGAGAGGATGGATTTTTAAAAATGTATTCAGGGGTGTTTTTTGTATTGATATGTAGAAGGCTCAACAATAGATGAAGCAGTGCTGGGAAAAAGCCGGACAAGTGTTCAATGTGACAGTTGGGAAGCATTTTAGTGATAGTGACCACAACATGCTACGGTCAAGTTTGTTATGGACAAGGAAAAACATGACCTGCAGAAGACGGTTCTGATTTTACTAAAATAAAGGAGGATCTGGCCAACTTTCCTTGCGGGAAAATCTACAGTGGAGCAGTAGAGGTCATTCAAAAAGGAAATGGGGAGAGTACATGGTCCAACAAATAAGATTAGGGAGAACCCCAAGATATTCCATAAATACATCAAGGGGAAGAGGTTAACCAGGAAAAGAGTAGGGCCCATTAGAGACCAAGGGGGACAATCTGAGAGTGAAGACACAGGACATTGCTACGGTGTTCAATGAGTATTTCTCATCGGTGTTCACTCAGGAGGAAGACATAGGTACAGAATTCAGGAAATGTGACAGAGGACCTTGAGCAGTTTGACATAGGAAGTGAGGAGGTATTGCAGGCTTCGACGAGCTTAAAAATAGACAAGTCCCCAGGCCTGGATGAATTGCATCCCAGGCTGCTGTGGGAGGCGAGGCAGGAAATTGCAGGGACTCTAACGCAGGTTTAAATGCCTCTCTGGCCACGGGGGAAGTGCCAGAGGACTGGACAACAGCTAATGTTGAACTATTCAAGAAGGGTGGTCAAGATAAGCAGGGAATTACAGATTGGTGAGTCTCGTCAGAAGTAGGGAAACTACTGGAGAAAATTGTGAAAGAATGAATTTCCACTTGGAAAGACATGGCTTGTTTAGAGATAGTCAGTGTGGCATTGTTAGAGGGAGACCATGCCTAACAAATTTGATAGAATTTTTGGATGAAGTGATCGAGTGTGTGGATGTAGGAAATGTAGTTGATGTAGTTTATATGGATTTTAGCATAGGCAAGAATGGGGTGTGGGGATAGGGGAAATGATAAGTAAGTTTGCAGATGACACCAAGATCGCTAGGGTGGTTAACAATTAAGAAGAGAGTCGTAGGTTGCAGGAAGATGTAGATGGACTGGTCAGGTGGGCAGAGCAGTGGCAGATGGTATTTAACCCTGATAAGTGCGAGGTGATGCACTTTGGAGGAAGAAACAGGGCAAGGGGAATATGTAATGAATGGCAGGACGCTAGGAAGCTCAGTGGAACAGAGGGATCTTGGGGTATTTGTTCACAGATCCCTGAAGGTGGCAGAGCAGGTGAATAGGGTAGTTAAGGCTTATGAGACACTTGCCTTTATCAGTCGTGGCATTGAATACAAGAGCAAGGAGGTTATTTTGGAGCTGTACAGAATATTTGTTAGGCCGCAGATGGAGCACTGTGTGCACTTCTGGTCTCCTCACTACAGGTAGGATGTGATTGCACTGGAGGGGGTACAGAGGAGATTCACCAGGATGTGTGGGATGGAGCATCTGAGCTATAAGGAGAGATTGGATAGGCTTGGATTGTTTTCTTTAGAGCAGGGAAGTCTGAGGGGGGGGGGGGGGATATGATTGAGGTGTATAAGATTGAGGTTTGGACAGGGTAAATAGGAAGCCATTGTTCCTCCTGGTTGAGGGGTCAATCACAAGGGGGTATAGTTAAAGGGTGAGGGGCAGGAGATTCCAAGGGGATTTGAGGGAAAAAACATTTCAGAGGGTGGTGAGAATCTGGAATGCACTATCTGGGAAGGTAGTGGAGGCTGAAACTTCACAACCTTTCATGCGTTCATCCAAGTGCTTTTTAAATACCATCACATTAAGGATATGGGACAAGTGCTGGTAAATGGGATTGGCGTGAGATTAGGAGTAGTTATTGTCGGTGGAGATTTGATGGGCCGAAGGGTCTTTTTTGGGCTGTATGACTATCCAGGACAAAGCAGCTCGCATGCTTGGCACCCCATCCACAAATAGCCACTCCCACTGACACACAAGCAGCAATGTGCACTATCTACAAGTTCCTTAGCACCCAACGGCCACTACCTCCTAGAGAAGAACAAGGGCAGCAGACGCATGGGAATACCACCACCTGGAGGTTCCTCTCCAAGCAACCCAACATCCTGACCTGGGAATAAATCTCTGTTCCTTTACTGTCTCTGGGTAGAAATCCTAGAACTTCCTCTGGGGATGTACCTGCACCACATGGACTGCAGCATTTCAGGAGGACAGCTCACCAACACCTCCTAGAGGGCAATTGAGGATGTGCAACGAATGTTGGCCGAACCAGCAATAATCCATATCCCATGAACGAATAAAAATAAAAAGTGTTCTTCGGTCCTTCATCTCCAGAATCAAGGCGTTGGTTATGGCTAATCAGATATGTTGGATTGGCCACTACATCTGCATGCCTGACACACAACTCCCAAAACACGTTCTAGAAGTTGTATGCTCCAAGCTTTGGTCAGTCACAAGATAAGTCAAAGGGATGTTTGCTCTTTTCTGGGGTACATTTAGGGCATTGCAAAGTGTTTCTGCTCTCCTCCTGGAAACCTCCATCCCGGTCACGGAGTTCTGTGTAAAACAGTTGCTGTGGGAGTTTGTTGTCAGGAGTACGAATGATATGCCCAGCACAGCAGAGCTGGTTTTGATTGATTAGTACCCTGGTGCTGGGCATGTGGGCTTGGGAGAGGAAGCTTTTGTTGGACCACCTTTCCTTCCACTGCATTTAGAGGATGTTATGATAGCACGGCTGATGGTATGTCTCCAATGTTGAGATGCCCGTTGCAAGTTGTCATTGTCTCTGAAGCGCATGAGAGTGCCCAGTAAACCTTGACCTTAGGCTGAGGTTTGAGATCCTTGTCTTCAAATATGGTTTGTCCTCAGTCGGCCAAAGTCTGAGCTGACACATTGGAGGCTCCCCAATCACTCTATTATAATAGTGAAGTCTACCAACAATCTACCTGTTGTTTCCCTGTTTACCTCACTGGTTCACAACCATTTAGTAACGTAAGGAATGACATTTGTCCTGGAATTCAACTGGAGAAAGAATATTTTGAAGTTGATTACTTGAACAAAACAACCAACGCACATGTTTTTGAGCAGAAGTCCTTGTAGTCCGAGGTAATCAGAATTCTGTCTATCTGGAATTTGGGAATATTGCCTGCTGATAGCACAGTGCTTCAAAAAACTCCCAATGCCTTAATAGAAGTGATTAATCTGATAAATAAAATTTCTGAATAAATCAATTGCTTGCTCATTTGAACGAGGTAAAGGAGGTGAAGCATCACCTCCATTCAAAGGTGTAAAGGAATAATTATATTTTTTGCCATTACTGCTGTTGATGTTTTATTTTTCTCTTGGCTCTTCTCAGAAAAACGAACAGGACAACACAGCCAAAAGTGCTGAGTGTTCATTAATCTGCTGGATGGTGCTGCATTATGGTACTGAGTATATTATGCTGTATCCTTAGCTGGCTTTTGTGAGTGTCCTGTAGCATGTGGTGATCAGTGACCATTTTGCCCTTGCAAGCTACCATTCCATCACTAACCTTCCATTCCTCTCCGAAGTCCTTAAGCATGTTAATGCTTCCCAAATCCATTCATCTCTTTCCTGGAACTCTGATTGAATCCGTCCAATCAGGTTCCCGCCCACCACAATATTGAAACAGCTCTTATTAAAGTCCTTTATGATGTCGCCATCTAAAATGCTCGCCCACAAAGGATAATGGGAATTTTGGTCAGGTTGGGACACAGATAGTGCACTGCCCCTGTGTATTGTGCAAAGGGAAACCAGACCTAACTGAAACTCACACCTGCTAAAGGTTAATCACCGATTTCCCCAGGGCAATGGGACACAGATCGAATCATAGCAACAGTCGCAGACTTGGGGGCGCCTATTTACCTTATATGGGAATGCCTTGGACAATAGCAGCTAGGACCAGCCCAAGCTATCGAGGTACCCACCCCTAATTTGCCAGCATCGATTAGGGTGATCAAAACCCTATCGATCCATTTGGATTCAGAGTTGGGACTGCCCAAAAGAGCGCGAAAGATAGGGGGATAAGAAGAACTGCGCAACCAGTATTCGGTCTCTTTTAGGACCGGCCTCTGCTGCGACCAACTGCAGCATATCGACCAGCCAAGTTCAAGGACCCGTGATCGCTACCTGAAGGACGAGCCGCAGCCAAGATGAACTTGAAGACTTCCAGCCGCCACACGTGAGGATCCAGATAAAGGCCTTGTCTAACCTGCACAGAGCCGGTCACTTGGAAGTTAAGTAAAGGTAATTTTAGTTGTTCGGTGTAGTTTAATAAGCTGCGTGTAGATTATTATGCATAGAACCAAGCCTGTGTTTAATAATAAATTATAGTTAAACTAATATACTGGTTGTGTGGTCATTTGTCCAATACATGAAATGTACTTGCGTCTTGTGTTTCACGTAAAAGAGCAACATTTTACTGGCGACTCTGGTGGGACTCGACTAGAAGTGACTTTGTTACTCCAAGAAGATCCCACAATTTTGGATTAAAATTGGAAAAAGGAAAAAAGAACCACAAGGAAAAAAGAACCACAAGCGCAAGTTTTGTATTGGCCAAATAACTGAATTTCGGGAGTGTGCACTAACCGCATGCGTAACTGACAGGGAAGGATAGGGTAAACTCTGCAGACTTGCACGCAAATCCAGAGGGATTGTGAACCTGAATATAGCCATAAGCCGTACCCGTTGTTTGATCGACTCCCTATTCCCCCGTTCCAAATTAAATTAGTGAAGAGATAGCAACGCAATTGTTAGAGAATAAGATGAATCCACAGCAGCAAACCGAGGTTCAGGTAGTCGACATGTCAGAGCAGTGTCCCGTATGGGAGGATGTGTTGAGAAAGTACTTAAAGGAGTAATGATGACCCCTATGGGCAAATGTTTGTGGAAACACCGAGTCAGGTCCAAGGAAGATGGGACAAACTTGGTGGGAGGATTTGTGTAACCTTTACAAGAAAAACGGAACAAAGTTTAAGAAGCCAATGGTCATAGTGTGCTATTTGGCTCAGTTAAGAGGAACTGAGGAGGCCATGGAGGCGCTCTGCAGTCAGTTAGTAGAGGAGGAGACTAGGAAAAATGATGAGAAACCCGGGAGATGTTAGCCGTCAAGGATAGGGAAATCACGGATATTAAACGCGCCTCCCAGTCTAATATTATTCACCTTAACAACTTCCAGACCCAGTACGACAAGGCCTACTAGGACACACAACGTGCTATCTCGGTAAGACAGGAGACCGAACAAAAGGTCACTCACCTAACAGACAAATGTGCCAATTTACAGGCAGCTTTAAGAGCACTCCACCAGTCCACTAAGGAGCAAAGGCAGAGAGTACCGCTGACCACACCAAGTGCCAGCGAGAGATAGAAAGATTACAGGCGCTACTTTTGGTTCAACATGGATTTATGTGTACCTTCGGGACAGCAGGGACAGAGGACGAAGAGATGGCTGATTGGGGAGAGTTACAGGGAAAGCGCACAGATGTATGTGGATAGAACCATAAGTCAGAAGCAACTGCCACCCATCCCAGCAAGAAACGCACCAGCAGGCCTGGTTCCACAGGTCACCCTAACCCCAGCGAGTAGTGAAACCGCCCCAGCACCCATGAATCCGGTCACTACGGAGAGAAGAATAGGGAATACTCCAGGCCCCGCTATTACCTACACCACCCCACTCACGGTAACCCAGTTAAGGGACACATGCAATAAAATCACCACATTTGAGCCCACTGCAGACCCACATAGCTTCTTTGAGGAAGTGTGCCAACAGAAGGTTATGTACGGTCTAGTTGAAAGGGAAGAGGTCAAATTAATAGTGATGAGCCTTGGCCAATCCGTATGATCAGCTCTACCTGAACCCCAAAATATAGGAGTGGGGACCTTAGATGAAATTAAGGACGCCATACTAACCGCTATCGGATACAATAAAGGGGATCCAGTGGAGGGTTTGAACAAATGTAGACAGAGGAAAGGGGAATATCCGACTGCCTTTGCTGGTTGCCTCTGGATACATTTCAAGGTAGTATTTGGAGAGTTAAACCACGCTAACCTTGACACTGAGGACACTACTAAATGGTCCTGCACTTTAGTATTGCATGCCATGGAAGCAGGTAGAAAGGCTTGCGCAAACTACGACCCAGCAAAGCAGACGCTTAATGAAGCATGGGTACTTCGGCGTCTATCTAGGGCATGGGAACAGTTGCTGCAGGAACAAATACGAAGGAATGGCTTAGAAGGTACCATGCACCAAGTTTGGACTAGTCAGGAACCTGCATTGACAAATGAGGGCAGAGGAAGGACCAGTTTCCTAGGGAACAATACCCCAGAGCACCTGATCCACCCACGCGCCTTGAGGGCCATGTTATAATTGTAGGCAATCGGAACACTTCACCCGTGAATGTAGACAGAATCCGGCACCTTATAACCGATACCAGAGACCACAGGGACACCCTGACTCCCCGCCAAGAAACAATAGGCCGACCATGATAGCCACCCACGCCAGCTAGAAGGCAACGCTTGCCACATGCATGCCGTAAACGCCTGCGCAGATGGTCTGGCCTATAACCCCCTCGACTGACGGTGTCCGTCATTCCCAACGGGGATCTGTGATACACGCTGGGATAATGTTGGAAGGCCGGTAGTCACAGACAAAGTTCGGGGTCAGTCAGTCGACTTTCTTTGGGACACGGGAGGCTCCCGGACCACGCTAAATTTGTCCACGCTATTCATCAAAATCCTCTGGCCAATTACAGACACGATCACCCTAAGCGGACTCACTGGGCATATGCAGGAAGGATACATTACAGCCCCTATACCTGTCCATCTGGGAACCATAGCCACTAAGCACCCTGTCATTCTAGTCGAACTACCTCCAACCGCAGAGCACATTTTAGGAATGGATTTCATGAACGCTAATAACCTCTCATTTGACCCCGTAAATAGGTGTGTATGGCAATGTCTACAATAACAAGGGCCCCTGTAACGCTATCAGTAGGCGATTATGTAACTATGATCTGCTCAGTGGGGGAGTATTGGTTCAATCCTTCAGCAATTAGCACTGACACAACCATCAGGGAGGTTCTTAACAAACACAAAAATGTCTTTGCCGCGCACAAACACAATTGTGGGCAAATATCAGGAGACGTTATGATTTCAGGCCCAGACCCCAAACCGCAGAAACAGTACGGCTTTCCCCAGCAGGCTGAGAATGAAATTTCCAAGGTAATAAGCAGTTTACTAAAACAAGCTGTAATTCAACCCGTTGCGTCCACCAACAATGCTCCAATTTGGCCAGTTAAAAAGCCAGATGGCTCATGGCGCCTCACAATTGGATTATCGCGAATTGAATAAAGTAACCCCTTTAACAGCCCCCACCATTGCCACGAGTCCCGCGGCCATGCTTAAACAGGGAGTGCAAGCAAAATATTTCACCGTGCTAGACATTAGCAATGGTTTCTGGTCCATTCCTCTAGACCGGGCTTGCCAATACAAATTTGCTTTTACGTTCCAAGGTCAGCAGTACACGTGGACGTGTCTCCCACAAGGTTTCCACAACTCCCCCTCCATTTTCCATAGACAATTAGCTGCTGGTCTCGCTAAATTCTCCCGCCCCGAATGCTTAGTCCAATATGTAGACAACCTGCTCCTGCAAACCGAAACCAAGGACGAGCTTGTGGCTTTGCTAGCCAAACTGCTAGCCCTGCTCCAGTCCATCGGACGTAAGGTAAACCCCAAGAAAGCCCAAATAATGAGGGATAAGGTCCTCTATTTAGGGACAATTATCACCCATGGCAAAAGAGAGATAACAGAAGCGCATAGACACCATCGTAAAATTGCCCCAACCCGCTATGTAAGTGCACTCGTTCATTCCTAAGTTTGGTTGGATACTGCAGGAATCACATTGATGGTTTCACCATCAAAGCCGCCCCACTCTCAGAACTCTTAAAAAAGAACACCCCCTGGAATTTGCTTCCACAGCACATGGACGCAGTAAATGATTTAAAGTGCACCTTCGTAACAGCCCCTGCTTTACAAGTTCCAGACCCTGACCTGCCATATGCCATCGAAGTGGCAACCACGGAGTGAACCCTTTCAGCAGAGCTCCTACCCGAACTACATGACAGATTAGGACCAATAGCCTATGCTTCTAGAATTTTAGATCCCGTAGAACAAGGATTTTCTGGCTGTGAATGACACCTGCTTACAGTCTTTTGGGCAGTTCAGTATTTTGCATACATTATGGGCCTCAACCCGATCACCATTGTCACCGAGCACACCCCAACTCAGCTCCTGTTCGACGGTTGACCTAAGGAGGTTCAGTTAGCCAGGTCAGAGCAGCGCGCTGGACGCTCCTACTGCAAGGCAGGGACATCTCTGTAAAGCGCACCAAGGTCACCACATTTTTAGCAGCCAATTTACAATATACAGGAACCCCACATGAATGCCAGATCATTCCAGCCAAATACCACACAGGACTCTTTATTCCCAAGTCACTACAGCCATAAGCAGGTAGCAAGAAACCAGATTCCCAACACTCAGGGGACACATTTAAAATCTATGTGGATGGCTCTAGGGGCTGGTTTAGCTCACTGAGCTAAATCGCTGGCTTTTAAAGCAAACCAAGCAGGCCAGCAGCACGGTTCGATTCCCGTACCAGCCTCCCCGGACAGGCGCCGGAATGTGGCGACTAGGGGCTTTTCACAGCAACTTCATTGAAGCCTACTCGTGACAATAAGCGATTTTCATTTCATTTTCCTCCACTATTGAAGATGGTGTTAGGAAAACTGGATGTGGTATGTATATGGAGGATTCACTGGAAGAAGTAGCTTTAAAATTGCCAGGACATCTAGGAGCCCAAGCAGCAGAACTTGCAGCCATAGCCTATGCAATCACCCGGAATCTTTCCCAATGCCTGTGGGCATACACTCGGACAGCATGTATGTCTGCAATAGTTTAACCGAATTCCTCCCCCTATGGGAAGCTCGTGGTTTTGTGTCCGCCGACGTAAAACCACTACCCTCAGCCCCATTACGGAAACATCTCCTTAAAGAAGCCGCCGGCCGCACATAGGGCAAGTGAAAAGTCATCACCGCCCCTCCCCACGCGGTAACTGCAAGGCTGACGCCTCAGCTAAATCTGGAGATTATATCGCAGATCTACCCAATCCCAGGCCGCAGACAAACCCCTGAAACAGATTTTAAATGGCACCAACTCAGCACCTTGTGATAAATGGAAGGACACACTCGCTATCCAGGATGGCATAGTTTTAAAGGCAGGAGTTTATGTGGTCCCCACCCAGGACAGAAATCAGCTAATATACCAGTTCCATGATGGACAGGGACATCAGAGAATAGACACTACCATTGCCCATTTAAAAACTTTGTGCTGCTGGCCTGAATTGAAGAGCGACGTCACCCATTATGTTGAGAATTGCCTCATTTGCGCCCAAAACAATCCCGATCGTTATGCAAAGAAGGGACTATTAGGGCACACCCGACCTGTAGAGGGCCCTGGACGAATCTGCAAATCGATTAAATTGGTCCCCCCCCCGCTTTTCCTGCAGAAATGTTTTCAAATATGTCCTGGTCATCATCGACACCTTTACTAAATGGGGCAAAGCCTTTCCCACCTGTTCCAACACAGCAAAAGCTACAGCTAAAATTCTGACCCACCAAATATTCACGCGCTGGAGTCTTCCACGTAGCATTGAGTCAGACCAAGGCACCCACTTCACCGGCAGGGTAATGCAAAACGTAATGGCAAGGTCACTGTCTGTGCGGAGTCTGCACGTCCTCCCCGTGTGTGCGTGGGTTTCCTCCGGGTGCTCCGGTTTCCTCCCACAGTCCAAAGATGTGCGGGTTAGGTGGATTGGCCATGCTAAATTGCCCGTAGTGTCCTAAAAAGTAAGGTTGGGGGGGGTTGTTGGGTTACGGGTATAGGTTGGATACGTGGGTTTGAGTAGGGTGATCATTGCTCGGCACAACATCGAGGGCCGAAGGGCCTGTTCTGTGCTGTTCTATGTTCTATTTGGAATTAAACAAAATGTTTTCATATACCGTACCACCCCCAATTCAGTGGCATCATCGAGCACATGAATCGCACTTTAAAATCAATTATTAGGAAAACGGTGCAGAAAACAACACCACTTGGGACATAGTACTTCCCTTCGCCCCCCCCCCCCCCCCCCCCCCCCCCCCCCCCGTTCATTGGGAACACGATTTCCAGCTCAATTGAGTATTTACTAGGACTTGATTTGCCCAATCTTGCAGTAACCACCCTCACCCACGAAAAAGCAGTGTAACAGGTCACAGAGAACATTCAAGCGGCACAACTGGCTGCGGCCGTCCAACTAGGCGCTAGGAAAAGGCAGAGTAAAGCCTACTTTAACAAAAAGATCCACCCCATAGAATACACAGTCGGCCAGCAAGTTATGATCTTGTTGTACAACTCAAGCTCCTTACTATCCCCTAAATTTGCAGGCCCCCTTTGTCACTTCAGACAAAGTAAGCCCCCTGTTTACAAAATAGTGTACCCCAACAGCAAGACTGGTCAATCAACCCAAAATGTACGGAGCCCAATGTAATCACACCCACCACGTCAACTTGGCCATGGGAGAGGATGATCCCCCACCCACTGACCAACCACTCTCCCCTCATGATGATACCCTTCCCTTAGCCCTGTCCACACAGGCTGCCTTCACACTTGAACTTGACTCAGATGATGACCTCCTTGACCTTAACACTAATCCTGACGACTTGCTTGATCTTTCTGAAGACAGTGACCCCCGCAATGTTCGTGATCCCTGATGGAACCATCAATTCACCAGACACGTGTTTCCGATATGAATCTAGGCTTTAATCGACTTACTTCAGAGCCAGCCTGTTACCCGTTGATGAACTCTTAGTGAACTCAGGCTGACTCTGGACAAGGGTATTTATACAGCTGCACTAGGGGGAGGAGACATGGGCGGAGCCAAGGGTGGAGACCTGTACATGTTCCTGAGTACTCCCAGAGCTACTCCCACTAGTGGTCGGATAGCGCTACTGCGCTTACAACAACAGTGTGAATTATATATACATATATATATTACTTCCACCACAATCCCCTACAGGACACTGATCCACCCGACCCACTTGAGACAAATCCCCACACCAACGACTTGCTTCATTTAGGCCCCATGCCTGCCTGGCGCCCACCATCGATTTATTCACATTCTCCTAGCAACATCGATTCCACCTCCGTGACCAAAGACCACGACTACCCTCCACCAATCGACAACCCCAACTCGCCACTATGGCACTGTGACCCTACCCGCAGACTAGTGCGCAATGACGGAACAGACAATTCACAGACCTACGCAGCACGCCTACGGTCATGAACCTACAGACGCGAGTTTGGTGACCAGGAGAGGTGGATGATTCAAGGGTGAATCCCTTTTGGGGAATTTAACAGAACAGCTGAGGCATGCACTGTTCTGAGCAGATATAAGGGGCGCGGTTATCTGCCCCCCACGCCGGGTGGGAGAATAATTTAAGGGTGTCGAGGGCCTCCCGACATTTTTCACGCACTCCCTCTATTCTCCCCCCCCACGCCCGACCCACGCCACGAATCGCCACACGCCGTTTTTTACGGCGAGCGGTGATTCTCCGAAGCCGATGGGCCGAGCGGCGGGGCCTTCACGCCCGTTTCAACACGGCAGCAAACACACCTGCTTGCTGCCGTCGTGAAACGGGCGGCAGATGCCCGATTGGCACGGGAGCACCACGACTGTGCTCGGGAGGGGACAGCGTCCAAAAAAGACGCACTTTCCCCTCCGCCACCCGGCAAGATCAAGCCACCACGTCTTGCCGGGCGGCGGAGGAGAAAGACGCCAACTGCGCGTGCGCGGGTTGGTGTTGACCAACCTGCGCATGCGCGGCTGACGTCATCGGCCGCGTCAGCCGCCGTGACGCTTGACGTGCGGCCTTGACGACTGTTGCCAAGGTGCGCCGCCGTGACGCACGGGGCCGCACTCCTATCCCTGCCCGGGGGGGGGGGGGAAGAATCGCCCTGGAAATGGCCGTGAAGGCTGCCGTGGGTCACGGCCTGTCCCACGGCAGCCTTTACGATTCCCCGCATTTGCGGAGAATCTCGCCCAAGGTATCTACATGATGACAAGCGGACACCTACTAAGAATTAAGGTGTCCAATTTCTGATCGAGCGTGCCCGCTTTCTTCTTGTTCCGCAACCTATCTTTCCTTTTCAACCCCTGGTTTTAATTCATGTCGGCTCGACACATGCATCAAACTCATATGTATACCGCAAAATTCACGCTCAGTTGTACTCCTACGTCGGCAAGACGCCAAATCGAACTCCTACAAGAGGATTGCCAAATTAATGGTTCAGTATGGCTCATACATCGGCGACATGCCGAATTGAATTCATGCAAGTACACCGCAGAATTCACGGTTCAATACGGGACACCCAAATTGAATTCATAACAATACACTGCAGAATTGCCACCCGCAATGTAGTACACCACCAAATTGACTTTCTGCACGGAATTCCCCCTCATGGACATACACTCTTCCAGTTCTTCATGGTCACTCAGGTAGGGAGACATGGCACTGATCCCCGCCCTGCCTGAGAACTCCATGACTGGTCAAGTAAAGCTCGGGTAGTGGAAAAATGGCATTTCCCTGCCCTGCCCGGGGATCCCATACATTCGTCACCCGTCGCGGCCCATACGCACCTCATGGCATCTCCAAACTCTTTGGAATGGTTTTCAGCACACTACCTTGACCTGGGCAGGTCTTTATCTTTGTTTCAACCCTAACTCTCTTCCTTCAGGTTGGTTGTGGATAAGGAATGTATTTCCACAACACCTCACACTCTGAACCCTTATCTCTTCAACTCTTTTTTTTTTCTAGACCCCTTTGGGCCATCCCCACATGCTATTTACACTTAGACACACAACGGTTGTTGATCACTGCTGCTACACACTGAATTCCTCTGTTTTCCTGGTACGAAATTTTATAAAACTGGCCGCCCTAAAATTCAGCTGTTTTAGCTGGAGCCTCAACCACCCTTGGGCGTGAATAAGATGGAGACTGGTCGGAGAAATTGTCCGCCCACTCCACGCATCGGCTAGACAGGCTGAGAGAACACACATACTTGATTTTCAGCACTTTCCTTTAAATTTCTGGTCTCTCTCCTCAACTTATTTAAAACAAAAAATGGGGGAGTCTCACATGGTGACACTCAATTGCAATGGGTAATTGGAACAAGGGAAAGAGAGAGAGATAAATGCAGATGTTAAACAAGGG
This sequence comes from Scyliorhinus canicula, assembly GCF_902713615.1. Classification (NCBI taxonomy): domain Eukaryota; kingdom Metazoa; phylum Chordata; class Chondrichthyes; order Carcharhiniformes; family Scyliorhinidae; genus Scyliorhinus; species Scyliorhinus canicula. The sequence continues at coordinate 65,081,457 of NC_052147.1, forward strand.
TAATAACACGATACTATGCTTGATTACACGGGCAACAGACAAAACTACAGGATGAATCCAGGAAGACTCCTCCTTGTCAACATCATGATCGGAACCACTGGACTCAACTTACAGGATTACCTAAATGTACAAGACAATGTAAAACCGTTACCGTAACACTCAGGGTACCTATGGTTTGCACCACATGGTGCAGGGAAATGGGAGGACGGCACTTTATGGATAAACCCTGACATAAGCATCCTAATTGGCTGTAATAATCAAAGAGCACTGCACAAAAGACCCAACAGGACCACATCTGTATGCTACATCAGCACAGCAGGAAAAGGGGATTGGTGGGGACTTATTAACGAAGGGTATCCTGAAATTGGATGTTTAAAGAGAAGCCCAGGGAAAGGATTGGGAATCTGACAAAATTGCCCCGGGATGCTCACTAAAGGTAACTTGGTCTTGGACAGAATTAGGATAGGACATAAGCCAGCCCCAAACACTACCACCCGATGAACCAAAACCACCAACAGTCAGGATACCACCTAACTGTTAGAAAACGACACCAAAACCCCCACCTGGTGGGAAGACATTGCAAATTAGAATCCCCTCTCCTACATAGTCGAGGCCCTCCTTCGGAGTACGGTAATATATATTGTCATCCTCACACTCCAGCTCTGCAAATGGTAGGCAAAAGCCTCCCACCCACAGATATGCACGGTCCCCTTTTTGGAATTCAATAAGAAGGTACCCTGAGAATATATATATCTCATGAACGAATGCGTGACTGAATGTAAACAACCGCTCCTGAAATAAACCTTTGTGCCTTTATGTTACTGTTAAGGTAGGTAGAATGAAATAGGATGCTGCTGGTTTAAAAATGTGTTGTGAATAAGTTCTTTAAATGTATGAGCAAGCAGCATGAGAGTAGATTAGCTTAGAAACAAACTGTCTGTAAATTAATTTAATTCAAGATGAAACTTTTAGGTAGTAATGATTTAACTTTGATGAATGTATGTAATAATGAATTAGTTAGGTAAAACTGTGCAATGCATTTAGGATAGAGGAGAGTAGGACCCAAATTGACCGACAGGTGACTGGGGAAAGTAGGGCAGATATGGGCTTGAGTCTGTGATCCACCACACTTCACATTCAGGATCAAGAGGATGGATATGTGGCCATCTAAAACGGCCGCCCGCAAAGGATAATGGGAATTATGGTCAGGTTGGGACACAGACGGTACACAGCCCCTGTGTATTGTACAAAGGGAAACAAGACCTAACTGAAACTCACACCTGCTAAAGGTCAATCACCGATTTCCCCAGGACAATGGGACACAGATCGAAACATAGCGACAGTAGCAGACTTGGGGATGCCTATTTTTCATATATGGGAGTGCATAGGTGCCTTGGACAATAGCAGCGAGGACCCGCCCAAAACATCAAGCTACCCGCCCCTAATTTGCCAGAATCGATTAGGGTGATCAAAACCCTATCGATCCATTAACCGCCCAAAAGAGCGCGAAAGATAGGGGGATAAGAAGAACTGCGCAACTAGTATTCGGTCTCTTTTTGGGACCGGCCTCTGCTGCGACCACTGCAGCATATCGACCAGCCAAGTTCAAGGACCCGTGATCGCTACCTGAAGGACAAGCCGCAGCAGAGACGAACCTGAAGACTTCCAGCCGATACACGTGAGGATCCAGATAAAGGCCTTATCTAACCCGCACAGAGCCGGTCATTTGGAAGTTAAGTAAAGGTCATTTTAGTTGTTCGGTGTAGTTTAATAAGCTGCGTGTAAATGATTACGCATAGAGCCAAGCCTGTGTTTAATAATAAATTATAGTTAAACTAACATACTGGTTGTGTGGTCATTTGTCCAATACAAGAAACGTACTCGCGTCTTGTGGTTCAGTTACAAGAGCAACAATGATAACCAATGTGACTGTGACAAATCTAAACTTCCTCTTCTCATCCTTCTTGACTGGCCAGAAACCTTTGACCTGGTTGACCACATCATCCTCCATCAACACCTCTCCACCCTCATCCAGCTGGGTGGGACTGCACTCACCTGGTTCCATTCTCATTTAGCTGATTGTAGCCAGACATCACGTGCAATGACTTCTCTTCCTACTCCCGTGCTGTTAGCTCTGGTATCTGTCCCCCAAGAATCTAGTCTGGGCCACCTCCTATTTCTTATCAACCAGCTGCCCCTCTGTGTCTTCAACCAAATGCACAGTGTTATTTCTCATATGTGCACTGACCACATCCAGCTCGACCTTGCCACCACCTCTCTCCATTCCTCCAATGTTGCTAAATTATCAAACTGCTTATCCAACATCCAGTCCTGGACCAACAGTAGTTTCCTCAAATTAAATATTGGGGAAATTGAAACAGTTTCCACTCCCTACTTCAAGCTCTATTCCCTAATTACCTATTCGATCCCCTCGCCCAGGCAACATTCTTAGGTTAACATTCTTAATCTTGGTGTCGCATTGACCTTGGGGATAAGCTTCCAACTTTTTATTCATGCCATTGCTAAGACCGCTTATGTGCACCTCCAAATTATCGCCCAACTTCGCTTGACTCAGCTCCTGAAGAAACCCTCTTGCATGCTCTTGTTATCTCTAGACTCAACTACTCCGTCTTTCCATCCAGATTAACTCTCTCAGAACTGGTATCAATCTGGTTAACCTTTTCTTGCACTTTCTCCAGCCCTTGATTTTGCATTAGGATTGACAGCAAAATTGTCAGCATCACCATCATTTACTCCTCTGAAAACGGGAAACACAGTCTGGAGTCCAGACATGTTCAGTTCGATGCTGAAATCCAGAGGTTGCTCTGTGATTTTATGATTCTTCATGGGGTATGTTTTTGATGAAAAACCCAGACTGCAATCAGTTAGAAACCATTGAACCAATAAGAACTTGCCCTTTTTACATGGTTAGTCTCGCTGTAAAAATCCTTGGAAAAATGTACATCCTGTTGGAATAATGTGTAACAACTGTGGTGTTTAATGGCCGCTAAATCTGTAGTCACCGCTGAACAATTTTCCTGACCACAGAAACTCATCTGTGGAACATCAAATGTCTCCATTATAATTAAAATAAAAACTACTTTAGCTTCAACCATAATGTCATGTGTAGGCACCAATTATTTATTTTCACCCTGTAAAATTTTAATTTAAAAGTGAAAGATATCAATGTACTTTATTTCCTGGTTTGCTATCCATTAGGTACTTCAATGTGATTGGCTGTTTATCTTGTTCATGGACGCATGGAGATCCCCTTAAATCTGGTGCAGATTAATTTACTTTGAGAGAGAAAGTTCAGGCCACAGATTACTAAATCTTTGTGAGCAGCTTTCTTTGAGATCAGTGATTAGTGCTGTTGCTTTGTTATTGCATGCGAGATCCTGTCCTATATCTTTGCACTATGAATGGCAGAATTGTGCACAATAATCTTTAAATATGGTCTAATTAGGCTGCTATGAAGTTTTAACATAACCTCCTACTTTTCAATTCTCCCCTCTGGACCTGAACTTTATGCTTCCGATGTCTTTTAATGGCCTTATGAACCATGTTGTCACTTTTGGTGAATTGTGTATCTGTATTTCTCAATCCTGTTCCTCTGCCCTATTTAGATTCTTATTTTCCAAGCAGCGTGTGGTTTCCGTATTCTTTCTACCAAAATGCACCCTCTCACACTGGCCTATATTGAAATACATTGGCAACTACATGTCCATTCTACAGCTTTATATTGTCGTCTTGTACTTAGTCACTGTGCTCCTCAGTATACCCCCAATTTACTGCCACTGCAAATTTTGAAATGGTACTCCCACGTCCTGTGTCAAAAGCATTCATGTAGATTATGAACAACAGTGGTCACACCACAGAGACCTATCTTTTTTTTTTTTCTTTTTTTTTTAAATTAGATTAGCCAATGATTTTTTCTAATTAAGGGGCAATTTAGCGTGGCCAATTCACCTACTCTGCACATTTTTGGGTTGTGGGGGCGAAACCCACGCAGGACACGGGGAGAATGTGCAAACTCCACAACGGACAGTGACCCAGAGCCGGGATCGAACCTGGGACCTCAGCGCCGTGAGGCGGTTGTGCTAGCCACTAGGCCACCGTGCTGCCCTGCCACAGACCTATCTTTTGCTGATCTGAGCACTCTGTTTCTCTTCTGGAGCCAGCTTGCTGTCCTTTCTGCTGCATCTGACACCACCTGTTCTGACCTTCGGAATTTAGTCTGCCATGCTGCATCTGACACCACCTGTTCGATCTTCGTAGTTTAGTCTGCCATGCTGCATCTGACACCACCTGCCATGCTGCATCTGACACCACCTGCCATGCTGCATCTGACACCACCTGCCATGCTGCATCTGACACCACCTGCCATGCTGCATCTGACACCACCTGCCATGCTGCATCTGACACCACCTGCCATGCTGCATCTGACACCACCTGCCATGCTGCATCTGACACACCTGCCATGCTGCATCTGACACCACCTGCCATGCTGCATCTGACACCACCTGCCATGCTGCATCTGACACCACCTGCCATGCTGCATCTGACACCACCTGCCATGCTGCATCTGACACCACCTGCCATGCGCATCTGACACCACCTGCCATGCTGTATCTGACACCACCTGCCATGCTGCATCTGACACCACCTGCCATGCTGCATCTGACACCACCTGCCATGCTGCATCTGACACCACCTGCCATGCTGCATCTGACACCACCTGTTCTGACCTTAGTCATTTAGTCTACCATGCCATACCTTGGCGAATGCTTTTGAAAGATGAGTGTGAACTGCTGACATGGAGATGGATAGAGACGAATATGAACGGCAGTGGCTTCACAGTGAGATCAGAAAATACACCAGGGGTAGTGCAACGTTTGGAGAGTAAGGCTATTGTCGATAAAGTTTGGATCATTTACATTGAAAGTTATCTTGTATCTATGTTCCCTCAGTCCCTGAATTTTGTCAATCTACCTAAACCATCCATTTTACAACTTTAAAACTTACATTGTGGGCGCATCATTGCTCAATCTATTTAAGGATTTTTTTTTTTGTATTTTGATTTTCTTGTATCAAAATCCCAAATAATCTGTGATCTTCCCCCACCCCCTCTAAAGCCCCTATCTTTTTCTACAATTGTGAAACCCTTACACTAACTGAGGTCTTAACGGTTCTTTATGTGGGCTTGTCTGATAGAGGCCTACAAGATTATGAGGGGCATGGATAGAGTGGATGAGCAGGCACTCTTTCCCAGGGTGGAGGGGTCAGTCACAAGGGTGCATAGGTTTAAGGTCCATGGGGAGACGTGCGAGTCAGATTTTTTTTACACAAGAGGGTGGTGAGTGCCTGGAACGCGATGCCGAGGAAGGCTGTGGGAGCAGATACATTAATGGCGTTCAAAAGGCATCTCAACAAATACATGGATAGGATGGGTATGGAGAGATAAGGCGCTAGAAAGTGATGAGGGTTTTGGCCAAGGGTGGTATCATGACAGGTACAGGCTTGGAGGGCCAAAGGAAGGGCTTGTTCCTGCGCTGTTTTGTTCTTTGTCTGTTGGGATTAAACCAAATTCTTCCACAGACCCCAAGAGGCCGACAGCGAACCCAGGGACACGACCAATGAACCGGAACAGCAGACCGCGAGATCTGCAGTGCAGCAACCGAAAAGGAAAGAGTCAAATTGGACCCCTCCGGAAGGCCGCTGCCCTAGACTCGACATGTATGCTCAAGCCGTCAGAAGTCGTGTCAATGCCAGATTCATCACTCGCAATCACAAGGCAGCCTCAAACGTCACCCAAGCACAACGCAACGCCATCCGCACTCTCAAGACCAACCGCAACATCGTCATCAAACCAGCAGACAAAGGAGGGGCCACCGTCATACTGAACAGAACAGACTACTGCAAAGAAGTATACCGACAACTCGACAACCAGGAACACTACAGGCAGTTACCCGCAGATCCAACCAAGGAACACATCCGCCAACTCAGCAGACTGATCAAGACCTTAGATCCAGACCTTCAGAACACCCTACGTGCTCTCATCCCACGTAATCCCCGCATTGGAGATCTCTACTGCCTCCCGAAAATACACAAGGCCAACACACCAGGCCGTCCTATCGTTTCAGGCAATGGGACCCTGTGTGAGAACCTCTCTGGCCACATCGAGGGCATCTTGAAACCCATCGTACAAGGTACACCCAGCTTCTGTCGCGACACGACGGACTTCCTACAGAAACTCAGCACCCATGGACCAGTTGAACCAGGAACATTCCTCGTCACAATGGATGTCTCGGCACTCTACACCAGCATCCCCCATGACGACGGCATTGCTGCAACAGCCTCAGTCCTCAACACCGACAACTGCCAATCTCCAGACGCAATTCTGCAACTCATCCGTTTCATTCTAGACCACAACGTCTTCACCTTCGACAACAAATTCTTCATCCAGACGCACGGAACAGCCATGGGGACCAAATTTGCACCTCAATATGCCAACATCTTCATGCACAAGTTTGAACAGGACTTCCTCACCACACAGGACTTTCAACCGATGCTATACACCAGATACATCGATGACATTTTTTTCCTTTGGACCCACGGCGAGACATCACTGAAACGACTACACGATGACATCAATAAGTTCCATCCCACCATCAAACTCACCATGGACTATTCTCCAAATTCAGTTCCATTCTTGGACACACTCGTCTCCATCAAGGACGGTCACCTCAGCACCTCGCTTTACCGCAAGCCCACAGATAATCTCACGATGCTCCACTTCTCCAGCTTTCACCCGAAACACATTAAAGAAGCCATCCCCTATGGACAAGCCCTCCGTATACACAGGATCTGCTCAGACAAGGAGGAGCGCAACAGACACCTACAGATGCTGAAAGATGCCCTCGTACGAACGGGATATGGCGCTCGACTCATTGATCGACAGTTCCACCGCGCCACAGCAAAAAACCGCACCGACCTCCTCAGAAGACAAACACGGGACACCACTGACAGAGTACCCTTCGTCGTCCAGTACTTTCCTGGGGCGGAGAAACTACGACATCTTCTTCGCAGCCTCCAACACATCATCAGCGAGGATGGACATCTTGCCAAGGTCATCCCCACACCCCCACTACTGGCCTTCAAACAACCGCGCAACCTCAAACAAACCATTGTTTGCAGCAAATTACCCAGCCTTCAGAACAGCAACCACAACACCACAAAACCCTGCCAGGGTAATCTCTGCAAGACATGCCAGATCATCGACATGGACACCACCATTACACGTGGAAACACCACCCACCAGGTACGCGGCGCATACTCGTGCGACTCGACCAATGTAGTCTACCTCATACGCTGCAGGAAAGGATGTCCCGAAGCGTGGTACATTGGCGAGACCATGCAGACACTGCGACAACGAATAAACGGGCATCGTGCGACTATCAACAGGCAGGACTGTTCCCTTCCAGTTGGGGAACACTTCAGCAGTCAAGGACATTCAGCCTCTGATCTCCGGGTCAGCATTCTACAAGGAGGCCTTCAGGAGACGCGACAACGCAAAATTGCTGAGCAAAAACTTATAGCTAAGTTCCGCACGCATGAATGCGGACTCAACCGGGATCTGGGATTCATGTCGCATTATATTCGGCCCCCACCAACAAGCCTGGACTTGCAGAGGCCTACCGACTGAACTGGCTTGGGACAATTCACACCTCCTTAACCTGGAGTTACCTCTCTCTCTGCATCTTTGATGATTTGATTGCCTGCAGGTGCTCGCATTCCGGGGCATCTCTGACTGTGTCTATATAAACATTTCTGGAACAAGCCTTTCCATTCACCTGAAGAAGGAGCCGTGCTCCGAAAGCTCGTGTTTGAAACAAACCTGTTGGACTTTAACCTGGTGTTGTAAGACTTCTTACTGTGCTCACCCCAGTCCAACGCCGGCATCTCCACATCGGGATTAAACCTGGAATTCTGTTCCCTTGTTTTCCAGTTTTATGACCTGCAGTGCTGCCATTGATGTTCGACTAACCTGTACCACAATTCCCTTTTGCTCTTTCATATTACTGAGCCATCTTCCATTCCGAGTATAATTGCTGTTTGCTTTTTCTACAAAGGGCATAACCTCACATTTACTGGCATTGGCCATATGCCACTCATTCAGCTCCATTCCCACTGCCCTTGGTCTTGAAAAGAATTAACTAGATTAGATTCCTGTTAAGTGGCATCTATTTTGATCTAGCACAGACTTGGTGAGTTCATGCTATGTGGCCAATTTAGGGAATGTACCCATTGAGCCATAATTAAGTAGTGAATTTGTTAAAACAGTGAAGCAGCAGATGGGACAGATAGAAGATGGTAATCAAAAACAGCAGGAATTAACTGAGTTTGGGAAAGATGAGTGGTAGGAAGGGAGGTATATTGTTCATTTCAAAAGATTGCAGATAGCAGACTTTGAAATTGGGAGAGAGGGGAATAGAAACAAGATTATTTTTTCAAGCACATTTAATTAGTACCATATTTTGCTTCAGATTAGTACCATGATCAAAGTTAACATTGACAATGTGGAAATAGTGGTAATGAGTTTAGGGAGATCTAATAGTTGAAGTTGCTGAAATATCCTGAGTTGATGCCCAAATACAGAGACAACAGGCTGGGGTTTCCTCATTGATGGACTTAACATCAATAGCTGTTTAACCCAGGGTTTTTCAAAGTGCGGGTTGTGACCCGCAGGAAGGCGTTGGAGTGTCGTGGAGTGATCGGTTTCAGCATTCCCGCGTTGGTCCTGATCACGGGAGAAGAGCCCAACGGCCGCTACCAGCATCTGAATTGGGAATGGCAGCCAACTTTTTAAATGAGAATAGCTGTATGCAGTCTTCCAGCCATAAGAGGCAACAGTGAGCAGGCCATGTGCCCTGCGTGTACACTTGACACCAAGAGTCCTGTACATGCTTTCATCGTGAAATCACGGAGGCAAGTTTCTTTCATTTTCTAGCTGCTACCAAGCAAAGCAAGTAGACTACGAAGGTGTATCACGTTATTATAAGAAAGAAATGGCCAGAGACACAATTAGGCAGTGTACATACTGCCAGGATCTCCCATCTGAATCTGCAGGAGAGAGCTGTACAGGAGAGTCCATGGCAGGAAATAGCAGTGCTATTGTTAGCTTTGTATTGGTGAACAGTCTACAAAGGAGAAACTTAACTAGGGAACAAAGCAGGATAAAAATGATTTCTTAAGGTATGGTTTTGTCACTTGTGCAACTGCAAATAAGGATGCAAAGCACAGGTGTGTTCTGTGCAGGGAAATACTGGCAAATGACAGGAGAAATTTGAGATTTTGAAAGAGAAGTGATGGGTGAAAAATTCCTTTTGATGTTGAGACCCCATAGTCAATTATTAACTTACAGCTGACTCCAAATGAAAATACTATGCTGCTGTCTCTGACCTGTAACAGCACATTCAAAATATGACAAATGTCCATGCGGCTGTCAGCATTCTGGAGTAGAATCTCCCAGGCGTATCCAGTGCTGAGTAAAATGAGCATTTTGTTGCAATTGTCCTTCACGAGGACCTACATGTGTAAGGTTGGATTTTCTGTTCTCACAAAGATGAAGATGGCACAGAGGAAGTGGCTGATCTCTGCGCCTGATATGTGCATTGCCCTCTCCTCCTGCGAAGCTGATTTGAGTGAGGTTGTGAGGACCAAGTAGGCTCCCCTTTCTCATTAAAAGTAAGTGAATCTGGCGTGTGTCATGCAAGGTTGGCTGTCATGGATCACGAAAGTCGCCCTCAAATGGGTCCCGGAAGGTTGGAGATTGGCAAAAGTTGGTCCCGGGGGGAAAAAAGGCTTGAAAAACACTGGCTTAACCCAAGGTGATCTTGGTGAATTCTCCTGTTATTCCTCTGTGCACATTCATCTTGTGGCACCTCCAGTTGGAGGGCAATGGTGAGAGGAAATTTCAGTGTTAGTACAGTTACAGTAAGGTTCCAGGTGGCCATTTTGTGTCTGTAACTATGGCTACATGCAATGTTTGGTCAAATGCTTCCTTAGGGTATTCAGTCCAAAAACTCTCAGATTCTTCAGATGAGGCATTACTGGCATGATGGAAGATGACCTCCAAGGGCATGATTTTCACCCATGAAAGGAGGTGGCAGTGGCAGTAAATGACAAAATAATTTAAAAGATGCTTTTTGCAACCTGGATTGTATTTCATGATTATACAAGTCTGTTTACACACACTTCTTAACCACCAATAGCTAAAGACCAGGGAGAACAGCCTGAATCTTCCAAGTCAACTGAAGGTCGTTTTCAGAAAAGTCCATAAATGTCTGGCGGCTGGCACAGCTTTTATCAATGTGTGAATAGCACAGTCATCTGAAATATTGCTGATGATCAAATATTGCTTGATGGAAAGTCTTCAACGTACACTGTTACCTCTGTGTCTCCCTCCACTGATGGCACATGGCCTGCTGATTGTTACCAGGATTTAATGTTTTTATGTCAAAATTAAATAGCTGTATCACCAGGCAGAGTTACGGGCCTGTTGAGCCTGGCATCTCCACAGTGGGACTTCTGATCCTCAAAGTAGAGGAACCAGGGATGACCTACATAGATACATAGAACATACAGTGCAGAAGGAGGCCATTTGGCCCATCGAGTCCACACCGACCCACTTCAGCCCTCACTTTCACCCTATCCCAATAATCACTCCTACTCGTTTTGGACACTAAGGGCAATTGAGTAGGCTAATCCACCTAACCTGCACGTCTTTGGACTGTGGGAGGAAACCGGAGCACCCGGAGGAAACCCACGCAGACACGGGGAGAACGTGCAGACTCCGCACAGGCAGTGACCCGGTGGGGAATCGAACCTGGGTCCCTGGCGCTGTGAAGCAACACTGCTAGCCACGTGAGCTACCATGCAGCCCACCTACATTAAGAATAATCTTTTCCGAAGGCCTTCTTCCGGGAATGTAAACCACACCCTCCCCCCCCACCCCCCCACCCCTGCCATTTAGAAAATTACATCTGTTTCAGGTAATGGTGTTTTGAAGAACATTGTATTTTCCAGGAACCAATTAATCTTGTTCACGGGATGATTTTCATTTATCATTAAAAATGATTAATATTTCTTCGGGATGTGTCTACAAAATATGCCCAGGAGGGTATTCCAGGAACAGCACCAGGCATACCTTAAAAATTAGGTGCCCACCTGGTGAAGCTACAACACACGACTACTTGCATGTCAACAGCGTAGCAGCGAAATGGGTGGAGGAGCTGGGTGAGGAGATTGAGGAGGGGACATGGGCGGATGCCCTGGAAAGGGTGAACTCCTCCTCTTCATGTGCAAGGCTTAGCCTCATACAGTTTAAGGTACTGCATAGGGCTCATATGACCGGGACAAGGATGAGCCGGTTTATTGGGACCGAGGACAGGTGTATTAGGTGCTCAGGGAGCCCAGCAAACCATGTCCACATGTTCTGGGCATGCCCAGCGCTGGGGGAATTTTGGAAGGGTGTAGCAAGGACGGTATCGAGGGTGGTAGGATCCAGGGTCAATCCAGGCTGGGGACTCGCAATATTTGGGGTTGCAGTGGAGCCGGGAGTGCAGGAGGCGAAAGAGGCCGGTGTTCTGGCCTTTGCGTCCCTAGTAGCCCGGCGGAGGATTCTTCTTCAGTGGAAGGATGCGAGGCCCCCAAGGGTGGAGGCCTGGGTCAACGATATGGCAGGGTTTCTTAAATTGGACAGTAAGAAGTCTTACAACACCAGGTTAAAGTCCAACAGGTTTGTTTCAAACACGAGCTTTCGGAGCACTGATCCTTCCTCAGGTGACTGGAGAGATATACCTCTCCAGTCACCTGAAGAAGGAGCTGCGCTCCGAAAGCTCGTGTTTGAAACAAACCTGTTGGACTTTAACCTGGTGTTGTAAGACTTCTTACTGTGCTCACCCCAGTCCAACGCCGGCATCTCCACATCTTAAATTGGAGAGGGTGAAATTTGCCCTAAGGGGGTCAGTGCAGGGGTTCTTCAGGAGATGGCAACCATTCCTAGATCTCCTGGCAGAACGGTAAAAACAAAAGGTCAGCAGCAGCAGCAACCCGGGGCGGGGGGGGGGGTTATCTCTTTGTTTTTGTTTTGGGTTGAATATCTGTTTTTTGCCAATGATGGGCATTAATTTATTGTTTCTCTTTTGTATTTACGGCGGTGGGGGGGGTTCTGTTTTTTTTTGTTCTTAGAATTTTCTGATATTGTTTCTTTTTTGTGAAAATGTGAAAATTTGAATAAAAATTATTTTTTTTAAAAACAGTGTAGCAGCGAGTAGGCAGAACTAGATGATCCAATAATCAACAAATCAGATCCAAGCTCGGCAGTCCTGCCGAATGCAATCTTAAATGTTGGTGGACCAGTAAATAACTGATCGGAGGAGGCTCCAAAATATCCCCATCCCCAGTGATGCAGGGACCCAGCACATCAGTGCAACCATCTCCAGCCAGAAGTGGCAAATGGATTATCTACCTCTGCCTCCTCCTGAGATTCCCTAGCATCACAGATACCAGTCTTCAGCTAACTTGATTCACCCCCATGTGGTATCAAGAAACAGTTGAAGGAATTTGATACTGCAAAGGCTGTACACTCTGTAAACATTCCAGCAACAATACTGGAGACTTGTGCTCCAGAATTTGCCACACCCTTAACCAAGCTGTTCCAGTGTTGCTGAAACACTGGCATCTACTGCAAAACATAGAATATTGTCCAGGTATGCCGTGTCCACAAACATTGATTGATTGATTGATATTTATTGTCACATGTACTGAAGTACAGTGAAAAGTATTTTTTCTGCGTCCAAGGAAATGTACACAGTATGTACATAGTAGACAAAAGAATAATCGACAGAGTCCATTGACAAATAGTGATTTATATGAAGTAGAAAAGAGTTTTAGTAGATCAGAACGGTGATAAGAGATAAAAGACATAGCCTTAAATTGAGGGGTAATAGATATAGGACAGAGGTCAGAGGTGGGTTTTTTACGCAAAGAGTGGTGAGGCCGTGGAATGCCCTACCTGCAACAGTAGTGAACTCGCCAACATTGAGGGCATTTAAAAATTTATTGGATAAGCATATGGATGATAAGGGCATAGTGTAGGTTAGATGGCCTTTAGATTTTTTCCATGTCGGTGCAACATCGAGGGCCGAAGGGCCTGTACTGCGCTGTATCGTTCTATGTTAAGGGGGTCTGATTGAGAGAGCGCTATCTTGGAATATCCATCTTAGAACAGCAGGACAAATCCAACTCTGACAATTAATGCCCATCAGTCTACTCTCGATTATCAGCAATGTCACTGACAGTGTTATCCAGCAGCACTTACTCAGCAATATGCTGCTCACTGCTCAGTTGTGTTCCACCAGGGCCACTTTGTTTCTGACCTCATTACAGCCTTGGTACAAACATAGACAAAAGAGCTGAACTCGAGGTGAGAGTGACCGCCCTTGATATCAAGCCAGCATTTGACGTAGGGTGGCATCAAGAAGCCCCAGAAAAACAGAGTCAATGGGAATTGAAGAAAACATTCCACTAGTTGGAGTCAAACCTAGCACAAAGAATGATGGTTGCGGTTGTTGGAGGTGTTACGATCTAGTTAGGGGCCAGTAACTTCTATTGTACACACAATTTTAAATCCTAGATACTTACTAAGAGAAAAACACCACAATGTCATGTGAATAGAACATAGAACATAGAACAGTACAGCACAGAACAGGCCCTTCGGCCCTCGATGTTGTGCCGAGCAATGATCACCCTACTCAAACCCACGTATCCACCCTATACCCGTAACCCAACAACTCCCCCCCTTAACCTTACTATTAGGACACTACGGGCAATTTAGCATGGTCAATCCACCTAACCTGCACATCTTTGGACTGTGGGAGGAAACCGGAGCACCCGGAGGAAACCCACGCACACACGGGGAGGATGTGCAGACTCCGCACAGACAGTGACCTAGCCGGGAACCGAACCTGGGACCCTGGAGCTGTGAAGCATTTATGCTAACCACCATGTTATTATACAAGAGGGAGCAAAGCAGTCAGTGCTATCAATCTTACATCTTAATATCCATAATTAATAAGAGGTAAGCGTGAATTAACAGGCAGATTGTGGTTGAAAACACCATACTGCACATTAGATGGCAGACATGACCAAAACAGGTCACCTGAATTTCTCGGCAACCCACACAGAGGTCAGTGCTGTGCGTGTCTCAGAATATCATGAGGAAACTGTGTTGGTCAGGCTACGCTTCAGCATCTAAACATAGGCCCCCAGCTCGTCAAGCAGGCTACTGCCAACAATTGCTGTTCACCTCCCAACTTGCTAGCAGATGAATGCTCCTGGATTTCCCGGAGCCCCAACATCCCAGCTAAGCTGCTTACTGACAACTGCAGCTTCACTGAGCTATCAATTCTTAAACAGCACAGAGCTAACAACTGCTGTTGGCCTTCTCCAAGCCCAGCTACATGGAGCTAGCGACATTCTGCGGCCTCTTCCGCTCCAGACTAAACTTGGCTCATGGGTTAGGAACATAACTGTTCTGCCATTCAGTAAGTTGCGACTAATCTGTTTGTGTTCTCAACACCACAATGCTGTCTCCCTCCCATAACCCTGAACGCTCTTGTCAATCAAAACTCTGTCTAGCTTGACCGTGAATAAATTTAATGACCCAGCCTTCACTGCTTTCTTCACTGCGGAAGAGAATTTGCACACCCCCAGGTCCTATGCTCAGGTTTCTGTGCCAAAATGCAGGTCACTCTTCACGTGCCAGCTCTCCAACTAGCAAAGGGAACCCAGAACCAAACATGCATTGTCCATTCCCCTGGTGTGCTCTGCGCTTGTGCTGAAACTGCCGGCATACCAAGAGTTGCAGTCCCTCAATTGGGACCCGGCCTCCACTTCAAAAGCAACACAAATCGGAGACATAGATTTCCTCCAGAGGTCAAACATCTCGGCCCGAGAACATCTCGGCCCGAGGATGGCAAAAGCTGGCCTAGCAAATGATCCCCACGTACTGTGGGGGGAGAAAACCCCCCATCAAATTCCTGAGGTGAAAGCTGTTGTCGCATACAACCCCTGCCCTACTCCGCCTGAAGAGGAACAAGAGCTCTGAAGAATTCATCAGGTATCTGAGGCTCAAGGAAGAAAAGATCCCAGAATCAGAGAAGAAATAGAACTAAGGAAGATTGACTTAGGAGAGAAATTAGCAAGAGAGAGACAAAAAATCTCAATGGAGCATGAGTTATTATGAGGCGTGGGGCTGCCTCAGAACTTTTTTTTTGCGTTGAGGAATTTTTGCTTCGAGGGGAGTGGTGATGTAATTCCTGTCATTCAAGGACATTGCTGCAAATCTGATTCGGCAGAAGTCAGTGGGCTATGGTCCTATTTTGGTGGGAAAGGTTTTGGAGGTGTACTCCTCTCTTCTAGCAGAACACTTATGATTACAAGGAAGTAAAGACTGCTTTAGTCAATGGGTTAGTGTCAGAGGTCTATATGGAGAAGTTTGGAAATTTGGGAAAAGGGAAGGGTCAGACCTATGTAGAATTTTCCTGGGTAAGTGAAATGGCATTCAGGAGGCGGTGTTCGTCAATGAAGGTAAAACAGACCTTTGATAAGCTTAGAGAGATGATGCTGGTGGAGGAATTTACAAATAGCCCACCTTTGGGGGTCAAGGTCTCATTTGGAAGACCACAAAGTTCATTAAATACGGGAAGCCTCAGTAATGCTAGAATATTATGAGTTTGCTCATAAACTGATTACCAATATGCTTCACTTTTGAACCTTCCAGAGAAAGTAAATAGAGAAAGGTGGATGATGAAGAGGTGAGGCTGTACTAAGGACAGGCATGTGTTAAGAATTGGGGAAAAATTCCGATTTAAAAAAAAACAAAGTAAAAACAGGAATTTGATTAGGGGCAGACGTGTAAGAGTAATGATAAGATGCCAATTTGCCAATCCATTGAAAACAGTATCTTACATATGTGATTCGAGAAAATAATGGGGCTATAGAGGTGATCACTTCAAAGTGGAAGGATAAGGAAATGGACATGCACATGCCAACTCCACAGGGTGAAGAACATCAAAGGGAAAGAAACAGTGTAGCTGTTGAACCCTACCCAAGGAAAGAGGGAGAGAGAGACAGCTAACATCAGAACTGCATCCAGTTGCAGATAAAGTCTGCCTTCACTAAACCGGAAGATTATTTCCCAGATGTGGCCACCTTAACCTGCTTGCAGAAATTATTTGTTGGATTTAGTTCATAAAGTTACTTGATATTGGATGTTGTTTGGGAAAAGAGATCTCTCAGAATTCAGGTAAATGTAGGGAGTTGGGGAACCAAGCGATAGTTTCATGTAAAATTGTGTGTGTGTAGTCATCAGTCTAAAGTATCATGGTGTATTAAAGTGCTTCTTCTCGTGTGTGTTTTGTTTTTCTTTTAAGTTAATAAATATTCTTTATTAATTGTTCAGACAACGACTGGATTTTTCCTCACTGGGTTACACCGTTCCTCACATTATACCAAAAAACCACACACACACACACACACACAACTAAGAACCGGTGTTCCAAGCTACCCTTCTGGGATTTGGGATACCCTCACGTTTAACATCAGTGTGGTTTGTAACGCACAGAAAAAAATGGAGATCAGGAGTTTAAGAAACTGAAGAGAGTGGTTGGAAGTCTGTTTCATACAGTGGAATCCCTGGTGACAATTTAGTGTCGAGCTTTAAAGGAGAACAAAGGAACTTGCTGAATCCAGAGGAGGGAGAAGTGATATGACGTAATTTCTCCTTGGGTCCAGTTCACAGCTGCCAATATTCAGATGTCAGCAATGTTGTTCTTGACAAGTTACCCAAACCAAACAAATTCTGAAACCTTTAGATCCATCGTAAATACAATCCCAATGTTCAGACTATGCACAATCATGGGGCTGGTTTAGCTCACTGGGCTAAATCGCTGGCTTTTAAAGCAGACCAAGGCAGGCCAGCAGCACGGTTCGATTCCCGTACCAGCCTCCCCGGACAGGCGCCGGAATGTGGCAACTAGGGGCTTTTCACAGTAACTTCATTGAAGCCTACTCGTGACAATAAGTGATTTTCATTTCATATAGATTTTTAAAAGCGACATAGAGTGGAAAACCAAGGTACCCGCAACCCTGTTCTTAGAAAAAAAAAATCAAAACTAAGATCTAAAGGCAGTTTGATGCTACGTCATTCACCCTAAAATATATTTTGGCCTTTGTGATGCGCAATGTAACTGTGGATTCCATTTCGAGAGTTTAAAGAACAAAGGATGGTAAAAATGTTTTGCAGCCAGGTGAACATATTGGGTTTTATAAGATTATAGAATCTCACTATTTGTAATGAAGCTTGTTTTGTATATATGTTGTTACCTGTATAAATGTGTAATATGGTAGATGTTTTTGTGTTTATGATGCCAAGAACATACTAAATTTCGAACTGGAAACAGTGAGCACAGTGAGCAAAATTAGTAATTTCTCTAAAATTTCTTTGACATCTAGAATTGTTTATAAAAATGTTTGCATTGACTGTAGAGAGATCAGGAGAAATACTAGTCCATGTAACCTAGTGACCCTTGACATGGAAGCTATACCAACAGGAGGTTAAAAAAGTCATGTGACTGGCAGTCACCAAGGAGAGCTACAGAGGAGCAAAACAGTGAAGGCAATCAGTGCAGACATGCAGACAGAAATTGGAACGCACTGAATTCTTGTGAGAAGAAGAAAAGCTTTTTCGGGGTGTCAGCTTTTGTGTTCGGCAGAAAACAAGACATGAGTCCTTTGCACAGTGTGAGCTGGCTGAATAGATCTAAAACTTGGAAATCTATGTGAATAGTGTGAGGTGCAAAAGAGCTAGATGTTTTCCCTTAAGTGGCCAACCAGAGTGTTATTCATTGATTGGTCAAAAAGGAACTCTAAAAAGTTACAACATCAGGGTTCTCATGACCCAAGGAAGAGAGGGTTTATAGAGGTATACCTTGCTGATGATCATCATACCCTTGAAACTCAGTAGTGAAGCCTGTTAACAGGTAGGGCTCCTGACCTACCCTATGTGAGTAAAGAACAGCATATTGTGGAGTTGTATAGCTATGTAATGCCATACATGCTGAAGAGAAATACGGGTTTGTGTAAGACATATATTTGTTGTTTCGAGCATTTAAAGTGAAAATTACCTTTTTGCTTGAAGTAGTGTTTGTTCAATTCATGTTTATTTGTGTTGGTTCTCATCCCTGGAACCAGTCTTGTAAACCTCTTCAGCACTCTCTCTCCCCAATGCCTTCACATCTTTCCTATATTTGGTGCCCAGAACTGTACACAATATTCCAACTGAGGTCTAACTAGTGACTTGTATAAATTCAGCATAAATTCCTTGGTCTTGTTTTCAATGCAAAGTGAAAGCAAGACCATAATGTGTATGGGTTTAATTTTTGCAAATTAGTATTCAACTATTCAAAAAAGAAACCTAACTGGATTTGATCGCAGAGGAAATGCCCTTAAGGAAGAGCAAAAATGAAGTGAGTTTAATCCTGGGATATTGAATGGTTTAAAATAATTCTGTGTGAGAGTTGAATGGTGAAGAGAATGACACTGGGTGGGGAATCTATGTTTCCATTGAGTGATTTGTTGTGGTGTGATACCAACGGATAATTTGTCCTCTAAGCTTAAGTTTTGCAGACAATGCCAGCTGTTAGCCCTGGAGGAATCCAACTCTAATTAACTGTCTGTCACAACAGAAGAATAGGGATAGAGTAAGGAAATAACATCTACACTCCTCACTGTCCAGAATGATTTGTACATACTGTCATGTGTCATCAGGCTCTGGTTTCAAAAACACAGTTCCATGTTGGTAAAAATGGAATCTTTATCCCAATAGCTTGCAATAAAACTGAGCACCAAAAATCAATTCCAGCTGCAAATTATAAAATATAAATGGCCCAATAATTACAATTGTAATATCTCAATCATGGTTTTATAGTTGTTATGCAAGAGGCTTTAACAACCAAACATCGTATTTCAGATACAGCAAAGGCTAATTAATTTCAACTTCAATTAATTTAAACCCAGTCTGACTAGAAGACTATGATTGTTTTTCACTTTCTTTTTGTATCTTGGAGGAGAGACATTCATAAGCAGGCACTATTTACCCAAAATTAAGTAGACAGTTGTGCCCCAAAGGGTTTGTTTGAGGATTGTAACACTTTTTGACATCGTGGATTGCAGGGTTACAGTTGTAGAGCGGCTCCTTTAAGGGGCGATCGTTCACAGGGCACGTGAACGGTCTGGGGCCTTGCACGCAAACCCTAGCCAATTGGGAGCTAGCATGGGCCCCACCCAGTCAGTGTGGACCTAGGAATCAAGGGGCAAAGACCTGTTTTCCAACTGATGTTTCCTGTACATAGGAACTCCATTGTTAGTTCAAATAAATTACTTGTTGTTCAAAGAGGCTATTGCAGATACAATTTCAATGTTTGCAGATGGCATAAAACATGGAAATGCCGTAAACAGAGAGGATGATACTGCTAGACTGATGTAGTGAACTGGCCTATGGCAGAGGAAACTTAATGCAGAGAATTGTGAACAGATTCATTTTGGTGGGACAGATGAGGACACACAGCATGAACTGAATGGTACATTTTTTTATAATGTGGTGCAAGATCAGTAGGCCCAAAGATGTTTGTGCCCAAGTCTTTCAAGGTGGTGGTTGAGATAGCTGCTTTCCAAAAAAACAAGATCCTTGGTGTTATAAACAGAGGCAAAGAGTCTGAAAGCAACTAAATGATGCTAGACATTTTAAGCATGTTCATGTAGTGTACCACACTTTGGAGGGACATCAAGGGTTTGGAAAGGTGCAGAGACTGACCAGACTGATACCAGGGGCGCAATTCTCCCTCGCCCCCGCCACGTGGGATTATCGCGGGGGCACCGGGCGAGTCCCGCCACGCCGCCACGGCACCCGCACGCGATTCTCCCACCTCCCTCCCCCCCAAACCGGCGCAATGCGATTTACGGCTGGCCGCTCGGAGAATCTCCGCTCGCCGTTTGTAACAGGCGAGCGGCGATTCTCCAGCCCGGATGGGCCGAGCGGCCTGCCCAATATGACGTGTTCCCGCCGGCGCCGACCACACCTGGTTGCCGCCGGCGTGAACAGCGTGGGAACGCTGGGGGGGTCCAGCACCAGGGGGGCGCTCAAAAGGGGTCTGGCCTGCGATCGGTGCCCACCGATCGGCGGGCCGGCCTCTCTGAAGGACGCATTCCTTTCCTCTGCCGCCCCGCAAGATCACTCTGACATTTCTTGCGGGCCGCTTGTGGGGAGGACGGCAACCGCGCATGCGCGGGTTGGCACCGGCCAACCTGATCATGCGCGGGTTGGCACCGGCCAACCTGATCATGCGCGGGTGACGTAATTTACGCGGCGCCGTAAATGACGCGGTGCCGCTCCTAGCTCCCGGGGGTGGGAGAATAGGGGGCGAGGAGCAGCCTCCGACGCTGGAGTGACTTCGGCACTTAGTCTCCCAATGGGAGAATCTCGCCCCAGGGATCAAGGGTTCTACAGAACATAGAGAAACTGGGATTCTCCTGCTTAATTAGACAAAGGCATGATTTTACAAAGATGCCCAAAATTACAATGGATTTTGGTGGATAGAATTGAAAGTATTTCCACTGACCGATAAGTTGACACCAAAAGGTTTAGACAGTTGCCAAATGAACCACAGGGGAGGAGAGATTTGTTTGCACAGTTACTTAGTTTGTTATCAAACTTGCCACTTCTGCCTCGAGTGGGGCGATCTGATTGCTCTGGTCCATTGCCACTCTCTCCAGGCCCCACACTCCTGAGTCTCCTATGTCCGCTCGTTTTTTTCCAGAGCTTCTTTAAAGGGGCCAAAGTGATTTATATGGCTGACATGACATTCTCCTTATTAGAGTCCCTGTGTTTTTTAAAGCTTTGTTGAAAGAAGCTCCATCCAATGATCCATCGGTGGTTGGTCTGGCGAACGCTTTGGCGATCCCACTCAGAGTGCCATGCTCTGCTTCGCTCCACTTGTCTCCACGCTCCAGATATCTGGATCTTCCTCTCCCAAATTTTACGCTTGCTATTTTTCCGGCTCCCTGGCTGGTTTGGAGGCATTTCCTTGGATGGTTGTTACTTTAGGGTGAGGGTGGGGCTTTTTCTTTGCTATTTTGATGTCCAATTTATGGGTTAAAAGGGTCTAAATTGAAGTTCCCAGGGGAGAGCCACCTTTCATACAACCGCTCAGCACATCGCCCCCACCGGAAGTCGCTATCCACCAAAATGATGTGCGGCCTCCTTAATGCCCATTAGCATAAGAACTAGGAGCAGGAGTAGGCCATCTGGCCCCTCGAGCCTGCTCCGCCATTCAATTAGATCATGGCTGATCTTTTGTGGACTCAGCTCCACTTTCCGGCCCGAACACCATAACCCTTAATCCCTTATTCTTCAAAAAACTATCTATCTTTACCTTAAAAACATGTAATGAAGGAGCCTCAACTGCTTCACTGGGCAAGGAATTCCATAGATTCACAACCCTTTGGGTGAAGAAGTTCCTCCTAAACTCAGTCCTAAATCTACTTCCCCTTATTTTGAGGCCATGTCCCCTAGTTCTGCTGTCACCCGCCAGTGGAAACAACCTGCCCGCATCTATCCTATCTATTCCCTTCATAATTTTAAATGTTTCTATAAGATCCCCCCTCATCCTTCTAAATTCCAACGAGTACAGTCCCAGTCTACTCAACCTCTCCTCATAATCCAATCCCTTCAGCTCTGGGATTAACCTAGTGAATCTCCTCTGCACACCCTCCAGCGCCAGTACGTCCTTTCTCAAGTAAGGAGACCAAAACTGAACACAATACTCCAGGTGTGGCCGCACTAACACCTTATACAATTGCAACATAACCTCCCTAGTCTTAAACTCCATCCCTCTAGCAATGAAGGACAAAATTCCATTTGCCTTCTTAATCACCTGTTGCACTTGTAAACCAACCTTCTGTGACTCATGCACTAGCACACCCAAGTCTCTCTGAACAGCAGGCAAGTAGTTGCAAGGCAAGTAGTCCACCTTGCAGTCATTCTTGGCGTAATCAAACGTCAACTCCTGATCCAGTAAATGGCAGAATCCTTAGGAGCATTGACATACAGAGGGATGTCTGGGCGTCCAGGTCCATAGTTCCATGAAAGTGGCAATGTAGGTGGTTAAGGTGGTCAAAAGGGCATGCGGTATGCTTGCCTTCATTGGCCAGGGCATTGAGTACTGGAGCTAGCAGGTCATGTTACTGTTGTATAAAACTTTAGTTAGGCTACATTTGTAATATTGCATGCAGTTCTGGATTCCACACTACCAGAAGGACATTGATGCTTTGGAGAGAGTGCAAAGAAGGTTTACAAGGATGTTGCCCGGAGGGTGTTAGCTATGAGGAGAGGGTGAATAAACTTGGATTGTTTTCATTGGAAAGGTGGAGGCTGAGGAAAGACCTGGCTGAGGTCTACAAAATTACAAGAGGTATAGACAGGGTGAGTCAGAAGCTTTTTCCCAGGGTGGAAATCACAATTACAAGGGGGCACAGGTTCAAGGTGAGGGCGGGGGGGGGGGAGAGAAGCTTAGGGGAGATGTGCGGGGAACATTTTCACTCAGATGGTGGTGGTGCCTGGAATGTGTTGCCAGTGAAGGTGGTGGAGGCAGGCACCAGAGTAATGGTTAAGATGTATTTTGATAGACACATGAACGGGCAGGGAATGGAGAGGTACAGATCGTGTGGGCAATAAGTAGTAAGTCTAAATAAGGATGTGGATCGGCGCAGTCTTGGTGGGCTGAAGGGCCTGTTCCTGTGCTGTAATGTTCTTTGTTCTTTATAATCTGAAATGCACCGTATTTGAAGCACATTCAATGGTAACGTTCCAAGAGGAATTGGATAAGTGTTTAAAAGGAAACATTTGCAGGGCAATGGGGATAAAGCAAAGGGGTGGAGCTAATTGGAAAGTTCTTTCTAAGTGCTGCCACAAGTGCCAGGACCAATCCCCTGTGCTATAAAATTCCACAATTTTACCTGCACGTGTTAGATAACATCTCCCAGATGCTCTTTGTGATTAGCATCTTTCTCCCTGTGAGACTTGATCGGAATGCAGCCTTAGAACTTCGGTGAGGTCAGATGAGATCATCTGCACTTCTTTTAATGGGTGAACCTGGTGTTTGTGGAAAGTAAAGTCTGCCATACGTGAAGTTGTTCCTTGTGGTGGGGCAGGTTGATCTCTGCTGACTTGTAGTCATGGCAATGAACTGGTGTAACCATTTGCACCTGTCATTAATTTGTGTTTCCCACTTTCATGATTTATGTTGAGATGCTTTCTTTTGACATTAACCTTGAATCTGAGCTTTGGGTGACCTGGGCTCTTGGTATGGACTAGAATCACCGACCCTCCAAAAGAGGTTCTGACCTGGATCCACTCCCCCGCCCTATCGCCGTAACCCCACCTAACCTTTGGACACTAATGGGCAACTTAACATGGCCAATCCACCTAACCTGCACACCCTTGGACTGTGGGAGGAAACCAGAGCACCCGGAGGAAACCCACGCACACACGGGGAGAACGTGCAGACTCCACACAGTCACCCAAGGTCGGAATTGAACCTGGGTCCCTGGCGCTGTGAGACAGCAGTGCTAACCACTGTGCCACCGTGCTGCTCGGTATAGCTTATCTTTGAGGATGTGACCAAATTCCTTCCTGTCCACTGCCCAAGCCTGCAAAGCCGCCTTTGCTTAATTAGCAGCATTCTTGGCATGTTTGCTCTTTGCTTCATTGCTAACTTCCTGCTTCCATGTGATGTTGAGGATGCTTCACAGATACCAGCAATGCACATTATTGAGCCTTTTATGCATGCTCTTTGTGACCAATTAGAATTTATGTTGCTACCATTAGCAACAGCCTAACCTGAATCATTCAATAACATTAACTGCCAGGTTTCTTGTCACTTTTGCCCATTTCCGCAAATAGAAAAGCTGCTTCCTTCCCTGAGCTCAGCAGAATTGCATTGTTCCCGAAGACCCCACCTCCGCTCCATATCCTCATCGGCAGGAAACAATTCCTGACTCTCTTTTTTTCTACCACATGCCAGCTGCTCTCAATATGTCTTCTGGGACTGCAGGCAGGTCAACATGTGTTTCAGGCAACCTTTCATGGTGATGGGATGACTTTTCACTCATTCTATCCAGCATGAGTAAAGTGCTCACGGTTACAGATTTTTGTAAAGAAGTTTTAATAATTAATTTCAAACGGGACCAACTGGGAGGACATGTCGGCCTGACAGCCTTTTGTTGTAGATTTGCCAATGAGCGCAGAGTTGCAGAGGAAGACATTTTGTTCAAGGTTTTCTGGAGAGGTGAGGGCTGGGGTGAACAGGATACGGAAATGTAGCTAATGTTTTCAAGCATTGGAAACGTGTGAAGGGCTCATTAGAAGAAAAAAATATATATATTTACTACTGTGTACCTTATACCATAATACCAACTGTGCAAATTGATGGTGTTGTGGTACAATTATGCCACCATGTGGCTAGGTTAGGAAATGCAGGAAAAAGTGCAGAGGGTGAACAAAATAACTTTGTTCTTTTGAGATGAAATGCATTTCCAGCATAATTCCCCTCCTGCAAAATGAGTGTTCGGAGCTGGTTCGATTCCGGCCTTTGGTGGGTGACTGTGTGGAGTGTGCACTTTCTCCCGGTGTCTGCGTGGGTTTCCTCCGGATGCAGGTTAGGTGGAGTTACGGGGATAGGGCGGGAGAGTGGGCCTAGGTGGGGTGCCCTTTCAGTGGGTCGGTGCCTTTTCGATGGGCCGAATAACCTCCTTCTGCACTGTGGGATTTCTATAGTTCTAAACAGCACATGTCACTTGTTCATGACCCAATGATTCTTCTATTTCTGGCAACAATTGTTGCAACAAATTGCACCTGTTTCGAACACTTTTTGTTAACACTGTCACCGGTGTTTCTCAATTATCATTCTTTTTCTTCACTTTTAAAAATAATTATGATCTTCCTTTCACCCTCATGTCTGTGTTCATAAATGCAACATTTCTAAGTGTGTGGAACAGAAATATCTCTCCTTCCTAGAATTTGTTTATTTATATGTTTTCCCACCATTTTCTGAGCAGGGAGTCCCCTGCTGGGATGGCACATGAGAAAAAGCTGTTCAGAAATCCCCATCGCCACCTCTCTTTAGGAAATTTGCCGAGTTCCATTATTACCTAATACAAAAACAAAATGTTATAAATGCTGGGGACCTGAAATAAAAACAGAAAATATTACCAATAAGGAAAAAGTAAGACACTGAAATGTTGAGGAACAAAGAGCCTTGGAATGTGTAGGATCCTGACAGAAGGAGGACCACCAATTTGATTAATGTATAACGGTTTATTAAGGTAATAACTATAGAACAGAGTGAGGTAAAAGACTACCATGTTCGCAAGACTGCTAACTGAGAAAACGGCACTCAGCCCCCCCAGGGATCGCGCGCTATGGCCCCACTGGTTGATCAGATCACGCAACACTCCGACTCGCTCCCTTAAAAGGGTGTGCTACCACAGAATGTATATCTATAGACCCTTAAGGGTTAAAAAGGCCTAAAGGACACAAGTCTTTATTAGCTGAGGCATAGAATGTAAAAGCAAGGGAATTATGCTGGAACTGCAAACATTAGTTAGACCGCAGCTGGAGTCCCGTGTGCAAGTTCTGATCAATACACCACAGGAAAGATGTGACTGCACCGGTGGGAATACACAGGAGATTTACAAGGATGTTGCCTGGACTGGAGAATGTTGGCTATAAAGAAAGCTTGGAAGGATGGGGCCATTATCTTTGGAACAGTGGAGGGTGAGAGGTGGTTTAATAGGAGTTGTATAAAAATAGAGGGATAGAGAGTGGCAAGGAAAGACCTACTTCCATTAGGGAGGGGTCAATAACCAGGAGACATGAATTTAAAGCAATGGTAGAAGGATTAGGGAGGAGATGAGTAATGTTTTCACTCAGACGGCCTAAAGACTGGTCCAGACAGAAACCCTGGTTGCATTTTAACAAGGATATGTGCTTCTAGCATTATAACCTACAAGGCTACAGACCAAAAGCAAGTGGGGTTACACGGAATAGCTCTATTTTGGCCAGTACGGACACAATGCCTCCTTCTGCACAATTATTTTTCTAATTATGTAGCACTACTGCAACAATCCACAGCTCAACCATGCTGTCTCATAGATCGATGAAATTGTTCAACTTTGTTTATGAACTAAAATGATTTTGGCATTGAATATTTGCACACTATCAAAAAGCATGAAAGAAGGTTGCAGTGAATTCCAAGATTTGTTTTACAGGCTTTAACTGGCTTCACTACATTTATTTTATACAGGTTGACCATCTCAGCAGCGTTCAAAAATATTCTTCCTTTCTCAAAACTTTTCTCCATTCGGCTGTTACTTTATAATTCAGTTACCTTCCTTTCTCTCTGGCTCACATTTTTTGTCCCTCTATCAACCTTTCTGTGTGACTCTCCTTCTCGCTGTACCATCTTTTCCATGTCTCAATGTTCCTGCGGCTGTCACTGGTTACTTTGCTAATGTTGTCACTTTGTGAGTGTTATTTAACAGCCCTGAGTACGCATCAATCTATGAAGCACCAATCTAGATGGTGTCATCTAGAAGGACAAGAGCAGCAGATACTTGGGAACCCCAGCACCTGGAGAGAGGTTCCCCCCCCCCCCCCCCCTCCTCCCCCCCCCTCCTCCCCCCCTCACCCCCCCCTCCCTCCTAGTCACTCACCACCCTGACTTGGAAATATATCGCTGTTCCTTTACTGTCGCTGGGGCAATATCCTGCAACTCCCTCCCTAACAGCACAGTGGGTGTACCTACACCTCGGGAACTGCAGTGGTTCAAGATGGCAACTCACCACCACCTTCTGAAGGGCAGCTAGGGATGGACAGTAAGTGCTGGCCTAACCAGCGACGCCCCCATCCTGTAAACTACTTTTTAAAAAGATGGCATTTATATTTACCAGCCGGAGGGAGGACAGGTATCTATGATTCTATCTAGGGACTGGTGCTGACGCATGAGCAGATAAGAGGAGAATTGGGGATGGGTGTCTGAAAGAAAGGGGAGTGGTGGGAGTCTAGGGTAGGTGCTGAATTATTTTGGCCTTTTTGATACTGTTATACTTTACTTGAAGACTAAAATACATGTACTGATGAGCAGTCATCTCCCTGAAACATTGTGTTAGATCTTCCAGTATGGGAAGTGGCGACACATTGAGTTGCTCTTGCACGCCAGGATCCTGGCAAAGTCTTCATCCATGCATTGCACGCAGGACCACCACTGATCAGGAGGTCTGGCCCATTAATTGCTTTTCTCTCGTCACATGCTCCCTGACCTATATTTTAGCATTTTCTGTTTTTAATTTCAGATTTCCAGCATATTTATTCTTTTCATGGTTGGGCGGCACAGTGGTTAGCACTACTGCCTGACAGCAGCAGGGACCCGGGTTCAATTCTGACTTTGGGTGACTGTCTGTGTGGAGTTTGCACTCACTCCCCATGTCCGTGCGGGTTTCCTCCGGTTTCCTCCTATAGTCTAAAGATGTGCTGGTTAGGGGGATCGGCCGTGCTAAATTGCCCCTTAGCGTGGGGTTGCAAGAATACGATAGAGGATTGGGTGGTCTTTCAAAGGGTCGGTGCAGACTCGATGGGCTGAATGGCCTCCTTCTGCACTGTAGGGATTCTATGTTTGCGGGCATTGCTGGCTAGACCAGCATTTATTACCCATCCGTAATTGCCCTTGTGAAGGTGATGGTGAGTTGCCACCTTGAACTGCTGCAGTCCGTGTGGTTTAGGAACACCCACAGTGCTGTCAGGGAGGGAGTTCCAGGATTTTGACCCAGCAACAGAGGAGGAATGGCCATATAGTTAGAAGGATGGTGTGTGGCTTGGAGGGGAACTTTGCAGATAGTGGTATTCCACTGTATCTGTCGCCCTTGTCCTTTTAGGCGTTAGAAGTTGCAGGTTTGGAAGGTGCTGTTGAAGGAACCTTGATCAGTTGCTGCAGTGCATCTTGTAGATGGTACACACTGCTGTCACCTTTCATATGTGGTGGAGAGGGTGAATATTTAGTGTGTTGGACTAAATGTTTATGATGGTGGATGGGGTGCCAATCAAGTAGGCTGCCTTGTCTTGCATGATGTCAAGATTCTTGTGTTGTTGGAGCTGCACTCATCCAAGCAAGTGGAGAGTATTTCATCACATTGCTGACTTGTGCCTTGTAGATGGTGGACATGCTTTGGGGAATCAGGAAGTGAGTTACTCTCCTTCCACTTGTAGGCACAATATTTACATCCGTCTCTGGCCAATGCTAATCTGAACAATGTTGGTAGAGGAAGATTCAGCAATGATAATGCAACTGAATGTCAATGTTGTTGGAGATAGGCCTTGCCTAGGACTTGTGTGGCACGAATCATACTTTCTACTTATCAGCCCACGGTCGAGGTCTTGTTCCTTATGGGCACGGACTACTTCAGTATCCGAGACGTCACAAATGGCACTGAATATTCAATCATCAGTGAACATGCTCACTTAATAATAATAATCTTCATTTTTACAAGTAGGCTTACATAAACACTGCAATGAAGTTACTGTGAAAAGCCCCTAGTCGCCACATTCCGGTGTCTGTTCGGGTACAGAGGGAGAATTCAGAATGTCCAAATTACCTAATAGCACGTCTTTCGGGACTTGTGGGAGGAAACCGGAGCACCCAGAGGAAATGCACGCAGACACAGGGAGAATGTGCAGACACCACCCAGTCAGTGACCCAAGCCGGGAAGCAAACCTGGGACCCTGGAGCTGTGAAGCAACAGTGCTAACCAGTGTGTTACCTTCTGACCTATTATGGAGGGAAGGTCATTGAGGAAGCAGCTGAATATGGTTTGGCCTCAGACATTACTCTGAAGAACTTCAACAACAATGTCCAGGTACTGAAAATGATCATTGCAATAAGACCGGGACAATATTGAGGCTTGGGTTGATCATTCGCAGAACGCAAGTGCTAGGGAATGACCATTTCCAACAAAAGAGAATCTAACCATCCCCTCCCTTTACATTCAATGGTATTATCATTGCTGAATCCTCCTCTATCAACATCTTTGGGATTACCATTGACCAGAAACTGAACTGGACTAGCCATATTAAAACTGTGGCTGCAAGAGCGGGTCCGAGGCTGGGAGTTCTGCAGTGAGTAAACTCACCTCCTCCAAAGATCTAGTCAGGGAGTGCGATGGAATACTCTCCACTTGCTGGATGACTGCAACACTCCAGGAGCTTAACACTATCCAGGACAAAACAACCCACTTCATCGGCAGCAGTGTGCATCATATACAAGACGCACCATAGCAGCTCACCAAGTGTCCTTTGGCAGCACCTTCTAAAACTACAATTTCTGCCACTGATAAAGAGAGCAAACATATAGGAACATCATCACCTGGAAGTTCATCTTCAAGCCTCAGATCAACCTGACTTTGAATTATATCGCCATTCCTTCATTATCGCTAGACTAAAAACCTGGGTCATTCTTCCTTCGAGCACTGTGGGTACTCGCGATACATGGATTGCAGCATGTTTACCACACCTTTCTCAAGTGCAATTAAGCATGGGCACAAAATGGTGATCTTACCAGTGACTCTTATATCGTAGAATCCCTGCAGTGCAGAAGGAGGCCATTCGCCCCGAATCTACACTGACCCTCTGAAAGATTAGCCCACCTTGGACCCCTCCTCATCCCAGAACCCCACCTAACCTTCAGACACTTGGGGGCAATTTGGCATAGCCAGTCCACCTAACCTGCACATCTTTGGACTGTGGAGGAAAACCAGAGGAAACCCACGTAGACATGGGAAGAAACGTATAAATTTCACACCTACGGTGACCCAAAGCTGTAAATTTCAATAGTAGATTTTGCTGATGGTAGGGAGGGAATGAAAAAAAAAAGGAATCATCAGCTGTACTAAATCAATTAGATAATTACAGATTGTTATTTGAATAAAATGTATACCTCGGCACAAAATTTCACGGAATACGTTTTTATATTTCTATAGATCCCGTACTGGCCTCCCCGAACAGGTGCTGGAATGTGGCGACTAGGGGCTTTTCACAGTAACTTCAATGAAGCCTACTCGTGACAATAAGCGATTATTATTATTATTATAGCAACCTTTCCCCCATGATTCATTGACAATATTGAGAGTGAACATTAAATATTTTTAAAATTAAACTTTAATAATAACAGAACAAGGAACGTATCAGCATACACAAATAACTTTCATGGTTTGACACCATACAATAAATATTCAGCAATTTGGGAAATAAATATATTTGCACCTTTTCCTTCAAATATAAAGCAACATTAAAATACAAGATACTTTATTTCTGATTTGTTTACAAAATATTTTTCACAAGCATTAGCTAATTCTGAAGGACACATTTATGCTCGGTTTAAAATGCTACACAGGTGATGGTTTTGTGCCTTTTTTTACCCCTATTTTGGAAAGGCAATTGAGGAATGAAATACTGCAAAGCTTCAATATTTAAGACATTAAACCAATAAATATTAGGCCACCAGGACATTTTCAAATGTGAAAACAATAAATTCCAAGGTACTGGCTTTGTAAAGCAGTTTTTGTGTGTTCATTGTATTTTCATTAGAACGGTTATAAAATGTAACACGAGCTTGATGTAAATTTTACTGCTGGTGAGTTCGACATGTTTGGCATCAGCTTTTCCAATTCAATGTCAGCAGATAAGGCTCAAATTACATGGTTTTCAATTGATATATGTCCGACAGACCAGTTTAAAAGAAATAAACACTTTCTTCTATTGCTTTGGCACTTTGCACGCAAGTATTTCATTTTGACACATTTGTAAGTGTGCCCCCTAGAGTTGCTTATCAAGTTGTCAAAGTGCGAGCAGAATATATCTACATTGCGTGATACAGTGTTAACTGACTCCAGCAGTCTCTGTCCTGGCTTTCTCATTCATTTTCCTTCCTCTCCTTCCAAGGTGTTGGCTTCCTGGTTCTATAGGTGGTGATCACCCTCTGAAACTTCACCTAGCTGGTTATCAATTATGTGTGAATTTCAATAGTAGAATTTGCCGACGGTAGGGAGGGAAGTGTGGGAGGCGAGGGGGGGGGGGGGGGGGGGGGGGGGGTGCAGGGTCTGCAAATCATCACGACTGATCCTATCTTTGTTTGAACTCCACGTATGCAGCAGGGCTCCAAGGGTAACAATTAAGAGCTGTGTCTGATCCCTCTCTCGCTCTCTAATCAACGGTTGCTGAGGCTAGACTTGGTGAACTTACTGTTTCAGCTACGATCAACAAACACAGAAAGTAGGCCGAAACACCAATGCAGCACTGAGGGCGTGCTGCACTGCCAGCAGTGTTACCTTTCAGGTCCTGAGGCCCCTTCGGGTGGATGTGAAAAATCCATTGGCATTAATCTGAAGGAGAGTTTTACCTGATTTACCTGAACATCACTCAGCCAGCACCACCAGAATTAGATGACCAACTGATGTGCCGCGATGTTGTTAGTCTGACCTTACCCAGCACAAATTATCTGATGCAGTACTAACATACTTCAAAATTATTTAATTGGTTATGAAGTGCTTTGGGCTGTCCTAAGGTGCTATATAAATGTGAGTTTTATTATTTAATTGAGTAAACAATGAATCAAAGCTGGGACTTTGTGGGTCTGGATGCTGCAACAACTCATGGTGTTACTGCCAAACAGTAGACTGTTGCATTTACATCTTAATGACTTTATCATATGGTCTGGCAACTAGGGGCTTTTCACAGTAACTTCATTGCAGTGTTAATGTAAGCCTACTTGTGACAATAAAACATTATTATTATTATTAATAAAATACCAAAGAGAACAAATTATGTAATAACTGAATTGCACCTGAGGTCCAAAGATGTGCAGGTTACGTGGACTGCCCATGATAAATAGGCCAGGGGAGTGGGCCTAGGTGCTTTTTCAGAGGGTCAGTACAGACTCAATGGGTCGAATGGCCTCCTTTTCTGCACTGTTTCGAAGGATTCTAACTGCAAATAATCCGGTTGTCCTCTGAATTGGGGAAAGGGTATTTTTCTAGTGTTATTTATGTTCCATTATTAGATGGTATAACGTGCAATCTAGTTGCACTCAGCATTTCAGAACATTAACCAAGTGTTCCAATCTTAAGTCTAATTGTATTGAGTGCAGTAGATTTGAAAGGGTTTTCATTGGGGCGGCACGGTAGCACAGTGGTTAGCACTGCTGCCTCACAGCTCCAAGGTCCCAGGTTCTGGTTTCCTTTTGTCTACATTGTGTACCTTGTGTTTCCCTATTATGTATTTTCATTTATTTCCTTTTCTTTTCATGTACTTAATGATCTGCTCACAGAAAAATACTTTTCACTGTACCTTGGTACACGTGACAATAAACAAAATCCAATCCGAGTCAATTCCGGCCTCGGGTGATTGTATGTCTGGAGTTTGCACTTTCTCCCCGTGTCTGCGTGGGTTTCTTCCGGAGGTGCTCCGGTTTCCTCCCACAGTCCAAAGATGTGCAAGTTAGGTGGATTAGCCATGCTAAATTGCCTTTTCGTACCCAAAAGGTTAGGTGGGGTTACTGGGTTACGGGGATAGGGTGGAGGCGTGGCCTTAAGTGGGGTGCTCTTTGCAAGGGCTGGTGCAGACCCGATGGGCCGAATGGCTTCTTTCTGCACTGTAAATTCTATGACGCTTCTGATTATTTTGCTGGTAACTGAACTTTTATTTTCTGCTTGACAATTTAGTATTATATCACCTCAAGTCCAAATTCCAGTTTATTCTAATATAATCTATAACGGATTGTACCTAGGTTTGAATTAGAAACTATTTGCTACAGGTGTCTGTGCTTTCACGAAAGACTTTTGAAGTTAAACCTCCCCGTTGTGAATAATCTGCAGTGAGAGATTTGAATCCCAGTTAAAGGCTGGTATTGGCAGTCTCTGATTTGGGTACAGCAGGCTCAGACACAGTATCGGGTTGTCCATCCCTGCAGAAGAGCACAGCTGGGTTTTTACAGGCCCACATTGCAACGTCCCCATTTGCAGGGCTGGAAGTAGACATCTGGCTGCCGGAACCTTGTCGATTGACATAGCGATCCCTTATCTTGTCCACCCTGCTCCTGGCCTCGTGGCTCTGGCTGGACAAGTATGCGGTGATGTTTCTAGTCCTGTAGCCATCTTCCCTATTCCTCCCCAAAAGCATGGAGATGTTGGGGTTCCTCGTGGCGTAGATGAGTGGATTGAGGGCTCCGTTGGCCCAGGCCAGCCAGATGGCCACAGTGTCCATGATGGGGGTGAAATGGAAGTTGCCAGTGGCAGTGATGATTCCCATGACACAATAGGGTCCCCAGCAGCAGATGATGAAGACGATCATGATCAGCACAGTTGTGGCCGTCC
Organism: Scyliorhinus canicula; assembly: GCF_902713615.1. Classification (NCBI taxonomy): domain Eukaryota; kingdom Metazoa; phylum Chordata; class Chondrichthyes; order Carcharhiniformes; family Scyliorhinidae; genus Scyliorhinus; species Scyliorhinus canicula. Next base: position 65,115,057 of record NC_052147.1, read on the forward strand.
TCATCTCACTATAGAAGCGCAGTAGATGGGCGTAGGTGGTGACGGGACGGACCCGAATCTCTGACAGCCTCACTGTTTTACAGATGTTGTAGTGGCAAAAGCACATCAAAGAGAAAGGCAGAAGGTAGCAGATGACAATCAGGGTGATGCTGTAACGTGTGCCCATTCTGGAACTGCCCGAGTGGAAGATGTACATGCAGTGGTAGAAGCCCTTCTTGTGGACAACCAATGGACCATGGGCTTGTGTGATGAGATACCAGGGGAAAGAGAAAAGGGCTGCAGTCAGCCAGACAGCAACCAACAGCTGGGTGGCCCTACGTCGGCTAATCTTCTCCTGGGGCTGCCTGACGATTGCATAGTAACGATCAAAAGAGATGAGAGTCATGGTGAGAGTGGAGATGATCCCAAAGCAAGAGTTGAAGAAGCCGTTGGCGATGCAGAACTGGTCACCGAAGATCCAAATCCCCTCCTGGGTGAAGAGCATGATGAAGGAGAAGGGTACACACAGCAGGGCAGTCAGGAGATCAGACAGGGACAGGGACATGATAAAGGCATTGGTCACTGTCCTCAGCTGCTGGTGTTTGATGATCATCACTATGACGGCTGAATTGCCCAGACAGGACAGCAGGAAAATGAGCAGGAGGATGAGAGCTTTGGAAGCCATGGCCATGCCATAGAGCAGGGAGTTAGGGTGAGGCTGGTCACTGGCTCGGTCCTGCTGAGCAGCCCCAGTTTGGTTGCTGGTGACTGTGGTGTCGGAGCCGTTGGCTTCTGTGAGATTGTATAACAGTGGAATCTTGGTGGAAAGATCCATTGGGCTGAACAACACGTTCACAAAGTGGAAGATTCATTTCTGGCCCTGTCCTAACAGCGATACACAAAGGTCGATAGATGTGGCTCCAGATGTACACAGGTTACAGGTCATGGTGCCTGGTTGCGGCTCAGGTTGCAGAGGCTCCAGTGGAGAAACCCTCGCACCAGCATCCCCATCACTTGCTGAATGTCTATGCATAATGCCCCACTGCTGCGTCAATATCTCTTTAAACAGTAGGTGCAACCCTGTGGCATTAAAAAGATGATTAAATATTTCATTTAAACCTGATGTTCAGAATAACACCACCAGCACTGGCTCCCAACCCATTCTGGCTGAGGTAGACCCACCTCCTCGCTCTGCCATTGCCTTTCCACTCTCAGGGGCAAACCATTGCTGACCAAAATAAAACCTGCTCAGGATGGAGCATCAGGAGATAATGAGGCAGGAGCCTAGCCTTGGGCACCAGCACACACATGAATGTAGCATGCTAGAAAATAACAAGGGAACTTACATGAGTAGCAGGAGCTCCAGCGACCTGCAGCCTGAGCCAGTGGCCAAAGAAACAAAAGACAAGTCACATGACCCGAGAATCACATGATCAGCTCCATGACGCAGGCACCGCCCACCTACAGCGAAACTGCACCAGGATGCAGTTGATGGCTCATATATTTATTATTTTTGTAGTGGATTTTTTTTTGGGCTGGATAGAAGTCTCACGTTTGCAGGAGCACCTGAAACATTTTACCAATGCGCGTTTTTGTAACGGGGAAGATTGATGTGCAGGAGGTGAGGCTTAAATTACACAAGAGGCTTTTAATGCGACAACATCAGCACTCACACATATAATCCAGAGGCGAGTCACTCCGACGAACAGGGAAATTAAACAGAAAACGCGGCGTCCACTTCGTTAAAAAAAAACAGTCCAGATAATTTTAACACAGCGGTTAAAGGGGATAGGGGAACATGTTCAGTGACACAGTAACAACATAACATCGAAATGCACCACTGAAAAAGTGGCTAACCATCCCGAGACTGCGTCCCACTGAATGAATGCCCTTCCAGATCCTGATGTGACAGTTGCCAACACACAACCAGTAGTCTATCTGTCACACATTAACGTATGTCTGTGTTTCAGGGCAAAGCCGAGCTCTCTGCCGTACTTGGGACAAATTCAATGACTTGGATGATGCCCATTCTACAGGAAACTCTGAACCGGTAACCATTCTGCCACTAGGGAGCTTGAAGGATTTTAGTTCGGAACTGAAACACTTAACAACTAACCTCTGAATTAATGAAATGATTGAAGAGATACAGCCAAAAGCAGGAAATCTAATACCTGGCGCTCTCTTTTAATGAGACGAAGAGGAACGGGAAGATTCGACCATCAATGCATCCATCCCGAGTTAAAAACCAGCCCAAATAATCCCAGCACAAAGACATCGCGGTGCAAGGAGATACAGAGACGTGTCCAATGTTGCGGATTGCTCAGACCATTGGCAACTTTCGGACGCTTCAGTAATAACATTTTTATTGAAATCAAATAATTGTTTTTGGTTGCAATAAATCAAATATTTTTAATGTTATCAACGAGAGAGGCTGAAGTGTCACTTAAATGTAATTTAATGTTTTCAAACATTTACTAACGTTGAACACCAGAAACAGGAGTAAATGGTGTAGCCCTTGAACTCCTCCAACGTTCATTAGATCCAGGCTAACCTGCTTCAACTCCACTTTCCTGCCTTCTCCTCGTATCCCTTAATTTCCCGAAGAACGGATATTTATCTCGGCTTTAAATATATTCAAGGATGGAGCAGTCAGAACATTCTGGGGTAAAGAATTCCAAAGATTCACATCCCAGTCCTAATTTAACAATCTAAGATGCCCAAGCAGAATCATGTACAGTTACAATCTCAATGTAAGAATTATGGACATTTTCAAAAGCAAATTGGAAAAGAAAATGACGAGAGGGGGCGGGGTGGGGGGGGGGGGGGGGGGGGGTAATTGAACTACTTTTTCACAGAGGCACCAGGATCTGAGTGGCCTCTTTCATAGCCCCTGGTCGCCACACTACCAGAAGGATGTAGATGTTTTGCAGAGGGTACAGAAGCGGTTTAGTAGGATGTTGCCTGGTATGAAGGGCATTAGCCATGAGGAGAGATTAGATAAATGCGGTCTGTTCTCACTGGAACGAGGGAGGTTGAGAGGTGACCTGACAGAGATCTGCAAGATTATGAGTGGCATGGATAGAGTGGATAGTTAGATGCTCTTCCCTAGGATAGGAGAGTCAAGTACTAGGGGACATGGTATAGGTTTAAAGTGCGTGGGGAAAAGTTTAGAACAGATGTGCGAGGCAAGTTTTTTTACACAGAGTGGTAAATATATGGAACGTGCTGCCTGGGGAGGTGGTGGGAGCAGGTACGATAGGGCATCTAGAAAATATATGAATAGGGTGGGAATAGAAGGACACTTACTCTGTAAGTATAGACGGTTTTAGTTTAGCCAGGTAACATGGTCGGAGCAGGCTTGGAGGGCCGAAGGGCCTGTTCCTGTGCTGTATTGTTCTTTGTAATCCCTACAGTGCAGGAGACCATTCAGCCCATCAATTCTGCACCGATCTCCGAAAGAGCACTCTACCTACGTCCACTCCCCTGCCCACCCTACTCTATCCCCATAACTGAACCCGCACATCGCTGGACACTAAGGGGCAATTTAGCATGACCGATCCACCTAAGCTGCACAATCCCCCTGTGGGAGGAAACCAGTGAAGCCAGCTGAAACCCATGCAGACACAGGGGATGAAATTCTCCCATCGGGAGACTAAGTGTCGACACCGGAGTGAAAACCAGAGTGCTTCACTCCGGCATCGGAGGCCGCTCCTTGCCCCCTATTCTCCCATCCCCAGGGGGCTAGAAGTGGCGCCACATCAATTACGCGTGCCGGGCCTTGGCGCCGCGTCAAAGCGGCGGCGCGTAAATTACGCGGCCGGCGGCGCATACACGACGTCACCCGCGCATGCACAGGTTGGCCGGCGTCAACCCACGCATGCACGGTTGCCGTCCTGCCCGAGGGCGCCCCGCAAGACATGGAGGATTGATCTTGCGGGGCGGCGGAGGAAAAGAGTGCGTCCTTTAGAGACGCCGGCCCGCCGATCGGTGGGCACCGATCGCGGGCCAGACCCCTACTGAGCGCCCCCTGGTGCTCGATCCTCCGTCCCTCCCCCCCCCCCACAGGCCGCAGACGCAGCATGCGCACGCTGTTCACGGCGGCAGCGACCAGGTGTGGTTGGTGCCGGCGCGAACCCGTCGGATTGAGCAGGCCGCTCGGCCCATCTGGGCCAGAGAATCGCTGCTCGACCGTTAGAAATGGCGAGTGGCGATTCTCCGAGCGACCTGTCGTGAAACGCGGCACGCCGTTTTTTTGGGGGGGGGGGTGGGAGAATCGCGTACGGGTGTCAGGGCGGCGTGGCGGGAATCGCCCGGCACTCCCGCGATTCTCCCACCTGACGTGGGGGTCGGAGAATTGCGCCCAGGGTGAAGTTGGAAACTCCACACAGAGTAACCCGAGGGTGGAACTGAACCCAGGTCCAAGTGCTAACCACTGTGCCACCTGCCTCTTTCTGTGTACTATTTTATTTTACTTTATTACAATTACTGAAATATCATTATGATCCCCATTCTAACATCTTTCACTGTCCTAACCAACACACGTCCCTAATTGTTTTGGCATGCATGACCTTTTTAAACATAGTTTTGCATAGTTGCGCATACACTGTAACTTCTAGTGGCTGACTGCAGTCTGTAACTGGAACTACGGCCTTTGCCCCAGAACTTAAAGATAGCATTGGTCCTAATGTTGCTTTGTATTTGCAAATGTTATCTTCAATTTAACCGGAATGTAGGGAACAATATCAATTTATGTTTGTTTATTTAAATGCAATGACAAAGGAACGGTTTTCTTACTGAGTAGGGTGAGAGAAAACAATTTTCTAAGTACAACACAATCCAATAAGTGAATTTTTTTTTTTAATAGCATCAAAGCTAAGATCTGTTATCGTTAATGGTATGGGAGTATGGCCCATCAGTGAATTGTGCTGATAGATTTGGATTTATTTAGTGATCGAGCAGTAATTACTTTTAACAAAGGCCTGAAAGCTACAATTTTCCTGTACACTTCCAACAGAAGTAGGAAATCATGTCATTTTCACTTAGCTCATCACAGTAATTTATTTACTAGTTTATAGATCTTAAGCTCTCTGCCTGAAGGCAGGTATAACCCACATTGGCATGACCTCCACCTTAATGACAGGCCCCGAATCCACTCCACATGGCCATATGCCCAACGATGGCAGATCATACCAAACAGCATATTCTGTTGGCTGTTCACAATCGGCAGTGTACTCACTGTACCCAGCCAGCCCATGCTTGTAAAACTCAGAACATAAATTCTAATTTTCGATGTTATTCTACAATTGGACAGCACTTGTTTGCTAAGAATTTCACTGACAAACAATTTTAAATTATCAGCTGGGATCGTAATATGCTGGGAGCTACATCAATTCCAAAGCAAAGACTTGTCCACTGCAACCAAAAATATGTCCAGGCATTGCACCTTTTAAAAAATTAAACACAAGAGTGAGGGACAATAGTTTCCTGGAACTTTCTCCATGGCAACAACATGACCAATCAGAGTGAACTTGTCACCCAATGAGCACCAGTTTCCCATGTGGTAGAAATTATTGCTCCCTTTGAAATTTGGCATTCTTGCATCTGCCCTGATGAGTACAAGACATGCTTTGACATGCACGTCTCACTATATATAGAAATGTTGTTTAGTTAAAGTCACCATTGTCTGAGATGACCATGGGCTGCTTTCCCTTTTGAGGGGGAGAGCTGACTGGTGGTGATTTAACCTGAGGATCACCACACCTCAGGCGAGGGGCAAGGTTGAGAAGGCAGGCCTTCATGAATGACCTCAACCAGTGCGGGAATTGAACCCACGTTGCTGGTCCTGTTCTGCATCGCAAACCGGCTGTCTAGCCCACTGAGCTGAACCGGCCCCGGGTAGTATTTTCAGCTGAAAAAAAACAATTAACTTTAATGCAGAGTAATTTTCTTTACTTCTGTTTTTCTAAATGGGAACATTTATTGCTAATTATTTGCAAAAAGTTTGTATTAATTAGTGTTTATGTCAACATTCTAATTTCCCCCACCCAAAAAAAGACTGGCATTTATATAGCATGTTTCATGACGGGACATACAAAATGAAGTATTTTTGAAGTGTTATCAATGGAGTAATATAGTAAACAATTTAATTTTAAAAAGCAATAAAAGTTTCCTCCTTAAAATAGAAAGGGAGGTTACAGGTTGAACTGCCACTGGGTACCAAATAAAGGGGTTAAAAATGGCATATATGGGAGACTAAAGGTCAGGTGAGTGACAATGGAGCAAAAAAAAGGGTGGTGAGGGGGGAGTTACAAGGTCACGGCCGGTATTTCAAAGAAGAGGTAGAGATATTGAGGGGATGGCAGTAAATAGTGGGCACAGTAAGAAGTCTTACAACACCAGGTTAAAGTCCAACAGGTTTGTTTCAAACACGAGCTTTCGGAGCACGGCTCCTTCTTCAGGTGAATGGAAAGGCTTGTTCCAGAAATGTTTATATAGACACAGTCAGAGATGCCCCGGAATGCGAGCACCTGTAGGCAATCAAACTGCAGGTGCTCGCATTCCGGGGCATCTCTGACTGTGTCTATATAAACATTTCTGGAACAAGCCTTTCCATTCACCTGAAGAAGGAGCCGTGCTCCGAAAGCTCGTGTTTGAAACAAACCTGTTGGACTTTAACCTGGTGTTGTAAGACTTCTTACTGTGCTCACCCCAGTCCAACGCCGGCATCTCCACATCACAGTAAATAGTGGGATAGTGAAGGGGTAACTTAAATATGAGTGATTGGCGATCCACTGCAGGCCATACTGTCCCACACCCACACTCCAAATGCAGTTGTTTGTGGACCCGTTCCTATCCCATCCAAAGAAATTAAAATGAACAAAGAAGCAGAATTACATGATCTGAACTGAAGTAAAAGAAACCAAGACACACCAACATAAAGACATCAAACTGACTATATTCAATAACTTACTATGTTTGTTTGGCATTAAGTCTAATGTATAGCAGTCACATTTGTTGCAACCTTCTCCGTCATTGTGGCACAAGAGCTGTATTAAGTGGCCTCACGATGCAGAGTTTGTGTCTGGCTGCAGGTGAGAAAGCGGCAAATTTAATCACATTGGGATTAGTTTCCTTTAGTGAACAGGTTCAGGGGCTTAATGATCTACTCTTAGATCCAAATTATTTCAGATGATTCAACTTTTGGTTCTTGTTCACCTCAAACTCTTTTCATACCTCAAGTGGCCATTTTTCAGTGAGCCGGTAGACCATAGAACGGTGGAGGAAATCACAGCTGAAACAGATCCTTTCTTCATCCAACATTTAATGTATCGGTGCACTTATCGGTATGAATTGCTGTGTAGTCATTGGGAACGACAGCTTGCATTTAGAAAGCACCTTTAACACGGTCAATGTCCAAAGCCACTTCAGAGGGCAATGCCAAACATCACTTGACATCTAGCCACACAAGGAGATTTTTAAGACAGGTCACCAAAGGTCTGATTGAAACAGTTGGTTTTAAGGTCTATCTTTAAGGACGAAAGGTGGAGGAGAAAGAGGCTTATGGAGGAAATTGCAGAGCTCGAGGCCCAGGCAGCTGAAGCATGATCGCTAATGAAGTGATTACAATTTGGGATTTGCTTTACCATTATTAATCAAGGCTACTGTGAATAACTGAGATTAAGTAATTTATTGGAATGGGAATGAAACCTAGAATTTCACCTCTGATGATAATTGATCTTTGAACATGTACTACAATGAAATATATTTAACTACTTGTCACCCGAGTTTCATTCTAAAAAAAGGAGCTGGATCTTAATAGCGCAGACATTGAGGCAATTGGCATTCCTCAGCTATCCTGGTTATGTTTTTGCACAGTCTAACATCAAATGATCATGTCACATGGCAAAAGTAATGCACGTAGAGTCAGATAACGTGCTGTCCTGATCTCCAGCTGTCTTTTTAATTAAATATGAGATATACAAGTTACAGAATTATGCAAGTTAACAATTATAAAAAAATAATCTGCATTTAATACAAATTTCAAGTTGTAGCTCTCATAATTACTTTCCCTGGTAGCAAAATGCAATTGAAAACCTTTTTATGTATAGAAATTTCACTTTTGAAATGATTGTGCTGATATTTAAAAACAGTGACTTTACAGGTTCTGGGTTTTCAAAGCATATTCCAAGGTTCAGATTAATAACTTCAATAGCAGCAAAAGTGCATTGTGACTCAATGGCAATAGAATTATTCTGCAGATAAACACAATTGTCAGATTGCACTGTATCCTCACGATTAATATTGCAGAATTTCACTACATAATGCACTAGTAACTAATGGAAATGCACATGGTGCAGATTGAAATATCAGTTTAGATTTACTCAGCATGAAACATTTCTAGTGTAAAACAGATTTTAAAAATCTTAACTCAATATTTGGTTCAAAATTCATTGTACATTGTAAATATTTTAACTTATGGTTTAGCTAAACGCATGATATGAACTTAATTATACAACAATAATTCATAATGCACACGATATTAAGATTCATATAAAGAGTGCTGAATTGCACTTGGGAAGAATGCATGTTTAGGACGCTAACATTATTAAAATACCAGTTTGATTCTTAAAGACAAATGATTGGATTTTTTTTGCGGCTTTATCGGAGAAGAAACCCGTCTTTCAGATCATCATCATCTTCCACGTAAAAGCTTGCTGTGCCCGTGTAATGTGCTTGTCCTGATACTTCCACTATAACAGCTTTGAAATCGCCACATTTTGTTTCCTGGGAAAAAATAAATTTTTAGCAGCCTTGTCACAATGTTGCTCATGGTCAGTTGGCAGATAATAAAACAGCCGTTGCTGTATAAATGTAACAGGGCAAGTGACGCCAAAGCCTATGCTATATACTAAAACTTTAATATCACTCCAACTTGGAATGTAATAACAATCAAAAATGTCCAGTCGACCCAATCTATCCTCCTATGATAACCCTGCCATTCCAGACATCAGTCTGGTGATTCTTTGTTGCACATCCTCTCTGGCACTCTTCCAGGTTAAGGACTCAAAAGCTCCAGTAGGCTTGTCAGTAGATTTCCCTTTTCTAAATGTTGACTTTAACTAATCTCACTTATATTTTCAAAGTGCCCTGTTATCACATATATAGACATTAGCATTTTACCTATTACTGATTTTAGGTGAAGCAGTCTGTAATGCTCTGTTTTCTCCTTCCCTTTTTTTAAATAGAGAGGTTACATTTGACACCCTCCAATCTGCCAGGTGTGGAACTTTGAGAGTACTAGCGAAACGCTGACCTGAAGAGAATGACGGCACTACTGTTCTTATGTATTGTCATATTAATCAAACATTGTGTAGGAGGTGAACTGCATACTAACACCTTAATGTACAAGTCTCACTCGTACGCCGAGAGGGTAAATAAATCCAGTTGTTGGGATTGTACACAAATTCCCAGATGTTTGGGGGAGGACATCCCTATTTGTGCGACCTATCCCATTCACTAGTAACGAGATAGCAGAATGGGCTCTAAGATGAAATAGTACAGGACGTGGTGAAGATACAGAATATGCTAGATTGGATATCAGCTGGATACGATATGAATAGGTTTGAGGGAAGGTGATGGCCTAGCTTTAATGTAACATGTCAACCGCTCGGTTTGATCCTTCTCAATTATACTGGAGTCCCAAAAGGAAGTATATGTTTTAAGAAACATAAAACATATGGGACCACTCAGTAGGCATGAGTCAGTGTGATCAGACCTTGAATTAGCAACCCTCTTGCATCTCACAGCTAAAGGATTATTGATCTTTGATTGGTCAGGAGTTGAAAATCAAACTAGTGGAGGCTCTTGGGAAGGAGATCCTATCAGAATAATGATGATTGATAGTAGAGAAAACCTGACCGCAAATAACGGCACATATTTTATCTGTGGCCATAAGGTTACCAGACAATTGGGAAGGCTCCTGCTATTTGGGATATGTAGTCCCTTATGTGCGCCACGTTCAGCAATTGCAGGACCATCCACATCATAGGACAACACAAAGTATTATGACATGGGCACAAATGCTGGGAATAATGATACCACCATTAGGAATAGCCACTAATGCATACGAACTACGTGAACTACAAGGCATCCTTGAGCAGGTATGAAATGGATGAAAATGAAAATCCCTTGTCACAAGTAGGCTTCAAATGAAGTTAGTGTGAAAAGCCCCTAGTCGCCACAATCCGGCACCTGTTCGGGGAGGCTGGTACAGGAATTGAACCGTGCTGCTGCCCTGCCTTGGTCTGCATTCAAAGCCAGCGCAGATAGCTAATGATACTGCAGAAGCTGTTAACCAGGTAGAAACTGAGATGTTGCCCTGCAGAATAGAATGACCCTTGATTTCTTGTTAGCTGAAAAGGAGCTCTGATTGGAAGTGACTGTTGCACGTACATCCCTGATAACGCAGAGAAAATTGATAATCTGGTGGATCACATTCGTAGAGAGGTAACAAGATTACATGAAAATGAGGGATGGGACTTTGGCTTTGAGTGGTTAGGATCATTCGGACAGGATCGTTCGGACAGAAGATTGTGTTCTGGATTATAATCATGATGTGGAGATGCCGGCGTTGGACTGGGGTGAGCACAGTAAGAAGTCTTACAACACCAGGTTAAAGTCCAACAGGTTTGATTCAAACACAAGCTTTCGGAGCGCTCCTTCACCTGAGGAAGGAGCTGCGCTCCGAAAGCTCGTGTTTGAATCAAACCTGTTGGACTTTAACCTGGTGTTGTAAGACTTCTTACTGGATTATAATCGCCATTGTAATCGTAATTGTTGTATGGTTGCTGTTTAAATGGTGTACAGGGTATTGTACAAACATGGGAACAGCCCTAGCAGCATTGCTTCCTTGGTACCAGCCTCATAACATGCAAGGAACTGTCATACGTCCGTTCCCCTTACATTCTAAATCGCTGGCTTTGAAAGCAGACCAAGGCAGGCCAGCAGCACGGTTCGATTCCTGTATCAGCCTCCCTGAACAGGCGCTGGAATGTGGCGACTCGGGGCTTTTCACAGTAACTTCATTTGAAGCTTACTTGTGACAATAAGTGGTTTTCATTTCATTTATTTTTTATAAATTTAGAGTACCCAATTATTTTATCCAATTAAGGGGCAATTTAGCATGGCCAATCCACCTAGCCTGCACATCTTTTGGGTTGTGGGGGTGAAACCGACGCAGACACGGGGAGAATGTGCAAACTCCATACAGACAGTGACCCAGGGCGGGGTTCGTACCTGGGTCCTCAGCGCCATAGGCAGCAATGCTAACCACTTTGCCACCGTGCTGCCCCTTCATTTCATTTATAAGCCACCCTTCTCTATGGAGGACATGATACCAGAACTGTTCCAGAATCTACAGAATTTTGGAAGATGACAACCAACATATCCACTATTCCCATGGTACCCTGGGATATAGATTATCAGGCCCTGGGGCTTTATCGGCTTTCAGTCCCATTAATTTCCTTCAATTCCTCCTTCTCACTAGACTTTGGTCCCTCAGCATTTCTGGGAAGTTATTGGTGTCATCCTCCGTGAAGACAGAACTTAAGTAGTTGTTTAATCGCTCTGCCATTTCCTTGTTCTCGATTATAAATTCTGCTCTTTCAGACTGTACTTCACTAATCTTTTTTCTTTTTACATATTTAGGGAGGCTTTTACAGTTCACTTTCATATTACTTGAAAGTTTACTCTTGATGGAAATCAGCTATTTCTGATAGGTAAAAGGCCATTTTAATGTAAATATTAAAGCCCAGTCTTTAATACCCATTTTAAAAGAAGTATTTCAGTATTCATAAAACACACAAAACACACAACTTACAACAGAGGTACAAAGCTTGACACATCAACAAACTAATTGAAGATAAAAACGGCATTTTTACTGACAATATGAATGGACTATTGTTTCAATGAACAGATTTCAAAGTAAGTTTCATATTAAGAAATGAGCTGTACCAGTAATCAAGATCAAGGTCAAAATAAGCACCATAGCAATATGAAGCCACCATTGTTCAGAATATGGATAAAGTGAAAGTCAGCAGAAAACCAGTAAAACCCAGACTTGATTACAGCACAGTAAAACATGAAACATTTAAAACTTATGTTGCACTTTGAGGATTGACAGTTAACCATCCAATCAAATGTATTTGTAACTCACCCAAACCAATTAGGACGACATAGAGGTATGGACAGATGGCCTCAGACTGATAACATTTTCCTTAAACACGAGAGTTCAGACAGCCATTTTCTATCCAGGTTCACTCTATACTTTGATCAAACTACTTGCTTCCTTATTTTCACCTTTCCACTCTAACTCTTGACGTTCGCGCAAGCTGTTTTGCTTTAAGCAAGAAACCACTTCTGTATTATTTTTGAAAGTTAAAATTATTCTACAAGTTACTTCTCTTTAAGTCTTTTGCTGGCAAGGCTTTATTGAGAACAGATTTAAGTTTCTCTCAATTGTAATCAGTAGAGGCAATAAAAGATTCTTACTTACATCTGAGAAGTGCAACTCAAATTTCTACCAAGTTCTGTAGTGTTTGCGAGACTGCACTTGAACAGCATGGTAGATCTCTACAATTCTCATACTCTATTTTTCCCCTCTTAATCCTTGTTTGCTGGGTTCAGAATTGCTCCCAACCCTCAGGTTTGATACTTCTTCCACCAACTTTATACAACTCCACTTTGGGTCCAATACTATCCTTACTTTCTTTTGTAAGCCATGGTTGAGCTGCTTTTCTTGTATAGATCTTTTCAAGAAGACCCTGTCCAATCTGCAGACTTGGGGTCACCTAGAGCATTCCAGTCTCCAACACGAGACCAACTTGCTTCTATTTTTGCTAATGTTTCTTATTCTCAGTTAAAACTATTTCTGAAATGACTCTCCACCCATACCCTCCTTCCTCTCGTGTCCATTGCTGGAAAGATCTATCCCCCAATTCACTTACAACTGCACTATCAAAATATCAACTATCTAACCTCTGGCCCTCTATTTGCCACAAGGTTTCCACAGCTCCTTATCTACTCAACTACACCCTCACCTCCCTAACCCTAATTTGGCCTTTCTCCCTGTTAATACTCTCAACTCTGCTTCTTTCAGTCCAAGGAACATAGACTTGAACTGATACGGCAGATAACTGGGCCAGCCATTCACCATCAGATCTGCTTGAATCATACAGGGCACTATCAGGTGCTGCTCTAAAGCTGCTCATTATTCCAGCAAATTCTGGAAAAAAAAAGATAACCCTCAGCTTCTTTTCTCCACTTTACGCTGGCCATACATTTGTGGCTCTTCCACCCTCACCTCCATGAATAAACGTGAAGAGCTCAGGACTGCTTTTGATGGTCTTGATCAAAGTGACAGTCAGCTGCCTATGCCAGAGGTAAACCACCCCACCTCATCCTTCTCGACATGTCAGAAATATTTGACACAGTTGACCATGCTATCATTCTCCAACGACGTCCCACTGTCGTCCAACTGGGTGGGACTGCTCTCACCTAGTTTCATTCCCATCTATCCAATTATCAGCAGACTCTCATTTGTAATGGCTGCTCTTCCCACTGCTGCATCATCCACTGCTGTCTCCCAAGGATCTATCCTATCCCTATTTCCCATCTTTGATAAGGTCCCTCATGGCAGACTGGTACAGAAGGTGGAGTCATAGGGGAACAGAGGTGAACTGGCAAGATGGATACAGAACTGGCTCGGTCATAGAAGACAGAGGGTAGCAGTGGAATGGTGCTTTTATGAATGGAGGGCTGTGACTAGTGGTCTTCCATAGGCATCAGTGCTTGGATAATCACAAACAGTGCTGTTTGTAGTACATATAAATATATAAATGATTTGGAGAAAAATTTAATTGGTCTGATTAGTAAGTTTGCAGATGACGCAAAGATTAGTAGAATTGCAGATGGCGATGAGGACTGTCATAGAATACAGCAGGATATTGATTGGTTGGACACTTGGGTGGAGAGATGGCAGATACAGTTTAATCCGGACAAATGTGAGGTAATTCAATTTGGAAAGTCTAATACAGGTGGGAAATATACAGTAATATACGATACATCGGCCAGGCATCGAGTATAAAAATTGGCAAGTCATGCTGCATCTGTATCGATCTTATTTAGGCCCCACTTGGAATATAGTGTTCAATTCTGATCGCTATACTACCAGGAGGATGTGGAGGCTTTGAGAGGCTACAGAAGAGGTTTACCAGGATGTTGCCTGATATGGACGGCATTAGCTATGAGGAGAGGTTGGATAAACTCGGTGTTCTCACTGGAACGATGGAGATTGAGGGGTGACCTGATAGAAGTCTACAAACGTATGAGGGGCGGACAGAGTGGATAGTCAGAAGCTTTTTCCCAGGGTGCAAGAGTCAGTTACTAACGGATATAGGTTTAAGGTGCAAAGTTTAGAAGAGATGTGTGAGGGAAGCATTTTACACAGAGGGTATTGGATGCCTGGAACCTGCTGTCGGAAAGTGGTGGAAGCAGGTACTATAGTGACATTTAAGGAGCGTCTTGACAAATACACGAATAGGATGGGAATAGAAGGATATGGACCCTGGAAGTGCAGAAGGTTTTAGGTTAGACGGGCAGCACAGTTGGCGCAGGCTTGGAGAGCCAGTTCCTGTGCCGTACTTTTCTTTGTTCTTCTTTGTACAGGCTGCGCCTCGGCATCATCATTCAGGAGGCACAGCGTTTGATTCCCAGGTATACTAACAACACCCTGCTTTATCGCACCACTATTACTAAATTATCAGACTTTCTCCAATTAAATTTTGGGAAGACAGAAATTATTGTTTTGTCCCAGCTCCAAACTCTATTCCCTCAACACTGACTGACTCCCTCCCCCTGGCAATTGTCTGACTAAACTAGTATGTTTCCAATGTTGGTGTCATATTTGACCCCAAGGTCAGCTTCTGACCACACATTCGGGCCATTGCCAAGACAGCCTATTTTCACCTCTGCAACATCACCAAACCTGGCCTCTGTCTCAATTCATCTTCTGCCGAAACTTTCATTCACTTTTGTTAGCTCTTGATTCAATTATTCCAATGCACTCCTGGCCAATCTTCCATATTTTACACCCCTAAATTTGTCACCCAAAACTCTGCCCCCCCCCCGTCTTAACTTCATAAAATTTATAGTGCAGCAGGAGGCCATTCAGCTCATCGAGCCTGCACTGGTCCTTGGAAAGAGCACCCTACTTAAGCCCATACCATCACCCTATCCCGCAACCCAACCAACCAAATTAGCATGGCCAATCCACCTAACCTGCACATCTTTGGACTGGGGGAGAAAACCAGAGCACCCGGAGGAAACTCACGCACACACGGGGAGAATGTGCAGTCTCCGCACAGTGACCCACATCAGAAATCAAACCCAGGTCCCTGGCATTGTGAAGCAACAGTGCTAGTCACTGTGCTACCGTGTCGCCCAACTTCACAAGGTTCTATTCACCTAATATCCATGTGCTTGTTTGTATTTGCTACCAGTCACAAAATGTCTTAATTTGAAAATTCTCATCTCCCCATGGTCTTTTCCCTCTCTATCTCTAATCTCTCCAGTCCCATAATCTTCTGAGATAACTGCATTCATCTCATTCTCGCCTCTTTAGCACATCTCACTTTAATCACTCCACCATTGTTGGCTGTGCCTTCAACCACCTGGATCCCAAGCTCTGGAATTCTCTCTCTCAACCTCCCTTAAAACACTCCTTAAAAGTGCCGCTCTGGCCAAGCTTTACATCACCTGACCTAGTATTTCCTTGTGTAGGTCAATGGCATAATTCTCCAGTGAAGTACATTGGGACATTTTATAGGTGAAAGGTGCTTCATAAATGTAAGTTGTTTCTTGTTATTTGTTGGTCCGTCATTTTTGAACTATATAGGTTTACAAATGGCTGTTATTAACGCTGCTATCTTATTGGACAAATTCTCAAGAGTTCACACACCAAGATCTGAAAGCATTAACAACTTCAGATTTATTCAAACTAAGGAAAGCATGCATCCCAACACAAAAACGAAGGCTTGGCCATCTCTGCTGTATGTGGCAGTACAGAACTTTATAAATTTGGTCTACATCACGGTTCTGTATTTCCCTGTTTACCTGTACCTTTGACTAATTTTGGTAACTATGATATTTTTTACATATTGCATTGCTTTCTGTGTATCCTTAATGAAATTTTTCATAATACATTAGATTTTTAATTAATTGTAAACTACTTTTGGCATTTTCAAGGCCAGCTAGATTGTTTGAAGTAATTCTCACACCATATAAAAATATACTTGCTCCTTATTGCAGCAGCCTAAACCTTTTCTGCCATGTTTAGTGAGTAATTGGCAGCTGAGTACCTCCATCTTCATGCCATTAGATGTATTTCACTGCTGAAGCCGTCTTTGACGTTCTGTTACAACACTGTCTGTATCTACAGCAGGAGAGTAAATCACAGCTTTTGGATTCTGCATTTAACAGTCCATGTTTACACTCTGCTGTCTCTTTATTCCATAATGGTGCATGCTGCTCGCGTCATTGTTATTAATACAAGGTCTCGACCAGAAAATCTAAATATTACCCCTGGAGTAAACATTTAGGGTCTTTATATGAAGGCAAAACATTCATTTCGTGCACTGGTGAAATACAAATTTTTGCACATTTAACTAGTTTTTCTAAATTTGTGCCTACCTGAAAAAAGTGCAATTCTGCTTCTTTCCATGCATTTGATAAGGTTCCACACGGTAGGCTATTGCAGAAAATAAGGAAGTATGGGATTGAAGGTGATTTAGCGGTTTGGATCAGTAATTGGCTAGCTGAAAGAAGACGAGGGTGGTGGTTGATGGCAAATGTTCATCCTGGAGTTCAGTTACTAGTGGTGTACCGCAAGGATCTGTTTTGGGGCCACTGCTGTTTGTCATTTTTATAAATGACTTGGAAGAGGGTGTAGAAGGATGGGTTAGTAAATTTGCAGATGACACGAAGGTCGGTGGAGTTGTGGATAGTGCTGAAGGATGTTATAGGATACAGAGGGACATAGATACGCTGCAGAGCTGGGCTGAGAGGTGGCAGATGGAGTTTAATGTGGAAAAGTGTGAGGTGGTTCGCTCTCACATCACATTTGCTTCTCTTGCGAATCACTTGCAATCTGTTCTAGCTGCTTTGATAAAAATTGGAAATATTTAAAAATGCTAATCAGCAGCTGGTTTTCCTAAAGTGCTGGGATTATGCAAATCGTCTGAATCACACATTGTCACTTGGGTGTTTCCTAATTGCCTTTTGTACCATTAGCATGCTTATTCTGTCAACATTGCCATTCACTAGTATTTAAGAGACACTTTTAGGGATTAGTTATTGAGCATTTGTAGCATTCTACATGCCACATCAGCACGTTGTCTAATTTATCAATTTAACTTTTGTACGAATGACTTTGCCACCTTATCCTAATCCTGCAGATAAGAGAGTGAAACACACTACGCACAAGGAGAAAGAATTGTAGTGTTGGTTCAGATGCATTTCTGGGCAGTATATTACAATTTTTGATTCAAGGCAGATTGAATGAAGTGGACTGGACAGACCTAGGTTTACTGCTTACTCCATGTAATTCTCAACTAAGTGAAAATGGAGGTCAACGTACTGATTATAGAATCCCTACAGTGCAGAAGGAAGCCATTGGACCCATCAGGTCTGCACCAACCCTTCGAAAGAGCACTCATGTCCACGCCCCTTCACACCCCGCCCCATTCCCGTAACCCCATAATCTAACCTGCACATCCCTGGACACTAAATTGCAATTTTGCATGGTCAATCCACCTAACCAGCACATCTTTGGACTGTGAGGAAACCGGAGCACCCAGTACAGACCCAAGGCTGCGATTGAACCCAGATCCCTGGCGCTGTGAGACAGCAGTGCTAACCATTGTGTCACCGATGATTAAAGGCTGGTTAAATTTAAATGCTTAGTGCAAAAAACAGCTGAGAGGATAGTTGATTTGGCTCCCTGGTGACATTACAAAAAATAACATTGAAACGATTTCCAGGTAATGCAATGGAAAACTTTTACCAGATTGCAGTGTGCAAAATTTAAATTGCATAAGACTTGAGTGCCACATTGCTGCAAACTGCATTGTATTTACTGTCTTAATAAATTAGATAATTTTGTGCAAGATTCTTCTTTAACTTTGTAATGAAGAAAAAATCTTCCTTTATTCTTGAGAGATTTGGAATCATTGTTCAAATCTTGTTTAAAATAATTGCATCAATTAAGAAGATTAATTGGAAGAAAATCTTACATGAGCAATTAAATGAAATTTCCAATAAATTTAATTTCTGAAGCTTAAGTTCCTACAATTTATGCCGAATACTGTAGAGTGATGCTATAATTTCTAAATATAGTAGTTGTAGACTGCTTAATTCAAAATATAAATACTGCTAACTGTTCAGGTTTGGGTTAAAATGTGCGGAGTATTAGGTTTCAAAAAGCAACTATATTTATAATATGTCAATCACCTCTATAGCTTTTGCTGTGAAGAGCGAGCTTGTTGGACCACTCTGAAATGTCCTGGTCTGATTCAGATGAATTAATCCTTTGTGGTACTGCAGTGCAATACGAGCTGTCACACCCGAGCCACAGGGACTTCTGTCAACCTAATCAAGATAAGTTAAACAAAAAAATGTCCAAAATGTTTTTATTTATGAATCATATTTGATCTTTTTAACTTTCAAATGTTTTCCTCAACTGCATTATAAATAATACGTCTGGACCAATTATTTTGACCTTGAATATTAGAAAGTATTAAATGTTGATAGACAACATCGCAAGAATGCGAGGGTGCAAGTTCCAACTGTTGTTCAGGTGGCAGTCAGCTTTGTTTTAATCATGACCCTTCGTGTTTGCAGTAGAGCCACTCCAGTGAAAATGGCAATTTCTCCTATAATGGATTTCGCTGGAGCTGCCCCGAGTGAGGAAGAAACCGATCAAGCGCAGGAAAATAAGACATGATCAAAATCGTCAAATTTCAACTGAGTTCATTAATTGCTTTTATACATAGATATTAACTGAATAGGTCTGGAGCGATACGTCCATTCCCATTTATTGTACACAAAATGTGATGTACATTTTGATCAATAAACTTTTACTAATTAATCTTTCTTAAAACAAGTCTGATTGGGAATCGCGGCAGAGAAATTGAGCAGATATTTCGTGACACTTTATAAGTAGGTCACCATGAAATCACTAAAGATCGCACAATGTTTACACTTCAAGACCTGTTCAAATGTGTGCAGTATGTTTATTGTAACAATGTTTATTAATCATAGTTACTTTATCTACCTGAGCATCTGCAAAAACACAGATATTTGCTGTTGGCTCTTCAGAAAATTCATCTTTTCCATCAGTTAATATGGTGCCATAGAGGAAGGCAAGATCTTCACTGTCAGGGTGGTGGAGTTTAACCTGTAAAAAAAATTATTACTGAGTAGGGTTTGATATTAACTTATTGGATCAACTTATTGGATCAATAGCAATAGTTCTTCTCCGTAGATATCAGCAGCGTCAACTGAAATGAAATGAAAATGAAAATCGCTTATTGTCACAAGTAGGCTTCAAATGAAGAGGCTGTTATGGGAATTGAACCATGCTGCTGGCCTGCCTTGGTCTGCTTTCAAAGCCAGCGAATTAGCCCTGTGCTAAACAGCCCCAGCTGTGCTAAAAGCCCCAGCTAATTTTAATATTTATCATATTTAAGTGCTCTTCAGAATCTCAAAGTGTGTACCAGGTAAATTAATTAGAACAAAAATAGTTAAATCAGGATTAAACAAAAAAATAATAAACCCGATGGTAGATTTATTTGAAGTAACGCATCCTTCAAAGGCCAAGAGTGGACTGAGTGTGAATTCTGGGCATACCATTTTGTGGGTAATGCCTCCTGGTGGAAATGGTTTGAACTGACATTGAATGACACCAATCTGCTCAGTTGCCCACAGAATAGAATTCTTCTGCACACACTGGATTATTGGACTAAACGTAAATGTAAGTAGTATATATGTTCCCTGTATTATTTTTAGAAATGAAGGAACCACATCTATTTTTTTAAATTCAGAATTCTTCATACATCCCTGGAGCCTGGGGAGGGAAAAAATGACTCGAAAGGGAAGGAGAGCTCTTTCCCACCAGAATTAACCTGTCAAGATTTAATGGGCTGGACTGTACAGAGCGAGGTGGGGAACATACCACCCCGCCCTTGGTAGAAAAGTCGGTCACTTTAAAAAAGGTTGCCATGCATGGAAAAGAATCATAGAATCCCTACAGTGCTATTTGGCCCATCGTGTTTGCACTGACCCTTTGAATGAGCCATGGCCACTCCCCCATACACCCTTCCCTATCTCCATTATCCCCATAACTCAACCTGCATATCCCTGGACACTAAAGGCAATTTATCTTGGCCAATCCACCTAACCTGTACAACTTTGGACTGTTGGAGGAAACCGGAGCACCCGGAGGAAACCCACGCAGACACTGGGAGAAAGTGCAAATTCCATACAGAGTCACCCAAGGCTGGAATTGAACCCAGGTCCCTGTGTGGCAGCAGCACTAACCACCATGCTGCCCTGGATGTCCCACCCTTGAGAGCTGCTAGCCAATCTGATTGGCTGACAACTGAGTTGTCCCACAACACCAGAAGCAAATGGTGGCCACTGCTAGGACCTTAAGGGATTCCCTGGGAAGTGTCATAAATGCAGGACTAAAACGTCAGAGCTTTTTGGGAAGGGAAGAATTAGGATAACAATAAGAAGGGAAGGTTGGGAGCTCAGGTCGGACAACATCTTTGTTAGGCAGAGATGCCCTTGATGTGCACAAGGCATGCCCCAAAGACGTGATTATGGTGGTGATGGAGGTGGAATTAGACCCTTAATTGGCCTCAGTAAGCCAATGAACAGGCAGGCTGGCTGATGCCTTACTTGCCCACTACGATAAGGGACAATTGGAGAGGGGGAGGTGGACTAGCTGTCACATTTTACATGCTCCGACCCCGTCTCAAACATTCTGGCAGGCAGAGCTGTAAAATGCCCACACTTCTGTGAGCAGTAGTGCTCAGTGTACATTAAGGAATTATTTCATTTGGTGGTTTCATGCATGCTACTGATGGATATTTGTGCCAGTCAGCTTTCAAACAGAATGAATTTTGTAATAACTGCTGAATTTCCATCCAAATACACACTAGTAAAATACTCCATCCATTTGCTAAGCGTTGTTTGGAATATCTTTCTGGATCGCAAAACCACGTAACAATAGTACTGCATCTGACGATTTAATACAGTTCATATAAATTTTGAGAGTTCACTGGATATTCATTGACATTTTAAATCCAACTGGAAGGGGTAGGTGAAAAATGGGAATCACTCTTTCAGCTCATCCAAATAGGGGTGACCGGAATGGCGGCACTGCGGCTAGCACTACTGCCTCATGGTGCTGAGGTCCCGGGTTGGATCCTGGCCCCGGATCACTGTCCATGTGGTGTTTGCATATTCTCCCCGTGGGTCTCACCCCCACAACCCAAAAAGATGTGCAGGATAGGTGGATTGGCCATGAAAAATTGCCCTTAATTGGAAAAATAAATAATTAGGTACTCTTAATTTTATATTTAAAAAAACAAATAGGGGTGACTGGCAACCTATGCCTGGATCACAATTAGCAAGATGAGCCCAGGGCTCAAGAATGCAATTTGAAAAATGGGTACACAAACTTTTGTAGGAACAGACTTGGATCCCAATTTGGTATTGGGTGGCGATTTTTCACAATTTAGCTTCCAAGCAGTCTTCATAATTTAACACAAGAGAAAGATATTAATCCTGATGTAGGGGTTTCACAGAGAATTAATACTGCTGCAAGACCCATAGGTTATCAGATATTACAATCAGAGTAAGAATGCAAGGGAACACAGGCCAGCTGATCAGACAGAGATGGAGTTCAGTGCAGAGAACATATAGCCTGGTATAGCCTAGGGAAAACAGTTCCAAAGTGATGTATTTGTATTGATGTGAAGATTATTAAAATTAACTTTGATTTTATGCCTGGTTAGAAACTTTAAATTGTATTCCGTCAGAAACTGAAAAATTCAATCCTGATGCAAATAGTGGTAACTCTCTCCAAAATGTATAAGTACAGACTGTGTTAATGCTTTGTGGGATATTCAGAAGTATTTCAACCAGATCCTGGTCTTAAATAATGGATTAGTGTCAAGCTTATAAGCGTCGTCGGCGTACTTAGGCAAGTTATGACAATTCCAAACCAGATCACAGATCTGCAGCAGCTTGACATCCTGCATTGTACCAAAATGTGTGTGAAATTGTTAAGACTTTTGTGTTGAGTTTTCACAAGTGTCTGATCTGTCAAGGTTGAACATAGAACATATTGGATATTCGCCCAAATTTTCCTTAAGAGCACATTTTTGCCCTTCAATTAGGTCTGTGTGGTAGAATTAAGTAAAAATGTTTTTAGGCGCCCATGAATGCCATCACTACATTCTCAGTTTTGTTGAGACAGGAGGGGGTCTATTCTTGAATTAAAAAGACAACATGCCTACACTTTCAGCATCTGTGAAAATGAGGGGGCAAAATAAATTTGCAATTAGATTGATCAAGTCAGAATATTTGGCTTCTTCACGTACCAGTGCTTTCACAGCATTAGTTACAGTTGCTGCTGCATCTACAAGATCCCAGGTCCTGGAGGAACAAACATCCAAGCCAAAATGATCTGCACTCACAAATGCATAAAAAGCACCTCCATATGCAATATCCACCACAATCTTCCCATGTCCTGGTACATCAACAGAAACATCTGAAAGAGAGATCAATAAACTTGTACTGTACATTGTATAGTACCTTTATAGTGGCTCTGATCTAATGCACAGATTCTGCTAGTGAGTCCAAAGTGAAAATGCTGGAAAATGTCAGGTCTGGCAGCATCTGTAGGTGGAGAAAAGAGCTAATGTTTCGAGTCCAGATGACCCTTTGTCAAAGCTTTGACAAAGGGTCATCTGGACTCGAAATGTTAGGTCTTTCCTCTCCCTACAGATGCTGCCAGGCCGGCTGAGACTACCAGCATTTTCTCTTTGGTTTCAGATTCTCGCATCCGCAGAAATTTGCTTTTATTCTGCTAGTGAGTCTTTTGTTGCATGTCCAGGAGACTGGTGCAACACCAAGAGAAAAAACATAAATAACAGTTTCCAACGCCCGAAAACATTTTAACTTTATTGAAGGCACCAAAGATGTTACATGGGTTTGTTTATGACATGATTCTCGACATTTGGCACTGAGCATGGACACTTGTGAACAATTGTTTATGAATTTAAAATTAATGGCAGGAAAATTGTGTACATGGTGCACAAATTTCCAAGCCAGCTACAATTTGGAGGGTAGATCTGTGCCAGGAGGAGGAATAGCTATTTTTTAAAATGAGGTGCTGACATATTGAAGTTCCAACGCAGTTAATAACACCAAAAACAGGCAAGGAACTAAATGATCCCACACTGAATTAATCACAGAAAATATCTGTATTCCTACCCAATCCATGACAAACCAGCAGAGAAATGCACCCTTGAGTTCTCGGTCCTCAATCCCGGTAGTGCCCAACCCATGTAATACAGGAGTCAAGGTTGCTGTGATTGCAAGCACCATCCACACCAAATAAATGATCAGAGATGTGAGGCATGTGACAGAAAATGTTGAAAACACTCAGCAGGTCTGGTAGTATTTGTGGAGAAGGAAACAGAGTTAACATTTCAGGTTGATGGCCTATTTTGATGTCAGCTCATTGAGCTGAAACGTTAACTAACTAGGTTTCCTTCTCCACAGTTACTGCCAAACCTGCTGTGTGATTCTAACATCTTTTTTTTAAATTTTAGATCTGTAGCATACAAAAAAACGTGAGCAGCACAGCGGTTAGCACTGCTGCCTCACAGCACCAGGGACCGGGGTTCAATTCCAACCTTGGGCGACTGTACGCAGGTTAGGTGGGGTTACGCGGATGGGTGGTAGGTGGGGTTACGCAGATGGGTGGGAGGTGGGGTTATGCGGATGGGTGGGGGGCAGGTGGGGGTTACGCGGATGGGTGGGGGGCAGGTGGGGGTTACGCGGATGGGTGGGGGGCAGGTGGGGTTACGCGGATGGGTGGGGGCAGGTGGGGTTACGCGGATGGGTGGGGGGCAGGTGGGGTTACGCGGATAGGTGGGGGGCAGGTGGGGTTACGCGGATGGGTGGGGGGCAGGTGAGGTGCTCTTTTGGAGGGTCAGTGCAGATGCGATGGGCCGCTTGGCCTCCTTCTGTACTTGTAGGGATTTAATGGATCCACCCTGGGACATTAAAACAGCAGTTGACTACAGGGTGTATAAAGACTGCTGCTGCAGAGTCGTGCCCAGCTCCCCTCGCACTCCCACCTGTAGCGAAGACGAAGGCGGGGACGCTGTGGAAGCGGACCCGGCCGCTCTTGCCCTTGTCGTACTGCACGAAGGCCCGGACCAGGCCGCAGGGACAGTGGATGTTGACCTGACTTTCGGGGGAGCTGGGCTGGGCGATCAGCCCGTAGTCCAGGGCGAAGCGGCCGAGCGCCAGGACGGCGTGGCCGCACATGGTGCTGTAGCCCTGGTTGTGCATGAAGAGGACGCCGAAGTGAGCGTCCGGCCGCTCCGAGGCCACCAGCAGCGCCCCGTACATGTCCGAGTGGCCGCGGGGCTCGAAGAGCAGCCTCCGCCGCAGGCCGTCCAGCCGCTCGCGCACGTAGCGTCGCTTGCTCAGGATGTCCTCCCCCAGCACGGGAGGGAAGCCGTCGGTGATGATCCGCAGCGGCTCGCCGCCCGTGTGCATGTCCAGCACCGACACCGCGGCGCCGATGCCCGGCGGCGCTGTCAACGGCAGCTCCATCCGGGCTCCCACTGACTGGGGCAGCGGATAAAGGTCAAATCCGCCGTCACCGGAAGTTGGCGGTGAGCGGAACAGGAAGTGCGAATCTGGAACGGCAGCTGGATCTGAGGAATGGGTAAGGAGAGCGGCCAGGGGGGGTCCTTCCCCTGTGCGGGTAGCGGAGGCAAGACAGGGCCTCACCCCGTTTAGTTGATGAGTGAAATGGTCTCTGTAGACGAGGCAATTCAATAGACATTTAAACTACACGAGCCGCCTCGGAATCTGGATTCTTTCCGAAAATAAACAAGCTATAAGGAAACCCTGTGTCCCACTGTCCATTCCAGTCCCCGCGGCATCAAGCGCATCCTTAACATGTATTTAGAACAAGGTAAACCGACCAGCTTGCGTTTCTTTTTAACCTTTAAGTGCTCTGAAATAAATTGACAGGTAACTGATCTCAGAATCAAGCTGCACCTGCCTCACTGGAGTCCCAGCCAGCCCGCCGTGGCAAATCTGGTCCCAATGAATTGGCTTGGCTTTGCTGATCAGAATTGCAGCTTTCTGGTCGTGTCCAACTCACCCGCAGACTAATTAGACATCTTTGTAGAATAACTTGACTGTGTTTTATTGCAGTGTAACTCTATTTTACCAGTTCTCGCTGTTATATTTGAGTCACTAGTGATTCTGTAACCGCAGTTGTGAATTGAAAATACAGGCATTAATGATGCTTTTCCACATATCTCAAATGTCCCAAATCACTGCGCGCTTTGAATGACTTTGTGTAATGATTTGTTTTGAAGGGAAACCCGAAGATTTGCTTTATAAAAGGCACCGTATGATATAAATTCAAACTGTTGTCAACATGCTAACCATATTACACCCGTCAAGATTCCAAAGCCAAGAGATGAAAGACATAAACATATAATTTACTATTAGACATAGTGTAGAAGGAGGCCATTTGGCCCATGGAGTCTACACTGGACCTTGGAAAGAGCCCACTTCAGCCCACATCTCTGCCGCATACCTGTAACCCAGCAACCCCTTTTGACACTCAGAGCAATTTAGCATGGCCAATCCACCTAACCTTCATGTCTTTGGACTGTGGGAGGAAACCAGAGCGCCTGGTGGAAACCCACGCAGACACGTCGAGAACATGCAGATGCCGCACAGACAGTGACCCAAGCCGGGAATCGAACCTGGGACGCTTGAGCTGTGAATGACAGTGCTAACCACTGTGCCACTCAACTGGCTGATATGTGAGAGGAGTAAATTAACTGGTGTGATTTAGGAAAGTTTGTTTTGAAGTTGTTGTTAACAGGAGGCTTGGAGCAATGCAGATATGTTTCACTTTGTACATAATTTGTACCACGCCGGCCTCCTTTGAAGTGATTAGCACATACAGTGCAGAAGGAGGCCATTGAGTCGGCACCGACCAACTTAAGCCCTCACTTCCACCCTATCCCTGTAACCCGATAACCCCATCTAACCTTTTTTGGTCATTAAGGGCAATTTATCATGGCCAATCCACCCAACCTGCATGTCTTTGGATTGTGGGAGGAAACCAGAGCACCCGGAGGAAATCCACGCAGACGGGGAGAACGTGCAAACTCCGCACAGACAGTGACCCAGCAGGGAATCGAACCTGGGACCCTGGTGCTGTGAAGCCATAGTGCTAATAATTTGTGCTGCCCAGATTAATACTGGTGTTATTTACCTGATCACTTATAGAATATCAAAATTAACTGCTCGGTGGAGATGGCCTGAGATTTTATGTGGAATACTGTCAGATGGGATTGTGGAGTTGTACTCATTGACCTAAATAGATTATTGTGGTAATGGAATTATTCTCTTTTTGTAAGGACAGTGGAACAGGCTACCATTATATAATTACTATTAATGCATCACCAAGTTCTGAGGTTTTGTCACATTTCATTTGTTTAGCATAATAAATATGTAAGTGTTTGACTCCTGCATCTGGAACTGCCGGATGTGCACTGCCAATTTGGTATTTCCATACTGTCCTTCTTGAAGGCAGAGTTTGCTGAGTTGAGAAGTGCTGTCAAAGTAACTTTGATGAGTGACTGCCGTCATGCTATAGATTTTGGACCCTGCTTGCTCAGTGTGTTGGTGATGAAGGGGAAGGATATTAGGTCCAGTAGCAGAAATACTGCTGTGCCCTCGAAAATGTTGAACTTTTCTTGTGTTGTCCCCAAGCCCTCCACTGAGATTTGTCATGCTCTTTGTCTGACATTCAGTATTGGATGAGCAGAAATTGCCCCCAATTAATATTGGGAAAATATAAGCCACTGGCTTCAGTTCCCACCACAAGCTCTTATTCCCTCGCCACTGATTCCAACCCTTTCTTTGGATATTGAGAATTAACCTGACAGTTCACAACCTTGGCATCCCATTTGAATGAGAGCTAAGCTTCCACATTCATTTACTGACTGCATATACCCTCAATTCTTGCCTACTCCAATTTCCATAACATTCTATCTCTGCTTTTGCATCAGTTCATCTGCTGCTGAAACCTTCAAGCATGAGCTTTCAACCGTTGGAATTACTATACCAATGCTCCTCTGACTGGCCTTCTACCTGGCACTCTCTGTAATCTCGGACCCTTTTTCGAACTGGTAACGAGTCTTGTACATGCATCACCCCGATGCTTATAGATCTATATTGGTTCTTGGTCTGGCAACATCTTTTTAAAAATTCTCAAGCTTGTTTTGGAATTCTTCATATCTCCCTATCTCTATAACTTTCTCCACCCCTAAAATCCTCTATTATCTCTGTACTCCTCCAATTCTGGTCTCTTGCACAACCATAATTTTCTTTACTCCATCATTGATGGATGCGCCTTCAGTTGCCTAGGATCTAAGTTCTGGAATTCTCTCCCTAAACCGCTCCACCCCTATGCACTCGTATGTCCTAATACCTCTTTATACAGTCCAGGTCAATGTCTGTTTGATGATCCTCCTGTGATGCACTTTAGGACATTTCATGTACAAGTTGGGTGTATTGGCCATGCTAAATTGCCTCTTAGTGTCCAAACACGTTCAGGTTAGGTAGGGTTAAGGGGTTAGGGCGGGGCAGTAGGCCTGGGTGGGGTGCTCTTGAGCTTTTTTGTGATGATTATTGCCTGCCATTTATGTGGCCACAATTATTATCTGCCATTTTTAAGCCCAGGCCTGAATATTCTCCAAATCTTAAAGGAGACTGGAAGGAATGCTTCACAAAGAGTTGAATACTGTGAAACTTTCAGCAAATAATCCCCATTCCTGACCTTATAAAAGAGGAAGACTTTGTTGAAGTATCTGCAGTTGCTTGGGTCATTGACACTTCCCTGAGAAACTTTTGCCATGACCAACCGGGGCTGTGATGAGAGCCCTCTGACAATCACACCAATTTTCCATTGTGCCAGATATGACTGCAGTCACTGGAGTTGTTTTCCTTTTGACCACTATTGACTTTTGCTATGGTTCCAAGATGCTATACTCAGTAAATGCTGGTTCAATATCCAGTTCCTTATAAATGGTATACATAAAATATTTTTTTACCATCTTTGCAGTAAAATTAATTTAACAGTTGAAGCAATCTTTTTTTTGTGTTAATGATTTCAGATGTTGAATTAATTTGCCCTGGGTTATACTGTGGAAAATCAATAATAAAAAGCAGAAATGATAGTCAGACGCAGTATGGAGACTGTGGGGTAAGTTATTTTGCATTTCTTGCATACAGTAAACTTATAGGGCTCAATAATTATTGGGTCGGATTAGTATTTAAAGAACACTGCCTCCTGCTTTGTAATTGGATGACAATTACTACCCAAGCAACTGTTCTCTATCCAGGATATTGTCATGTAAGAGTCCCTTTAAGAAATGTGTGTTTCTCAAATGGCAGCAGTGATGTCAGAGTGTGGATGGAGCTGGCTGTTTTTCTGTCTTTCACTTTCATTTTGAGCTGAAAAGCTGTTTTGTGGCTCTTTAGTTTTGTTTTAAATTTGGAGAAGCTGCAGTCACAGCAAGATGTGTATGAATCTTTACAAGCTAAACAATGTTTATTTGGTGATTTCAAAGTAACTGCTCTCAGTAGAGAATTTAAACCTGCTGTCCTTATGTAAAAGGGTTTTTGTCTTATGGATGTTCAAAGGAAAGATTTAAGGGTTACTTATAGAGTACTGTATTCTTTGGGGGGGGTGTATTTGAATTAATGGGTGCTAAGATGTTCACTGCATGTTTTTTAAATGTTAACTGGGTTCATAGA
Source organism: Scyliorhinus canicula (assembly GCF_902713615.1). Lineage (NCBI taxonomy): Eukaryota > Metazoa > Chordata > Chondrichthyes > Carcharhiniformes > Scyliorhinidae > Scyliorhinus > Scyliorhinus canicula. The sequence goes on from NC_052147.1 coordinate 65,144,253, forward strand.
ATAAACATTGTTTTTGTTTAAAAACACTCTTAGTGTTCTGTTGCATCACACCTGTAAAGTGGGCCCTTGTGTTCTTCTAACCAAAATATGTTTAAAGTTGCAAACTTCATGATACACTTTGAGGTTCTCTAAATTCTGGACCATGATAATATTAGAATTCCTACAGTGCCTATCTGTAAATTATTGCTAATTCATGCAAAATAGCTTAAAAACAATGGCTGACTGTTCATCTTTTGCATTTCAATGTAATACCTAATCTTACACTGAGCTATTTCATTCTTGTAATACACCCTGGGTAAAAGGAGCTGTTGGATTATGTTCTTATGTTCTTATGTAATGACAATTGTAATTTGCGCTTTCGTTGACCAAATTGTAAAAAGGTAAACTTCAGCAGAAATCTAGCAGAGCATTAAAACAGACCGACTGCTGCATTAGAACGAAGGAAAGCGTCTTGGCAGAGACTCCCAAAGACCCAGATATGGATAGAGCTGAGACAAAGAGAGCTGAGACAGAATCGGCCCATCCAGTCTGCACCGGCCGTCTGAAAGAGCACCCTACTTGGGACCACTCCCCTGCCCTATCCCCACAACCCCACCTAATTTGCATATCCTTGGACAGTGGGTGGAAACCAGAGCACCCGGAGGAAACCCACGCAAACTTGGGGAGAAAGTGCAAACTCCACACAGTCATCCCAGGCCAGATTTGAACCCGGGTCCCTGGCACTGAGGCAGTCGTGTCAACCACCGTGCCGCCAAATAATATATATTCATTAACGAGAATGGTTTATTCTGCAAATTATTGTTTATTATGTGGGACATGCATTGATCATACAATCTTAAATCTATGCTTCATTACAAACCTGTTTTCTACTTACAAATGTACTGCTTGGACTCTGGTACATGTTTACTTTTTGGAGACTAAAGTTTGCAGTTAGCTTTCACTGTACATTTGCAAGTTGGATTTTTCAAAATGTAGAGCTAATGACTCATTTGTATACAGAATTCAACATGCAGTGCTGCAGCATATATTTAAATGAAATATATTATAACTCAGTAATTTATAAATCACTCTCTATCCAGGTATGTTTCAAGGAGCATAATTACATGTTCCGAGCAGACTTGTAGATTGGATGACTTGAATGATAAGTAACTCATCCTGGAATTGAGACTGAGTCAGTGAATACCCAGGCAGTGATTGGTTTCTGGATTCAAACTACAAGTATTCAAGGCGATGTCAGGCGACAATTTTGGTGAAATTACAAGATTTGAAGTTTGAGTTCAGAAACAAATCAATTGCATGTTGTTCAGTTACTTCACTACCATCCTGACCTAATTTCAAACCCCAGCTTGATTTTTTTCCCCCTCCTTCACATCGTCACCTAATAATCCTGGGAAATCCCTGCATCGGGTTTTCTTGCTAATTCATGACAAATAGCTTAAAAACAATGGCTGACTGTACATCTTGTAATACTTAATCTTATACTGAGCTATTTCACTCTTGTAATACACCCTGGGTAAAAGGAGCTGTTGGGTTATGTAATGACAATTGTAGTTTGGGCTTTCACTGACCAAATTGTAAAAAGGTAAACTTCAGCAGAAATCTAGCATTAAAACAGACAGGCTGCTGCATGAGAACGAAGGAAAGCATCTTGGCAGAGTCTCCAAGACCCAGATATGGATAGAGCTGAGACAAAATCGAGCACCAAGGTCACTATGTTTTCCTTGCCTGGTGCAGCAACAAAATGTTTATAAACTGACGAAAGTCTTGAGTGTGGGAGGTCTGAGATCTTGACAGTCTGACCTGGCTTGAGTGGTATGAATGAGAATTCACACGGTTATTAATCTGTATATACATATGCATCAATATTGTAAGTGCAGTTGCACTACCTGACCACCAGGGGGAGTAGCTCTGGGAGTACTCGAGAGTTTGTACTGGGCTCCTCCCTTGGCTCCGCCCAGGACTCCTCCCCCTGGAGCTGCTGTATAAAGATCCGTGCCACAGGGTCAGCCAGCCAGTTCACCGAAAGTTCAACGGCTAACAGGCTGGCTCTGTTGTAAGTATATTAAAACCGCTATTCTAATCCTACAAGCACGTGTCCGTAGAATTGTTGGTTCTAACAAGTGGGCAAATGGGTAAGTTCCATCTTTTGTAATTGGACTTCAAATAATAGGTAATGATTGTGTTAAATTGGCCTCTTTGCTGTGTAAACATTGAATAAGAGATTCCCTCTGCACCGAGATTGTAGAGGTTTTTTTATTTGTTCATGGAATATGGGTTTCACTGGCTAGGCCTGCATTGATTGCCCATCCATAATTGCCCGAGAAATGGTAATCTGCCTTCTTGAACCACTGTAGTCAAGGTATTGCAGGAATACCCAAAGTGTTCTCAGAAGGGAGTTCCACGATTCTAAAACAGGAACGACGATATAGTTCCAAGGTATTGTGTGTCACAATGACTAATTCAATGGTATCTGGGGCATCCCCAGGAAGTAGTTAACTGGAGATCTCGCTTTTACCCAGGGTGGAATGATCATGCTGTTGCACTTTAATCCTATTGCTCAGACATTAATACGTGTCAAGTCTTAATATAACTACCATCATCAATTGGCATTGTCACTTTGAATCATTTTAAAAATTGAGATTGAAGGGATTAAACTCTGTTACCATGAATGCTGACAGTTGAGAGTTTGCAATATCTCTCCAATTCCATTTATTAAACGTGGAAGAGTGTGGTAACCTAAATATTTAATATATCTTAATGAAAAGATTTTTGATTTATTAAAAAAATATCCTCTGTAGGTATGCCCAAGAGGGGAAAGAGCGGATGATGCGAAGTTTTGCCGTAAATGTGAGGATTCGCCAGAGCTATATGACTGGCTGTATCTTGGCTTCATGGCAATGCTACCCCTGGTTTTGCATTGGTTCTTTATTGAATGGTATTCGGGGAAAAAGAGGTTAGTGTTATTTGAAAAACATAACATAAATGCTGCTGTTTTATATTTGGTCTTCTGGATGAGCAGGTATCACATTAAGCATTGGACTTTTACCTGTAGGAGATGGACTGAGGGGATAAAAATAATCTTTGGTTGATGCAAGGGGCAAACATGAAATATTGAGCAACCTTTATTCATATTCTTGCGGGCACCATGGAACTATTTATTTCCTTAAACTTGAAGTTGCTGCTGTATTGTTACTATTCTGCTTTACAATGACACGTTAAATTATAATTTAAAATGTGATTTCTTAGGTTTGGTGAACATCACATTTTTTTTGATTTGTTTGCTTGGGATATACTTTGTATGACATTGTAATGGCTGGTAAGTCATATGATGCATTGTTTTAAATTGACAGGAGCAATACATCACGTAATTCATTACTAAGTCATAATAGCACAGAGGAGGCCAATCAGCCTATTGAGTCAATGCTAGCTCTCTGTAGAGCAATTCAGATAATCCCCCTCCCCTGCACTATCCTCTGCAAATTTATTTACCTCAAGTGCCCTTCCAATTTAAAAAAAAATCTTTGATCGTCTCCACTGCCACCACCCTCATGGGCAGCAGGTCCCAGATCATTACTATGTGCTGCACCAAAAAAGGTTCTTCCACACATTGCCCCGCTCATCTCTTCACCCAAACCTTAAATCTGTGTCCTTGTAACATCAGCTAATGGGAACACTTTCTTTGTCTGCCTTATCTAAATCGGTGATAATCTTGTATACCGCTATAAAATCTCCCCTCAATTTTTTTTGCTCTAAGGACAAACAACCCCAACTCGCCCAACCTAACCTGTAGCTTAAATTCCTTATCCCCAAAACCATACTGGTAAATCTCCTCTGCACCCTTGCTGGACTCTCATACCCTACAATGTGGTGACCAGAACTGGATGCAATACTCTGGTTGGAAAACAATGAGGAACATGGAACAGGAGTAGGCCAGTCAGCTTGTCGAGTACCATTAAATTAGATCATAGCAGATTGTCAACCTCAATGCCATTTTTCTGTGCTATCCCCATATCCCTTGATATCATAAGTCTACAGAAATCTATCTATCTTTCTGCCTTGAACATACTAAAATAACAGAGCTAGCTCAGAAAACTGAGGTAGAAAATTCCAATGATTCACTACCCTCTGAGTTGAAAAACTTCACCTGATCTCAGTCTTAAATGGCCGGCCCTTATTCCAGACTGATCAGCCAGAGGAAACATTCTATCCACATCTACCCTGTCACACTCTAAGTTTCAGTGAGATCACCTCTCATTCTTGGAAACTCTAGAGACTACAGACCCAGTTTCCTCATTCTCTCCTCATAAGACAATTCTGACATCTCAAGGATTAGTCTGGTGAACCTCCATTGCACGCTCTGAATGGCAATATATTCTTCCTTGGATAAGGAGATCAATACTGTACACAGTATCCCAGGTGTGGGTCTGACCAAGGCGCTCTATGATTTCAGCAAGACACCTCTATTTCTGTACTCAAATCCTTTTAAAAACTCATGAACAAGGACACCTTTTGGACACCACCACTGAGAATCATACAGTACAGAGGAGGCTCTTTTGCCCATCAAGCCTGCACCGACAAAAAAAACGAATGTACACGAATCCCACTTCCCAGCACTATGCCCAGAGTCTTGCATGTTATGACATTTCAAGTGCTCATCCAAGTACTTTTTAAAGATTGTGAGGCTTCCTGCCTTAATAACCCTCCCAGGCAGTGCATTCTGTTACAACACCCTGGCTAGAATGCAATCAATTCTAGCCCCACTTGACCGGGAGTCACAACACAAGTGAATTAATCAATGATTCTTAAAAAAATACCCAAAGTCTTTGGCCCTTGGCTGCCCAATAATCAGTCACCAGGTTTGTAAAATTTAAACACAATAACTTTTTATTAATATTAAGAACTATAATGAAATATGCAGCAAATACAACTGGTTAACTATTATCTAATTTCCCGCACTTTAACTTGCTCCCACCCTCTACATATACACACACACACAAGACAAACAAAAGGGGGAAGAAAAGGTTCTCCTTTATGCTGCAAGTAACAGAATGAAATACCTCTCAACAGGTTTGTCAAACATGATTTCCCTGTCACAAATCCATGTTGATTATGCCAAATTTTACCATTATTTTCAAAATGACCTGTTGTCACATCCTTTTTAATACATTCTCACATTTTCCCTACCACTGATGTCAAACTAGCTGGTCTGTATTTCTTCATTCTCCCTCCTTTCTTAAATTTGCTAATTTCCAGTCTCCACAAACCTCTTCAGAATCTCTAGAATTTTGAAAGGTCACCACAAAAGCATCCACTATCACTATAGCCGCCTCCTTTAAAATTCTGGGATGTAGCTCACCTGATCAGGGGATTTATCAACCTTCAATTCAGTTAACTTTTCAAGTACTTTTCAACTATGTGAAACTCAGTACTACGGGGAGTGCTTGGATTGAATAGAATAATATAATAATCTTCATTGTCACAAGTAGGCTTAGATTAACACTGCAATGGAGTTACTGAGAAAAGTCCCTAGTTGCCACATTCCTGCGCCTGTTCGGGTACACGGAGGGAGAATTCAGAATATCCAAATTACCTAACATCACGTCTTTCAGGACTTGTGGGAGGGAACCGGAGCACCCGGAGGAAACACACACAGACACAGGGAGAACGTGCAGACTCCGCACAGACTGTGACACAAGCCGGGAATCGAACCTGGGACCCTGGCGCTGTGAAGCGACAGTGCTAACTACTGTGTGAGGGAGAAGGAAATTGATGGTTGCAATGCTAAATTTAAATTCGAGAAGATGAGACATGGCTGAAGTGCAGCATAAACACCACCATGGACTGGCTATGTTGAATGGCTTGTTCCTGTGCTGTATATCCTATGTAATTCTAGTTGCTTCCACGCTGCAATGTTCTAGGAAGCTTTCATAATAGCTTTCTACCAGCTCATCTTCCAAACTATGTTTGTCTTTTTGAAGATTCAAGGCACCTGTGATAACTACATTGCCTTTGTTAAAAGGTCCAAATATCCAGTGGTATAATCGATCACTAATTTAAACTACTCCCACCGGGGTTTCTGATCTTTGTTATTTATAATTCTCATTATACCCACTGATCTTCTGGGCTAAGCTCCTTTTTTTTCACTCTCTCCCACAGGTCCATTCCCACACCTTGTTCTATCCTGGGATGCCCCTCTTGCCCTCCCGCTGGTCTGCTCTCAGTACTTGTTTTATCCTGGGTTGCACCTCTTCCCCACAGGGTCCATTCCCACAATTTGTTTTATCCTGGGTCGTTCCTGCCGCGCTCACACGTTGTTTTATCCAGAGTCACCCGTCTAGCCTGTCCACTCACGGTCTTTGTTTTATGCAAGGTCACTCTTCTCACTCTTGTGCTGGTCCGCGCTCAGTCATTGTTTTATCCAGGGTTGCTCCTCTCATTCTCTTCCACGTTCGCTTCCTTGTTTTATCTTAGGTTGCTCCTCTTGCTGTCCACATCTATTATTTCGTGTGATCTAGATCTCCCCCAATAACAGTAAAAAGCCTGCTTCTATCAGTTCCATCGCATTCCTTCATAATTTTAAATCATCCCAAAATCCCCTTCATCCTAATGAAAAAAGCCCCTAATTTTTTTTCTTATTTCCATTTCCTCATAATGTTACTGGTGAAATCTATTAGAAAAATACTTATGTTCATCTGAACAATCACTGATACTTTTTTTCCTGTAGTTCCAGTGCACTTTTTCAGCATGTGACTGCATTGTTGGAGTGCACTGTTGCAGCTATTGTTACCTTGTTGGTGAATGATCCAATGGGACAGCTAAAAATCCGATCCTGCCGTGTGAAGATGCTGTCCGATTGGTATACAATGCTTTATAATCCTAGTCCAGATTATATCAACACAATGCATTGTACACAGGAAGCTGTATTCCCTTTGTAAGTATATGATTTTCAATAAATGTAACACTAATTTCCTCATTTATGGTTACATTAATTTATTTATTGACATAAATGTGAGTATGAGTTTGGCACAACATATTTTCCAGACAGGTGAAAGCTCCATACAGTCCTCCAGTGTACACCCATACAGATAATAAAATTATATTACAGTGTTAATTATTAAATATTTAATAATATGCAAGTGGTGGGCGTTAAGTGTGAATTGTGGGTTCACTTGAGCACATTGAAAGATTCGCTTATTAAAATTGTACGGTGGTTGAGTTAGGAGCTTGTATTTAACTCTGTAAATGAGTATAAGGCTGAAATTTGGTTCTACTACTGACCTTCGTTAATTGGCGTCTTGAAATAGAACATAGATTTTCTGCCATTTTTCTCATTTCCATTAACAGAGGCAGGTGCAACCTGTTGGTTTTTTGAGCATGTGTTACGGTTCAACATATTGATGAAATACAAACCTTAAATTGGGAGTCAGTTTTCTGCAAAATGAGAATCTCAATTTCATTGACTGTTCCATCTCTAATGGCTGTTCTGATGGTTAGTCTTGTCTGTTTGTTTTCAGATACACTATTATCTTCATATACTATGCCTTTTGTCTGGTTTTTATGATGCTACTTCGTCCACTCCTGGTTAAAAAAATTGCCTGTGGTCTTGGAAAATCTGATCGATTTAAAAGTATTTATGCAGCCCTGTACTTTTTCCCTATTCTTACTGTGCTTCAGGCAGTTGGTGGAGGCCTGCTCTGTAAGTATATTTTCATGTTTAGATGCTACCTTTGGATTTGGATACCGTTTAAAACCTCTCTAACTGCAAGTTTTGCCACAACTTGTTTGTTGCAACATGTTTTGAGGTTTTTGGTACTTAATAACCATCATTGACAGATAAATAAATCTTGTTTCCTGTGATCATTTTTATTTGCTACTTCATTAATTATTCCATGTCATAAAAAACATTCCAAGTCTATTTTTTAAGCAGTATAAACACCACTGCAGGTACTGAAACATAAACTAGAATCGCAGTAAAATATTCATCTTTACTGCCTGTACCCGGCCCGCCAACGACAGAGGGAGATTGTCCCACCTCAACAAGTCTGCTTTCTCCCTCCCCAAGCTCTGAAATTGAACTTCTAGAGATCTGCCCAGTCCTGGGCCACCTGCACCTCCAGATACCTGAGGTAAGACGCTGCCAAACGAAATGGCAGAAACCCCACACCCGCTACCACCCCTGGAGAGGAGACCGTAAAGTATTCACTTTTCCCTAAATTCAATTTATACCCGGAAAATCAAATTCCAAATCTCTGAAACAAACCCATTATGTCCCCCACCGAAGAGCTCAGCTCCAAAATATACATCAACAAGTCATCCGCATACAAGAACACCCTATGTTCCACCCCCTCCACTATCCCCTTCCACAACCCCGAGCTCCTCCCCGTAGTGGCTCTATAGCCAATACAAACAGAAGAGGGAACATGGGGCAGCCCTGCTTTGTACCCCGGTGAAATGCAAAATACCCTGAATTCATATTATTTGTACGCACTCTCGCTATCGGCTCCTTGTACAACAGCTGCACCCACGCCACAAACTTCAGCCCAATCCCAAATGTCTCCAACACTGCCAACAAATAACGCCACTCCACCCAATCAAATGCCTTCTCTGCATCAAATACCACCACCACCACCACCTCTGTCTCCCTTCCCTCTGCTGGAGAAAGCACCATATTCAACAGACTGCACATATTCAATGACAACTGTCTGCCCTTTATGAATCTTGCCTGATCCTCCACAATCACCCTCGGATAGCACCTCTCCAACCTTAAAGCCAACACCTTTACCAATATCTTGGCGTCCATATTCAGCAGAGATATGGGCCTGTACGACCCAAACTCCTCTATCCCTGTCATTAGAACATAGAACATAGAACAGTACAGCACAGAACAGGCCCTTCGGCCCTCAATGTTGTGCCGAGCCATGATCACCCTACTCAAACCTACGTATCCACCCTATACCCGTAACCCAACAACCCCCCCCCCTTAACCTTACTTTTATTAGGACACTACGGGCAATTTAGCATGGCCAATCCACCTAACCCGCACATCTTTGGATTGTGGGAGGAAACCGGAGCACCCGGAGGAAACCCACGCACACAGGGGGAGGACGTGCAGACTCCACACAGACAGTGACCCAGCCGGGAATCAAACCTGGGACCCTGAAGCTGTGAAGCATTTATGCTAACCACCATGCTACCCTGCTGCCCCCTGAGCAACATCTTAAGCAACATCGTGATTGAGGCATGCCCCATTGTTTGTGGCAATCCACCCTGTCCATGCGTCCTCTATCCTTAAAGCTTTTGCAAAATTCAACCGGGAACCCATCCGACCTTGCTGCCTCCTCTGCCTGCATCCTCCCGTTTGCCACCTTCACCTCCTCACCCCCATCGGCTCCTCCAGCCCTGTCCTCTCCACCTCCCCCAACCTTGAGCACTCTATCCTCTGGTGGCTCCCGACTTATACAAGTCCTTATAAAACTCCTCAAACACCTTATTAATTTATTCCGGAGCCACCACCAACTTTCCCATCCTGTCCCGCACCCGAACTGTCTTCCGCACGGCAGCCTCCCTACGGAGCTAAGTTGTCAACATATGCCCTGCCTTCTCCCTGTACTTACAGACAGCCCGCCTTGACTCAACTGATCCACCGTTTTCCCATTGGACAATTGGTCAAACTTCGTCTACAGCTACTTTCTCTTTGACAGGAGCCCTGGGTCCGGGTCCCCCACGTCACTCCCATCCACCTTCAAAATCTTTTCTATCAGTCATTGGCGTTTCTCCCTCTCCTCCCCAGTAACCTAAAACAGGAGCACCTCCCCACTTACCATTGCCTTCAGAGCCTCCCAAACCACCGATGACACAACCTCCCCTGTGCAATTGAACCCCATATACCGTTCAATCACCTTCCATATCTTGTCACAGAAGCTCTAATCCACCAATAACCCCATATTGATTCTCCACCCCAGCTTCTGGGCTGCTCCCGATGCGGAGCGAGAATTGCTGAATACTCTGTCCTCTTAAGTCCGGCCAACAGTGCCTTTCCCTCCATAAAAAAGTCAACCCTTGAGAACACCATGCGCACTGGGGAGATAAACAAATACTCCCGGTCCCTTGTGTGAAAAAATCGCCATGGGCGGGCCTTGGATTGGGGAATTGTGTATGCAAGCCACGTTGGCTGGGTTTGGTTGTTGGTTGAGTGTGTGTTGTTCACTTTGTTTTTTTTTCATGAAAATTGTTAAAATTATAAATGCCTTAACAAAAACATTTTTAAAAATCTCCACATGTCAACCCTCTTTTCCCCCCCACCCATATTTTGCCCGGCCATTGTCTTTGACACCCCTCAACAAGGTCAGCAAACGCGGCTGGGACCTGTCCACCCTCGGCTCCAGCACTGTGTTCCAATCCCCCCTCCCTCTCTCTTCCCCCCCTCGCTATTAATTCATAGGTATCCAAATCCAGAATGGCTGCCAACGTTCTCTTCACAAACCCCGCATCATCCCAGTTGGGGCATATAGGCTTGCCAACGTCACCAACCTCCCCTCAATGCACCCGTAACAATCACGCACCTACCCCTCTGATCTGCCACCACCTTCTCCATCTGCACCCTCACCCGCTTACCCACCAAAATCGCTACCCCCTGAGCCCTATTGTCAAACCCTGAATTAAACACCTGGCTCCACCACCCCTTCCCAAGCCTCATCTGGTCCTTCACCCTTAGATAGGTCTCTTGCAACATCACCACATGGGTTTTTAAACTCATCAAATGTGCAAAAACCCTCACTCTCTTCATCAGTATGGCTAACCCCCTCATGTTCCACGTCACCATTTTGACCAGGGGTTTCTGTCTCTCACCTCCCCCACCCCCCTCTATCTGCCATCACCATTACCCCAGGCCTTTGTTACCGTTTACCCCCTCCCAGAAACCCCCCCCCCCCATTCACACCTCCCAGGTCTAAAGAAACCTGCTTGACCAGGCTCCAATGACTGCGGCCCTCCCCCCACCACACTCCCACTCACGAGCCTACCTTCGCTTGGTAGTGCGGTGACCCCTACCATGACCTTGATATGGTTGTTCCAAGTGAGTTCCCATTAAATCATGTATATATTTGTTTTTAATGAGAGCGAATTCAAATCAAATATTGGTTAAATCTATATATTTAGTAAATATTCAACACTGTCAAAAGACGTGATAGTTAGGTGAATTGGACATTCTGAATTCTCCCTCAGTGTACCCGAACATCTGGTGGAGTGTGGTGACTTGGGAATTTTCACAGTAACTTCATTGCAGTGTTAATGTAATGATACCAATAATGATTATTATTATATGTATTGTAATAGATATTGCATTGGACTTAAATGTACAGACAAACAATTATTCACTAATTTTTGGTCTACATATTTATTTTAGATTATGCTTTTCCATACATAATTCTAGTCTTGTCGTTGGTAACTTTGGCTGTATACATGTCTGCTTCAGAAATACAGGTAAGTACTATAAAGGATATTTGTCATTTTATCACAAATTCTGGAGAATTGTAAATGTAATTTTGCACAAACTGTTTGGAGAGCTTTTAGCATTTCAATTTAAAACATTTAAGTTGTAATAGCCCATGAGATTGTGACACTTAAAGCTCATCTTTTATAAATGAGTATGTATATGGAAAGGTTTTGGTGTAAGAACTGTTATATAAACAATAACTTTTCTTTGTGATGATTAGAAGCTTTGTAATACCTCCGAAGTAGTTTTACGATGTTGCTCAATTACTGAAGTTCTAATTGGGGAAAAAGTATAATTAAATTGGGTTCTGTTTTAACAGCAATGGGGTAAATATAATTTCAAAACTAACTTGTATGTGTTCTTCACTAACAGACTTACAAGGATCTGATCACCAGAAAGAAGAGGCTGGTGGTCCTGTTTAGTCATTGGATGTTGCATGCCTATGGAATAATCTCGATTTCCAGGTTAGATAAACTGGACCAAGATCTGCCTCTGCTGGCATTAGTGCCCACTCCAGCACTTTTCTATCTGTTGACTGCTAAATATACAGAGCCTTCAAGAATATTGACAGAAGGTGGCAATGGACATTGAAAAGGGAACATTATAGAAATACAGTTTGAAACAGTTAATTCTAGCAGTCTGAGACAAAGTATCAGTGTAATTATTGTCAAAACGACATTCTTTATACTATAGCTTGTTCAGTTGATGTGCTATATGCTTTGTAAGTATGTATATTGTAATGTTCTATTTACATGTTTCGACAATATAGCATTAAAATGCACAAAAGACACTTTATTGAAGGAAGTTGAATATATCTCACATAGTCGCTGTGGTTAATACAAATGTAAATTTCAGCTTCTTTGTCATCTGTGGGGGGAAAATATAAATGGTGAAGGTTTGAAAAGATTTATCTGAATGCAGTAGCTCTTTACAACTGTAGTTGACCAAATATTTTTCTTCACTATCTGAATTAATGCTTCTGAAGTTTTCCTTGATCTCAGGAAAAGAACTAAGTCAATTCTCCCATCTCATGACAATGGGGTGTTTTTTCAGAAGGGCAGTGCATTCATCATACCAATTGGTAGAAAGTTGGGAAGAACTGATGATTGATTTTCACTTTCTTTCAGGAGATATCCATAGTTTTGATCAATTAGATGGAGATAAAAAGCCATTTTTTAAGTTGTCACACTAATAATAAATCCACATCTTTGCACTCGGAAAACGGATAGCCTAGAATCAAAGTGGTGTATATGCTGCTGTACCTATATCCTGTTAGCTTTATTATTTGAGGTGAATCTTTGGAATTATTTTTTTCTGAGGCAACAAGATCCTTGACTATGTTTCAAATCCCATTTTTGAGCTTTTAAATTTAAAAATAATTTTCAAAATCACAAAGTTGAGACCACTTAGCCCATCGTGTGCACCAGCTCTACGAGAGAGCATCATGATTTGGTATTATTCCCCTGCCTTTTCCCTGTACCTCTGCACATTGTTTCGATTCAGATAATCTTCTATTGTCTTCTTGAATGCCTCCACCACATTTCCAGGTAGTGAATTCCATATCCTATTTGCTCACATCACATTTGCTTCTTTTGCAAAACACTTTAAATCTGTGCCTCTCGTTCTTGATCCTTTTTACAAATGGGAACGGTTTCTCCCTGTATACTCTGTCCAGCCCTCTCATGATTTTGAACATCTCTATCAAATCTACTCTTCGTCTTCTGTATTCCTCTTGGTTCTCAGCTGTATTTTCTAACTGATACCTGTCATAAGCACACTTTTTCTTCCTTACCTTTTTATCCAGGAAGCTCTGGATTTGTTTGCCCTATCTTTCATTTTTAAGGGAACATATGTTGACTGTGTCTGGACTATTTCTGTTTTGAAGGTAGCCCATTGTTCAGCTCCAATTTTTTCCGCAAAAGCTTTTGTTCCAGTCTTAATCGGCCCAGCTCCGTTCTTGCCCCACAGGAGTCTGCTCTCTCCCAGTTAATTATTTTATTAAACCTTGCAATACAATGATAAGTGTCTTCTAAATGTACCCCACTGACAATTAATCTACTTGGCTACCTCACTCATTTCCAAGAACCAGGTCCAACAATGCATCCTTTCTTGTTGAACTGCACATACCGCTGGAGAACATTTTCCTGACCGCAATCTAGGAACGCTTGCCCCTCTTCACCCTTTCCACAACCACTGTCCCAGTTTACATTTGGTAATTAATGACCCCGTTATAACTACTGTATAATGTTGCATCTCTTTGTAATTTCCCTACAGATTTGGCCTTAAGAACATAAGAACTAGGACCAGGAGTAGGCCATTTGGCCCCTCGAGCCTGCTCCGCCATTCAATGAGATCATGACTGATCTTTTGTGGACTCAGCTCCACTTTCCGGCCCGAACACCATAACCCTTAATCCCTTTATTCTTCAAAAAACTATCTATCTTTACCTTAAAAACATTTAATGAAGGAGCCTCACCTGCTTCACTGGGCAAGGAATTCCATAGATTCACAACCCTTTGGGTGAAGAAGTTCCTCCTAAATTCAGTCCTAAATCTACTTCCCCTTATTTTGAGGCTATGTCCCCTAGTTCTGCTTTCACCCGCCAGTGGAAACAACCTGCCCACATCTATCCTATCTATTCCCTTCATAATTTTAAATGTTTCTATAAGATCCCCCCTCATCCTTCTAAATTCCAACGAATACAGTCCCAGTCTACTCAACCTCTCCTCATAATCCAACCCCTCCAGCTATGAGATTAACCTAGTGAATCTCCTCTGCACACCCTCCAGTGCCAGTACGTCCTTTCTCAAGTAAGGAGACCAAAACTGAACACGATACTCCTGGGGCGCGATTCTCCGCAAATGCGGAGAGTCGTGAAGGCTGCCGTGAAACTGGCCGTGTTTCACGGCAGCCTCCGAGCCCCCTCCCGGGGCCCGATTCTGCTCCCCGGTCGGGGCTAGCAGCGGGGCCCCGTGAACACGGCATCGCAGGCTTAGCGATGGGTAACGGCAGCTGACGCGCACGATGACGTCAGTCGCGCATGCGCGGATTGGATGGTACTAATCCGCGCATGCGCGGATGATGTCATCACACATATGCGTGAAACCCGCGCATGCGCGGGCCGTCATGCCCCTCAGCCGCCCCGCGGACTGACCCAGCGGGGCAGCGGAGGAACAAAGAGTGCGCGGGGTTCGGACCCGCTGCCCGCGAAGGGTGGGCACCGATCGCGGGCCCATGCACCTGTAAACCAACTTTCTGTGACTCATGCACCAGCACACCCAGGTCTCTCTGCACAGCGGCATGCTTTAATATTTTATCGTTTAAATAATAATCCCGTTTGCTGTTATTCCTACCAAAATGGATAACCTCACATTTGTCAACATTGTATTCCATCTGCCAGACCCTAGCCCATTCACTTAACCTATCCAAATCCCTCTGCAGACTTCCAGTATCCTCTGCACTTTTCGCTTTACCATTCATCTTACTGTCATCTGCAAACTTGGACATATTGCCCTTGGTCCCCAACTCCAAATCATCTATGTAAATTGTGAACAATTGTGGGCCCAACACGGATCCCTGAGGGACACCACTAGCTACTGATTGTCAATCAGAGAAACACCCATTAATCCCCACTCTTTGCTTTCTATTAATTAACCAATCCTCTTTCCATGCTTTAAATGTTTCCACTACTTTACCCTTAATGCTATGCATCTTTATCTTATGCAGCAACCTTTTATGTGGCACCTTGTCAAAAGACTTTCTGGAAATCCAGATATACCACATCCATTGGCTCCCCGTTATCTACTGCACTGCTAATGTCCTCAAAAAATTCCACTAAATTAGTTAGACACGACCTGCTCTTTATGAAAACCATGCTGCGTCTGCCCAATGGGACAATTTCTATCCAGGTGCCTCGCTATTTCTTCCTTGATGATAGATTCCAGCACCTTCCCTACTACCGAAGTTAAGCTCACTGGCCTATAATTTCCTGCTCTCTGCCTACCTCCTTTTTTAAACAATGGTGTCACGTTTGCTAATTTCCAATCCACCGGGACCACACCAGAGTCTAGTGAATTTTGGTAAATCATCATTAGTGCATCTGTAATTTCCCTAGGCATCTCTTTTAGCACTCTGGGATGCATTCCATCAGGGCCAGGAAACTTGTCTACCTTTAGCCCCGTTAGCTTGCCCATCACTACCTCCTTAGTGATAACAATCCTCTCAAGGCCCTCACCTGTCATAGTCTCATTTCTATCAGTTGCTGGTATGTTATTTGTGTCTTCCACTGTGAAGACCGACCCAAAAAACCTGTTCAGTTCCTCAGCCATTTCCTCATCTCCCATTATTAAAACTCCCTTCTCATCCTCTGAAGGATCAATATTTACCTTAGCCACTCTTTTTGGTTACATATATTTGTAAAAACTTTTACTGTCTGTTTTTATATTCTGAGCAAGTTTACTCTCATACTCTATCTTACTCTTCTTTATAGCTTTTTTAGTAGCCTTCTGTTGCATCCTAAAGATTTCCCAGTCCTCTAGTCTCCCACCAATCTTTGCCACTTTATATGCTTTTTCCTTCAATTTGATACTCTCCCTTAATTCCTTAGATATCCACGGTCGATTTTCCCTCTTTCTACCGTCCTTCCTTTTTGTTGGTATAAACCTTTGCTGAGCACTGTGAAAAATCGCTTGCAAGGTTCTCCACTGTTCCTCAACTGTTCCACCATAAAGTCTTTGCTCCCAGTCTACCTTAGCTAGTTCTTCTCTCATCCCATTGTAATCTCCTTTGTTTAAACACAAAACAGTAGTATTTGATTTTACTTTCTCACCCTCCATCTGTATTTTAAATTCCACCATATTGTGATCGCTCCTTCCGAGAGGATCCCTAACTATGAGATCATGAATCAATCCTGTCTCATTACATAGGACAAGATCTAGGACCGCTTGTTCCCTTGTAGGTTCCATTACATACTGTTCTAGGAAACTATCGTGGATACATTCTATAAACTCCTCCTCAAGGTTGCCTTGACCGACCTGGTTAAACCAATCGACATGTAGATTAAAATCCACCATGATAACTGCTGTACCATTTCTACATGCATCAGTTATTTCTTTGTGTATTGCCTGCCCCACCATAACGTTACTATTTGGTGGCTGATAGACTACTCCTATCAGTGACTTTTTCGCCTTAATATTCCGGATTTCCACCCAAATGGATTCAACCTTATCCTCCATAGCACCGATGTCATCCCTTACTATTGCCCGGATGTCATCCTTAAATAACAGAGCAACACCACCTCCCTTACCATCCACTCTGTCCTTCCGAATAGTTTGATACCCTCGGATATTTAACTCCCAGTCGTGACCATCCTTGAACCATGTTTCAGTAATGGCCACTAAATCATAGTCATTCACGATGATTTGTGCCATCAACTCATTTACTTTATTCCGAATACTACGAGCATTCAGGTAAAGTACACTTATGTTGGTTTCTTTACCTCTGTTTTGAATCTTAACATCTCCAGTTTTATTCCTTTTAGTATTACTGGGCCTATTCACTGAGCTCCCCTCAGTCACTGTACCTTGTACTGTCGCCCTTTTTGATTTTTGACTATGTCTTCTCTGCCTTGCATTTTTCCCCTTCCTTTTGCTTCTGTCCCTGTTTTACTACCTTCCAACTTCCTGCATCGGTTCCCATCCCCCTGCCACATTAGTTTAAACCCTCCCCAACAGCTCTAGCAAACACCCCCCCCCCCCCCCCCCCCCCCCCGGACATCGGTTCCAGCCCTGCATCCTCTCACTCTACATCCTCTACATCCTTTTCACTATTTGGTGGTCTATAGACTATACCGAGCAATGTAACTACACTCTTTTTGTTCCTAGGCTTAAACTAAATCAATCTGTCCTTGAACTCTCTGGGACATCCTCTTTTCCCAGCACTGCAATGCTCTCCTTAACCAATACCATCACCCTTCCCCTTTTTCTTTTCTTATCCTTTCTGAACACCTTCTCCCCAGGAATATTTAACACCCAGTCCCGCCCTTCCTTAAGCCAGATCTATGTTATCTCCAACATAATTTTCCACAACAAAATGTGCGCCTGTAACTCCCCAATCTTATTTACTATACTTAATGCATTCACAAATACATGCACAGTAACCCTGATTTCGATGTCTTTACTTTCTCCTCTACTTCCAACTTCACTTATTAAGTTACTATTCTCTACATCAGTGCTTTCTGTCTGTCTCAGTATTTTGTGTATCCTGGTATTCCCCTTTAATACTTCTTGGTTCCCAAACCCCTGCTCGGTTGGCTTAAAGCCCTCCCGACAGGAGTATCAAAATGCCTACAAGGAACTGTTTCAGGTACAATCTGTCCAGTTTGTACAGGTGCCATTTTCCTCAGAACTAGGCCAAGTGTCCCAGGAATCTAAAGCCCTCCACTTGCGTCATCCCTCCAGCCATGTATTCATCTGCCCTATCCTATTTCTGTATTCACTTTCATGTAGAACTGGGAGTAATCCAGAAATTACTATATTTGAGGTCCCGCCTAGCTCCCTAAATTCTGATTGCAGGACCCCATTCTCCTTCCTTTCTAAATCCTTTGTACCAATGTGGACTACGACCGTTGGCTTTTTATCCTGCCCCAAAAAATTGTTCTGCAGTCACTTTGACATCTTTGGCCCTAGCACCAGGAGTCAATATGCCATTCTGGAGTCATGTCTACGGCCACAGAAACGCCTGTCTGTTCCCCTCACTAATGAATCCCCTATCACTATTGCTGCTCCCTTCTACATCCTCCCCTCCTGTACAGCCGAACCACCCATGGTGCCACAAACCTGTCTCTGACTTCACTCCTCTGAGGAACCAGCACCTGCTTCCAAAACGGATTTTTGAGCGGGACCCCAGGGGACTTCTACACCATCTACCTGTTTCTTTTGGACTGCCTGGTGAACACAAACAAAATCTAGTAAGTATATTTTTCAGAGAACTTGGTGACTAAATGTTTGGGAGTAGAGGCTTACTATGTACAGTTAAAGTAACTAAATATATTTCAAAATCTCGGGTCTGAGAGGTCTGTCTAAGAGCCGTAGAATCCCTAGAGTGCAGAAGGAGGCCATTTGGCGCATTAAATCTGCTCCGACCCTCCAAAAGAGCATTCCGAAAGATCTACCACGGCCCACTCCCCTGACCTATCCCCGTAACCCAACCTAACCGGCACATCTTTGGACACTGAGGGGCAATATTTAGCATAGCCAATCCAACTAACCTGCACATCTTTGGACTGTGGAAAGAAACAGGGCACCTGGAGGAAAACCACACAGATACGGAAAGAACTTGCAAACTCCACACAGACAAGGCTGGAATTCAACATGGTCCCTGGCGCTGTGAGGCAGCAATGATAACCACTGTGCCACCGTGTCGCTCATAAGGTAACCTATTGGATATGATCCCCAGGCACCTTTAGGGGAGGTAAGCTTACACTTTCTGTTAGTTAAAAATAGACTTGTGTGGAGAAAAAAAGGGCATAAACTTATTGGATCTGTCAAGAGAGCTGTGAGAGGGAACTGTCAAGGCATTTAAACAGCTGCCCTTTTAACATCTGAAAAAAGTTTGTGTTTTTTAAAAAGTCTATGCTTGCTTTTCCACTCTGCTTGGAGACTATTACAGAATTAGTGCTGCATGACTGTTGTCACAACTTTTCATTATCACAGTTCTGGACATTTTTTTAACGGGTCGCGTTTGCAGAACTGGAATTGTCTTGACTCTGAACTCTTGACCAGGAGTGAAAATTCAGGCCATGGTATTCCAATTGAAATGTCGTTAATAACAATGTGTTCTTACCCCCACATAATAAAATGTCATTGAAGCGATTTAGTTTGTTCCATGCATTTTTCCCTGCTTTCTTCTGTGATTCAAAAGACAAAATAAAATAAAATTCAAAATATGTTTAATCTAACTAAAAGTAATTTTAATCAAAACCGATCTCTGGCCTACCAATAGAAGAAGTTGTTCCCACAAAGGACTGCATTTTACTTAAACACTCCTTCAGGTGATCACGAATGCTGCCAGTCTTCCGTTTTCTGTAGTGGATTTTCTTTAGCACATCATTTATGACATCCAGTACACTCTGTTCACATGCTTCATATTCCTGCAAAAGCGGCATGAAATGACACCATTTGTGAATTCTACGTCTTTGTGATATTTACGTTAAGTACACAATCGATATATGTAAAAATAAACATTTGTAACTAGGTACCTTTAGAACACGATTATCCAATGCCCAGCTTTTGAGAAGGTTACCTTAAAAAAAAGAATAAAGTAAGTTTTAGTATAACATTGGTTGATAGTATTTTTGTTCAATCACAAATAAATAATTTTTAAAAGCTTTTGAAGCAGGTCAGTGCATGCAAGTGTGCTGAGCTGCAATGCTTAATATACACTGAAGTGTAGATTAAATTGTGCATGACTGTTGTGTGAAATGTCAGTAACATATGCATATATAAGTAAAGAAACCAGTGCTAGCAAAAACTGGTGCATTTAATTTATAAAACACCATGTTATATAATTCATAAATCCAAATGAAAATGTTTTCTTAATTTTTATCATGGAATTTACAGTGCAGAAGGAGGCCATTCGGCCCATCGAGTCTGCACCGGCTCTTGGAAAGAGCACCTTGCCCAAGGTCAACACCTCGACCCTATCCCCATAACCCAGTAACCCCACCCAACACTAAGGGCAATTTTGGACACTAAGGGCAATTTATCATGGCCAATCCACCTAACCTGCACATCTTTGGACTGTGGGAGGAAACCCACGCACACATGGGGAGGATGTGCAAACTCCACACAGACAGTGACGCAAGCCGGAATCGAACCTTGGACCCTGGAGCTGTGAAGCAATTGTGCTATCCACAATGCTACCGTGCTGACCCAAATCTGAAATCTAGTCAAATATAGTTGACAAGAGGCTTGATTTATATGCTTTACATAATATGCTTTGGATATAAATAGAAATTTAACATATTTTATTTCATTATTGAAATTATTTACATCCAAAGTACCTAATTTTAATATCAAAGTTTGCACCATAGTTATTAATTTGTGGGAGAAATATTTAAGAATGTGAGCTGTCTGTAAGCTTCAATAATTAAGAGGTAATGACTTCATTTTTAAGCATTGGAACCAAACCATTCCAGCATATGCTTTCCCAGATATGTACCATAAATGATTTGGAGTTCTGCATCCTGTTGTTTCTTTGCTGCGTTTTGCTTTTCTTCCTGTTCATTGAATGAGGCAATAGTCTTCACCAGATGGAAGTTGCACTGCCAATGAAAGAGTTAATTAGAGTACACCATTGTTAAAGTGTTTTTTCTTCAGTATAATCACAACTGAGCCAAGTTCTGTACGTTTTCCCAGGTGACTCACTGATTGTGATTAGAAACAGGAACCCTAGTCCAATTTGTTCTTAAAACACTGGTTTCAACTCCAGTGCCCCATAAATATCTGACCAGAATAGCAGATCTTGCAACCTCTTCCTCATGCTGTTACTTGAAATTCAAATGAATATGGTTTATTTTACAATGTCATATAGGAATATTTTTTTCCTTGGCATCTGAAGAAATTCAGCTGTGTATATGTTAGAACTATGTGTAAAATGTGCATATGTATAGTTATTTGTCTATGGCAAACATTGCATCACTAAATAGCTCTTTACTCACCAATTTCAGTTTGCAGTTTTCTATCTCAACATGTTCAAGTCTTCTACTTGCCTCATAAATATCTGCTTCCATCGATTTTAGTTGCTCTACAGTATTTATAACTTGGTGATAGAGGCTGTTCCGTATTGCAGACAACAAAGCTTTTGTTCCCGACTGGCAAAAAAAATCAATACAATTAATGTATGAATACATCTAATATGGTATTGATAATCTTGCTACTTTTCAACCACACAAATAAAATCACTTCACAACATGTAATGGCCCAGAAATTGCTGGAAGATATCTTGTGGCCTGTTGCCAGGAGTACAAATTGAAAACAACATGGAGCGGCACACTAAATGAGGAGTTCAATGAAGTGCAGGAGGCCAGTAGCAGCATTAGGCATAGATAAAAAGTAGGCATGAACTTGGTGAAACTATAATACATGATTGCTTGCATGCCAAATAGGGTAAGCAATATGTGATAGACAACTAAGTGATCCCACAACCAATCCTACCACTTCCAGTTATTAAACAACTTGGTGAAGGAAGAGGGTCCACAAATATCCCCATCGTCAATGATGGGGGACACCAACACATTAGTGCAAAAGATAAAGCTGAAGCATCTGCAACAATCTTCAGCCATAAGTACCTAGTGGATGATCCATCTCTGCCTCCTCCGGAGTTCCTCAGTATCTATTGCCAGTTTTCAGCCAATTCAATTTACTCCATGAGATATCATGAAGTGGCTGAAAGCACTGCAAAGATTATGGGACCTGACAATATTCCGGCAACAGTACTGAAGGCTTGTGCTCCAGAACCTGCTGCACTGCTAACCAAACAGCACTGTTGCCGGAATGTTGTCATGTACAGCTGCAACACTGGCATCTACCCAGTGGAAAATTGCTCAGGTATGCCCTGCACTCAAAATAAAGGACAAATCCAATCCAGCCAATTACTGCCCTATCAGTCTACTCTTAATCGCCAGTAAAGTGGTGGAAGGGGTCATCAACAGTGCTGTCAAGTGGCATTTGCTTAGCACTAATCTACTCACTGATGTTCAGTTTGGAATCTGCCAGGAGCACTCAGACCTGACCTCGGTACAGCCTGGTTTCAACCTTGGGCAAAAGTGCTGGATTCCAGAGGTGAGAGTGATTGCCCTTGACGTCAAGGCAACATTTGATAAGGGTATGATACCAAGGGGCCCAGCAAAATTTGAGTCATTGGGAATCAGCATACCTGGCACTAAGGAAAATGGTTGGACAAACCAGCTGGCTTAGCACCCCATCCACAAATGTTCACCACCGAAACACAGTGACAACAGTGTGTAACATCTACAAGATATACTGCAGGAAAATCACCTTGGAAAACACCTTCCAAACCCATGACCACTATTATCTAGAAGGACAAAGGCAGCAGCTGCATGGGAACACTGGCACCTGTAAGTTCCTCCAAATCATATGCCATCCCTTCATTGTCACTGGGTCAAAATCCTGGAACCCTCTCCCTAACAGCACTGTGGGTGTACCTATGCCACATGGATTGCAGTGGTTCAAGAAGGCAGCTCACCATCACCTTCTCAAAGGCAATTATGGATGGGCAATAATGTTTAATGATTTATTTCCATTACAAATCAAATAATTGCAAGTGAACAATGGAAAAAGAAATGGGGGCGGCATGGTGGGGCAGTGATTAGCACTGCTGCTTACAACTCTGAGGACCCGGGTTCGATCCCAGCCCCGAGTCACTGTTTGTGTAGAGTTTGCACATTCTCCCGTGTCTGCATGGGTTTCACCCCCATAACCCAAAGATGTGCAGGTTAGGTGGATTGGCCATGCTAAATTGCCCCTTAATTGGAAAAGAAATTGGGTACTCCCAAGTTTATTTATAAAAAGGAAGAAGAAATAGGGTTAAAGTCATTGAAGAACAATAGATCAATTGAAACTAATAAACCTCTAGGCATAATTTGCTATGTGCAGGAGTGTAGAAGTTCAAATGTTCCTTTTCTGGCTTTCCAAAATTTGAATGGCGTTATCAGAATACATTTTGTCATTAACAGGGCCAACCAAAACAAATTAGCAGCCTTCAATGGGTGATAGCTTAATACATCCCAACAGTGTAAATCAAGCAATTTAATGACACAGCTGCGGATGACATGATTTTTTTTGACAAGGCTAAAGGCGGAGCACCACAACTGGACCAGAAACAAGTGATTTGGAACAGATAGCATTTCCCTTCCTTGACACAAATTGCTCAGTTTTGTTTGACTCACAAACAATGGTTAGTACCATGAACTTGCCATTATTTTCCAAGTAAATTTTTAAAAATGTTTTAAATTCATTTATGGGGTGTGGGTGTCGCTGGTTAGGCCAGCATTTATTGCCCATCCCTAGTTGCCCTTCAGAAGGTGGTAGTGAGTTGCCTTCTTGAACTGCTATAACCTATTTAACCACATAGTGACTAAACAGTTGACCCTGAATAAAGGTTGAATGATTTTAAATGATATCCACTTTCTCATTCGCTGTTCATTAAATGATTCATATTTTAAAATTTTCTTTTATTAGTTAATTTTTGTTACCACTGAAATTCTCTTCTGTTACGTAAAATGCTCAAAGTTCTCTAAGGCAAAACCTTATAAGGCCTAAAAAGCACTAAGTTTTACAAAGCATAAGAACTAGGAGCAGGAGTAGGCCATCTGGCCCTTCGAGCCTGCTCCACCATTCAATTAGATCATGGCTGATCTTTTGTGGACTCAGCTCCACTTTCCAGCCTGAACACCATAACCTTTTATTCCTTTATTCTTCAAAAAACTATCTATCTTTATCTTGAAAACATTTAATGAAGGAGCCTCAACTGCTTCACTGGGCAGGGAATTCCATAGATTCACAACCCTTCTCCTTATTTTGAGGCTATGCCCCCTAGTTCTGCGTTCACCCGCCAGTGGAAACAACCAGCCCGCATCTATCCTATCTATTCCCTTCATAATTTTATATGTTTCTATAAGATCCCCCGCATCCTTCTAAATTCCAAGTACAGTCCCAGTCTACTCAACCTCTCCTCGTAATCCAACCCCCTCAACTCTGGGATTAACCTGGTGAATCTCCTCTTCACACCTTGCAGCGCCAGTATGTCCTTTCTCAGGTAAGGAGACCAAAACTGAACACAATACTCCAGGCATGGCCTCACTAACACCTTATACAGTTGCAGCATAACCTCCCTAGTCTTAAACTGCATCCCT
Source organism: Scyliorhinus canicula (assembly GCF_902713615.1). Taxonomy (NCBI): domain Eukaryota; kingdom Metazoa; phylum Chordata; class Chondrichthyes; order Carcharhiniformes; family Scyliorhinidae; genus Scyliorhinus; species Scyliorhinus canicula. The sequence goes on from NC_052147.1 coordinate 65,168,681, forward strand.
CTAGCAATGAAAGTCAAAACTCCATTCGCCGTCTTAATCACCTGCAAACCAACTTTTTGCGACTCATGCACGAGGACACCCAGGTCCTTCTACACAGCAGCTTGTTTTAATATTTTATCATTTAAATAATAATCCCTTTTGCTATTCCTACCAAAATGGATAACCTCACGTTTGTCAACATTGTATTCCATCTGCCAGACCCTAGTTCATTTACTTAAACTATCCAAATCCCTCTGCAGACCTCCAGTATCCTCTGCACTTTTTGCTTTACCACTCATCTTAGTGTCATCTGCAAACTTGGACACATTGCACTTGGTCCCCAACTCCAAATCATCTATGTAAATTATGAACAGTTGTGGGCCCAACATTGATCCCTGAGGGACACCACTAGATACGATTGCCAACCAGAGAAACACCCATTAATCCCCACTCTTTGCTTTCTATTAATTAACCAATCCTCTATCCATGCAACTACTTTACCCTTAATGCCATGCATCTTTATCTTATGCAGCAACCTTTTGTGTGGCACCTTGTCAAAAGCTTTCTGAAAATCCAGATATATCACATCTATTGGTTGCCCATTGTCTACCGCACTGGTAATGTCCTCAAAAAATTTCACTAAATTAGTTAGGCATGACCTGCCCTTCATGAACCTATGCTGCGTCTGTCCAAAAGGACAATTTCCATCCAGATACCTCGCTATTTCTTCCTTGATGATAGATTCCAGTATCTTCCCTACTACTAAAGTTAAGCTAACTGGCCTATAATTACCCGCTTTCTGCCTAACTCCTTTTTTATACAGTGGTGTCACGTTTGATAATTTCCAATCCGCCGGGACCACCCCAGAGTCTAGTGAATTTTCGTAAATTATCACTAGTGCATCTGCAATTTCCCTAGTCATCTCTTTTAGTACTCTGGGATGCATTTCATTAGGGCCAGGAGACTTGTCTACTTTTAGCCCCATCAGCTTGCCCATCACTACCTCCTTAGTGATAACAATCGTCTCAAGGTCCTCACCTGTCATAGCCTCATTTCCATCAGTCACGGGCATGTTATTTGTGTCTTCCACTGTGAAGACCGACCCAAAAAACCTGTTCTGTTCCTCAGCCATTTCCTCATCTCCCATTATTAAATCTCCATTCTCATCCTCTAAAGGACCAATATTTACCTTAGCCACTCTTTTTTTTGTTTTATATATTTGTAGAAACTCTTACTATCTGTTTTTATATTCTGAGCAAGTTTACTCTCATAATCTATCTTACACTTTATAGCTTTTTTAGTAGGTTTCTGTTGCAATCTCCTAATTATCCTTATCGTTGAGCCCAGATCCTCATGTAATAACCTGCTGCATTGCTTTCCATTTATGTTTATACTTCCGTTTTATTCCTTTTAGTATTACTGGGTCTATTCACTGAGCTCTCCTCAGTCACTGTACCCTGCACTGTCCCTCTTTTTGAATGGCGGGAGAGGCCAAAATCACGAACTGTGTAAGGCACCAAACAATTAGTGACGCAACCTGCCCGCTGCCGGTGGCGAAACGGATCCCACCATTGCATGCCGGGAAGCCAATAGTCACCATGTAATCCCTATTTCAATACAATTAATGGGAGCCACCCCACATGCAACGGCCTCCCGTGATCCAGCGGCCTCCCGAGCAAGTGATCACACTGTCTCCAATTAGTACCATTTTTAAAAACATGAATCTGGTGGAAGGGCAGCGAGCCAAGGAGGTGATTAGCCATCTTCAGTCAGAGGCAAAAAGCCCAGGGACGTCTTCCGGTGGCGGCCATGGAGTGAGTGGTCGCATATTTGGTAGCTCCCGCTTGTGGTGGACCTTTTGGACATTTTTCTCTAATTTTCGGTGTATTTGATTGACAAAATAGGAGACTGGTGAAGTAGAGGAGAAGGGGTAGAGCACGACGACCAGCTAGCCGTGATGGCGGTGGAAATGGGGCAGATGAAGGACCACCAAATGAGGCTGCAAGATAAAGTGGAGAATCTGGAGAACACATTGCACAGATGGAACCTGAGGATCATTGGCTTGCCGGAAGGCAGCGAGGGATCAGACGCAGGTGCATATGTGGCGCATATGTTTGAGAAGCTGCTGGGGGAGGATGCATTTGCTCGACTTTTGGAGGTGGACACGGTGCACAGAGCACTTATGAGGAATGAGCTGAGGAATGAGCCACCAGGGGCGATGGTGGTACGAATGCACTGGTTCTAGACAATGAACAGATCTTGAGGTGGGCTAGGCAGAAGAGGAGCTGCTTATGGGAAGGGAACAAACTGCGTAGCTATCAGGACCTGGGTGCGGAACTGGCCAAAAGAAGGGTAAGTTTTAACAAAGTGAAATCTGCCCTCTTTTTAAGAAGGGGATGAAGTTTGGTATTCTGTACCCAGCACTTGTGGGTCACTTATGAGGGCCAGGAATTTTACTTTGGACTGCCAGATGAGGCGATGAACTTTGTAGAGGACAGGGGACTGGCAGATTATGGAGGACATTGAATTTGGGGACGAGTAGTTGTGTTCTTGATCTGCTGCTAAATTTTTTTTTTCTTTGGGTTTTGTATGTATTGTTTAGCACTAAGTTTGGTGCTGTTGCTCAGTTTTGTATACGGGTTAGCTTTGTTCTTAATTGTGGATGGTGAGTGGAATTATCTTCTTTGTGTTTATTGGGGATTGTAATGTTTGCATATGTATGTTTGAGCGGAGAAGAGGGAGATCAGTGGGGGGTAGGATGTTTGGCGCCATGGGCGGGGGTTACCAGGCTTTTGGGCGTGCTAGCTCACGGACAGGCAGTGGGGGGCGAGCAGGTGTTAAGTTTGTTGAGGGGGGTTGGGATTGTTATTTTGTTATGGGGGGAAGGGAGGGACTGGCGCTTGGAGACAGATTGGGGGTCGATGTCGGTGGGTGCCTGAGGGCGGGCCTGAAGAGGCGCAGGAAGCGGGCTGAAGGCTGGCCTAAGAAGGATTATGGTTGATCAGCAGGGGGGGGCTGGCGGGTGCCCCACATAGGCTGATCACATGGAACGTGAAAGGGCTGAATGGGCCAGTCAAGAGGGCCCACATGTTCGCACATCTGAAGAGTTCAAAGGCGGATGTGGCAATGCTACAGAAGACACACCTGAGGGTGTGATCAGACTAGGCTGAAGAAGGGGTGGGTTGGGCAGGTATTTCATTCAGGGCTAGACTCTAAAACTAGGGGATAGAGCTCTTGATCAACATGCGGGTGTCATTTGAAGTAGGGAGCATAGTGGGGGACTCGGGAGGTGGGGGGGGGGGGGTGTAGACACGTTATGGCGAGTGAGAAGCTGGAGGGGATGCCGGTGGTGCTGGTGAACATTTATGCGCCAAACTTGGACGATGCGGCGTTCATGAGGCGGGTGTTGGGGAAGATTCCGGACTTGGACTCACATAGGCTGATTATTGGTGGGGGAGGGCTTTAATTCGGTTATAGATCCGAGTTTTCACAGGGAAGGCAGTGGGGTAGTTGAGGGAGGCGAGAGGGCGGTTTATGAATATGGGGAGAAGGCCAGTAGGATGTTAGCACACCAGCTCAGGAAATGGGAGGCGGCTAGGGAGATAGGAGGAGTGAATGATAGAGGGGGTACACGATCTTGGACCCGGCGGGGGTGAATGGGGTGTTCAAGGAATTTTACAATCGGCTGTATGAGTCGGAGCCCCCAGCTGAGGTGGAGGGGATGAGGCAATTCTTGGAGGGTTTGGAGATTCCGAAGGTGGAGGAAGGGTTTGTGGAGGGTCTGGGAGCCCAGATCGGGCTCGTTGAAGTGGCGGGATTGGAGGCTATGCGTCGGGCAAGGCCTCGGGGCCGGACGGATACCCAGTGGAACTTTATAAGAAGTTTTCTGGGGTGCTGGGTCCGTTGCTGGTGAGGGCATTTAATGAGGCTAGGGAGTGGGGTGCTCCTCCCCCAACAATGTCACAGGCTTCGATCTCATTGATTCTGAAGCAGGGGAAGGACCCAGAACAATCTTCTGGGTCATACAGTCCAATCTTCTTACTGAATGTAGACGGCAAATTGCTGGCCAAGATTTTGCCCTCGAGGGATGAGAGGGGAAGACCAGACGAGATTTGGCAAAGGAAGACAGTTAACAGCCAACGTTAGAAGGCTCTTGAATGTCATCAAGATACCCCTAAAAGGATGGAGCTGGAGGTAGTCACTATGGATGCAGAGAAGGCCTTCGGCCGGGTGGTGTGGAAGTATCTGTGGGCAGTTAGGGTTTGAGTCCAGTTGCTGTACCAGGCACCGGTGGCAAGTGTGCGGATAAACCGATTGAGCTCGGACTATTTTAGACTAAGCCGGTGTACAAAGCAAGGATGTCCGCTCTCCCCACTTTGTTTGCCTTGGCTATAGAGTCATTGGCTATGGCGCTGAGAGCTTCAAAGGACTGGAAGGGTTTGTGTGGGGGGTGGAGCATAGGGTCTCGTTGTGTGCGGACGATCTACTTCTGTATATTTATGACCCGTTAGGGGGGGGATGGGAAAGATTATGTGGAGCTTAGGGGAATTTGGCCGGTTCTCAGAGTATAAATTGAACATGGGCAAGAGTGAGGTCTTTGTGATCCAGACGAGGGGGCAGGACAGGAGACTAGGGGAGTTGCCGTGTAAAGTGGTGGGAGTTTTCGATTCTTCAGAATTCAGGTGGCACAGAGATGGGAGCAGTTACAAAACTTAAATCTGGCTTGGTTAGTTGAGCAAATAAAGGAGGACTTTTGGAGGTGGGACATGCTCCCGTTGTCACTGGCGGGGAGGTTACAGACCGTAAAGATGACGGTTCTCCTGAGATTTTTGTTTGTTTTTCAGTGTCATCCTATTTTTATCCCAAAGGCCTTTTTAAAGCAGGTTAATGCGGTGATCTCTGGGTTTGTATGGGCAGGCAAAACCCTGCGGGTAAGGAAGGTGCTACTGGAGCGGAGCGAAGGGGGAGTGGGGTTGGCTCTACCAAACTTTATTAATTACTACTGGAAGGAAAATATCACCACGATCAGGATGCGGAGGAGGGTCGATGTGCGAGCGGGTGGAGGCGGCGTCATGTAGGGGCACAAGCTTAGGAGCACTGGTAACGGAACCTCTGCCATTCTCGCTGGCTCGATATTCCCCAATCCCGGTGGTGGTGGCGGCTCTGAGAGTTTGGGGGCAGTAGCGGAAGCATATGGGAGTGGAGTGGGCGTTAGTGTGGGCTCCAATCTGTGACAACCACCGGTTTGTGCTGGGGAGGTTGGATTGGGGGGTTTCAGGAATGGCAAAAAAGCAGGGATTGAGAGGCTGGTGGATCTGTTTATTGATGGGAGTTTTTCTTGTTTGGAGGATTTGGAGGAGTTTGAACTGCCAGGTGGGAATGGATTTCGTTATCTGCAGGTGAGGGACTTTGTACGAAGGCAAAAACCTTTCTGCTTCTACTGCCCCAGGGGATACAGGATAAGGTAGTTTCAAAAATGGGGATGGGGGAGGAAAGGCCTCAGAAATTTATAAAGAGCTCAATGGAGTGGGAGAGAACCCAGATAGGGAGGTAAAGTGCAAGTGGGAAGATGTGCTGGGTAAGGAGGTAGAGGCAGGACTGTGGGAGGATGCTCTGAATAGAGTCAACACGTACTCATCCTGTGCCAGGCTCCGCCTGATACAATTCAAGGTGGTCCACCGGGCACACATGACGGTGGTCCGGCTGAGCAGGTTTTTTGAGGTGGAGGACAGGTGTGGGAGGTGTGTGGGAGGGCCCGCAAACCATGTCCACATATTCTGGGCATGTCCGAAGCTTAGGAGATTCTGGCAGGGATTTGTGTATGTCATGTCAACGGTTCTAAAAATGAGGGTGGCACCGAGTCCAGAGGTGGTGATCTTTGGAGTGTCGGAAGACCTGGGAGTCCAGGGGGCGAGAGAGGCTGACGTCTTGGCCTTTGCCTCCCTGGTAGCCCGGAGACTGATCCTATTAGCGTGGAGGGACTCGGAGCCCCTGAAATCGGGGGTCTGGATTAGCGACATGGCTGGTTTTTCAGGCCTATGTCGGGGGCAACACTTGTCCCTACCCAACCGACCACCCATAATCCCCACCAAATACTGAGGCCTCTGGCCGTGTGTTTGAAGACGATTGCTGAATTGGTTATCGTGGCTAGGTGAGCACGTCACACATCCCACGTGGATTCCCGCCGGTGGGCAGGACATGTAGCATGCAGGAGTCATTGTCCAGCATGCCAGGCAGACCGTGATGCCTGGACACTGTGCCTGAACACGATGGGAGGCAACACCACACACGAGCAGTCGACATCCGAGCACCCAGGACATGTCCATGGCCGGAGGTTGGGTGAGTGCAATGGGCAGGTAACATTATAGAATCAAAGGGTCCCTAGAAGGAGGCCATTCGGCCCATCAAGTCTGCACCAGGCCTTGGAAAGAGCAGCATACTTAAGCCCATATCTCCACCCTATCCCCATAACCAGTAAGCCCACCACCCTTTTTGACTCCAAGGGGCAAAATATCATGGCCAATTCACCTAACCTGCACATCTTTGGACTGGGAGAGGAAACTGGAGCTCCCAGAGGAAACCCTCGCAGACACTGGGAGAACGTGTAAACTCCACACAGACAGCCGCCCAAGGCCGGAATTGGTTTCAGGTCCCTTGCGCTATGAGGCAGCAGTGTTAACTATTATGCCACCATGCCAGCCGATGTTTCAGGGGTGTAACTAAAAAAACCTTTTCCATGTCCCATCTTTAGCAGGTTACTCACAAGATTACAATGTAAAACCACAGCGAGTCCAGCTGTTGCGAATGGCAGTAACCAGATACAGTTCTAGCCTTTCATCAACCTCCGCACTGTTAACTGGAGTCATGGAGGGGTTTGGGGGGGGTGTTAGAGGGGAGGTGGAGGAGAATGGAGGGAAACAGAAAGCGAGCAACCAGCATTACACCCTCACAACTCTGCGTATGCCCAATGAGCCTGCATCATGGTGGAATTTGGAAGTTGATTGGTACAGCATATGCCCATTGTGCATATGCCCATTGTGCCTCGGCCCGTGGCGGACTGGGTCTAAAAATATTGGTTGCCAGGAGACAAAAGGGGCCCACCCACAACTACAATGCTATCATTTAATTTTCATAACGAATAAATAAAATTTTCAAAAAATACATATGGAAAAAAGGGTACAATTAAAATTCTTGTGGAAAAAATGTGTATTTCTTAGTAATTACAGTGTACATGTACTGTACATATTACTGGCAGTAGATACCAAATGTAAATACAGAATGTTATAATTGAATTTTGTATTTATTTTTCTAAATTTCAAGTAATTGGTTGATATTTTTAAATAGTTTACTGCACAATTTACGCATTAGCAGATAGTTCATAAGCACAATAGAGCATTGCATGCAGTCCACTATATTAAGAGAAATTGTGTTCGCTAGATGATTGTGCGAATCTGCCAATAATTGCTTCTGCATCCAATTCATCTAACAATTCCTTTTCAATAGATAGCAACATGTATGATTCCAAATTCTCCTCAGACAGCAAATTTCTTAACCTTGTCTTTATGATCTTTAGCTTTGAAAATGTCCTCTCACATTGGACTTGAGTAACTGATAGTGTGCAGATGACTTTATAAAGTTCATAAAGGTTATCATATGCCTTGTCATGAAGTCTGTTGGATGCCAGAATTTTTAGTACACACGATGGGCAAGTGCTGCACATTTTACAATTGTTGCAACTGGAATCCATATTCTCACCATCATTAAGCAATAGCTTTAATACATCAAAGTTTGAAGCAAAAGAAAACAATTCCAATATTACTTGATCTTTGCTGATTTGTGGAAACAGCTTAATAATACCTTCCAATGCTTCATCTTCAAGGCCCTTCTCTGCAATAGTTTTAAACTTTGCTGGATCCAAGCAGGACAAATCTTTATACAACTGTTTGTGTTGTACAAAGCGTGATTCTAGTGACTGGACAATGCGATCCATTATTAGGTTAAACACATTTACTCGAAAATCAGCTAGAGAATCTGAGGAATTTCTTTCATCATCAATAAACTCATCTGCCATTGTTTTCTTCTTCCTCTGCCTCTTTTTTTTTTATAAATTTAGATTAGCCAATTATTTTTTCCAATTAAGGGGCAATTTAGCGTGGCCAATCCACCTACTCTGCACATTTTTGGGTTGTGGGGGCGAAACCCACGCAGACACGGGGAGAACGTGCAAACTCCACACGGACAGTGACCCAGAGCCGGGATCGAACCTGGGACCTCAGCGCCGTGAGGCGGTTGTGCTAACCACTAGGCCACCGTGCTGCCCTTTCCTCTGCCTCTTAACTGGCAATGCTGTTTCCAACGCATCAATTTCCAATGTTTGATTTTCATCCATATTCATCTGTGAAATCCTGTCATTACATTTATTTACAAATTCCAAGGCCTTGCTGTGAACGTTATCAAATGTTCTTGGCTGTTCCTTCAACTTTGTGGTAGCTGAATCTACCAAACTCCATGCAGTAAACATATCTAAACCACTTGTCTGTAGATAACTTGATAACGGGATTGTAGTTTCAAATATATACAAGTAAGTAAATGCTGTGTATATGGTTTCAAACTTTAGAAGACTTTGAAGTAAAACATTTGCTTCATGTTTTGTTTTTGCATCAAACTTTTCTGAATCTTGTATCATTGATAAGCATGTCAATAGATTTACGAAAGTACTGGCAGCGGCATCATCAAAACGTCCAAATATAGTTGTTGCTGCATTGGATTTTCCTGACCATCTGGTCTCACCAATTAGCTTTAATCGTTTCATTTTTTCTTGTCCTAGATGTTTTCCAACAACTTCTATCCATACAGCCATTCTCTTGTATGATGCTTTCACAAAAGTTGCTATATTCTGGAGCAAATTGAAAAAAGAAACTGCAGGCGCACAACATTTTGTTGTTTCAGTTATCACCAAATTCAAGACATGGGCATAGCACCATATATGAACATGTTGATCAGCCACATCAGCAATTTTACTTTGCAAACCATTATACTGGCCATGGTAGCTTGCAGCGCCATCTGTGCTATCAGATAAAGATTTTTGGGGGTCAATTTTAAGATGCTGTAATGTTTCAATAAATAGATCAAAAAGTCCCTGTCCTGTACCATCATTACTTGGCACAACTGAAAGTAGTCGCTCACAGATAATACCTTTTAAGCACGTACCGAATAATAATGCTAAACTGATCGATGGATGAATTATCTTGTGTTGAATCAACCTGAATAGAATAATATTTTGCTTGAGAAACTTCATGACTAATTCTTTCTTGTATCATATTCTTCATAATTTTGATTAGCATGTTTATAGTTGTTTTACTCAGGTATATAACAAGTCCACCACGGCCTTTACTTTGAGCCTTTCCTTGTCGCTCTAATCGTTTGATTCTTTGTTTAGACTTGTTTTGCACTGCAGAAATGTGAGCTGCCATAATGGGGTCATATTTTGCCATCAACTGCACTGTAGCTAAAATATTGCCATGATTCAGAACCTCACTATCTAGAGTGTAGGCCGATTCATTTCTGTGACCTCGAAAAGGAAGTGCTTGCTTGCCTAACATCTTTATGATGTCTATAATCCTCATGACAATACTTCTCTGCTTCAATACTTCTTCTTTCCTTTTAATTAGTGATGCTGCAAAAAAATTATGTAAGGTGCCATCATTAACCACACTGATATATTGCTGAGCATTTCTGACATGTGTTGTTGTCGATTCATGTAAAGTCAAGCTCTGGCTAATATGCCTGTAGTCACTAAAGCCACGTACAACGGGTGATGGATTACAAGTGTTGGGAAACTCAAAGGCTAAGCAGTATGAACAATATAAGCATCTATTTTCTTTGTTATATGTTAGCCATTTTCTTGGGACTGAGTCATTCATAATTTTCCTCTGATACAAACGAGCATCAAATGGCAGATCATCAAGTGGCTGAAGTGGATGTTCAGCAAAAAACTGTTTTAGCTTTGCTCATGATGGATATTGGAAGATTCCAGTAATTGATCTTTCATTTACTTGCGTAGGTTCATTTACAGGATGTGCTTCAGAAACCAAGTCATTTATGCTTGAAGGAATATCTGATTCCCTGTCACTAGTTGAAGCTATGTGTTCAGATGTTGCAACTACAGGCAGTACAGATACCGGAACAAGAAAGCCAGAAGAAATATTGGGCCTGGGTTGATTAGTAATGGATGCACTTGTATTTGTCTCTACATTCAAAGTAGCTCTTCTCTGTTCTTGTAACTCTCATGTCATTGCATCATCACCATGAGCATTGTTTCTTGCTTCTTGATTATTTGTTGCAGAACTGGATATTGATGTGGATTGTGCTTGTGGTATTATAAACTCTGTAATAGGCCTGCATCGCTTGGCTGATTCCTTCCTTTCTGCTTCTTTTTGTTCTTTGCATTTTAGTGACCCAGATTTATGCTTTTTCTTTTCCATGCTGGTAGGGGTAATATTCTTGAAATAAAAACTTAATTAAAAATAGTCCACATTGGGAAAAATGAATATTGATGATTGCAAGAATAACTTGAAGGAACGCCAGATAAACCCCTACTTGATAAAAAATATAAAATAACTTACTTACACTTCAATAGGCTATGTTCATTAGTCAATACTACTGTGGCCTATGCAGCTTCAGAAGAGGAGACAATCCACTGTCCAGTGTTCACACCAGCAAGCAACTGAAACAACTGTTGAAACTTAGAAGTTTGGTCCGACTATAGTAAGACATTAAGAATGGTCCCACGACTAAAGTTAACATGTCCAGTTTGATACCAGTGTAGTGTTACAAGTCGCAACCCTTTGATTAACCGATCATGGCTTATCACTTCAATATCTTTGACCTCATGGTTCACGGTCAAAGGTACCGCTTCTCCTTTTCGGTGACCTCACGACCCTATGTACTGCTTGATATCCTTTCAAGTTGCCGACCATCTCAAATCACGAACTGTAACTTTATCTTTAAATTCACACACACTTGCTGAAAACGTGGATATCCAACTATGTCTGACCCGGGTGAACCAGCCTCCCCCCCCCCCCCTCCACTCCTTTTCACATCTGTTTAACACTGCTTCGTTCCTTCATACACTGAGTGATTATTTGTTTGTTTCTTTATTGCATTTTTATTTGGTATTGCTCTTTTTAAAAACAATTATATTTTATTAAGTTAGAATACAAATCTCAGGAAAGAAGTTGGAGATTTATTTATCTAATTAATTATAATTTTTAAGGGCCCTTCAGAGATTCACGGGCCCCTTCTTGGCTCTCTGGGCCCCGGACCGATGTACTGGCTGAACCAAGACTACTGCTTGATATCCTTTGAAGTTGCCAACCATCTCAAATCACGAATTGTAACTTAATCTTTAAATTCACACTCTTGCTGAAAACATGGAATTTCCTTAATTATGCCCGACGCAGGCCCCCCTATTCCACATCCTTCCACTACCTCCCCTGCTTCGTTCCTTTTCATGCACTGCTTATTTGTGTCCTGTTCTCTTTTTTTTCTTATTCCTTTTTATTACTAAAACAGTTGTCTGTGTTTGTTTCTTTATTGCATTTTTATTTGATATAGGGGGCCCACTTCATCAGGGGCCCAATTGCCATCGGGCAAGCTGACACCCTGGCCAGTCCGCCACTGGCCTTGGCGTTCAAGTACTGCATTCACTGCAACATTCGCGCAGCAGGCCGCGGCCCAGTTCCCGCACATCAATTGAAAACCTCTGTCCTAGACTACCGTAAAATTCCAGGAAAATAATCTTAATTTGGATGCTCATAAAAGCAAGTCGGCACACAATTAACATTACAATAACCAGTGAAAGGTTTAAATTAATTGAAAGTTTTGAATGTCACTCATCCAGTATTTACAATTGTAATATGAATATTACCTTAGATGAAAGAAGGACTGCAATTTTTGTCCTCAGTTGAGCAATGGTGTTGTCAAGTTCATATTTCACCTTTCTCTGTTCTGTAAAGAGATGAACAAAGTCAATTGTTTCGTGGTAATGTTTAAAGATTAGAATCAAACCTTTATTTCAAGCAATGGATAGATACACAAATGTAATTTCTGTCTAACCTGACATAATCAGGAATGTTATTTTTCAAATCGTATTTTCCCTACACAGTACAATATGACTGTTAGCATATGGGAGATATGCTGGTGATGAATTAATTCTCTCATGCTTTCTGGTTCTGTTAGTAGATACTTAACGCAGAGTCTCTGGACACTTTTCATGCTGCCTTTCCAAAATTAAGAATAATAAGTTTTCAACAAAATCATTCATTTGTCTGTTCACCAAGTTATATGCTAAAAAAACTGTGTAAACTTTACAATAAGGAAGTTACATAAACTATCCTGTAGGTTTTCTTCATTTATCAATTGATTATGTATACTTAACACACTACAGGAGCTTGATTTGTTCAGTTAAGTCATGGTCTGTTTTTGTTCAGAGTTTCTGTTCAGTTGTGCCTGTTTTTCTGCACAACTCACCTGAAAAGATAAACTCAGTGGAGGAATTTTAGTGCAAATTACATTCAGTGCAACTCAAGGTCCTGCGGTCTTCTGCATTATTTTAAAAGAAAATGAAAATGAAAATCACTTATTGTCACGAGTAGGCTTCAATGAAGTTACTGTCAAAAGCCCCTAGTCGCCACATTCCGGCGCCTGTCCGGGGAGGCTGGTACGGGAATCGAACCGTGCTGCTGGCCTGCTTGGTCTGCTTTAAAAGCCAGCGATTTAGCCTGGTGAGCTAAACCAGCCCCTCAAAAGAGAAGCTAACTCCACTCTCAAAACCGGCTACACCCCCAGGATAAATGAATCACCATTGTCAATTTTTTGCTAATTGCACTTGCTTGCGAGCCTGCAAGGAGGCTGCAAAAATAAAACTTGTTTTTTTTTAGGTGCAAGGCCACTAATAAGCACATATCTTGAATACCTTCTGTGAAATAAAATGAAGGAACTGACTACTGCCCATCAATATAACTAGCAAATAGTCATGTGAAGTGCTTTCTAAACTTATTTTCCTTTCTTTAAATTAGGGTTACTCAAGGCTTGAAAATTTGATTAAATGCTTATTTATTGTGATAAACCCACTTTCATCTCTATTATTCAAACTGCACTGTTACCACTCTTAAATATATCAAGGAGTAAGCTTTAAAGCAAAATGGTTTTCTGAAAAAAGTTGCACTTATGAAAATTGAAATACTGCCAGATTGGACTGGATCACAGCAGAATTTATTTATGGTAATATGAAAATGAATGTGACTGGAAAATGAGGAGTAGAAAATTCAAAATAGTGCATTTTTAAAATTGTTCATGGGATGTGGGTATTACTGGCATTTATTGCATATTCCTAACTGTTCTTTGTAATATGCCCGATAGTCAGCTAGTGAAGGGTGCCCCCAAAGTCAATCTATATTTGGAATAGATTTATTCACAAAGTAAAGCTTACTCCACTCAACTCCTGTGTCCATAAGTATCTCTTTTTATATGTGCTCAAGCAACCATTCAATCAATGCCCTCCATCTATATGTACTTAACTTCAATTTATACAATGAATAGATTTGCTCCCTTTTCATTAAATAAAATAGTAAGAAGTCTTACAACACCAGGTTAAAGTCCAACAGGTTTGATTCAAACACGAGCTTTCGGAGCGCGGCTCCTTCCTCAGGAGTCGCGCTCCGAAAGCTCGTGTTTGAATCAAACCTGTTGGACTTTAACCTGGTGTTGTAAGACTTCTTACTGTGCTCACCCCAGTCCAACGCCGGAATCTCCACATCATTAAATAAAATGTAATTGTTAATACGCAAAAACAATATTTAAAAAAATAAAGAGAAAATATATTATTTTCCATATGCCGTACAAAGTATTAAATTATGTGACAGCTCTCTTCCAAGACCCCCATTAATTTCTCAGTATAAGCACTTCTTTTTGTGACTGAATTAAACAGCTGACAACTGCATCAACTTATTTTATCTTGGTGATTTATTTTCTCTCCAACATTTGTTTCAATCCAGCAACGCCAATCTATAATCTTTCTTCACTCTCATATTTTGCAGAGCATATGTTATCCCACAAATAATGATTATCTACGTAACATTCAATGTGCAAACTATCTTCAGTACTCCCCTTCTATAGAATTTCCCTCAAAATAATTGACAAATACAATCCCATATCTACTACCTCCATAAGAGCTGGTGTTTCTGTGGTGAAAGAGTATTTAACAACCCCTTTTATTTCCTGAGATTTCCAGTCTAAAAGACAAAACTAAATTTCCCATTTTCACCTATCAAAAATAATTTAAAAACTGCTGCATTTAGGAAGATTAACATATGAAGCATCACTAAAAATGACAAAATGCATCTTCTTTGGGCCACTCAAAGATGGAAAATTAAGTATGCATTTCTCCATATTTAATGTTTTATTTGCCCTACACATCCCCAAATTTAACATGCTTCATCACAGTACTTAATTCCAATGCACCAAAATTACCATCCAGCCTTGTCTGTTTGGAAAGCCAATTAAACTGACCAAGAAACTTTAGGTGTAGCGTTTTGTGATGATCGAGCACAATTCACTGGGATGGGAACAACAGTTTTTAAATACAATTTCTGATTTAAAGTTACTCCAAACCTACACTGCTTGATTTCTAAACCAATAAATCTACAAGTCCTAGAAGCCTGACTCCCAATGTGAAATTCATCTTTAAACCTATTAATTACACATTTCTCAAATTTTGTTGTACAATTCCATTAGAACTCATCAACATGTATAATAAAGATACTTGAATGTTTCCCTTTATGATACCAATTCAACATTACAGGATCTGCTTTTAGTTGAACACAGCCAATTTTCACCAAAAAAGATATTACTGTAAAATACTACACCCTCGAAGCACCATTCAGGCCACAGGCATATTTGTTTAAGTTTCCATAGTTTCCCATATCATTGCTTTCCTCTTCAGAAACACCTCTTTCTGAAACTTCTTACCTGGCAGAAATACAATTTGAATGCCAATCGATCTATACTCCCATAAATATGTGGTCAAAAGAGCCAAAACTTTTTCCCACTGTGGGAGGAATCACTTCAACATTTGTCTCACCCACTCACTCTCAAACTCCAAGCAACCAGCCTCGTTTTAGCCTTTTAAGTGGAAGGACTGTTTCAATATAAATCCAGTTATGTGACAAGGATAGCTGTCCACTATCTGGTACTTCTGAATAAACTTCAAATTCCTTTCATCAAATTCCTTTTGGCTTGCCTCTCTTATTAACTTAACTTCAAATGTATTGGCATTCACCAAACTTAGATGCTTCTGGTCTTGTGAGACTTTTCTATGACCTCCAATTAATCTATTCAGCTGTGGTCTCTGCTTGCACACTGACATTCTTTGGGACTGCTACAGTAAAATCTCTCTCTCCCACTAGGGTTGGAGATTCTTTCAGTACATGACTGTTTTCTCATGCAAGAGTCATTTTCAGACTCACTTTAGAACTCTCATTGCAGTTTATTATTTCTATTCTTTCATACCATTCTGCTAGTCCATGGACTTCATTTCCTGGCCAACATTCATTCCTGCACATCTCACGTTTGTTACCGTTCCATGTCATAATTTCCCACCATTCAATTGGTTTGGATGAACCTGCCTGTCATCATCACTCACTCACCTTACTACCATTCAAACCTTGATCTATCATATTCTGTTCCTCAGAACCCTGATGACAACAACATGAGTTTGAAGTACTGAGTGCTTTCTTTCATCCACAGATTTTGCAATCAATCTCAATTCTTTCCATAAGGAAAGAATCTTAACAGTTTTATGCTTGTTGGTAATTACGTTTTACTATCATAATCAGGGTATCATTCCTTAAGACCCTCTCTTTTGTAATACACCAAATCTCCTAAGCTGAAGTCTATCTAATCTGGTTTTATACAATGCATTGAAGTTCTCAGAATCTTTTCGAGACTTCAGCCTTGCTAAAAGCCCTTCTCCCTTCACGCAAAGTTTTCAAATGTGCCAAAACTTTGGAACTAATTATCATACTTTATAAAGGACTGTTACCCAGCATGGAAGGCATTTTGGTAGATCTCCCATTGACCAATTGATAGGAACTATACCCTCAAAACATTATTTGCATGAACCACCCATGTCAGTGCAGTTGTCAACTTGCAGTTTGGTTGAACTTCTAAGGTTTTGATACAGCATTTTATCAATCACAGCGTGATTATTTTCACAGAGTTCATTGCTGAAAAGGATTTCAGCTGTAGTATTCCACACCATAATGTTGGATTTTACAACACCCACCAGCATATCTGAAGTCAGGGTAGCTCAAAATAAAGTGAATAGCCTTTCCTATCTCACACAGCCTGCATACCCTTAGGACTACTGAGGCCCTTACGTGGCTGATTAATGACCACAAAGTGCATTAATCTGACCCTATCACTATTTTACATGCAGCAGGGATAGGTGAAGGCCAGGTAGGTTGCCTGACAGTTTTCATGACATGGCTATTGTCAGGTACAAGGGAGGGTTTGGGGGGGGTGGGGGAATAATCACCGTTGGTGTTCATTAAATGTACACCACCTAGAGCACAGCTCCTCTTTAACCCTCACTAACCCAACCACCAAATCCCTCATTGGTGTCACACAGCCAGGCCCGTCCAAAATTCTGCACTCAAGAGTCTGGGCTCCATGACCCAAAAGACATATTGAATTGGACATTCTGAATTGTTCCTCCGTGTACCTGAACAGGCGAGTGTGGCAAACAGAGGATTTTCACAGTAACTTCATTGCAGTGTTAATGTAAGCCCACTTGTGACAATAATAATGATTATTTCTCAATGTCTGTCTATAACCAACTTTTTGTCCTTGCTATGTATAATGTGAAATCATAGAAACATATAATTTACAGTGCAGAAGGAAGCCTTTCGGCCCATCCAGTCTGCACCGGCCCTTGGAAGAGCACCCTATCCCAGTAACCCCACCCAACCTTTTTGGACACTAAGGGCAATTTAGCATGGCCAATCCACCTAACTGCACATCTTTGGACTGTGGGAGGAAACCGGAGCACCTGGAGGAAACCCGCAGACACGGGAGAACGTGCAGAGTCCACACAGACAGTGACCCAAGCCGGGAATCGAACCTGGGACTCTGGAGCTGTGAAGCAACTGTGCAAAACACTGTGCTATTGTGCTGCCCTACGACAAAAAAGGCAAAATCTGGCTGCCTTTCTAAAAAGCGTGGCATGAAAATATTTCTGTCTTTGTTCCATACCTTTAGATACATGGCAACTAACTTGTAAAATTCACATGCAAATTGAAGGCTTACTACTTGATGTGGTGGTGTCCTCTGATATCTTTTAGATTTCACAGTCAGTCCACAGACAGGCTTGATGGGAATTTGAACATCCAAGGATATACTGAGCAGAGACAGACAGCCGGGGCAAATCTGAGCCTGCCTTGTAAACAAGACATTGGAAGATAATCGGTTCCATTCAAGTGGATCGATTGTTGTGAATTTCCCAGATGATGTCAGACTTTCTGGCAGCTAGATTTCCCACCACTACCATATATGGGATGAAGTTACATGCACACCATGCACCTGAAGATGGACATCTGGGGGTGGATTCCTGGTGTCCTGCAGAGTTGCAATCGGAAACTCCATTGGGTGTTGTGACCCCCGCGGCCCACTTCAAATTTCTGACGGTAGCATGGTGGTTAGCATCAATGCTTCACAGCTCCAGGGTCCCAGGTTCGATTCCCGGCTGGGTCACTGTCTGTGCGGAGTCTGCACGTCCTCCCCGTGTGTGCGTGGGTTTCCTCCGGGTGCTCCGGTTTCCTCCCACAGTCCAAAGATGTGCGGGTTAGGTGGATTGGCCATGCTAAATTGCCCGTAGTGTAAGGTTAATGGGGGGATTGTTGGGTTACGGGTATGCGGGTTACGTGGGTTTAAGTGGGGTGATCATGGCTCGGCACAACATTGAGGGCCGAAGGGCCTGTTCTGTGCTGTACTGTTCTATGTTCTATGAACATTGCTTTCCTTTTATCTTTCCTAATGCAAAATGCAAATTAGATGCCTTAAAACCATACCTTCAGATTCTTTCTGTAGTTCATTACAAAGTGTAGTCTCTGCAGCAAGCATGGATTCGAGTGTCTGATGGGTGGACATCTTCTCCTGTAGTTCCTCTTTCACCGCTTTTATGGTTTCATTCAGCCTGTCAATTTCTTTCTTTTGAAATGAGAAATAGAAATTTGAAGAAGCACTTATACTTGTGTTTATTACACTTGCGAGTTCACTAACAAGTTAGCAGGAATATATTTAATTTTCATTACAATGAGCACCAAACTGTCATTTTGCCATAAATTAGCTACCAAACTATTAGAACCAGTTGAATTTATATGTTTGACATTGCATATTTACAGTGATATACTTGAATTCTAAACAACTGATCTTTTTAGTTTATAAAGTTATAATCTATGGATAAACACCTATTTGGAATATTCTAGGTAATTATTCTATAATTCCTCTTTCTAGTTATTTAAAATGTTTTGAAGTAGGGTTAAAGGAACTTTTAAAACATTGAGGGTGGGATTCTCCATTTCTGAGACTATGGTCTGGATTCTCCGATTTTGAGGCTATGACTGGAGGAAGTGTCTGGTTTTATAATGAAAATATCGGCGAGGCCCCAGCACCGATCCTCCGACCAGTGAGGGGCAAGCAGCCGCGCCACATAAAATGGACGGCCATCCCGATATAAACACCTGGAGAATTGCCGGATCCGTGGCCACGCATGCGGACTCGACCTGCCGGATAGTGTCCTCCCAGGACACCTCCTCGCTAACCCCAGGCCACCCCCCCACACCCACCGAAGCCTCCCCGGCCAGCAGCATAGCTCCCTCCCACCCCACAATTGTGGCGATGCTGGACACAGTCCGCAGCCGCTACACCGGGTTCACAAAAACTGAGAGCACAGATGTCCCGCGCTGTCGGAAACTTGGCCTGTCGGGGGCAGAGCATTGGGGGACGGCCTTCAGGTAATGGCCTGAGGCCGTCCCAACGGCATGAGGCATGCTCCTCGATGACATCGTTTTGGATGGGATGGAGCATCTGAAAACGGGCACTGTTCCCGAATCGGTCGGAAACAGAGAATCTCCACCTGATCGCCAATTATGATATCGACATCGGGAAACTGAGAATCCTGCCTGAAGTGTTAACACCAACGCAGAATTGGTGGACTTTCACGACTGGCACCGAACCTGGATCAATTCAGTAATTGTGGAGGGGTGGTCCCGCCGTGGAACACAATCGATTCCAATGAAAAATGGGGCAGGATTTACCGGGTCCATGATTGACACTCGGGAGACTGTCAAACTGCAGCTGCGTGTACGCACTTCACTCCCCACACACACCATCGCAGTCAACAAGATGGCACTGCTTGTGGTGGGGCGCGCCCATACAGCTGATCTGTCGGCTGGGACCAGAGGGCACCTACGAGGGTGGCCTGGGGAGACAGCTATAAAACCTGTGTTCACAGTGGGCTGTTAGCGGCATGTGCAGATGTATGGCTGCCTTACCAGCTGCAGCAATGGTGTTCTGTGCCCGTCCACTCTGACCCTACAGCCCATCTCCTGGCCACCCTCTGCTACTACCCCCAGCCAGCGGCACAACTGTCAGCAAACTATGGTGATGTTGGACACTTTCTGTACCCCCTCTATTTCCTTCTGCAGTCATGACACCAGTTTCACGATTTTTAAAAGCACAAGTGAACTGCGCCATCGGAAACTCGGCCCATCGGAGACGGAGCATCGCGGAGGCCAAGAGGAATACCGGGTTGGGCCCACTAATGACACGCAAATGGTGTTTACTGTATGTGCGTTCTGGACTACATTGATGCTGCTGTCAAGATGATGGAGAATAGCAATTTGGCATCAAATAGGTGCCTGCCGCATTTTAGCGCCAGAACGTAATCTCTGCCCAATCGCATTTCGTGATTTTAGCGTCAGCCAACAGAGAATCCCGCCCTAAATCTTAGTTGCAGTCTGCTACACCCTGTTTCCGAAATAGAAATTTGCATGTGGAGTGTGGCTTTCATTGCTCTATTTTGTAATTTGTCCCATGCAATCAACAATTAAACAGATAAAGGTAAGATTAAAATATACAGATTTAAAAGTTAACGATTGCATGCACGTTTTCGCGAAAGCACCAAACGACACCAAAATCTGTGTATCATAAGGATAACAGATACAATTTACACAAAAAATTGAACAGGTGTAACCTTTATTTGAAAAAGTTTTCATTTTTCTAGTTTGTTCAAATAGTAATTATTGCATTAATATTACACTGGGCTTCATAAATGTATTAAGTGCATTTGATATTTGAATCATTTTCAAGCAACATCAGACAACTTCTACTTATGCAGTTATGTTATTTTTGTTATTTTACAGTGGCTTCTTCGTCTGACTGAATTTCAGAAGTGTGAAACTTGCTTAGGGAAGGTTTCTTGCATACATGATGTAGCATCAAATAGAATTTCAAATTCTCCAGGGATCTGGTGGTCCCCCCACCCACCCAATATTTAGTTTATGTTTTCAAAACATGAATTCTCCTAAAAGCACTTCAAAAAGATTGAAACATTTCTGGCTGAAAGTGAAGCTCTGTGAATTATCACAATGGCATGATTCGTAGACGTGTGATAAATTTGTAATTTATCTTTTTAAAGACAGGATACAGGCTAAAGAGGGCTGCCACAAGCCACCTGCCGTCTTGTATTGCCACACTGAGAAAGTGAAGGTGAAAAAACAAACAAACCTTCATAGATCCATTGAAACTTGTCACTGTTCAAAGAAGAGATATTAAAATACAAATTACCAGATATTAAAACACTGACTGCCACAGACAGACGCACCTAAAATCCCTTGGAAATGCAAAATGGGTGAAGTATAGCGGGCCAGACTGCCAGCCACTGCACAGTGACACAGGGAGTGTCAAGAAAGTGTTATGCACACTCTCTCTCTCTCTCACTCTTAGATTTTTTAACTGGTTCAAGAGGTCAACTATCAGAAACCTACCAGCGAACCAAGATCTTGTAATAATTGCAACATCTTTTATATCAGACCGCATTCCCGATACAACTAACCCAAATTGGCTGCAATGTTTAAAATCTATGCCTCAAGGAAAATCGAAGGATTCTTAACCATATATTCTTTTAACTGTTTTAAAAATTGGACCCCCAACTTCCTTTCTTTTGATACCTGTGTGTGTAACGTCCTATTTTTATTATTTTTGAGAGGTTTAGTGTTTAATACATTTCTTTAAATCAAGAAAACTTGCTTGATTTGATTCCTTATTAGTCACTGCATAAATTATTGAAAATATTCTGATTTGGGAAAGGCACATTTTCGTGAAAAAGAAACATAAACTTTTGTTGTGACCAACTGAAGAGATTGAATATGGAAGAGCTAGTTCACTCCTTCTCACCTGGTCATAACAAAATGAAAGGAAGCCCAGACTGTAATTTTCAATTAGAACACATGGAGTGTGTTTACAAGAAGTAAAATCTGGGAAACAGCAGGCAAAAGATATATTACTTTTAATTGTCTGATTTCTGTTGACAAAAGCTTCACTGAGTTGCCATATTTGGCTTTTGCTTCTGCAATTTGTCGTTTCAGAGCCACTGTTTTCTCAGAATATATTCGTATCTCCTTCTGTAGTCTCTTAATCTGGTTTTAAGAACAAAAGAGTGATAAATGTAAAATATATTTAATTCTTTAGCACAATGGTCTCCAAACAAACATACTTATTTATAAGGCATTTTAATTTTCCACTCTAAACTCTAAGGCAAAGGTTAATAGTTATATATACTAGCGTACATAATAACATTTTGAAAACATGAGTCATTTAGATACTTTACATTTATTGGCCCCTATCACCATGCTTTCAAGTCTTCAGACCAAGTCAATGAGAAAATTAAAGAGGTGCATTATTTTGTTGCTGAAATGCAGGTTACAGTCTTGGGAACTGGGTGGAGGCTGCAAGTTCCCAGATTTAGAGGTTTGCAAGTGTGCATGCCAATGTTATATTATTTCAAAATGATCTAGCAACCATACTGTCATCCATATATACACATATATCCTCAATGCCACATCACTCACTACTACACAATAGTTAGCATGCTGGGTGGTGGTGGCAGCTGCTTTGGGAAATCTTAATCAGTGCTGGAGGCAAAGCATTACAAAGGGGTAACCATATGCAGTTAGCTCAATGTGCATCTTTTATTGATGGCCAAGAAAATTGTTCAGGTTTTTGAAACCAATTCTTGAGTAACTGGCAAGTGGCAACTCAGGGTGTATGTCAAACATGTGTAGCACATTTTTCAATTGCTAACTGTGGGTATAGTGACATTACTCAACATCTTTAGACAAAGAAAATACAAGGAGGTTGAACAAAGTAAATGTGCACCTCAAGTGTTTCCAACCTTTTTGTTAACCAAAACACAGAAGCTCATCAAATACATTATTGCAGTTTGCTTAACTTTTTTTATTCTTTCATTGGATGTGGGCATTATTGCTGGCTCGGCCAGCATTTGTTGTCCATCGCCAATTGCCCTTAAGAAGGTGGCCATCTTGAGCCACTGCAGTCCATGTGGTGTACGTATACCCATAGTGTAGTTAGGGAGGGAATTTGAGCATTTTGACCCACTTTCAGATCTTGTGACTGGATCTTTCAATTGATTAAAAAACTGCAACATTCTGACTGATCGATGTTGAACTCATGAATATGAGTAATTTTACCATATTCCCATACTTAGCATAGGAAAATATGATTATTCTAATAATTCAATGACTGAAGAATTGAAGCAAACCAGAAATTAGTCATTTTACAATAACATTGACATGTGATTAAATTGCCTTTGAGGCACAGTTACAAAATCAAGGAAATAATGCTAAACATTTATAATTAGGGCGGCACGGTAGCACCGTGGTTACCTCACAGGTCAGGAACCCGGGTTCGATTCCGACCTTGGATGACTGTGTGGAGTTTGCATGTTCTCTCAGTGTTTACATGGGTGTCCTTCAGTTGCTCCAATCTCCTCCCACTGTCCGAAGATTTGCAGGTTAGCTGATTTGGCCATGTTAAATTGCCTCTTATTGTCCAAAAGGTTAGATGAGGTTATGGGGATAGGTTGTGTGTGTGTGTGTGTGTGAGGAGGGGGGGGGGGGGGGGGGGGGGGGGTGAGCCTGTGTTGGGTGATTTCACGGAGGGTCGGTGCAGACTCGATGGGCTAAATGGCCTCCTTCTGCACTGTAGGGATTCTATGGATAGTTAGGCTCCAGCTGGAGTACTGTGGCAAATTCAAAGTATCATATTTTCTGAAGGTTGTCAAGGTCTAGAGAATAAGATGTTCTAGAATTGTATCAAGGATGAAAATCTTCACTTATGCGGACAGGTAAAGGAACTATAGTTGTTTTCATTAGGGCAGAGAAGGTTAAGTGAAAATGTTCAGAAGTGTTCAATACCCTGTAGGGCAGTGATTCCCAAATTTTTTTATGTCATGGAACACTGCTGTACTATAAATGATTTTGAGGCACACCTATTTTCTCCAACTGAGCTGCCAGCTCACAAAAGCCTTTTATCTCTAAAGACCCCTGTCCTCTCTCCTTTTCTTCAACCTCTCCCTGTCTCCTTCACTTCTTCAGGCTTTTGTGCAATTTTTGTGCTTTTGCATAGGCATACGGGGCCTTTGTCTTCAACTCCATGGTCGACATCACCAAAGAACCTGGGGTCTCCTGTGCATGCGTCAGCCAGGAAAGGGCTGTACATGTGCGTTTTGAAATGTTTTGTGTTGGTATTCCGAACCAGGTATGCGCTGGCCAAAAAGGCCACGCATGTGCATTTCTGATTTTTATTTTCCATCTGTTAGGCCCAGTGCACATTGACCAATGTTAAAAATTCCTGTAAGGGTCCTTCCCTTTATTCTCCTTTCTTTATTTTGTTGCCGTTATCATTTAGATCAATGGATGCTTAATGAACATTTTTTTTTAAATGTTTCATGACATCTTTCAATTTGTAAAATACAAAATAGAAAGAATAAACAATTACATACACCAAGCATAAAAAACCAAAAATAAAACAGCTCCTCATCAAATCTCCACCCCCTTAACTACTAACGGTGACCATTCCTTGAAATAAACAATAAAAAGCTGCCATCTCCAATAGAACCCCTTGATTGCTCCCCTAACAGTGTACTTAACTTTCTCAAGGTATAAGGGGCTGAATTCTCTGATAATGGGGCTATACCCCCACTCTGGCGGGAAAACGGGCGCAAATAACTCTGGACAGAACTGGAGAAAGTCCAGAGTGATTTTCCGTTTTGCAGGGGGCTAGCAGGGCCCCGGAGTAGTTCACGCAGCTCCGGCTGCTGATATGGGGCCTTGCGCCCTGCACTTCCAGCCAGAGTTACACGCATGCGGTGACCCCATGCAATGTGGCGGACCCACATAGCGGACTGGTCCCAGTAATATAAGCCCCCCCAGACTGCGCGCTCCCGTTAATCGACGGCCTCCGATCGCAGCCCTGGCCGTGCTGGAGGCCCTTCCGGTGATGGATCCCCCCGCCCCCCCACCAGTGCAGTCACGGACTGAGTCTGCAGCCGCCACTATGAGTGCCCACCGGGTAGAACCATGAGTGAATCACGCAAATGGGAACTCGGGCAGTTGCCGACGGAGAATCGACGCGGGGGCCTCTTTCAATGGCCCCGACCAGCGCCGTGTCGACTGCCCGCGCGCGATTGGCGGTGATTCTCCGGTACCCGAAGAATTACGCGAGTAGCGCGGACCCGATCGCGGGCCTGACATCCATTCTCCGCCCCCGTGCTGAGCGCAATTGCGGCGCGGAGGCTCGGAGAATCCCGGCCCAGAACTCTATCAGATCCCACAGCCACACTGAAGCACTGGGTAGAAATGGAAACCTCCACTTCAGCAATATTCACCTCCGGGCAATCAGCGAGGAGAAGGCCAGGACATTGGCCCTTGCACTCGTCTGCAGCTCCGGCAAGTCTGACACCCCAAATATGGCCGCTAAAGGACAGGGCTCCAGCTCAATCTTGAGAATCACCGACATGGTACTAAATAAGGAGACCCAAAAACGCATTAGTTTCGGACAAGACCAGAACATGTGCGCGTGGTTAGCCGGACCTCCTAAACAGCACTCGTACTTGTCCTCTACCCCTAAAAAGAAATGACTTATTCGGAACTTGGGTCAGTTGCGCCTTAAAAACGACCTTAAGTTGGATCAAACCAATACTTGCGTACGATGACATGGAGTTCACCTTGTGAAGAGCTTCACTCTACAATTTATAATCCAATATGGGCCCAACTCTTCCTTCCACTAGCCTTAACCCCCTCCACTGACACTGAATCTTCTGACAAAATCCTCCCATAAATATCAGAAGTGCCCCCTTCATCTGACACTGTAGGCAAAAGGACCCTCTCTATTATTGATGTTGGCGGTACCACAAAGAATGTTGGGAAACTCCACCTCGTAAAGTTGAGAACTTGGAGGTATCTGAATGAATTTGAACCCGAACACCCAAACTTTTCCGTCAATTCTTCTAGACTGGTAAATCGCCCCCTCAAGGAGTAAATCGCTCACTCCCTCCAGCTCCTTCCCAAGGCCTGGTCATGACATTTAATCTCACTGGCTCAAACAGATAGTTAGCAGAGATGGCAGCAGCTTCGACATCAACCTTAATTTAAAATGTTGTCGAAATTGGCTCCATATCTTCAAAGTGGGCACAGCTACTGGATTTTTGAATCCTTTGTCAGTAAGAATGGGAGCGACGCTGTCACTAAAGCCCCCAGACCAGACTAATGCCCTCAACGTGATCATGGCTGATACCATCCCTGGCCTCAACTCCACTGTCCTGCCCATTCTCCATAACCCTTCAACCCATTACAAATTAAACATCTGTCTAACTCCTCCTTAGATTTACTCACTGTCCCTGCATCAACCACACTCTGGGCTAGTGAATTCCACAGATTCATAACCCTTTGGGAGAAGTAGTTTTCCCTTAAATCTGTTTTAAATTTGCTACTACTTATTCTAAGATTATTTAGAATCTTGTTTTAGAATGCCCCACAAGAGCAAGTATCAGCTCCACCTATACTTTATCCATACCTTTTAGCATCTTCTATACCTCAATTAGATCTCCCTTCATTCTTCTAAACTCTGGAGAGTATAGATCTAAACTTTTCAATCTCTCCTCAGACGACAAACCCCTCATCTCAGAAATCAACCTAGTGAACCTCCTCTGAACTGCCTCCAATGCCACTACATCTTTACTCAAATAAGGGGACCAAAACTGGGCATAATACTCCAGGTGTGGTCTTCCCAATGCCTTGTACAGTTTGCAACAACACTTCTTTACCTTTATACTCAATTCTTTTTGCTATAAATGCCAACATTCCATTTGCTTTCCTTATTATCTGCTGTGCCTGCATGCTCATTTTCTGTGACTCATGCACGAGGACACCCAGATCCCTCTGGATCGGAGCACCCCAAAGTCTCTCCCCATCTAGATAATAAGTTGCCTTTCCATTTTTTTGATCAAAATGCGTGACCTCACACCTATCCACATTAAACTCCATCTGCCACATTTTGGCCCACTCTCTTAACCTATCTATATCTGTTTGTACGGTTCTTATTTCCTCATTGCAACTTACTGTCCCCACCTAATTCTGTGTCATCGCAAATTTGGCTATAGAACCTTCTATCTCTGTATCCAAGTCATTAATATAGATTGTAAATGGCTGGGGCCCAAGGACCAAACCCTGTGGCATCCCACCAGTTACATCTTTCCATCTAGAAAAATACCCATTTATCCCGACTCTCTGTCTCCTGTCCGTCAGCCAGTCTTAGAACATAGAACATTACAGCGCAGTACGAGCCCTTCGGCCCTCGATGTTGCGCCGACCTGTGAAACCATCTGAAGCCTATCTGACCTACACTATTCCATTTTCATCCAGATGTCTATCCAGCGACCACTTAAATGCCCTTAAAGTTGGTGAGTCTACTACTGTTGCAGGCAGGGCGTTCCACACCCCTACTACTCTCTGAGTAAAGAAACTGCCTCTGACATCTGTCCTATATCTACTACCCCTCAATTTAAAGCTATGTCCCCTCGTGTTGGTCATCACCACCCGAGGAAAGAGACTCTCACTGTCCACCCTATCTAACCCTCGGACTATCTTATATGTCTCTATTAAGTCACCTCTCAGCCTTCTCCTCTCTAACGAAAACATACTCAAGTCCCTGAGCCTTTCCTCGTAATACCTTCCCTCCATACCAGGCAACATCCTAGTAAATCTCCTCTGAACCCTTTCCAAAGCTTCCACATCCTTCCTATAATGTGGTGACCAGAACTGCACGCAGTACTCCAGGAGCGGCCGCACCATAGTTATGTACAGCTGCAGCATGACCTTGTGGCTCCGAAACTCAATCCCCCTACTGATAAAGGCTAGCACACCATATGCCTTCTTAACAGCCCTATTAACCTGGGTAGCAACTTTCAGGGATTTATATACCTGGATGCCGAGATCTGTTCGTCTACACTACCAAGAATCTTGCCATTAGCCCAGTATTCTGCATTCCTGTTACTCCTTCCAAAGTGAACCACCTCACACTTTTCCGCATTAAACTCCATCTGCCACCTCTCAGCCCAGCTCTGCAGCTTATCTATGTCCCTCTGTATCCTATAACATCCTTCAGCACTATCCACAACTCCACCGACCTTCGTGTCATCTGCAAATTTACTAACCCATCCTTCTACACCCTCTTCCAGGTCATTTATAAAAATGACAAACAGCAGTGGCCCCAAAACAGATCCTTGCGGTACACCACTAGTAACTAAACTCCAGGATGAACATTTGCCATCAACCACCACCCTCTGTCTTCTTTCAGCTAGCCAATTACTGATCCAAACCGCTAACTCACCTACAATCCCATACTTCCGTATTTTCTGCAATAGCCTACCGTGGGAAACTTATCAAACGCCTTACTGAAATCCATATATACCACATCAACCGCTTTACCCTCATCCACCTGTTTGGTCACCTTCTCAAAAAACTCAATAAGGTTTGTGAGGCATGACCTACCCTTCACAAAACCGTGTTGACTATCGCGAATCAACTTGTTCTTTTCAAGATGATTATAAACCCTATCTCTTATAACCTTTTCCAACATTTTACCCACAACCGAAGTAAGGCTCACAGGTCTATAATTACCAGGGTTGTCTCTACTCCCCTTCTTGAACAAGGGGACAACATTTGCTATCCTCCAGTCTGCCGGCACTATTCCTGTTGACAAAGACGACATAAAGATCAAGGACAAAGGCTCTGCAATCTCCTCCCTGGCTTCCCAGAGAATCCTAGGATAAATCCCATCTGGCTCAGGGGACTTATCTATTTTTACACTTTCCAAAATTGCTAACATCTCTTCCTTGTGAACCTCAATTCCATCTAGCCTGGTCGACTGAACCTGAGTATTCTCCTCGACAACATTGTCTTTCTCCAGTGTAAATACTGACGAAAAATATCCATTTAACGCTTCCCCTATCTCCTCTGATTCCACACACAACTTTCCACTACTATCCTTGATTGGCCCTAATCTTACTCTAGTCATTCTTTTGTTCCTGATATACCTATAGAAAACCTTAGGGGTTTCCTTGAGCCTATCCGGCAACGACTTTTTGTGTCCTCTCCTCGCTCTTCTTAACTCTCCCTTTAGGTCCTTCCTGGCTAACTTGTAACTCTCAAGTGCCCTATCCAAGCTAATAAATGAACCCTAATCCCATGTGATCTCACCCTGTGAATTAACTTTCTGTGCGGCACCTTCTCAAACACCTTCTGGAAGCCCAGATATATGACATCTACAGGATCCCCATTATCCACTTTGCTTGTTACATGTTTGAAGAACGCAAGCAAATTATTCAAACATGATTTGCCTTTCATAAAACCATGTTGACTCTGATGGATAGTACTTTGGCTTTCCAAATGTCCTGATATTACATCCTTGATAATTGATTCTAGCAATTTTCCAACAAAAGGACGGGCCTGTAATTTCCCACATTATGCCTCCCCTTTTTGAATAAGGGTGTTACCCAATCACCTTAGGAAGACAGGGTTCCAACCTCAGCGCTAGAAGCTTAGCAATACCTTAGTGTCCACGTTAAGTAATGAGATAGGACGGTGTGACCCACACTCTACGGGAACCTTGTCTTTTTTCAGTTGAAGGGAAAGCGATGCCTGTACCAGAGTCACAGGGAGAAAGTCCCGTGCCACAGAGTTTTCAAACAACCCTACCAATAATGAAACCAACTGTCCAGCACATGTCTTGGAAAACTCCACTGGGAACCCATCTGACCCAAGGACCTTACCTATTTACATCCGCTCCATCGTTGCCAGGACCTCCTCTGAACCAAACAGTGCTTCCAGCTCCTAACGCTCTTCCTCGCTCACCTCGGGAAACTCTAAGCCCTCCAAAAGCTCTGACATAGCTGGCCTACCCACCCACTCCCCGCGTCTGGCGGCACCGACCTATAAAGGTTCTGATAAAAAGTTTTAAATGTTCCATTAACTTTATCCGGATACCAGCTTGTTGCTCGAGTCTCTGACCTGGATAATCTCCTGGGACGCCACCTCAACTCGCAAGCTAAGAGACAGCTGCCCTTCTCCGCATATTCATAAGTAACCCCCCTTAAGCACTGCAACGTCCGCACTGCCTTGTCTGTCGACAACAGGTCAAACTTCATCTACAGCTTTTTTCTGCTTGCCAGGATCTCCAGGGTTGGGTCACTCGCGTATCTATGGTCCACTTCCAAAATGTCATCTACCAAATTCTGGCACTCCCCTCTAGCCTCCCTATCCATATATGCTTTGTGTGATATGATCTCCCCTCTAATCACCGCGTTCAGAGCCTCCTACAGGCTCTGCGGCCAACAGGCTCCTCATAAATGTTACATTGTTCCAATTCAGGGCATATACATTCACCCTTACCTTCCAATAATCCAGTGACTATCAGAAACCTGCCTCCTTGATCCGCCACAACCCTTCCCGCTACAAAACGGACTCACTTGCACTAAATTTGTCACACCCCGCGTCCTGCTATCGAACCCGAGTGGAACACCTGACTCACCCAACCCTTCTGGAACCTAGTCTGATCCCTCACCCGCAGGTGGATCACCTGCAAAAGCACCACATCAGCCCTTAAATTGTTCAGGTGAGAGAAAACTCTCGACCTTTTCACCGGCTCCCCAATCCTCTAACATTCTAAGTGACGAGTCTGATCGTGTTTCTCCCACCGCCCTCCCTCTCAATTCAGCCATTTCCATCATGAGGAATTGTCCCGTCCTTAATCAAAATTCCTAGCCAGCCAAGGTTTCCACCCAAGATGGCTGCCAATCCTACACATAAGGTGAGACAAATAAAAGCCCCTGGTCACTGTCAGCATTCTACACCTCCCCCACCTTCTCCTTGCGGTCGACTTAAAAATCTGCACAGCACCTACCAAAGAACAATACTCTCTCTTCGCCAACCCCCTCCCTCACCAAAGAAACATGCGTTGCTCATTGAAACCAGTCTAACCAGATCCCACAGGCCGCTGCCCCTCCCCCCAATACACTCCCGCTCACAAGCTAAGACCTAACTGCCAGTGAGGAAGCCTCACACCTAATGAACAAAGATAAAGTAAAGCTCCTCCCGCCACCTCTGCTGCGAAAGAATAACTAAAACCATTTCTCAACATCCCATCTTGGGCCATGTATTCTCCATATGGGCAGCACGGTAGCATGGTGGTTAGCATAAATGCTTCACAGCTCCAGATTCGATTCCCGGCTGGGTCACTGTCTGTGTGGAGTCTGCACGTCCTCCCCGTATGTGCGTGGGTTTCCTCCGGGTGCTCCGGTTTCCTCCCACAGTCCAAAGATGTGCGGGTTAGGTGGATTGGCCATGCTAAATTGCCCGTAGTGTCCTAAAATGTAAGGTTAAGGGGGGGGGGGGGGGGTTGTTGGGTTACGGGTATAGGGTGGATATGTGGGTTTGAGTAGGGTGATCATGGCTCGGCACAACATCGAGGGCCGAAGGGCCTGTTCTGTGCTGTACTGTTCTATATTGCTGCCTTAACCATTACCCCTGATTACATTGCTCCCCCTCCCTCTAACATCTCTCCCCAAAAACATCTACATTGGACACTTCCCACCCTCTCCAAAACAAAACAAGGGCCGGGATTCTCCCTTACCCGGCGAGGCGGGGGGTCCCGGCGTGTTGGAGTGGCGTGAACCACTCCGGCGTCAGGCTGCCC
This sequence comes from Scyliorhinus canicula, assembly GCF_902713615.1. Classification (NCBI taxonomy): domain Eukaryota; kingdom Metazoa; phylum Chordata; class Chondrichthyes; order Carcharhiniformes; family Scyliorhinidae; genus Scyliorhinus; species Scyliorhinus canicula. Next base: position 65,200,052 of record NC_052147.1, read on the forward strand.
CAAAGGTGCGGAAGTCTCACATTGACGGGTGAGGCCCACGCCGGAGTGGTTCCCGCTCCACCGGCTGGCGTGAATGGCTTTTGACGCCACGCCAGCCGGGGTTGAAAGGACTTCGCCGGCCGGCGTAACTCCATGCATACGCCAGAGCGTCAGCGGCTGCTGACGTCATCCCGGCACATACGCAGGGGAGGGGGTCTCTTCCGCCTCCGCCATGGCGAAGACCATGGCGAAGGCGGAAGAAAAAGAGTGCCCCCATGGCACAGGCCCGCCCGCCGATCGGTGGGCCCCGATCGCAGGCCAGGCCACCGTGGGGGCATCCCCCGGGGTCAGATCGGCCCGCGCCCCTTCCAGGACCCAAGCGCCCGCCTACACCGCCTGCTCCCGCTGGTAAGGTAGTTGGTTTCATCCACACCGGCAGGAGAGGGTTGACAGTGGCGGGACTTTGGCCCATCGCGGGCCTCAGAATCGCCGCAGGGGGCCCGCCGACCGGTGCGATTCCCGCCCCCGCCGAATCTCTGGTGGCAGAGAATGCGGGACACGGCGGCATTGACGCCGGCCCCGGGCGATTCTCCGACCCGGCGGGTGGTCGGAGAATCCCGTCCATGAAATTCCAAATAAAAATATAAATAATAAATAATCTTTATTGTCACAAGTAGGCTTACATTAACACTGCAATGAAGTTACTGTGCAGTGCCCCTTGTTGCCACATTCCGGCACCTGCTCGGGTACACAGAGAGAATTCAGAATTCTCCCCGTGTACCCGAACAGGCACCGGATGCAGAATACTGAAATATCCCAAGCAAACCCTTCCCATCCACACCCATTAAAGTCCCATTCAAACCCTTTCAATTAAGTCCAAGTTTTGTTCCTGGCTTAACGCTTCCACATCCTCCAGTGTATTGAAAAAATTGATCATTCGAGTTATTCGTAACTTTAAACTTTGCAGGGTACAACACTCCAAACAGCATTCCTCTCTTATATAGTGCCGACTTCGCTCTATTAAAGGCCGCATGCTTGTTTGCCAGCTCTGCCCTGACGTCCCGGTAAATCCCAATGTTGCTTCCTTCCCACCTCATGTCCCGGTTCTCTTTGGCCCATTTCAGGACCCGCTCTTTCATCTGGAAGCTATGAAAATGAACTACCACTGCCCGTGGTGGCTCCTTCGCTGGAGTGATCGGTGGCATCTATGCACAGACAGGGGCATCTGCTGTCGCCCCCCCTCACTTTGTAATCATCTGTGAAAACACTTGGTTGGCCTCGAGCCTTTCTCCTCCTTCGGCAGCCTCATGATCATGAGTTTCTGTCTCCTTGACCTGTTCTCCAGTTCCTTGACCTTCACCATAAGGATCATGTTTCTCTCCTCTACCAACAGCATCTTGGCTTCCAATGCAGCAATTTGGTCGGTATTCCACGACAAGATCTCCTTCGCACCCTTCAGCACCTCTCCGTGTTCTTCCACGGTCTCCAAAGTTTTTCCCAACTTATCCTATATTGGCCCAAATCCTTCCTCGATAGACTTTTTGAGGGTCTACATTATCTCTTTTCCTTGACTTTCAAAACATTTCTCAAATTTTTTTTCTCGAATTTGTGTGCCATTACCACACTCAGCATTTCCACTGTGATAGCAGCGGTCACAACTGCCGAGGTAATCTCCGCTATCTTACCTCCCAATGAGCTTTGCACTTGCTCTAGCTCTATCGAAGGACTACCACTTGCACCCTTCTTTCCAGCAACCTTTTTTGTAACATTGAACATACCTTTGTACAATACTTTTGCCTTATACAATTTAGGTCGGGTTTGTCCACCAACTCCCCCCAGGAACCGGGCAAAAAAAGTCCAACAAACAAGGACCCTGGTGGGCGGTACCTTATGTGTGACCTACTCCTACATGCCATAATGAATTGGCTAAAATGCTGTATTCTGCCCAGTAACAGGTGGTGATCGGGTCCTACATGAGTGGGATGATTTCCAGAGACCTGAGGAAAGCAGAGTTGGGTCCTGGACACTGTTGCCACTTTACTATCAAACCATAAGCAGCGAGTGTGTTTCTTGTATTGACCAAATGACCACATAACCAGTATGTTAGTTCAAAAGACAGTTTATTATTATACACAACTAATCACTCTGTGCAATGATACACACAGCTACATACCGCTTTGGATACTGGTTGGGGTGGGGTGGGGGGGGGGGGGGGGGGGGGGGGGGGGACTTACCAGCTGTAATCCATGGGGTGCAGGTCTCTGGCACAGAGTCTGTCCCTGTTGCTCAGAAGGAAAGGGGGGAGATGAGTAGAACATTAGTCATTGGAGACTCCATAGTTAGGGGGATAGATAGGAGATTCTGTGTGAACGAGTGAGACTCGCGGTTGGTGTGTTGCTTCCCAGGTGCCAGGGTCCGTGATGTCTCGGATCATGTTTTCGGGATCCTTAAGGGGAGGGGGAGCAGCCCCAAGTCATGGTCCAGATAGGCACCAATGACATAGGTAGGAAAAGGGATAGGGATGTAAGGCAGGAATTCAGGGAGCTAGGGTGGAAACTTAGAGCTAGAATAAACAGAGTTATTATCTCTGGGTGCCACGTACTGGCGAGACGAGGAATAGGGAGAGAGAGCAGTTGAGCATGTGGCTACAGGGATGGTGCAGGAGGGAGGGTTTCAGATACCTGGATAATTGGGGCTCATTCTGGGGTAGGTGGGACCTCTACAAATGGGAGGATCTACACCTGGACCAGAGGGGTACCAATATCCTGGGGGGGAAATTTGCTAATGCTCTTTGGGAGGGTTTAAACTAATTCAGCAGTGGGTTGGGAACCTGAATTGTAGCTCCAGTATACAGGAGGTTCAGAGTAGTGAGGTTATGAGTAAGGTTTCAAGGTTGCAGAAGTGTACAGGCAGGCAGAAAGGTGGTTTAAATTGTGTCTACTTCAACGCCAGGAGAATCCGGAGTAAGGTGGGTGAACTTGCAGCTTGGGTTGGTACCGGGGACTTCGATGTTGTGGCCATTTCAGAAACATGGATAGAGCAGGAACAGGAGTGGTTGTTGCAGGTTCCGGGGTTTAAATATTTCAGTAAGCTCAGGGAAGGTGGTAAAAGAGGGGGAGGGGTGGCATTGTTAGTCAAGAACAGTATTACAGTGGCAGAAAGGACGTTTGATGAGGACTCGTTGACTGAGGTAGTATGAGCTGAGGTTAGAAACAGGAAACGAGAGGTCACCCTGTTGGGAGTTTTCTATAGGCCTCCGAAAAGTTCCAGAGATGTAGAGGAAAGGATTGCAAATATGATTCTGGATAGGATTGAACGTAACAGGGTAGTTGTTATGGGGGACTTTAACTTTCCAAATATTGACTGGAAATGCTATAGTTTGAGTACTTCAGATGGGTCCATTTTTGTCCAATGTGTGCAGGAGGGTTTCCTGCCAGATAGGCCAACAAGAGGCGAGGCCACATTGGATTTGGTACTGCGTAATGAACCAGGACAGGTGTTAGATTTTGGTGATAGTGACCACAATTCGGTTATGTTTATTTTAGCGATGGAAAAGGGATAGGTATATACCGCAGGGCAAGAGTTATATCTGGGGGAAAAGGCAATTATGATGCGATGAGGCAAGACTTGGGATGCATAGGATGGGGAAGGAAACTGCAGGGGATGGGCACAATTGAAATGTGGAGCTCGTTCGAGGAACAGCTACTGCGTGTCCTTGATAAGTGTGTACCTGTCAGGCAGGGAGGAACTGGTCGAGCGAGGGAACCGTGGTTTACTAAAGTAGTTGAATCACTTGTCAAGAGGAAGAAGGCGGCTTATGTAAAGATGAGACGTGAAGGTTCAGTTAGGGCGGTCGAGAGTTACAAGTTAGCTAGGAAGGACCTAAAGAGAGAGCTAAGAAGAGCCAGGAGGGGACATGAGAAGTGTTTGGCAGGTAGGATCAAGGATAACCCTAAAGCTTTCTATAGGTATGTCAGGAATAAAAGAATGACTAGGGTAAGAGTAGGCCAGTCAAGGACAGTAGTGGGAAGTTGTGCGTGGAGTCCGAGGAGATAGGAGAGGTGCTAAATGAATATTTTTCGTCAGTATTCACGCAGGAAAAAGACAAAGTTGTCGAGGAGAATACTGAGATACAGGCTACTAGACTAGTAGGGCTTGAGGTTCATAAGGAGGAGGTGTTAGCAATTCTGGAAAGTGTGAAAATAGATAAGTCTGCTGGGCTGGATGGGATTTATCCTAGGATTCTCTGGGAAGCTAGGGAGGAGATTGCTCAGCCTTTGATCTTTATGTTGTCATTAGCTGCAGGAATAGTGCCAGAAGACTGGAGGATAGCAAATGCTGTCTGCTTGTTCCAGAAGGGAAGTAGAGACAACCCCGGTAACTATAGACCAGTGAGCCTTACTTCTGTTGTGGGCAAAGTCTTGGAAAGGTTTATAAGAGATAGGATTCATAATCATCCAGAAAGGAATAATTTGATTAGGGATAATCACGGTCAACACCGTTTTGTGAAGGGTAGGTCGTGCCTCAAAAACCTGATTGAGTTCTTTGAGAAGGTGACCAAACAGGTGGATGAGGGTAAAGCAGTTGATGTGGTGTATATGGATTTCAGTAAAGCGTTTGATAAAGTATCCCACAGTAGGCTATTGCAGAAAATACAGAGGCATGGGATTCAGGGTGATTTAGCAGTTTGGATCAGACATTGGCTAGCTGTAAGAAGACAGAGGGCGGTGGTTGATGGGAAATATTCAACCTGAAGTTCAGTTAATAGTGGTGTACCACAAGGATCTGTTTTGGGGCCACTGCTGTTTGTCATTTTTATAAATGACCTGGAGGAGGGCGTAGAAGGATGGGTGAGTACATTTGCAGATGACACGAAAGTCGGTGGAGTTGTGGACAATGCGGAAGGATGTTGTAGGTTACAGAGGGACATAGATAAGCTGCAGAGCTGGGCTGAGAGGTGGTAAATGGAGTTTAATGCAGAAAAGTGTGAGGTGATTCATTTTGGAAGGAGTGACAGGAATACAGAGTACTGGGCTAATGGTAAGATTCTTGGTAGTGTGGACGAGCAGAGAGATCTTGGTGTCCATGTACATAGATCCCAGAAAGTTGCCACCCAGGTTGATATGGTTGTTAAGAAGGCTTATGGTGTGTTAGCTTTTATTGGTAGAGGGATTCAGTTTCGGAGCCATGAGGTCATGTTGCAGCTGTACAAAATTCTGGTGCATCCGCATTTGGAGTATAGCGTGCAGTTCTGGTTGCCGCATTATAGGAAGGATGTGGAAGCATTGGAAAGTGTGCAGAGGGGATTTACCAGGATGTTGTCTGGTATGGAGGGAAGATCTTATGAGGAAAGGTTGAGGGACTTAAGGCTGTTTTCATTAGAGAGAAGAAGGTTAAGAGGTGACTTAATTGAGGCATACAAGATGATCAGAGGATTAGATAGGGTGGACAGTGTAGCCACCGAAGTTGGCCATTCCCTGAATACAAAATGGAGGAACGCAAAGCATACAGGATAAAATGGACAATGTTTGCAGCGCCAGCAGGCTGCACCTAGCAGGTGTGGATTCTGTCTGCTAAGAAAGCAGACAGCACCGAAACGAACGTTCCGCATACTAATGAGGCAATCACCAGGATAAGTAGCATGTTAATGGAACGATTCCAGAGACAATGGACACAAATGGGGAAGCAACTGCAACATTGTAAAGGATACCAGACACTCAGGCACCAACAAGGTTCGAAAACAAAGAGCCTGAAAACCCGCCCAGTAGCTAAGGAACAGCCGCAGTATTGGGGGGATTCAAACATGTCGATTGGGAAGAGACCCAATCGATTCCAAGCAGGTAAGGGAGTCCGCCCAAAGGGCCGCGGACCCCTGGGACCTCTAAAAGATAGGACCCACACATGGTTCAGTCTTCTCGTCCAGCCCTCCTCTCTCCTTGACCAGTACTCCTCCGTGGACCAGCACGTCGATCAGCTTTTGCCAAGAAGACCCTGAAGGAGAGAGAGAGGGTTTCGGACAGCAGCCGCCAGCAAGTAAGTGTCTCACAACGATCGCTACCAGAGATAGACACTCCTGACCCCTTTTAACTTATACCAGCCTGAAGTCTGCAGACCAGAGCAGAGCAAGAGGCCTTGTTCCCTGACCTGGCAGTTCCTTCGAGATAAGTATTAGTTTATTTAGCGGTAGGAATAGCTTAATCCTTTTAGCGTATGCATGGGTAGTTATTATAATTGTATGATAAACTCAGTTGTTTGAACTTACAAATTGGTGTATGGTTTTATTGCTTTGAACTTCACCTTGAACTTGTGGCGGTATCTTAACGATACCTGGCGACTCCAGAGCTAAGTAAAGAAACAGAGCCAAATTGAGTGTTAAGCACACTCACCCAGAACGACCAACAATATTGAGAGCCTTTTTCCTCGGATGGTGATGGCTAGCATGAGGGGACATAGCTTTAAATTGAGGGGAGATAAATATAGGACAGATGTCAGAGGTAGGTTCTTTACTCAGAGAATAGTAAGGACGTGGAATATCCTGCCTGCAACAATAGTGGACTCACCAACATTAAGGGCATTTAAATGGTCATTGGATAAACATATGGATTATAAGGGAATAGTGTAGATGGGCTTTAGAGTGGTTTCACAAATCGACCGAACATCGAGGGCTGAAGGGCCTCTACTGCGCTGTAATGTTCTATGTTCTTCGTATTAAACTACACCTATCAAAACATTTTTAAAAAGAAAAAAAACTACACCTATCAACTAAGATGACCTTTACTTAACTTCTAATGATCGGCTCTGTGCGGGTACATAAGGCCTTTATCTGAGTCCCCATGTTTGTCGGCTGGAAGTCGTCAGGTTCGTCTCGGCTGCAGCTCATCTCTGAGGTAGCGATCGTGGTCTTGATCGTGGCTGGTTGTTATGCTGCAATTGGAGTGAGCACAGGCCGGTCCTAAAAGAGGCCGATCCCAGGTGCGCAGGGCTTCTTATCCTTCTCTTTTGCGCCCTTATGGGTGGGGTTAACTCAGGATCCAATGGATCAATAGGGTCTCGATCACTCTGATCGATACCGGCAATTAGGGGCGGGTACCTTGATGGCTGGGTGGGTCCTAGTCGTTATTGTCCCAAGTGCATAGGCATTTCCAAATAAGGGGAGGTGGCGCCGGGAGTCTGCTACTGTTGCTATTTCTTAATTTGAGTCTATTGTTCTGAGGAAATCAGTGATTGACGTTTAACAGGTGAAAGTTTCAGTTTGTTCTGGTTTTCCTTTGTACAATACACAGAGGCTGTGCACTGTCTGTGTCCTGACCTGACCACAATTCTCTTTATCCTTTGTGGGTGGCCATTTTAGGCGGCCACAGCACTCAAGGAAGATGGAGCTGTGAGTGGCTGAACTCCCTCTCTTCAGTCGCTCCAGAAATCCTGTGAGCTGCATTTTATATATGAACCTACAGAGAATGAATGAAGCTACCGTGAATATGATTGCAGACTGAAAACAGAGACCTTGGCCTGAAAGCCTGGATTGAAGGAAAGTATGGTTCAAGACAAAGATTCTTTATCATTTTACTTATTATCTTCATTCATCTCTTCCCCTCTGTGTTTGTTTGGCTTGTGCGTGTATCTGTATGTATAGTATATATACAGGGTGGGGGCAAGTTATAGTTTGGGATTAGGAACTAGATAATTGTTAAACAGTTGTATTTGCTGCATATTGCATTATCGCTCTTGTTATCAATAAAATGTAAATTACAAGCTTGGTGACTGCAATTATTGGACATTTATTCAAATGTGTTGTACATCCAAGTCAATGGGGCTGAATTGACCACGCCCTAGTCGATGTTGCATAACATTTCGAACCATGTGGGTCCATTCCCAGACAGCGCATGCATGGGAGGCCCAAAGTTTATTGGAATTTGGAGATTCCGGCCATGGAACTGGAAATGAAGATTATATTTAGTTTATTTACATTAATCTGCAATAATTTTGAACATTATTTTGTGGCACACTTTTGAGTCGTCACGGCACACCAGTGCGCCACAGGTCACCAGTTGGGAATCTCTGCTTTTGGGTTTTCATTGAGTAAACAGAAAAACTTGCTTCCAGTGGCAAAAGAGTCTGTGACCAGTGGAAAAATAGCAAAAAAACCAAGCGATAAATGGAAAAAAAATGCAATGACTTGTTATGATCTGAAAAGCACTGCCTGAAAGTGTAGTGGAAACAAAATTCAGTAATAGCTTTCCAAGGAGAATTCGATAAATACCTGAAAAGGAAATGTTTTCTAAACAATGAAAATAAAGCAAGTAAGGGACTAATTCAACAGTTCTTTCAAAGGGCAAGCGTGGACATGATGGTAGCCACCTTCTATGCTATATTAAATAAAAGCAAATTACTGCAGATGCTGGAATCTGAAACCAAAGAGAAAATGCTGGAAAATCTCAGCAGGTCTGACAGTATCTGTAGTGAGAGAAAAGAGCTAACGTTTCGAGTCCAGATGACCCCTTGTCAAAGCTAAAAGACAGAGAAAGTGCAAAATACTTATACTGTGGAGTGAGAAAATGAACGATGAGTCATAGCCACTGAAATCAAGCCAACAAGGTGCTAATAGCCGCAGAAACCAAGGGAAAGAGTGCTGACGGCAGTCCCTGGAAAGAACAAAAGGTGTGAAAGGCCAAACAGCAGAGAAGCTAACATCAGAGGGTAAACTGTGACAGATGTAGATGTGGGAGGAGGGGAAGGGGGAAGCAAAGGAGAGAAAAGTTAAGGAAAAGGGGAAAAGATAAGGGGGGTTAAATATATATAAAGAAAGAAATGGTAAAAGACAGTTAAAATGAAATGGGATGAAAGAAAGGGGTCGTGGTGGGGTAAAGCTAATCATCTGAAATTGTTGAATTCGATGTTGAGACCGGAAGGCTGTAGCGTGCCTAACCGGAAGATGAGATGTTGTTCCTCCAGTTTGCGTTGAGCTTCACTGGAACATTGCAGCAGGCCAGGACAGGCATGTGGGCATGGAAGCTGGGTCTTGTGTTGAAATGGCAAGCAATTTCCCCATATTCATACACAGCCCCCTTTACCCTCCTCAGCTGTGCCTCCGCCTTACCTGTGGACATGAGCCCAAATTCCAGCTGCAGTCTCTGATGCTCCTTCAAAGCCTGTCATCCGGAGACTCCGTGTATCCCCTGTCCACCTGTAAAATTTTGCCTACCAATCTGTCCAAATCTGCCTGCTCAGCCTGCTCCTTATGGGCCCGAATTGAGATAAATTCCCCCTAATAACCGCCTTCAATGCCTCCCAAACCATCCCTGCCTCAAGCTCACCCGTGTCATTGATCCTTATGTATCCCCGAATGGCCTTCCTCACCTGCTCACTCGTCTCCTCCTCCGCTAACAGCCCCACAGCCAACCTCCATTGCGGGCACTTGGCCTTTCCTTTGCTACACTGCATGTTCACCCAGTGCAGGGCGTGGTCTGACACCACTATTGCTGAATATTCAGCATCTACTACCTCAGCCAGCAGCGTTTTGTCCATGACAAAGAAGTCTTTCCGGGAATACACCTTATGCACATGGGAGTCGAATGAAAACTCCTTATTCTTCGGTCTCCCAAATCTCCACAGATCAACCCCTCCCATGTGCTCCATGAACCCCCAAAGCTCCTTTGCCATAGCTGATACCTTCCCATACCTAGAACTCGACCTGTCCAGCCTTGGCTCCAGGACGGTATTGAAATCTCCCCCATAATCAGTTGATGTGAATCCAGGTCCGGAATCTTCACTAGTACCCATCCAACAAACTCAATGTCATCCCAGTTCAGAGCATATATATTTACCAATACCATGGCCATTCTCTCCAGCTTCCCACTAACCACCACGATCCGGATGTTCTGCCTCTGAGAACAGTTCTCCAGGTCCTCCACTTTCTCCATCAGTCGCTTCTGCTGGTCTCGCATCAGCCCAATCTCTGCTGCCATCAAGGTGGACTGTTCCTTCTGCTCCCCTGCCTGCTCCTCCAGCCTGATTAATACTACACTCCTGTATACTTCACCCGATGCTGGTGCCTATGCATTTACATTGTGTTACTTGGGTTGCCCTATTATGCATTTTCTTTTCCTTTCATGTACTAAATGATCCGTTTGAGCCGTTCGACATATATCTAATGTAACATCAACATGTATCTGTAATGTAACATCAACATATAGCTATATTAAATGTAACATCAACAAAGTACAAAATACACAGTCCATCAAAATCACAATCTGCTACAGCCTTCCGGTCTCAATGTGTTAGTACAATTGTTCCCCTTTTATCCCCTCCCTCGTCACCCCACGATGAACAACTCCTCAAATAGCATCATGAATAGCCTGTACTGCACCTTGAAGCCTTCCTGTGACCCCCTCAACTTGAACTTAGGGCGGAATTCTCTGCTCTCGGGAAAAATCGTGAAGGACGTCGTGAACTCGGCCGAGTTTTACGACGATCTCGGAGGCCACTCCTCTTACCGTATTCACCCCCACCCGGGGGGCTAGGAGCGGCGCTGCGTAACTCTCAGCCGCTGGGCGGCGCGCCGAGAGTGACGCGACGGCGGTGCCTATGTTACGTCAGCCGCGCATGCGCAGGTTGGCCGGCTCCAACCCGCACATGCGCGGCTGACGTCACGACGGCTGACGGCTTAAACCCGCGCGTGCGCGGTGGCCGTCTTCCCCTCCGCTGCCCCGCAAGACGTGGCGGCTTGATCTTACGGGGTTGTGGAGGGGTAAGAGTGCGTCCCTTTGAGACGCCGGCCCGACGATCGGTGGGCACCGAGCATGGCCGTGGTGCTCACTCCCCTCTCCGCCCCCCTCAAGCTTCAAACGGGCCTTTGGCGCCCATGTTCATGACGGCAGCGACCAGGTGTGGTTGCCACCATCGTGAAACGGTCGCGAACGGCAGGCCGCTCGGCCCATCCGGGTCAGAGAATCGCTAGTCGCCGTGAAAAACGGCGAGCGGCGATTCTTCCGAGCGGGGGATTGGACAATCGCGGGGGGTGACAGGGCAGCGTTAAATGAGTCGACCTGCCCCCCCCCCCCCCCGCGGTTCTCCCACCCGGCAGTGGCGAGCGGAGAATCGCGCCCTTAATCTTCTCCAACCAGAGAAAGCCATACAAATCCCCCAGCCAAGCAGCCACCCCGGCGGCACGTCCGACCTCCAATTTTACATGATCCTTTGCGAAGCAATCAGAGAGGCAAAGGCCACAAAACAGGCCCCCTTTCCCTCCAGAAGCTCCGGCACCTCAGAGACCCCAAAATTCACCACCATAGGGTCTAGTTTGACCTCCATCCCCCCTATCTTGGATAACATTCCAAACACCGCCTCCCAATTGCTCTCCAGCTTCTCATAGCCCCAGAACATGATTCGCCGGCCTCCACCCACACTTCTTGCACCTATTGGCCACCCCCCAAAGATCCCACTCATCCTCGCTTAAGTCATGTGTACTTTATGCAGCACCTTGAACTGGATTAAACTCATCCTCGCGCAAGAGGAGGTTGAATTCACCCGCAGCATCACCTCGCACCTCAGCCCCAAACCTATATCCTTCCCAAACTCCTGCTCTCCAGCCCTGCCTCCCTCCACTTCCCATACATCCCACCCATCTCCCCCAGCTTGAACCTGTGGTGCCCACACAATGGTGTCAGCACCGACATTCTTTCCAACGTAAAATACCTCCTCAACTGGTTCCACACCTTGACCGTCGATTGCACCACCGGGCTCCCATATATTTCCCTGGAGCTAGCGACAACTGGACCGTCACCATGCCCTCAGACTGGATCCTCCTTAACCTCCTCCAATAACGCTGTCAAATTCCACCTGTGCATTGTAGTCCACTCCCGTGTCACCTGAATCCCCAAATATTTAAACCTCTCTCTAGCTACCTTAAAAGGTAGTGCCCTTAAATTGGCCTTCCACCCCGCCGCATTCACCGGAAACATTTCATTCTTCCTCAAAATTCCAATGTTAACGTCAACTGACCAAATCTAATCCACATAAATTTTGTGGCTCTAAGAGCAGATAAGAGGCTGAGGCTATACATTCTGCAGCAGGTAACTGACCTGCGGACTCCCCAAAGCTTTGCCATGATTCACAAGACCCAAGGCAGGACTGTAGTGGAATCCTCTCGATTCGCCTGGAGAAATGTATCTCCACCATGACAACAATGTGTGCCACTTGAAAGAGGCACAACAATGTGTGGGATTCTCCAGTCCCCAAGCCGCACACCTTTCACTGGCGGTGGGATTCCCTACTCCGATCGCTTGTCAATGAGATTTCCCATTGAAGCCACCCCACACCACTAGGAATCCCACAGGTTGGGGTGTACTGCCAGCTGGAACAGAGAATCCCAATGGCAGGGGAATTCTGACCAATAACCTCACTACTGAACCTCTATTCCTCCCGATATCAACATAATAATTTTAAGTATTTATTGCACCTTTTCCAGTGCTTCTACACTATGGAGACCAGAAATACACAGTTAAAGTGTGATCGAACCAAGATTCTACATAAGTTTAACATTACTTCTCCTAAACCAATGATCACGACCACCTAAAAAGTGGAGAAGGTAAACTATGCTCAATACGATTCTCCACCTTTACCACAGAGTATGACATCCCTAGGTAATTAGGGGCAGGGTTTCCCCTTAACAAGGGAGAACCTCTCAGTATAAAAACCCCGACGAGGGGAGCCCTTCGGGGAGACGAGCTTTTTGCTTTGTAATTATTGTGTCTACCAAAGTAAGCCGTAGTTCATAAAAGTATAAAAGCAAATTACTGCAGATGCTGGAATGTGAAACCAAAGAGAAAATTCTGGAAAATCTCAGCTGTTCTGGCAGCATCTGTAGGGAGAGAAAAGAGCTAAAGTTTCAAGTCCAGATGACCCTTTACAAAGCATGAATGAACCCTTAGTTGATTCCTATCAGTGGCGGACTGGCCAGTGCGTCAGCTTGCCCGATGGCAATTGGGCCCCTGATGAAGTGGGCCCCCTATATCAACTATATTTACCAGGATGTTGCCTGGTATGGAGGGAAAATCTTATGAGGAAAGGCTGATGGACTTGAGGTTGTTTTCGTTAGAGAGAAGAAGGTTAAGAGGTGACTTAATAGAGGCATACAAAATGATCAGAGGGTTAGATAGGGTGGACAGCGAGAGCCTTCTCCCGCGGATGGAGGTGGCTAGCACGAGGGGACATAGCCTTAAATTGAGGGGTAATAGATATAGGACAGAGGTCAGAGGTGGGTTTTTTACGCAAAGAGTGGTGAGGCCGTGGAATGCCCTACCTGCAACAGTAGTGAACTCGCCAACATTGAGGGCATTTAAAAGTTTATTGGATAAGCATATGGATGATAAGGGCATAGTGTAGGTTAGATGGCCTTTAGTTTTTTTTCCATGTCGGTGCAACATCGAGGGCCGAAGGGCCTGTACTGTGCTGTATCGTTCTATGTTCTATGTTCTAAAAATGCAATAAAGAAACAAACACAGACAACTGTTTTAGTGATAAAAAGGAATAAGAAAAAAAAGAGAACAGAACACAAATAAGCAGTGAATGAAAAGGAACGAAGCAGGAGAGGTAGTGGAAGGATGTGGAATAGGCCCGCGTCGGGCATAATTAAAGAAATTCCATGTTTTCAGTAAGAGTATGTGAATTTAAAGATAAAGTTACAATTCGTGATTTGAGATGGTTGGCAACTTCAAAGGATATCAAGCAGTAGTCTTGGTTCAGCCAGTACATCGGTCCGGGGCCCAGAGAGCTAAGAAGGGGCCCGTGAATCTCTGAAGGGCCCTTAAAAATTATAATTAATTATATAAATAAATCTCCAACTTCTTTCCTGAGATTTGTATTCTAACTTAATAAAATATAATTGTTTTTAAAAAGAACAATACCAAATAAAAATGCAATAAAGAAACAAACAAATAATCACTCAGTGTATGAAGGAACGAAGCAGTGTTAAACGGATGTGAAAAGGAGTGGAGGGGGGCTGGTTCACCCGGGTCGGACATAGTTGGAAATCCACGTTTTCAGCAAGAGTGTGTGAATTTAAGGATAAAGTTACAGTTCGTGATTTGAGATGGTCGGCAACTTGAAAGGATATCAAGCAGTACATAGGGTCGTGAGGACACTGAAAAGGAGAAGCGGTACCTTTGACCGTGAACCATGGGGTCAAAGATATTGAAGTGATAAGCCATGATCGGTAAACTCAAAGGGTTGCGACTTGTAACTCTACACTGGTATCAAACAGGACATGTTAACTTTAGTCGTGGGACCATTCTTAATGTCTGACTATAGTCGGCCCAAACTTCTAAGTTTCAACAGTTGTCTCAGTTGCTTGCTGGTGTGAACACTGGACAGTGGATTGTCTCCTCTTCTGAAGCTGCATAGGCCACAGTAGTATTGACTAATGAACATAGCCTATTGAAGTGTAAGTAAGTTATTTTATATTTATTTTAAAAAAAAAATTTAGATTACCCAATTATTTTTTCCAATTAAGGGGCAATTTAGCGTTGCCAATCCACCTACTCTGCACATTTTTGGGTTGTGGGGGCGAAACCCACGCAGACACGGGGAGAATGTGCAAACTCCACACGGACAGTGACCCAGAGCCGGGATTGAACCTGGGACCTCAGCGCCGTGAGGCGGTTGTGCTAACCACTAGGCCACCGTGCTGCCCAGTTATTTTATATTTATTATTTTTTATCAAGTAGGGGTTTATCTGGCGTTCCTTCAAGTTATTCTTACAATCATCAATATTCATTTTTCCCAATGTGGGCTATTTTTAATTAAGTTTTTATTTCAGGAATATTACCCCTACCAGCATGGAAAAGAAAAAGCATAAATCTGAGTCACTAAAATGCAAAGAACAAAAAGAAGCAGAAAGGAAGGAATCAGCCAAGCGATGCAGGCCTATTACAGAGTTTATAATACCACAAGCACAATCCACATCAATATCCAGTTCTGCAACAAATAATCAAGAAGCAAGAAACAATGCTCATGGTGATGATGCAATGACATGCGAGTTACAAGAACAGAGAAGAGCTACTTTGAATGTAGAGACAAATACAAGTGCATCCATTACTAATCAACCCAGGCCCAATATTTCTTCTGGCTTCCTTGTATCTGTACTGCCTGTAGTTGCAACATCTGAACACATAGCTTCAACTAGTGACAGGGAATCAGATATTCCTTCAAGCATAAATGACTTGGTTTCTGAGGCACATCCTGTAAATGAACCTACGCAAGAAAATGAAAGATCAATTACTGGAATCTTCCAATATCCATCACGAGCAAAGCTAAAACAGTTTTTTGCGGAACATCCACTTCAGCCACTTGATGATCTGCCATTTGATGCTCGTTTGTATCAGAGGAAAATTATGAATGACTCAGTCCCAAGAAAATGGCTAACATATAACAAAGAAAATAGATGCTTATATTGTTCATACTGCTTAGCCTTTGAGTTTCCCAACACTTGTAATCCATCACCCTTTGTACGTGGCTTTAGTGACTACAGGCATATTAGCCAGAGCTTGACTTTACATGAATCGACAACAACACATGTCAGAAATTCTCAGCAATATATCAGTGTGGTTAATGATGGCACCTTACATAATTTTTTTGCAGCATCACTAATTAAAAGGAAAGAAGAAGTATTGAAGCAGAGAAGTATTGTCATGAGGATTATAGATATCATAAAGATGTTAGGCAAGCAAGCACTTCCTTTTCGAGGTCACAGAAATGAATCGGCCTACACTCTAGATAGTGAGGTTCTGAATCATGGCAATATTTTAGCTACAGTGCAGTTGATGGCAAAATATGACCCCATTATGGCAGCTCACATTTCTGCAGTGCAAAACAAGTCTAAACAAAGAATCAAACGATTAGAGCGACAAGGAAAGGCTCAAAGTAAAGGCCGTGGTGGACTTGTTACATACCTGAGTAAAACAACTATAAACATGTTAATCAAAATTGTGAAGAATATGGGGCGCGATTCTCCGCAAATGCGGCGAGTCGTAAAGGCTGCCGTGAAACTGGCCGTGTTTCACGGCAGCCTCCGCGTCCCCTCCCAGGACCCGATTCTCCCCCCCCGGGCGCGGCTAGCAGCGCAGCCCCATGAAAAACGGCATCGTGGGCTTAGCGACCGTCGCTAGGTCCACGTGCCAAGCGTCACGGCGGCTGACGCGCACGATGACGTCAGCCGCACATGCACGGGCCATCATGTCCCTCAGCCACCCCACGGGCTGATCCTGTGGGGCGGTGGAAGAACAAATAGTGCGCGAGTATCGGACCCGCTACCCGTGATCGGTGCCCACCGATTGCATGCCCATGCCACCCTGCCGTGCCAATCGGTGCCGTGGTTGTCCGGGACGGCACTTTGCGGCCGTTTTCACGAACGGTGAGAGCAGGTGTGATTGCGTTCGTGAAAACGGCCGTAAAGGCCTGGGAACTCGGCTCATCGGCCTGGGGAGAATCGCTGTTCACCGTAAAAAGCGGCGAGCAGCAATTCGTGTCGTAGGGCGGCCGTGGGGGAGGGGGGGAGAATAGCGGGAGGGCGGGAAAAGTGTCGGGAAGGCCCTCCCGCTATTCTCCGACCCGTCGTGGGCAGCGGAGAATCGCACCCATGACACAAGAAAGAATTAGTCATGAAGTTTCTCAAGCAAAATATTATTCTATTCAGGTTGATTCAACACAAGATAATTCATCCATCGATCAGTTTAGCATTATTATTCGGTACGTGCTTAATGGTATTATCTGTGAGCGACTACTTTCAGTGTGCCAAGTAATGATGGTACAGGACAGGGACCTTTTGAAAATGTTTATCTGATAGCACAGATGGTGCTGCAAGCTACCATGGCCAGTATAATGGTTTACAAAGTAAAATTGCTGATGTGGCTGATCAACATGTTCATATATGGTGCTATGCCCATGTCTTGAATTTGGTGATAACCGAAACAACAAAATGTTGTGCGCCTGCAGTTTCTTTTTTCAATTTGCTCCAGAATATAGCAACTTTTGTGAAAGCATCATACAAGAGAATGGCTGTATGGATAGAAGTTGTTGGAAAACATCAAGGACAAGAAAAAATGAAACAATTAAAGCTAATTGGTGAGACCAGATGGTCAGGTAAATCCAATGCAGCAACAACTATATTTGGACGTTTTGATGATGCTGCTGCCTGTACTTTCGTAAATCTATTGACATGCTTATCAATGATACAAGATTCAGAAAAGTTTGATGCAAAAACAAAACATGAAGCAAATGTTTTACTTCAAAGTCTTCTAAAGTTTGAAACCATATACACAGCATTTACTTAGAACATAGAACATAGAATAGAACAGTACAGCACAGAACAGGCCCTTCGGCCCTCAATGTTGCGCCGAGCCATGATCACCCTACTCAAACCCACGTATCCACCCTATACCCGTAACCCAACAACTCCCCCTTAACCTTACTTTTTCTAGGACACTACGGGCAATTTAGCATGGCCAATCCACCTAACCCGCACATCTTTGGACTGTGGGAGGAAACCGGAGCACCCGGAGGAAACCCACGCACACAGGGGGAGGATGTGCAGACTCCACACAGACAGTGACCCAACCGGGAATCGAACCTGGGACCCTGGAGCTGTGAAGCATTTATGCTAACCACCATGCTACCCTTACTTGTATATATTTGAAACTACAATCCCGTTATCAAGTTATCTACAGACAAGTGGTTTAGATATGTTTACTGCTTGGAGTTTGGTAGATTCAGCTACAACAAAGTTGAAGGAACAGCCAAGAACATTTGATAACGTTCACAGCAAGGACTTGGAATTTGTAAATAAATGTAATGACAGGATTTCACAGATGAATATGGATGAAATTCAAACATTGGAAATTGATGCGTTGGAAACAGCATTGCCAATTAAGAGGCAGAGGAAAGGGCAGCACGGTGGCCTAGTGGTTAGCACAACCGCCTCACGGCGCTGAGGTCCCAGGTTCGATCCCGGCTCTGGGTCACTGTCCGTGTGGAGTTTGAACGTTCTCCCCGTGTCTGCGTTGGTTTCGCCCCCACAATCCAAAAATGTGCAGAGTAGGTGGATTGGCCACGCTAAATTGCCCCTTAATTGGAAAAAATAATTGGCTAATCTAAATTTATAAAAAAAAAAAGAAAAGAGGCAGAGGAAGAAGAAAACAATGACAGATGAGCTTATTGATGATGAAAGAAATTCCTCAGATTCTCTAGCTGATTTTCGAGTAAATGTGATAAACCTAATAATGGATCGCATTGTCCAGTCACTAGAATCACGCTTTGTACAACACAAACAAGATTCAGAAAAGTTTGATGCAAAAACAAAACATGAAGCAAATGTTTTACTTCAAAGTCTTCTAAAGTTTGAAACCATATTGACAGCATTTACTTGTATATATTTGAAACTACAACCCCGTTATCAAGTTATCTACAGACAAGTGGTTTAGATATGTTTACTGCATGGAGTTTGGTAGATTCAGCTACAACAAAGTTGAAGGAACAGCCAAGAACATTCACAGCAAGGCTTTGGAATTTGTAAATAAATGTAATGACAGGATTTCACAGATGAATATGGGTGAAAATCAAACATTGGAAATTGGTGTGTTGGAAACAGCATTGCCAGTTAAGAGGCAGAGGAAGAAGAAAAGAATGGCAGATGAGCTTATTGATGATGAAAGAAATTCCTCAGATTCTCTAGCTGATTTTCGAGTAAATGTGTTTAACCTAATAATGGATCGCATTGTCCAGTCACTAGAATCACGCTTTGTACAACACAAACAGTTGTATAAAGATTTGTCCTGCTTGGATCCAGCAAAGTTTAAAACTATTGCAGAGAAGGGCCTTGAAGATGAAGCATTGGAAGGTATTATTAAGCTGTTTCCACAAATCAGCAAAGATCAAGTAATACTGGAATTGTTTTCTTTTGCTTCAAACTTTAATGTATTAAAGCTATTGCTTAATGATGGTGAGAATATGGATTCCAGTTGCAACAATTGTAAAATTTGCAGCACTTGCCCATCGTGTGTACTAAAAATTCTGGCATCCAACAGACTTCATGACAAGGCATATGATAACCTTTATGAACTTTATAAAGTCATCTGCGCACTATGAGTTACTCAAGTCCAATGTGAAAGGACATTTTCAAAGCTAAAGATCATAAAGACAAGGTTAAGAAATTCGCTGTCTGAGGAGAATTTGGAATCATACATGTTGCTATCCATTGAAAAGGAATTGTTAGATGAATTGGATGCAGAAGCAATTATTGGCAGATTTGCACAATCATCTAGCGAACACAAACAATTGCTCTTAATATAGTGGACTGCATGCAATGCTCTATTGTGCTTTTGAACTATCTGTTAATGCGTAAATTGTGCAGTACTCTATTAAAAAATATCAACCAATTACTTAAAATTTTTTTAAAAATTAAAAATTCAATTATAACATTCTGTATTTACATTTGGTATCTACTGCCAGTAATATGTACAGTACATGTACACTGTAATTACTAAGAAATACACATTTTATCCACAAAAATTTTAATTGTACCCTTTTTTCCATGTGTATTTTTTGAAAATTTTATTTATTCGTTATGAAATTTAAATGATAGCATTGTAGTTGTGGGTGGGCCCCCTTTGTCTCCTGGCAATCAATATTTTTAGACCCAGTCCGCCACTGATTCCTATCCTACTGCGTGTTCCTGTGTCTCTTCCATTGGATTCTACAGAAGACACCTTGGAACTTAATTTCCCCACATTCTTCTCCAAGTTCCACAACTTGCTTCGTTGGAAATACATCACCATTTTCCATTGTTGCTGGATCAAAGTGCTTGAACTCCTTACTTAACAGATTTGTGGGAGTACCTTGACCACATGGACTGCAGCAGTTCAAGAAGGCAACTCATCACCAACTTCTCAAAGGGCGATAAATGCCATAAATATCCACATCTTGTGAATGAATTAAAGAAAAGTCAGGGCTCATACCTCCAGAATTAATTTATCTCGTTTCTTCTTCAAGTCCTTCATACGCATACTCAAGTGTGTTAAGTAATCCTCAGTAGTGGCTTTGATGTGCATAATATCTTTTGATATTTCTTCTCTTTTTTGCTGGATAGACTTCCTATTTTAAAAAAAACATAAATCAATATAAGCGAAGATTCATCACCAGGAACTAGATTGTTACATTTTCTTTAAATTTTATATTGCAGTCTACATTTTGCAATTCTTCCTCAAAATTTGCGTTTTGTGTACAGATAATTAGGCATTTAGGCCTCATTTTTAGCTTTGATGCACCCAAAGCAAGTATGTTGCACAGCCCAAAGGCAAGTATGTTACGCATCAGATGTTGGGGTACGAGGCCTGGGACATTTTTAACTCCTGGAGCTCAGGATAGCAGTTCACCTGAATGGTTTACTTAAAACTGGTGAAAGTGATGTAATGTTCAGTTGGTGGAAGCAGGGATGGTGTAGGGAAACTGGTATAACGATACATTTTTGGATCAGGAGTATTCATACTCCTGCTCGGAAACAATACACCGTACAAATTAAAAATAAAACCTGCACTTGGGTCACTTCTTGTCCGTAATGTATGCACACCTCATATGGTTCAGTTAACATTGGGATCCAAATTTTCCCAGGATTTGGAATTTCAATATTTATGTGGTCTCAACTACCTACGTCCACCGTACTCTCATAAAGCCAGCTGTTAAAATGTTGGGCTATTAACGCTGCAGGAAGGAAGTGACTTCCTGTGACCAGCATTTAATTTTGTCCCAGTTGTATCATTCTTGTCCAGTTTGAATAGGGACTTTAATACGATTGAGAAATATTTATAAATATTATTTCATTTATTTATCAGCAGAGCAAAATGATGCAACTTTATTTAAAGTGCTTCACCAGCAATAGTTACACTTGACACATGGGGGAGACAGTGTCACTGTAGTAATATCACTGGACTAATAATCGAGGAGGCAAGGGTTCAAATCCCACCATGGCAGCTGGTGATTTAACTAATAATCTGGAATTGAAAAACAAGGCTCAGTAATAGTGACCATAAAAATATTGTCAATTGTCATAAAATAAATCTGGTTCACTCATGTCCTTAATGGAAGGAAATCCACCATCCTTACCTGGTTTGATCTACATATACTTTTTACTTCCCTCTGAAGTGGCAAGCTACTGAGCTCAAGGGTAATTAAGGATTTTGCAACAAACATTAGCCTTGTCAGTGACACGCACCAAATCAATTTTTAAAAACACAAAATGACCGTATGTTTCCTTTGATCTGGTGATGGGAGAGGGGTCTCTGGAGGTTCGGATTCTTGCTCTTGGCTCTTGTCCTTGCTCATTTTTAACTTCTTCTCTGGGAGTCCCTAGGCTGAGTATTAAGGTTTGGTTGTGCCTGGTTCTCTCTTTGTCTTTGTTTTTGTCATTTTTCAGTCTCAATAGTGCAGGACCTGTGCCGGTCAGAATCTGGAGAAGAGTTTAACCTGTCCTGTAAGTTAGTCGATTCCTCTTAGACCTGGGCTTCTCGGGGTATTGTTTTTTTTCCCTCTCATTTTGTTTTGTATCTGTGGGTGATACGTAGGCCTATAATGTTACCTGTATCCTGGTTGGGTGCAGATGGGTCACTTATCCATGGAAGGAACACATTGTTGATTCTGTCCCTGAGTCATCCGGTCTTATTTGTTCCCAATTAAGTAATGATTATTGTTTTGTGCTGTACCTGTTGGACATTGATACCTATAACTATCTTTCATAAGAACATAAGAACTAGGAGCAGGAGTAGACCATCTGGCCCCTCGAGCCTGCTCCGCCATTCAATTAGATCATGGCTGATCTTTTGTGGACTCAGCTCCACTTTCCGGCCCGAGCACCATTACCCTCAATCCCTTTATTCTTCAAAAAATGATCTATCTTTACCTTAAAAACATTTAATGAAGGAGCCTCAACTGCTTCACTGGGCAAGGAATTCCATAGATTCACAACCCTTTGGGTGAAGAAGTTCCTCCTAAACTCAGTCCTAAATCTACTTCCCCTTATTTTGAGGCTATGTCCCCTAGTTCTGCTTTCACCCGCCAGTGGAAGCAACCTGTCCGCATCTACCCTATCTATTCCCTTCATAATTTTAAATGTTTCTATAAGATCCCCTCTCATCCTTCTAAATTCCAACAAGTACAGTCCCAGTCTACTCAACCTCCCCTTGTAATCCAACCCCTTCAGCTCTGGGATTAACCTAGTGAATCTCCTCTGCACACCCTCCAGCGCCAGTACGTCCTTTCTCAAGTAAGGAGACCAAAACTGAACACAATACTCCAGGTGTGGCCTCACTAACACCTTATACAATTGCAGCATAACCTCCCTAGTCTTAAACTCCATCCCTCTAGCAATGAAGGACAAAATTCCATTTGCCTTCTTAATCACCTGTTGCACCTGTAAACCAACTTTCTGTGACTCATGCACTAGCACACCCAGGTCTCTCTGCACAGCAGCATGCTTTAATATTTTATCGTTTAAATAACAATCCCGTTTGCTGTTATTCCTACCAAAATGGATAACCTCACATTTGTCAACATTGTATTCCATCTGCCAGACCCTAGCCCATTCACTTAACCTATCCAAATCCCTCTGCAGACTTCCAGTATCCTCTGCACTTTTCGCTTTACCACTCATCTTAGTGTCATCTGCAAACTTGGACACATTGCCCTTGGACCCCAACTCCAAATCATCTATGTAAATTGTGAATAATTGTGGGCCCAACACGGATCCCTGAGGGACACCACTAGCTACTGATTGCCAACCAGAGAAACACCCATTAATCCCCACTCTTTGCTTTCTATTAATTAACCAATCCTCTATCCATGCTACGACTTTACCCTTAATGCCATGCATCTTTATCTTATGCAGCAACCTTTTGTGTGGCACCTTGTCAAAGGCTTTCTGGAAATCCAGATATACCACATCCATTGGCTCCCCGTTATCTACTGCACTGGTAATGTCCTCAAAAAATTTCACTAAATTAGGTAGGCACGACCTGTCCTTTATGAACCCATGCTACGTCTGCCCAATGGGACAATTTCTATCCAGATGCTTCGCTATTTCTTCCTTGATGATAGATTCCAGCATTTTCCCTACTACCGAAGTTAAGCTCACTGGCCTATAATTTCCCGCTCTCTGCCTACCTCCTTTTTTAAACAGTGGTGTCACGTTTGCTAATTTCCAATCCACCGGGACCACCCCAGAGTCTAGTGAATTTTGGTAAATCATCATTAGTGCATCTGTAATTTCCCTAGGCATCTCTTTTAGCACTCTGGGATGCATTCCATCAGGGCCAGGAAACTTGTCTACCTTTAGCCCCGTTAGCTTGCCCATCACTATCTCCTTAGTGATAACAATCCTCTCAAGGTCCTCACCTGTCATAACCTCATTTCTATCAGTCGCTGGTATGTTATTTGTGTCTTCCACTGTGAAGACCGACCCAAAAAACCTGTTCAGTTCCTCAGCCATTTCCTCATCTCCCATTATTAAAACTCCCTTCTCATCCTCTAAAGGACCAATATTTACCTTAGCCACTCTTTTTTGTTTTATATCTTTGTAAAAACTTTTACTGTCTGTTTTTGTTTTTGTTTTCTTTCATCTTTTGTTTGCTTGCTGTTTCAAATTCTAATAAATAGACTTAAGAAAAAGAGGTGCTACAGTACAGATAGCTGAAGCAGGATTTGTAGAATTATTTTAAGGTTGACAGTGATGCAGCAAGATGAGGTTGGTATGCATAGGCTTGATCTACTTGGCAGGCGAAGGCAAGAATCTTCCAGAGAAACAAGTTCCAAGGAGATTTAGGCTTGATGAAGGCTAGTTGGTTGGTTGGAATCCTGCTTTGGTGTTTGCTGACTGGAGTTTAAACAGAAGACTGAGTTGGAAGTCTAGAAATGTAATATTAAAACTTTCAAAGGCGTGAAGCTTAGGTCATGTGATGATGCCCATTAATTGGTTAGGTGCAGGCTAACATGCTGTTTATATGCCTCATTGTTCACCTTAGGAGATAAAAAGTGGCTTTCAATGCATCTGCAAGTAAAGCAAGATTTAATGGCTTCCTCTTTATTGTAGGACCAGGCTGGGGAGATATATTGTCTGCTGGTTCCGGATCTCATTGACTGTAATGTGTCCTCTCAATGAAAGATGTGAGATTCCACAAGGATATATGGGTTGAGCTTTTGTCTTGTAACTGCTGTTGGAAATTTCCAGAAACTGTAGCTAACTTGTGAATTATATGATCTGTAGCAGTCATCTTTTGGTTCAGTAAAAGCTCGAGGGGGATAAAAGTCTATCTATTGGATTGGCTTAGTGAACTTAAAGACAGTGAGGGGTGAGCATATTGTGATTGCTTTTCAGGTGTGGTATTTTAGTTTAAGTAGGAAGTGTGTTGTGGACAATGGCTCTTTCAGAGGCTCTGAAGTTTTTGAGGGTGGAGATTGTCACATGCAGTACCTTACGGACAGATACCCAAAAGCAGACTGTTAGATTTGGCAAAAAACATTGCAGTTAACATTACCTGACAAAATGCGAAAAGATTAGGTAATTATGTCGGTGGCTAAGCATTTAAAGTTGCCTGAGATACAATTTGACTGATTGGAAATGGCAAAAATTCAGTTACAAATTAACCAAATGGAACATGAGAAAGAATTAAAGCAGCTTGAATACGAAAGAGATTGAGAGGAAAAAGAAAGAGAGAGGAAAAAGAAAGAGATAGAGAGGCCAAAGAAAAAGGAGAGAAGAAGAAAGGAGAAAAGAAAGGATAGCCCGAGCAGAACAAAAATAAAGAGAAAGGGAAAGGGGGATACAGATCAGGGGAAAAAGATAAAGAGAGAGAGTTTGAACTTCAGAAAATGGGCATGAAACATGACAGTCAGTTAAAATTGGCAGATGTAAAGGGAAACGTACAGTTCGATGATAGTGATCAGGATAGTGAGAAAGAGCGTCATTGTCGCAGGCTTGGTGGAGATCTATTTAAATATGTCCAAGCATTGCCAAGGTTTGATGAGAAGGAGGTAGAATCATTTTTCATTTCATTTGAGAAGGTAGCTAAACAAATGAAATGGCCACAGGACTTTTGGGTATTACTGATTCAAACAAAGCTGGTAGGTAGGGCTAGTGAAGTGTTTGCATCACTACCGGAGGAGGTATCTGGGATGTATGAGGAGGTGAAAAAATCCATCTTAGGTGCGTATGAACTGGTGCCCGAAGCCGACAGACAAAGCTTTAGGAATTTAAGGAAAGAATTTGGTCAAACATACATGGAATTTGAAAGGCTCAAACAGAGTAATTTTGATATGTAGATAAGGGCTTTGAAAATAGACCAAATGTATGCAGCTCTCAGAGAAATTATGCTTTTGGAGGAGTTTAAAAATTCAATTCCTGATGTAGTGAGAACTCGTGTGAAAGAGCAGAGGGTTAAAACTGCAAGGTTAGCAGCAGAAATGCCAGATGATTATGAATCAGTTCACAAATCAAAGCTTGGTATCCAACATCAGTTTCAGCCTGTGAGGGTTGAAAATGGGGACATGAGAAAATACTCAAATGGTAGAAGCCATTTGAAAAGAAAATGGGTGGAAAAGAAATGAAAAGTTTCAAATGTTTTCACTGTAATAAACTAGGCCATGTAAAGTCACAGTGTTGGTTGTTGAAGAAAAGCACTGGGAAGGCTGATGTGATAAAACAGGATAAGACAGTGGGGTTTGTTAAAGTGGTAAAGAAAAGCCCAAGTGAAGTGAAGGAAGTGCAAAAGATTGTACAGCCTGATCAAGAGGTGATTGATAAGAAGGTGCCAGATGTGTATCAGGAGGAGCAGGTAAAGAAGTAACAATTTTAAGAGATACGGGATCTAGTCAATCTTTAATGGTAGGAGATGAGGAGTTATGTAGTTTGGGAAGAATATTGCCAGAAAAGGTGGTAATATGTGGAATTCAGGGTGATAGCAGTAGTGTTCCATTAAATAAGGTAAGGTTGGATAGTCCAGTGAAGAATGGTAAAGTGGTAGTAGGAGTAATAGAGAAACTATCTTGTCCAGGAATACAATTTATCTTGGGTTATAATATAGCTGGATCGCAGGTCGGAGTGATGCCTACTGTGGTTGATAAGCCAGTGGAAAATCAGACAACTGAAGTGTTGAAGGACGAATATCCTGGGATTTTTCCAGATTGTGTCGTAATATGGTTCCAAAGTCACAGGTTAAGACAATAGGAGAAATCAAAGAGTGAAGATGAAGTTGAAATGCAACTATCAGAAACGATTTTTGATCAGATGGTTGAAAAAGAACAAGAACAGATGGAGGATGAGGCGGATATTTTTAGTTCAGGAAAATTGGCGGAGTTACAACAGAAAGATGTAGAAATAAAACGGAAGTATCAAAAAGCATATGTGGGAGGAATCTGAGTGTATATCAGAGTGTTATTACCGTAAAAATAATGTCTTGATGAGAAAATGGAGACCTTTACATATGCAGACGATGAAAAGTGGGCAGAAGTTCATCAAGTAGTATTGCCGGTAGGGTATAGAAAGGAAGTGTTGCGAGTTGCACATGAGGTAGCAGTGGGAGGTCATTTGGGAATAGGAAAACTCAAGCTAAAATCCCAAAACATTTTTATTTGTTATTTTTTAAAATAAATTTAGAGTACCCAATTCATTTTTTTCCAGTTAAGGGGCAATTGAGCATGGCCAATCCACCTACCCTGCACACCTTTGGGTTGTGGGGGTGAAACCCTCGCAAACACGGGGAGAATGTGCAAACTCCACACAGACAGTGATCCAGAGCCGGGATCGAACCTGGGACCTCGGCGCTGTGAGGCAGCAATGTTAACTACTGCACCACCATGCTGTCCTCCAAAAACATTTTTATTGGCCTGGACTACATAAATATGTAGTTAAATTTTGTCAATCATGTCACACATGTCAAGTGATAGGGAAACCTCAAGCAGTGATAAAACCAGCACCCTTAATACCCATTCCAGCATTTGAGGAACCTTTTATAAGGGTCCTAATTGTTTGTGTAGGACCGCTTCCTAAAACGAAAAGTGGGAATCAATATCTTTTGATGATAATGGATGTGTCTACTAGGTTTCCAGAAGCCATTGCAGGATGTAATATTACAGCTAGAAAGATTGTGGAGGAGATACTTGAATTCCTTACAGGATATGGACTACCCACAGAAATAAAATCGGATCAAGGATCAAATTTTACTTCAAGGTTATTCAAAGAAGTTATGGCTAGTTTAGGAATAAAACTATTTAAATCAACTGCGTACCATCCAGAATCGCAGGGAGCATTAGAAAGGTGGCACCAGACATTAAAGACAATGTTGAGGGCTTATTGTCATGATTATCCAGAGGATTGAGATAAAGGAATTCCATTCGTACTGTTTGCAATTAGGGATGCACCTAATGAGCCAACTAAATTCAGTCCTTTTGAACTAATTTTTGGTTATGAGTTAAGAGGACCACTTAAATTGATTAAGGAAAAATT
Organism: Scyliorhinus canicula; assembly: GCF_902713615.1. NCBI lineage: Eukaryota > Metazoa > Chordata > Chondrichthyes > Carcharhiniformes > Scyliorhinidae > Scyliorhinus > Scyliorhinus canicula. Next base: position 65,227,569 of record NC_052147.1, read on the forward strand.
GGTGAGTGAGAATTCGGAAATTACATTATTGGATTACGTGTCAAATTTTAGGAAACAATTAAATAGAGCAGGTGAAATGGCTCGACAACATTTTAGAATTGTGTTTTGTTATGCTCTTGACATAGCATAAGCTGCTTCCTTGATGTGCACTCTGACAAAGGAAGGCTCAGACTTGTAGATAGCTTTAATACATTTATTAAACTGTTAACGATTCTCCTACTTGGATTCGACTCGCCTGTTAATCCTGTTATAGCTACTCAGACTGACAAACCAGTCTGCTACAATCCACGTGGTGGGTGTGATGTGTTCCAAATCAACCCTGTCTACTCACTAAGTGCCTCCACTGGAAAGAGGAAGATCGTGTGTGCTGTTTTATATGGGTTGGCGTTAAGCCCCCCTGTGGTGGTGTCGCCTTTGTGTGTCGTGAATGCCCATTGATCATGTCCTATCTTACTGACCTATTGGTTGAATGTCTGTGTGTCATATCTCTGGTGCTCCCTCTCGTGTCTATCTAGTCTACGTGTATTTACATTAACCCCTTGTGCATTTACAGTTACGCATATCACCACAAGTTGCACAAAATATGATGAAACGGGTAGCGGACAAGAAATCCAAAGTTCGTAGTTTTGCCAGTGGAGATAAAGTTTTAGTATTGTTACCAGTGGTAGGTGAACCTTTAAAAGCAAGGTTTTGTGGACCTTATCAGATTGAAAGGAAATTAAGTGAGGTGAATTATGTGGTAATAACGCCGGATAGAAGGAAGACTCACCGAGTGTGTCATGTGAATATGCTTAAAAGATACTTTGAAAGGGAAGGAGAGAAAAAAGGGGGAGGTTTTAATGATTCCAAGTGTAGCCATCTGGGATGGCCACCTCCCGATTACAAAATGGACACTTTGCAAAGAATGCAGGGGAAATGGACAATACTGAGAAAGCTAGCAGGTGCAAGGTTTGTCTGTTAATTGGAGTCGTAGCTCCCAGACAAGACCAATACTGCAAATCCATTACCATACTAATGAGCCATCTCCGGGGACAAAAAGGGTAACATTTAAGTAAACAATACCAGGGCAGACACCCCGGCGCCAGAGGAGACTAGAACAAAGCAGGCCAACGGCCACCTAGGACACGCCCAGCAATCAAGGCACCCACCCCTTTATTGGAGGAAATCGAAAGGAACAATCAAGAAATGGCCCAATTAACCGGGGCCAAGTTCAAGGCCATCCCAAAAAGCCCGCGAAGCCCCCTTCAGGTATAAGAAGAAGCCCCCAAGAGAGAATCGCTCTCTTGGCCTTGGCTCTCAGCGAGGAGAGACCTTCCTAGCCGCTGCACCAGAACAAGTAAGTCCAAAGTCAACACACGCTACGGGACAGGCGCTCTTATCTGCTATTCCATACCAGCTCAACCCCAGCAGCTTCAGAACCGGACAATGGCCATTGTTCCTCTGACTGAGTGGGTGCCCGAAGTTAAGTATAGGCTTTAGTAGTAGTGATAGTCTAGTTGGTAGAGTTTTGTGCATGAGTATATTTGACTGTGTGTGTAAATAAATGAACATTCATTTTGAACTTACTAACTGGTGTATCGAGTCTTTGATCATTATTCGGTTTGAACCTTGTGGCGGTGTCTAAAGATACCTGGCAACTCTTGAGCAAACGTAATTAGACTTAAGGAAGGCGACCATATTAACCACCATAAACAGAGCCAATTAAAGAGAGAACACAATTAGCAATACAACTCACAGTGATCAACCAAATCCAGATGACTGTGAATTTGACAAACCTCAAATTAAATTGGAAAATGAGGATGTTCTTAAAAATTGGGATAAATTGTTGAGTTACCTTCCAGAGGAAAAACAGACTGACCTGAAAGAGTTACTGATATCACGTGGGCAAGTTTGCAGAGATGAATTGGGAAGTACTAAAATGGCTATACATGAAATGAAATGAAAATCACTTATTGTCACGAGTAGGCTTCAATGAAGTTACTGTGAAAAGCCCCCAGTCGCCACATTCCGGCGCCTGTTCGGGGAGGCTGGTACAGGAATTGAACCGTGCGGTTGGCCTGCCTTGGTCTGCTTTAAAAGCCAGCGATTTAGCCCAGTGTGCTAAACCAGCTGTGGGAAATGCTGTTCCAGTCAAACAACATCTATACAGACTAAACCCTTTAAAATTGGCACAGGTCAACAAAGAGATTGAGAGTATGCCTAAAAATGGCGAATTTGAAGTGGGTTGCAGCCAATGGAGCTCACCCATAGTGATGATACCTAAATCAAACGGTACCCAACAGTTGTGAGTGGACTATAGAAAGGTTAATGCAGTTACAAGAATGGACTCTTATCCTATACCACATTTGGGGGATTGCAGAGAGAATTGGAACAATCAGCTTTTATTTCCAAACTGGATTTACTTCAAGGTTACTGGCAGGTACCTTTACCCGAAGGGGCGAAGGAGATTTCAGTTTTTGTAACTCCAGATGGTATATACCAATTCAAAATTATGCCATTTGGCATGAAAAATACCCCAGCCACATTTCAACGGTTAACTAACAAAGTTGTTTCAGGATTACCCAATTGTGCGGTATACATCAACAATCTGCTAATTTTCAGCCAGACATGGAAAGAACATTTAAAACATCTGATGGAATTATTCGATCGACTTCAGGAGCCAGGTTTGGTGGTAAACCTAGCCAAAAGTGAATTTGGAAAAGCCCAAGTCACTTTCCTTGGCAATACAATCGGACAGGGTCGAATGGTCATACGGTATGTGAAACCAACAATTATTGAGGGTTTCCGATACCCTCGACACAAAGGGAAATAACACGATTTCTTGGCATGGGTGGATTTGATCGGACATTTGTGCCAAATTTTTGTAGCGTGGCTACTCCACTGATGGACTTGCTGAAGAAATGTAGAAAATGTCAGTGGACAGCGGAGTTTCAAGGCATTTGACTGCCTGAAAGCTGTGATAACCAATGCTCCTGTGTTGGAGAATTACAAGGAAATCTGTGATCAGATTGAACTAAAGTATCTGACTTTAAAGAGACATGCCGAGGCATAAAGAAATGGATGGATCGTGCAGAGACCTTCTTGTTCAAAGAGACTGTCAATCGAGAGGGATTCCAGTTGGAGGAAGAACAAAAATGTACTATATTATTATACCTATTTGTATGTGTTGGTTTTTTGAAACGAAAATGTATATTTACTGTGTACATTTCTTAAAGGACAGTGAAAAGGTGAAAAATGAAATCATCTTGAAGTTGATCATTTATTTATTTTTTTCTTGGGGAAGGTGTCATGTGAGAGTACCTTTAGGAAATGGGTGTTTTATATAGAATAACTGTAGTGGGTGTACCTTTAAGAAATGGCTGTGTATTACTGCAGTGATGTCAGAGTGCAGATGGAGCTGGGCTGTCTGTCAGCTTTTAGTTTCACTTTGAGAAAAAGCTTGGGTGTGTCAGTGTTTTGTTTCAGTGTTGGGGCTCCAGTCAGCCACAGAATGTGTAATGTTGTTCTCTCTGCCGTGTAAACACTATCTCTTGATCATTTGCTGAATTCAGAGTTATAACTGTTCTCAGTAGTGAATTTAAACCTGATGTGCTTCTGTTAAAAGGTTTTTTAAAAAAGTCTTATGGATGTTAAAAGGAAAGTAAGGATTACTTAGTGTTGTATTCTTTGGGGATTGTATTTGAATTATTGGTTGCTAAGATGTTCACTGTATGTTTTAAAAAGGTTAACTTGAGCTCATAGAATAAACATTGTTTTGCTTTAAAAAATACTTTTCGATTTCTGCTGTACCACACTTGTAGAGTGGGCCATGTGCTCCCCATACCACAATCTATTAAAAGTTGTGGGTCAGGTGAACTCCCTGATACATTTTGGGGTTCTCTAAACCCTGGCCCATAACAATATTGGCATGCTCCATTGTCAGTATATGCTAGATCAGTTACCATTCTCCTTCTTATAATTATCAACACTTTATCTCATGTTTCAGCCTGCATCTGTTTCACAAGCTTTACTTATAGATTTGGAAATTGACAGTATTGTTCATTATTGAGAAAATTATTCTGTATTAAAGATGTTAGAACAAAACAGATCAGTTACTTTCACTTACAATTGATTGCACATGAACACTAAGTAGAGAAAATGCAAAACAAGCTATGCATTGTACTTATAACTATTTCTGGCTTCAGAATATTTGATCTTAAACTCCATTTTCTAACCACCAACTCCATCCCTCACTGGCCACTTTGAGACTGAACCAGGTTCTATGAAACCATGACATTTTATTGAAATTTGAGCTGAACTTCCATCCCATAGGGCGAGATGTTCTGGCTATTCACGCCGATGGGATCTCCCGGTCCTGCCAATAGCGCACACCCGCCTTGGGTTTCCTAGCAGATGGATTAAATGGAAAATGCAATTGATAGTGATGGGATCAGGAGATCCTGTCACTGGCCAAATGTGGGCCGCTGAGAAGCACGTCACGGGGAGGACAGAGAATCTCGCCCATAGTCTTTCCATCACAAAGACTGCTTACATGTAACTGTGCCTGCCTCTGTTCCCGTCCCAATTCATGGACTACTGAACCTCTCTTCCCCACATCAACATCATCAACCCGTTCATAATTTTAAGTATTTTTTGTATCTTTTCCAATGCTTCTACATTACCCAAGATAAACTGTATTCCTGGAGAAGATAGTTTCTCTATTACTCCTACTACCACTTCACCACTCTTCACTAGACTGTCCAACCTTACCTTATATAGTGGAACACTACTCTTCTCACTCTGAATTCCACACGTTACCACCTTTTCTGGCAATATTCCTCCTAAACTGTGCAACTCCTCATCTCTTACTGTCAAAGATTAACTAGCTCACGTATATCTTAAAATTGTGACTTCTTTACCTACTCCTCCTGGTACCCATGAGTAAACTTTATCCACACAAGTAAATTATTTAAAGAGATCTTATCAATCACCTCATGATTAGGCTGTACAATCTTTTGCACCTCCTTTGCTTCACTTGGGTTTTCCTTTACCACTTTAACAAACCGCACTGACTTATCCTGTTTTATCACATCAGCCTTCCCAGTGCTTTTCTCCAACCACCAACACTGTGATTTTACAAGGCCTAATTTATTACAGTGAAAATATTTGAAACCTTTCATTTCTCTTCCACCCTCCTGAATTTCTCTTTTAATCTGAGGTACACTCTCCTTATTGTCTCCCATCTCCTTTTCCTCTCCCACTTGAGTATTTCTCTTTTCCTCAATTTCTATCCATCCAGGCTGAAACTGATGTCGGAAACCAAGCTTTGATTTATGAATTAATTCATAATCATCTGCCATTTCTGCTGCTAACCTTGCAGTTTTAACCCTCTGCTCTCCCACATGAGTTCTCATTACATCAGGCATTGAATTTTTAAACTCCTCCAAAAGTATAAGTTCTCTGTGAGCTTCATATGTTTGGTCTATTTTCAAAGCCCTTTTCTACATATCAAAATTACTCTGTTTGATCTTTTCAAACTCCATGTATGTTTACCAAGTTCTTTCCTTAAATTTCTAAACCTTTGTCTGTGGGCTTCGGGCACTAGTTCATATGCACCTAAAATGGATTTTTTCACCTCCTCAGACACCCTAGATACATCCTCTGATAGTGATGCAAACACTTCACTAGCACTACCGACCAGCTTTGTTTGAATCAGTAATACCCAAATGTCCTGAGGTCATTTCATTTGTTTAGCCACCTTCTCAAATTAAATGAAAAAAGCTTCCACCTGCTTCTCATCAAACCTTGACAATACTTGGACATATTTAAATAGATCCCAACCAAGCCTTCGGCTATGGCGCTCTTTCACTTGATCTTCATCACTATCCTCAAACTGTACATTTTCCTTTACCTCTGCCAATTTTAATGGACTGTCATGTTTCATGACCATTTTCTGAAATTCAAACTCTTTCTCTTTTTCCTCTCTCTCTTTCCCCCTCATTTCATATTCAAGCTGCTTAAAATTTTTTCATGTTCCAGTTGTTTAATCTGTAACTGAATTTTTGCCATGTCTAACAAGTCAGACTGTATCTCAGGCAATTTTAAATGCTCAGCTACCACTGTAAGTACCTCTTCTCTTCACGTGCCGTCAGGTAACGCTAACTGTAATGTTTTTGCCAAATCTAATCGCCTTTTTTTAGTCTCTGTTCGTAAGGTACTGCGTGTGGCTTTCTCCACCCCAAAAACGTCCGAGCCTCTGAAAGAGCCATTGTCCACAACACACTCCTTACTTGAACTGGAATATCACACCTGAAAAGCAAACACAATATGCTCACCCCTCACTGTTTTTAAGTTCATGAAGCCAACCCAATCATGAAAGATAGACTTTTATCCCACGAGCCCCCAATTTATTATGGGCCATGGTTTAGACAACCCCAAAGTATACCATGGAGTTCACCTGACCCACAACTTTTAATAGATTTTGGTGAATGTGATCAAGACCCTAAATAGGGGTCTTGAGAGCACTGAGATGATCATCTCCCTGGATGCAGAAAAGGCCTTCAAAAGAGTCGACTGGATATACCTCATAGAGGTGCTGGAGCGGTTTGGACTTAGATCACATTTTGGGGCGCAAAAGGGCCCACTTTACAGGTGTGATGCAACAGAGAACTAAAAGTCTTTTTAAACAAAAATAATTTGTATTTTATGAATCCAGTTAATGTTTTATAGACACACATCCCAACCCTTTGCCGCACTGATCGTGAACTCCAGTGGCTCGATCTCCAGAGTAAACAGCAGCAGGGACTACGGGCATCACTGCTTTGTGTCTCTGTGCAGCTGGAAGTACTTAGAGCTGGTGGTATTTGTCCATACACTCGCTTTGGAAGCGCTGTACAGGAGTTTCACCCAGGCGGTAAATGTGATCTAAGTCCAAACCGCTCCAGCACCTCTATGAGGTATATCCAGTCGACTCTTTTGAAGGCCTTTTCTGCATCCAGGGAGATGATCATCTCAGTGCTCTCAAGACCCCTATGTAGGGTCTTGATCACATTCAGCAGGCACCTGATGTTCAATGTTAGCTGTCTACCCGTGACAAAGCCCCCGTTTGGTCTTCTGCTGCCACCTTTGATTTATAGCCCTCCAGTCTCTTGGCTAGTATTTCTGCATCCATGTTTAGCAGCGAAATGGGTCTGTAGGACCCACACTCTTTTGTCTTTGTCTTTCTTGGTTATCAGTGAGATTGCAGTCGTGCTGGTGCAGGTGGCAGGGTGGCCCTCACCAGCGAGTCTGTGAACATATCCCGCAGCTGTGGGGCTAGTGCTGCCGCAAATCCCTTATTTGAAGTTTGCCAGGAACCAGTCTGGTCCTGGCACCTTCTCCGCCTGCATGGAGTTAATACTCTCCATGACTTTTCCCAGCTCTAGTGGTGCCTCCAGCCGCCGTTTCCTATCCTCCCCCACGCCTGGAACGTTCAGTCGATTGAGGAACTGTCCTCAAGTCCTCTGGTGAGGGCTCGGAGATGTACAGTCCCCGGTAGAAGATCGCGAAACCCTTGTTGACTTTTTTCGGCTCTACTACAAGTTTGCCTTTCCTTCGCAGCTGCCTACTTTCTCAGCTGGTGAGCCAGGAGGTGGCTGGCATTGTCTCCGTGCTTGTAGAGGGTCACCCGTGCCTGGCAGAGTTAGTGCACTGCTTTCCTCGTGGAGTGCAAGTCAAAGTCCATCTGTAGCTTTCTCCTCTCCACCAGGAGTTCTGCGGTCAGGGCCGTGGAGTATCATTGGTTTACACTCTTCCCTATCTCTTCATGCTTCCCTATCTCTTCACGCCAGATCACAGCCTCCCAGAATGTTGAGGGTGAGACCTCCCCATTCTGGTTATTAGTAATGTACTTGTCAATGGCCTGCGATATTTCTTCACTGAAGGCCTTGTCAGCCAGGAGCGCCGTGTCCAATCTCCAGGGCCGGGGGGGGGGGGGGGGGGGGGGCGTTGGGCATGGCCCATCTCAAAGGTAAAATCCATGTAGTGTGGACCGTGGTCGATATTATTGGAGGTCTTCCCTGTTTTGGGATTCAACTGTCTGTCCGTAGGTCCTGTACATAGTTACAGTACACCCCCCCATGTTCAGTCGGTGTGTGTCGATGTCAGGGATTTCCGCCATGCTCCTCTTTATAAATTTACTGTCGTACCAGTTGGGTGTCGACATATTTACTAGGGCTACCAGTATCCTGTCTGGGACACCACTGAGCATGATGTACCATCCCCCTGGGTCCGTAACTGTCCTTGTTGTGATCTGCATCCCCCCCGGCCCTCGTCCCCATAGTAAGAAAGGTAGGTCTACCCTTCCCAATCCTTCCTTACCCACAGTCCGTCCTTCTCCCTCAGGTGCGTCTCTTGGAGGAAAACTATGTCGGCTTTCATACTATTCAGGTTGGCGAAGACTCTGGATCTTTTAACTGGGTCGTTGAATCCCCTGCGTCCAGGTGACTGTTCTGATGGTTTTTTCTTGTTCCCTCCCTCCTTTCGGATCAATACCACCCTCCTTTCGCTCAATCATATTTACCTGGAGGACACTCCCGGGCTTTCCCTTTGTTCGGGAGCCGTCAAAATGGCTGCAGTGACTGTTCACCCTATGAGACAGGGTCCCTGCACTCTGGGGTTTCTCTTTGTTAGGGAGCTATCCAAAATGGCTGCAATCACTGTTCCCTCCATGAGGCCGGGCCCCTGTGCTACAAGGTTTACCTTAGTTCAGGGACCCTCCAGTTGTTTGCGGTGCCTTTGTGTTCCAAGTTGTCATGTGTGGCCTTTTCAGCCAGCCTAATGCCCTTGCTACCTTTGTTCCTATGTTTCCCCTATGGTATTTTCTCCTCCCACCCTGGAGCTGTTCCCCCCCCCCCCCCTCTGTTTCTTCCCCTAATCATCCCCCTGTTGCTGATGCCTAACCCCCCCTTTGTCGGGCGCTATCGCCCTTGCAGGAGATGCACCACTGCCTCTTTTTCCTTCACGCTTCCTGGTGCAAGCTTCCCGCTAGTGTGGTGGCGCCCTCCTGGGGTTGGTTATGTGTCCTCCTGCTGTCAGTTTCTGCGCTCCCGATCTGCCATTCTTCTCACCCTTTCCTATGCTCTGCTGCCCTCGCTCTTTCTTTCCTCAATTTCACCTCTCATCCCCAGAATGAGACAATGCAGTCCCACGCAAAGTGTTCATTAAGTTGGTTATTATTTAGTCAATAAATAAATAAAGTCTCTTCAGATGATCTCCTCACCGCTGCCCCTGCTGCTGTTTCTCTGCCCATTCTCCAGGGCAAATTTGTCCCCATGGGCCATGAAGAAGTACTCTCTGCCTTGGAATGTGACCCAGGATTTTGCATTCCCAAATTTTACGCCACTCTTTACAGGGCTGCTTTCGCCCGGTTGAATTCCGCCTGCCGCTTGGCCAGGTCAACCGCAATGTCCTGGTAGATCCTAATCCGGTGACCTTCTCAGTTACAGTTCTTTGTTTGTCTTGCCCAGCGCAGTATTCTCTCCCGGTCTTGGTACCCGATGCATTTTAGCAATTATTGCCTTTGGCTATTCCCAGGCTTTGGGCGAAGCGACCGCTTGGCTCTCTCTATTTCTGGTGGGTTAGGGAAGCTATCCCTTCCCACCAAATTGCCCAGAAGTTGGGTCACATGGTCTATGGGGTTCCTACCTTTGATCCCATCCGGCAGGCCAACAATTCAGAAGTTTGGCGCATCGATTGGTTTTCTTGGTCCTCAATCTTTCCTTTCAGACACCTCTGCGTGGCAATCAACCTTGATATTTCCTTTTCCAGGGCAGTGATCCAGTCACCCTGGTCTGTTCAGGCCTTCTCTAGTTCCTTTATGGTGCTTTCTTGGGCTTCCAGTCGCCTCTTCGACTTGTGTAGGGCCACCTGCATGATCCCCGAACCTCCGCAACCGCCATCCTGACCGCAGCCTGGATGTTGGTTTTCGTCTCCTCTGTGTTCTCTCAGTTCCCTTGAGAGAAACACCCTCCACCCGTCCCCTGGTGAGGGCGGCTCCCTGTGCGGTGGGTTGGTCCTTCTCACTCTATGAGACACGTGTTTAGACGCCTCGTGTGTCTGCCGGCACAGCCATTTGCTTCTCTTGTCTTTTACTCTTCTCGTTTCTACATGGCCTCTGGAGTGGCTGTTGTTCGGCATCTCCCTTTGCGCTGATGTTGGTTGAAGTGCAGGGATATTTGTCCTTCGTGTTAGTAGGCTATTTCGTGTGAAAGAGCCTATTTTCGAGGTCATAGGAAGAGAGCCACCTGATGTGAGACTTCTCAGCACATCCCCTTCAGTTGCCTTCCTAACTAACCTCCTGTAACTATTTGTTTCATGTACATGGACATTCAGATCTCTCTGTAATGTGTTAATTTTCTATTTTTCCTACCAAAGAAGATAAGCCTCTATTTTCCCACACTACAATCTGCCTAACTTTTCCTCACTCACTTTGCAGACTCAGTCAGCTGGATTTTCAATCAGGGTCAGAAACCAGAAATGGGAACTACTTCTGGGTCCTAACGCTGAACAGCGTGCTTTAGGTATGACACAGATACTTTCAAATCTTTAGCTAATTAACAGCCAGGGAGTCGACTTATTTTCCAATCAGAATGATAGGTCCCAATGCTGGAGAATCAATAGGAAGATCTCCAGCACATAAGAGATTGGCAACCCCAACGGCTGAGCTTGGAACTGCTGAAGTGGACGTGTAGAAAGAAAGATACAAGTGTAGGTGTTTAGTATTGTTTTTATAAAGTCTCAGCTGCTACCCCTAATCCTGGGGGCAACTCCTCTAGGGTACAGTCAGTAGACACAGCTGTAGTCTGACAGCAGCTATAGGTCCATTATGGAGGTGGGTGGGGATTCGGGGGAGGACATCGTGGACATCGTCATGGGTAATGTGGGCCGAACTCTGACGACTCGAAATTCCAGGCTATGCAGAAACAGGGTCTTAATGGACTCCTTAATTAGCAATTGTCTTCAATTGGTTCCATGCTGATCCAACCCCAGGTCTCCCTCATTCAAAATGACTTGGAGTCGGGAGACGTCCGGTGGCAACATGTGGGTGGAGGTCGCACGTTGGGTGGCTCTTGTTTTTTCGATCAATTGGTACTTTTTGGATGAGCTGTGTGGGAAGTTCTAAGGAATCAGTACAATGTCGAAGTTCCAGAAGAAAGGACAGGGAAGTAAGGAGTGAGCAAAAGTATGCTGGCCAGTGCTGTTGTGAGTCCAACAGGAGGAAAGATGGAGGTTGCTGGTTCGTCAGGTGGGACAACTCCCATGTTTGAGATTCTGACTGAGGTGGTATCGGAGGAGTTTGAAAGGCTGTCACCAAGCATTTAGAGGTGCTTCAGAGGGAGATGATGGCTCACTCAAAGAGTGGGTGGAGGAGTTGCTTGCCCTGATAAAGGCTTCATTGAAGAAGACTTCGGTCGAGGTGTAGGAGCAAGGAGAGAAGATGCAGAGGGTGGAGGAAATATTGTCACAACATAGCGATCAGTTCACCTCAATGGGTGAGGAGCTGCGGAGGGTTGCAGAGGTCAATAAAGGGCTAAGAGCCAATGTGGAGGATGTGGAGAACAGTTCGCGGAGGCAGAATTTGGGGATCGTGGGCTTGCCCGAGGAGCCAGAAGCCGACCGAGTACTTTGTGGACATTAGAATTTTCTTTTAGAATTAGAATTTACAGTGCAGAAGGCCATTCGCACCATTGAGTCTGCACCAAACCTTCCAAAGAGCACCCTACTCAAGCCCACGTATTTACCCCAACCTCACAACCCAGTAACCCCCACTTACCCTTTTGTTTGGACACTAAGGGCAATTTAGCATGGCCAAGCCACCTAACCCGCACATCTTTGGACTGTGGGAGGAAACCGGAGCACCCGGAGGAAACCCACGCAGACATGGGGAGAACGTGCAGACTCCGCACAGACAGTGACCCTGGAGCTGTCAACTAACTGTGCTAATCACTATGCTACCGTGCTGCCCCATGTTCGCCAAGTTGATGGGGGAGGTGGAAGAGCCTTCCCTTTACGAGTTGGACAGGGTGTGGTGATAACCACTGTAGATATGCATACTTGCAGTAGGGGGATGTATGGCTGTACCTGTAATACAGGTTCCTCCGGGAAGCCCCTGCCGGCTAGCTCCGCCCACAGGGAGCTTGTGTATAAATATGCGTGTGAGTCACTCAGACTCTAGTCTTCAGTTGCAGCCGGAGGAATAGCATCACACAGCAATACAGCCTTGATTGAAATTGTCTCTCGTCTTTGACTACAATTGTTAGCGCCACAATTTATTGCTGTGTGATTTTCCGTACACCATGGACATCAGAATCAAGACTGACCGTCTGCAGCTGGATCCACAGTCGCTTCACACCAGGAAAGACTTTGTTCACTGGCTTGCAGTTTTCGAGGCTTACATCTCTTCAGCGGACCCTCCCCTGATGGAGGCTCAGAAAAAGCAACTCCTGTACTCGAGACTTAGCTCCAGTGTCTTTCCGCTAATTCGAGATGTGACTAACTACACCAGAGCTATGGAACTGCTCAAGGAGAACTATGCACAGTCGACGAACACCATGTTTGCGAGGCATCAACTCTCTACTCGCATCCAGCAGCCGGGTGAGTCGATTGAGGACTTCTGGAGGGCCCTTATACCTCGGTACGAGACTGCGATTGCCGGGCCCTCACAGCGACGGAACACTCTGACTTACTCATGCGCGATGCCTTTGTCACAGGCATTGCATCGGATCCCATCCGGCAACGACTGCTGGAAGGGGCCGCCCTTGACCTCGCGGCCACAAAGACTCTGGCCCTTTCCATGACGGCCACCTCCCGTAGTGCGCGAACTTACTCTGCTTGCCGCTCGGCCCACCCGTCCTACCCCTCGTGGACCCCGCAAACGGCCCCCCATCCTCACCCGTCCTACCCCTGGTGGACCCCGCAAACGGCCCCCCCCAGCAGCCGCCCCTGCGCACTATGCCTGCGCTGCTCGCCACACCGCACTCCCTGGGGGTCCCCACTGTTACTTCTGCGGTCAGCAGAAGCACCCCCACCAACGTAGCCTGGCCCGCACCACAACCTGCAAAGCTTGTGGCAAGAAAGGCCGCTTTGCAGCGGTGTGTCAGTCCTGGACGGTTGCCGCTATCGCGCCCCCGTTCCCCTCGCCTTAGCCGATCGCACAATGGGCCCCGCCATCCGCTTCCCCCGACCCAATGTGCGATCAGTGGGCGCCGCCATCTATCGCCGCCTCCGCCACGTGCGCTCCATGGGCACCGCCATCTTCATCTCCCACCGCCATGTGCGTTCCATGGGCACCGCCATTTTGTCCCAACCCCACAACGTGCGTTCCATGGGTGCCGCCATTTTGTCTGCCGCCACCTTCTCCCACACAGGTACTCCAGATGCCGCCATTTTGTCCTCCCGGGACGGGGCCACGGGACACTACCGCTCCTCATCAGACTCATCTGACTCGACTGCTGATCGTCCGCAACTCGCCTCCGTTATGCTCGACCAGTCGCGTCCTCGCAACCTGGCACCCTCTTCCCCATCGGTGCTGGTCAACGGCCACATGACCTCCTGCCTCATCGACTCCGAGAGCACCGAGAGCTTCATCCACCCGGACACGGTAAGGCACTATTCCCTTGTGGTCTATCCCGCCAACCGGCAGATCTCTCTCGCCTCTGGTTCCCACTCTGTCCCGATCCGGGGTTTCTGCCTGGTTAAACTTACTGTACAGGGACGTGGAATTCGACCGTTTCCATCTGTACATTCTCCCCAACCTCTGCACGTCACTCTTACTAGGCCTGGATTTCCAGTGCAATCTCCAGAGACTCACCCTCAAATTCGGCGGACCCCTACCTCCCCTCACCATTTGCGGCCTCACGACCCTCAAGGTCGAGCCTCCCTCACTCTTTGCCAATCTGACCGCAGATTGCAAGCCCGTCGCCACCAGGATCAGACGGTACAGCAACCAGGACAAGGCATTCATCAGGTCCACAGTTCAGCGGCTGCTTCGGGAGGGTATCATCGAGGCCAGCAACACCCCTTGGAGAGCCCAGGTGGTAGTGGTTAAGACCGGGGAGAAGCACAGGATGGTTGTGGACTACAGCCAGACCATCAACCAGTACACGCAGCTCGACGCGTACCCCCTCACCCGCATTTCTGATATGGTCAATCAGATTGCACAGTACCGGGTCTTCTCTACTATTGAACTGAAATCCGCCTACCACTAGCTCCCCATCCGTAAATCGGACCGTCCCTACACTGCCTTCAGCTCCGTAGGCAAGCTGCGGCGAGGGAGATAGTATGCGTTCGGGATAGGACGGGTGAGCTTCAGGTGGCCCCGGAGCAGATTAACAAAGTGTTTGAGAAGTTTTACAGGGACTTGTATAAGTCAGAGCCACCAGACGATCGGGGCGGGGGGGGGGGGGGGGGGGATTTTTAAATAAATTTAAAGTACCCAATTCCTTTTTTGTCCAATTAAAGGGCAATTAGTGTGGCCAATCCATCTACTCTGCACATCTTTGGGTTGTGGGTGTGAGACCCATACATACACGGGAAGAATGTACAAACTGCACATGGATAGTGGCCCGGGCACTTGGTGCCATGAGGTAGCAGTGCTAACCACTGTGTCACCATGCCACCTGATGGGTGAGTTTTTGGGAGGTTAGAGTGCCCGAGGTAGGGTGAAATGGAGACGGTAGGGCTGGAGGAGTCAGTGGAAGTAGAGGAAGTGAAGGCTGCAAAAGGGAAGATGCAGACGGAGAAGGCCATGAGGCTGGATGGGTTCCCGGTGGAATTTTGTACAAGAATTTAAGGGTAAGTTGGCGCCATTGTTAGTGGAATTATTCGAGGACGTGATGGTTCAGAGGTTTTGCCAAAAATTATGGGACAGGCCTCCATCTCATTGTTCTTAAAGGATAAGGACCCGGTGGAGTGTAGGTCGGATTGGCCCATATCTCTGTTGAATGTGGACACCAAGATATTGGCAAAGGTGCTGGGGTTGGAGGGGTGCCTTCCGAGGGTGGTTGGGGAGGATCAGACGGGGCTTGTTAAAAGCAGACAGTTGTCATCGAATGTGAGGCTGCTGCTGAATGTGGTGCTTTCTCCGGCAGAGGGAAAGGAGTTGGAGGTGGTGGTTGCATTAGATGCGGAGAAGGCATTTGATCGGGTGGAGTGGAGTTATCTGATTGCGATGTTGGAGAAGTTTAGGATTGGGCCTACGTTTATGGTATGGGTCAAGTTCCTGCGTAAGGAGCCGATAGCGAGTGTGCGCATGAATGATACGAATTAAGGGTATTTTTCGCTGCACTGGGGAACAAGGCAGGGGTGCTCAATGTCCTCCCACCTGTTTGCGATGGCGATAGAGTCCTTGGCCCTTGGCTCAGGAGCTCAGAGTTGTGGAAGGGGATAGTGATAGTGAAGGGGGGGGGGGGGGGCATAAGGTGTCCTTGTACACGGATAATGTGCTGTTATATATTTTGGAGTTGGGTTCCTCAGTGGGGCCATAATGCATTTACTTCAAAGATTTGGGATGTTTTCGGGTAAAAGCTGAATTTGGGGAAAAGCAAGTATTTTATGGTTTCCTCTACAGGGATGGGGTCAGGGTAGGGGAGTTACTATTCCATACAGCAGCAGCTCACTTTAGGTATCTGGGGGTGCAGGTGGCTTGGGACTGGGCAGGTTTTTAGAAGTTGAAATTCTCAAGTTTGGTGGGGAGGGTGAAGGCAGATTTGTTGAGGTGTGATTATCTTTCTCTGTCATTAGTGGGCTGGGTGCAGGTGGTGAAGATGAACATTCTACCGTGGTTTTTATTTTTGTTTCAATGCCTGCCGGTTTTTTGCCCAAGACATTTTTCAAAGGAGTGGATAGGCTGATTTCACTGAGTATCATTAAAATAGAGATAGATAGGTTCTTGATTAATAAGGGGATTAGGGGATGGGGAGAAGGCAGGAAAATGGGGATGAGAAACATATCATTCATGATTGAATTGCAGAGCAGACGTGATGGGCTGAATGGCCTAACTCTGCTCCTACATCATATGGTTTGTCTAGGCAGGCAAGTTGGCCTTGATAAGGAAGGTGGTTTTGCAGGGGAGACGGCAGTCGAACAGGATTAGGCCTTCCAAATTTGATGTACTATTATTGGGAGGCGAATGCAAATAAGGTATGGGGATAGAATATGTTAGGCGGGTCCTTTATGGGTAAGGATGGAGGTGGGTTCATGCAGGGGATCGGGGTTGCAGATAGTTTCAAATTGTGCATCCACTAGCCCCCATCCCAACCCTGACCCTTTCAAAAATTGAATCAACTTGTTTTCCGACATATTGCCACCAATTTGGCTACATTATATTCAATCCTTATCAAAGTCATTAACATAAATTGTAAATAGTTGAGGCCCCTTTATTTATCACTTTGATACCACACCAGTTACAGCTTGTGAACCTGAAAGAGACATATCTATCCTGACTTTCTGTTGGTTAGCTAATTTTCTATCCATGCTCGTTACACATTGAAGTTGTATTTTGTCATCGCTTCTCATTTGGCTAAGAACAAGGGTGAGATCAGGTGTAATGCCTGGATCTGGTATGTGTCTCTTGTGGGGACCATGAATTGGATTCAATTAGAATTTGAATTGGTCTTTGGAGCAGTCAAGGTGATGGATTAAGGGTTCACTCTGCACTTTGGCTTTGTAACTCTGATAAAGGAATTTTAAAAAAGTTGTATTTTGTCATAGTCCTCCTCATTATTGGCCATATTCCCCAATCTGGTGTCATTGCCAAATATTAAAACGCAACGTGTCATTTATGCTCAATTATAAGCAAATAAGTTACCATTATGGATACTTAGCTGTACCAAACACAGACGTGCTTCTCTGTGGAGGGGTCTTTGAGATCCCTTGCTTAGCATGAGCATGGTAGCGGTGAACTAAATATAGTGGGTATGACTGCGGTAGAGTGCAACATGGTCAATAAAGAAAACATGAATATTATTGATCTTTCTGTGATGGCCATTTTGAAATGTTTGCATTGTTCTTTCCGATATTTTATGAATAAAGTATATTTTTCCAAAAAGAAAGGACTGCTGCATCATTCTGCGTGCCAGTGTAGCTGACATACAAACCTAAGAGCCTCATGTGGATAATTGGAGTACTTAACCAAGTCATGCAGACATGTGAATTGGAGTTTTAGAGCATACATTGAAACTCTATTGCAATTTTAAAACTTAACTAAACTCTTCTTCTGAATCAACACTATTCTTCATCTTACTCTCCTACAGCCATCATAGGCTTGGATTTTCCTTGGATAAACCCACAGCTGTGATTTTTCCCAATATTCTCCAAAGGATGCACTGAGGTACTTATCACCACATCCTTGGAACACAGATGCACTCATCCTCTTTACTTGCAGCGTTGACAAAGAGTCATCGGACTCGAAACGTTAGCTCTTTTCTCTCCCGACAGATGCTGCCAGACTTGCTGAGATTTTCCAGCATTTTCTCTTTCGTCTCTTTACTTGCTGACCTTCCTGTCCAATGGTATTTGTGAACTGGGGGGGTTAATTTTACATAGCTTCCTCCATGTCCTGTCATCTGACCCAGCAGTGTTATCTGCAGTTTAACAATCATAGCCCTCATTTATTTTTCCCACCAGAATGTCTACTCACTTACAAATAAGTCCTTAACCTTACTATGGATGATTGCATTGATATGCTACCATTGCCTGCAATTTGGCTCGCAGATAACAACACCTTCCCTTTTACAGAAGTCTCACCATCTGGATGTACTTTCTAATATCTCATTTCTGGAGTCCTTCCCAAGTGGTCCTAAGCTACAACCTTCCTCTGCAGACTTTCATACCCAGCTTTCAGTCTGTCTGGCTGCTGGGTGGGAAATGGATTTAAAACGTATTATAAACTGTAAAACAACAGGGCCGATGTATTCTGGTATCTCTAGCTGCTGACAAATGTCCTGGCTCTCTCTACACTTACCTGTAAATTTTGGGGCATTCTTCACGCTAAACTTGCCCATCATAACCTTAAAAATCTTTTTCACTCTCCGGTATTTCCAGAAGTGATGTTGGGTTTTTATTTCCTATTTTGTTAAGTATCTTTAATTCATAAGGATGATTTTCAAATAACAGCCTTACAATCAGCTAGACAAGGCAGCTGTAGCTGACTGTCTAATGCTGAAATAATTAACTCTTGGTTCCAAGTGTTCTATGTTCACATGAAATTATTTTTTGCCACATTTATACATGCAAATTGACATGTGATTGTTGTGTAGGGAGTAGGATGCTGCAATGTTTCCGAATCTTACCTTAACTGTTGTTCTTTTTCAAACTTGTGTGCATATTTCTGCAATTCCCCATTCAGAAAGTCCATAGCATCCCTAAACCAAAATAAATTCTTAATATCGTAAACTTTAAAACATATTCACTGAAATTAGTACAAGAAATTGCTTCGTGGAACATCACTTCCAACACTATACCAAAACAGTTAATGATTCAAGAGCAACATTAAGTTTAGACTGTTTATAAATGCATCGGCAGGTCAATTGAATCAATAAGGGTAATTGGTTGGCCAGTGGAACGTGCAGGACTGTTGTCTGGAAGTTGTTGCAAAAGACTAGGGGCTGAATTCTCCGGTCACCGATGCCAAAATCGTGTTTGGCGATTGGCCGGAGAATCACAGTTCCCGACCAAATCGGGGCAGCGGGGGGGAGTTGGTCAGTTGTGCACAAGCTGGCCAAAGGGTGGGGGGCACTATTTCGCAGGCCGGGTTCGCGAATGGCCTCCGCCATGTAGCACAGTGCAGCAGCTGCAGGCACCTCTCTGGACCTTATCCAGATGCTCTATGCTGCCTGCATGCTAGCCCCCTGCAAAATGGGGAATCAGTGGCCATTTTACGCCATTTATTCTGGTGTAAAACGCCACCATTCCCACGTCGTTGTGGGGACATAGCCCCAAAGTCGGAGAATTCAGCCCCAGGTCAATCATTTGGAAAAACATGTCTGCCCTCTCTCTTTCAACCTGCTTCCATTAATACAGTTGCCAGATGAATGCCAAGAATGAAATCCAAAGATGTGCATGTTAGGTGGATTGGTCATGCTAAATTGTCCCTTAGTGTCCAAAGATGTGTAGGTTAGGTGGGGTTATGGGGTTACGGGGATAGGGTGGGAGAGTGGGCCTAGGTAGGGTGCTTTTTCAAAGTGTCAGTGCACACTTGATGGGCCAATTAGCCTTCTTCTCCACTGTAGGTATTATATGGTTTTAATGACTAATAGGCTCAGCCAAGTAGGGGTCTGTTTATACAGTTGCAAAGGGGAGTGCTAGCTTTGATTAAGTGACATTTTCATCGCCTTGTAATAATGTGGAGGCGTGATTTAACCACCGCATTACGCCCAGCGCAGATCTGGGTGTGCTGGTTAAATAACAGGAAAGGAAATAATCGAGATTCTTGTCAGGCACAAATCAATTTGCTATCTAGCCAACATGCTCCCGAAAAGAGTTCCGGATCATATAATTAACCCCAATTTGCATTAATTTGCATGTCATTAGTGAGATTGAAATCAAATGTAATGGCATCCCGGGAATTAACTGGTTCACCAGTGAGAAATCACGCAGGTATCGTTTAGTACTTCTTTTTAAAAATGTGAAGCTAGTGCAATAGCTGTTGAGGGGAACTGACAAGGTGAGTAGCCATTTCCATTGTCAAGCATGCAGCTCAAGGGCTGCTGCCCCAGTGCTCAAGCCGGGAACCCTTCAGGGGGGTCAGGTTTAGTCGGGGGCTGAAGCGTTCCAGGTGGGGGGTCTCCTCTGGGCTCTGGGGGGGTGAAGGGCTTTTCTTCCGTGAGGCCTTCAAATCTTCAAACCATCTTTAAATATTGTGGATATCCTATCAGGTCCAACTACAGATGCTGCCTGTCTTACCAAAAATTTCAAGGACAGAGCCTTGCTCTTGGTTATATGCTGAAGGTCACTTGAACTCCCTTTGACTGTCCAATTCCTTACAGATAGCAAAACTGATGGTGGTGTCGATCCTGCAGAGGATGCCCGGGAGCCCTGTTGGTCAGACGCTGGAGACTGTGACATCAGCATCGATGCAGGCTGGTGGTGGCACCCCATGTGCTGGGGGCGGCCGCACACCCTGGCGACCGGCAGTCCACCAGGCTGAGAAGGAACCAGAGGGGGCGCCAGTGATGGCCCAAGGTGCACATGCATCGTTGATCTTTTGAGGAGATGACGGACAGCATGTGCCGTAGGAGACTTCAACTCAAGAAAGAAATAGTGCGGCACCTGTGCCATGTCCTTGCGGATTTAGCACTCTGTGGAGGAGGAAGCACCCTCTCCCCTTGGCCGTGAAGAGTACTGCAGCCTTTAACCTTTATGCAACTGGTTAATTCCAGGGCTTAAGCAGTGACTTCTGTGGTATTTCACAAGCTGCAGCCCACAAGTTCATCTGTAAGGTTACGGATAACCTAGACAGCAGACTATATTAACTTTGAGCTGGACCAAGCCCACCAAGATGTCCAGGCAGCAGGATTCTCTGGCATCTCTGGGATGCCTCAGGTCCAGGAGGTAACTGATGGCATGCATATCGCCTTGCGCACACTTGGGCATCAGGGAATGCCCTTCATTAACAAGAAAGGCTTCCACTGCCTGAATGTTGAACTCATATGCGACCACCACCTCTGGGACATGCAAGTTTGTGTATGCATCCCAGGGAGCGTGCATGACAGCTACATCCTTGGACACGCGGAGATCCACGACGTTTTCGAGGATCACCCCAGGATGACAGGTTGGCTCTTGGGCATAAGGGGTACCGGCTGAGATCACAGCTGATGACGCCAGTGCGGAGGCCAGAGACTAAGGCGGAGACCTGATACAACAAGGTCTATGTTGCTACTCGTGCAGTCACTGAGTGGTACATCGGACTGCTTTTCGGTGCCTGGACCGCTCTGGTGGTGCACTGCAATACACCCCCAGAAGTTCTCTCATTTTGTGGTGGCCTGCTGTGTCCTCAACGACCTGGCATAGCAGCAGGGTGACATGCTGGGGGAGGAGGGACATGCGGCCTCGTCTGAGGAAGAGCTGGACCAGGAGTGGATGGTGGACGAGCCCAAGGAAGAGTCGAGGGTGGAAGTCAGGCAGCAGAAAGGACCCGGCATGCCTGGAGGACCAGGAGGCACTCATCCTCACCCGCTTCTCATAGGACAATTCTTTTTCTGTAAGCTCCTTCCCCCATTTCCCTCCTTCCTCCTCCCTGAGCCCCCCTAACCCCCCCGCCCCCCCCCCCCCCCCCCCCGGTCTGTCAGTGGGTCAATATACAAGACAGGAGAGTGATGATAACTTGCTGTGTGGTTAGCCCTGGTGCTCCTAAGTTTGCGTCAAAGTCTGACCCCTGTCTTTCTGCTGAAAGAGCGCTCACACCCAGCCTCTGAACGGAGTCTGCATCAGGGGTGCTTGATCTTGGACCACTGTGCATGGGGGTGTTGAGCTGAGGGAAACAGGGGGTGGGGATGCTGCTGTGAAGATTAACATGACAGCGGTTTCACATGTATCAGGTGTAACATGTTTTAATAGTTAACATTGAAAATTTCCATTCCCCCTAGCTACACATTGTAAACCCCCTCCCCCCGAAGTGCCCACTCAATGATCCTTAATCTTCTTGATCTTCTGTGGTCTCTTGCTACGACTAGTTGTGTTTCCAGGATGCACACAACTGAACTGGTGGAGGTCGTTGGACTTCTTCCTACATTATATGGTGATCCTCCCGGTCATGTTGCCCTCACTGACAGCTTCTGGCACTGCCACCGAGGCAGTATTGGTGACCCTGCTGCTTGTCCTTCGACCCCCCTCGGGGGAACAGGGTGCCATGTCTTGCATCCACGGACTGAAAAGCCTGGTCAGGTTGGCACCCCCAAAGCAAGAAGCAGGTCTGCATGCTGCCATGCTTGTTTGTTGACTGGAGTGAGTGGTGAGGGAGTTCCTTTTTGCTAGCAGCGTAATGCTGAGGTGCGAGTCTGACAAATCAGACGGCGAGACAACCAGTAATGGCGAGAATCTCATGGTGACTCATTTCCGGCACTAAATGGCATTAAATACGAGCCACGATTTTGCCAACATGGTTGTCAGAAACACCCTGCCAATCGCGCACAAAATGACACTTTGAAATTGTCCCATTAAATTGCACCCATGATCTTTCTTTGGAGAGGTTTTTCAATGTCTGTGCTTTTATTTGGACAAGATTAAGAACTGTAAAATATATTAAAGGTTTCCTCAAGCTGACTTACAATGCCTGTCTTTGATTGACAGTTTTATGAAAAGAGAAGAGGCACAATGTTTTTTAAAGAGATCACTGAATTGATTTTTTTCCCCCAAAGATTTTCCTGTGTCATTATATGGCTGATTGGTTGTGTACTTAGTTCATGGTGGGTGAATGGGCATGGGTGTGCCTGGGAGATATTAGGCCTGTAGGGTATATGGAGGGCATGGAGGGTAGATAGGAGGCGTCTGGGGGAAACATGAGGGTGAGGGATAGAGGACGAAATAATCAAGATTATATTGGTCCAGTCAATGGAGTTGGGCATTGTAATCTGCTGGCCTCACCATCTGCCCACCTCAGGGCTGCCTCGGAAGGTGGTGGGACCATCTCCAGACCATGTCCTCCTCTCATACAGAAGATTAGAGTGGACACGCACCTCCAGGATGGACATAGTATTGTGGGGTCAAGAAAATTCTTGACTCCCAATACCCATCTCCTTGACAAACATCTGGCCCATGTGTCATTAATATTGATGTGACCTGCTGCCGGGCCAAAACAGGTATCCAGAGGTAGCACAGTTGTTTCCAGTGACAAATATCAGGCTTTTAACATTTAGGTAAGTCATCTGGTTGAGGCATTTGGAAAATGAACAAGATGGGTGAAACCCAGGGCAGCAACAGCCCAAAGTTTCTTTGCGAAATTCAGGAGAAAAGTGACTACCCTGGAAAAGATACATTTATTTTTAAAAGACGCATTGTTGTGCAACTAGGAGGAGCTTTCAACAAGTTTAAGACCCGTTGCAGCCAATTTCTGTCTCACTCTACCACCCTCACCCTAGATCTGCTCTCCATTCTGTCCATCTCAAGCTCTACTTGTCACAGTTGGCTCTGTACAGATGTTGGCCAATTTTCTGCTGTCCAATTTTGGAATACACAGCTGAACAATAATTTTGAAATTCTGCACATACTGGAATACAGTTAGGGCCCTTTGTGACTGTGGTGGTTGGTGCGGTGGTCACAGGTTTTGTGCTGTTTTAAATAAAACATGCTCCCGATGTTTTTTGTGACTTTTATTAGGATTGATTTGATGATGTGGCCAATGTGGGAACCTATTTGGAGAGATTTAAACATGGAGTTGCAAAAAAATTATTTGACTAAAATATAGAAGGTGACAACACATTCAGGGAGTTTGTAATTAGTATTTTATAGTGACTGTTACATAATAAAGAATCAATAATACACATCACTATTATCATTTTTTTGTTCAATATGTTCATCAAATCGATTTGCATGAAGCTGCATGAACATTTACGACAGTTTACAATTACAATATCTTTATGCAAGAAATTGTTTCTTTTAATTGGCTCAAAAGCTGTGCTACTTTCCACTTACAACATTTTGCTTTTATATAACTTACTGACCACCGAAGTAAGGCTAACTGGCCCACAATTACCAGGGTCATTCCCATTCCCTTTCTTGAACAGAGGACCAACATTCGCCACTCTCCAGTCCTCTGGCACTATCCCCGTAGACAGTGAGGACCCAAAGATCAAAGCCAAAGGCTCTGCAATCTCATTCCTTGCCTCCCAAAGAATCCTTGGATATATCCCATCTGGCCCAGGGGACTTGTCGACCCTCAGGTTTTTCAAAATTGCTAATATATCCTTCTTCAGAACATCTACCTCCTCCAGCCTACCCTCCTGTATCACACTCTCATCCTCAAAAACATGGCCCCTTTCCTTGGTGAACACTGAAGAAAAGTATTCATTCAACGCCTCTCCTATTTCTTCTGACTCCATGCACAAGTTCCCACTACTGTCCTTGACTGGCCCTACCCTCACCCTGGTCATTCTTTTATTTCTCACATAAGAGTAAAAAGCCTTGGGGTTTTCCTTGATCCGACCCGCCAAGGACTTCTCATGCCCCCTCCTAGCACTCCTAAGCCCTTTTTTAAAGCTCATTCCTTGCTACCTTGTAACCCTCAAGCGACCCAACTGAACCTTGCTTTCTTATCCTTACATACTCTTCCTTTTTCCTCTTGACAAGACATTCAACCTCTTTTGTGAACCATGGTTCTCTCACAAGGCCATTTCCTCCCTGCCTGACAGGGACATACCTATCAAGGACACGCAGTATTTGTTCCTTGAACAAGCTCCACTTTTCATTTGTGCCTTTCTCTGACAGTTT
Organism: Scyliorhinus canicula; assembly: GCF_902713615.1. NCBI lineage: Eukaryota > Metazoa > Chordata > Chondrichthyes > Carcharhiniformes > Scyliorhinidae > Scyliorhinus > Scyliorhinus canicula. The sequence goes on from NC_052147.1 coordinate 65,252,010, forward strand.
CTGTTCCCATCTTATGCTTCCTAATTCTTGCCTAATCGCATCATAATTACCCCTCCCCCAATTATAAACCTTGCCCTGCCGTATGGTCCTATCCCTCTCCATTGCAATAGTGAAAGACACCGAACTGTGGTCACTATCTCCAAAGTGCTCTCCCACAAACAAATCTAACACTTGGCCCAGTTCATTACCCAGTACCAAATCCAATGTGACCGCCCCTCTTGTCGGTCAATCCATATATTGTGTCAGAAAACCCTCCTGCACACACTGTACAAAAACTGCCCCATCTGAACTGTTCGACCTATAGAGGTTCCAATCAATATTTGGAAAGATAAAGTCACCCATGACAACTACCTTGAGACCTCCAACCTATCCTAAATCTGTTTTGCAATTTCTTCCTCCACTATTACTATCTCTATTACTATTTGGGGGCCTATAGAAAACTCCGAACAATGCGACCGCTACTTTTCTATTTCTAACTTCGGCCCATATTACCTCAGTAGGCAGATCCCCTTCAAACTGCCTTTCTGCAGCCGTTAAACTATCCTTGATTAACAATGCTACTCCTCCACCTCTTTTACCATCTTCCCTACTTTACTGAAACATCTATACCCCGGAACTTCCAACAACCATTCATGTCCCTGTTCTAACCATGTCTCTGTAATGGCCACAACATCGTAGTCCCAAGTACCAATCCACGCTCCAGGTTCACCTACCTTATTCCGGATGCTCCTTGCATTGAAGTAGACACACTTCAACCCACCTTTCTGTCTGCCGGTACACTCCTGGGACCTTGATACCCTCCTTAGTATCTCACTACTCTCAATACTGGCTTCTGGACTACAGCTCATAAGAACATAAGAACTAGGAGCAGGAGTAGGCCATCTGGCCCCTCGAGCCTGCTCCGCCATTCAATTAGATCATGGCTGATCTTTTGTGGACTCAGCTCCACTTTCCGGCCCGAACACCATAACCCTTAATCCCTTTATTCTTCAAAAACTATCTATCTTTACCTTAAAATCATGTAATGAAGGAGCCTCAACTGCTTCACTGGGCAAGGAATTCCACAGATTCACAACCCTTTGGGTGAAGAAGTTCCTCCTAAACTCAGTCCTAAATCTACTTCCCCTTATTTTGAGGCTATGTCCCCTAGTTCTGCTGTCACCCGCCAGTGGAAACAACCTGCCCGCATCTATCCTATCTATTCCCTTCATAATTTTAAATGTTTCTATAAGATCCCCCCTCATCCTTCTAAATTCCAACGAGTACAGTCCCAGTCTACTCAACCCCCCCTCATAATCCAACCCCTTCAGCTCTGGGATTAACCTAGTGAATCTCCTCTGCACACCCTCCAGCGCCAGTACGTCCTTTCTCAAGTAAGGAGACCAAAACTGAACACAATACTCCAGGTGTGGCCGCACTAACACCTTATACAATTGCAGCATAACCTCCCTAGTCTTAAACTCCATCCCTCTAGCAATGAAGGACAAAATTCCATTTGCCTTCTTAATCACCTGTTGCACTTGTAAACCAACCTTCTGTGACTCATGCACTAGCACACCCAAGTCTCTCTGAACAGCGGCATGCTTTAATATTTTATCGTTTTCCTCGCCCTCTGACAAATTAGTTTCAAATTAAATCTCTTATTTAAGAGTATTGTGGTATCTTCCTCTTGTTTTAATTTTCGTCATCTTTGCTTTGGAGCTCCTACTGACCTAAATTATCTCGATTGCAGTTTCAGTGCAAAAAGATATACTGGCTTTACTAGTCTAATTTAGGATTTATTGGTGCTCATTATCTGTGGCAATCTAATTAGGAGTAAGTGTGCATCAGATATTACACACATCCGGGAGCTCCGTTTGGTAGCATTGGTAATTAAGTGAATATTCATGCAACATGGATGCAGTATTTATTGCCTGATATTCGAAGGGCATAGAACATCTAATATTACATGAATGTTATTTGGTTGAAACAAACAGTAAGTTATTCCCATTCAAATTGGCTTGAGTGACATAAATATGGGCACGACTCGCTTTGCAGTGGTTCAAAGCGTTTGATGGGATGGGGGGCATAACATGAATCAGTGACAAATGTGAAAGTCAGCCATGCATTTTTTTCAATGTAAACTATTTTCAGAGGTGCGTGCCCATGATTTCAGAAATTTAAGGTTACTTGCAAGTATGCTAGCTTAGAACCGTCATTCAGTCCGTAACCTTGCTGTTGCAAAATTCAACGGGCACAAATTTCCAACTAAGGCTTTCCCAAGTGACCATTATCCACATGTAAGCTTTGACAGTGAGGTGGGAGAATGACAACAGAGTGCAATTTTACAATGTCTACATTTGTTTTTTGTATCGTGTGTCACTGGAAAACAACCACTTCTAGTGGACAGAATCAGCGACAGAATCATCAAAGTAAAGTTAGAAATTGGCTTCAAGATGTGAAACATAGTTGTTATGCACCCAGAGTGGGTGTGGACAAGAGGAGAAATAAGAATTTCAGGAACAGATGGACAATACAATTCAAAAAATACCAAGCAGTGACAGGCCAGTGCTGGCAGGTAACCTAACGTGTGGTGAAACATGTGGTGAAAGAAAGAGTGGGATTCAAGGTTATCTATGGTGGACATGATTTCAGAGAAGCAACTGAGGAAGGAGCCAAGATCCTGGAGCTTCCTGTGTCATACTGACTGGTAATACTAAACACCTGGTACCAAAAACGCAGAAACCACCTCATAACCTGTAAAAATAGTAATAGAGAAATACAGCTGGACTACATCATGGCTAGAAAAGACCATGCAAAGGAAGCAAAGACTTGCAAAGTCTTCCCAAGCCAGGCACTAATCATCGAGTGCCGATGCCACAACAGTTTGCAAAGAAAGCAAAACAGCAGTTGACATGAGGTAGACAGAACATCAGTGGAAGCTCAATAATAGGGCAGTGAAGAATGAATTCAGAGAACAGATGGAGCAGAGAGGAAACAATGGCATAGTGGTCAATGGGTTAGTGACATTGATTTATTGGGTACTCCAAATTTATTTTAAAAATTAAAGTTTGTTTTATTAAAGATACCTATTGGACTTCCGGTGGCGGCCATGGAGTGAGCAGTTGCACAATTGGCAAATCAAGGTGGAATTTTTCGGCCCTTTCCCCATCTGAGGGGTGGAGGTTATGGACGGAAAGAGGTATAGGAGTGCCAGGAGAAGGTGCAGATCCACTGGTGTGGCTAGTGGATGGATCCACGGACTAAGAGTCTTTGAGGTGCAGGTTAAGATGGTGGAGAGCAAAGCGCCTGTTCTGCCTGCCCAGTTGTCAATGGAGCAGTTGATGAACTTTTTAAATGATAAGTTCAGCCAGTAGAGAAGAGGCCCTGGAGGACCTGGCCATGATGGTAGAGCTGCTCAAAGCAGGGATTAACCGAGTAGAGCAGAAGCTGGAGTCCCAGGGCCAGGCAATCCAGAAAGTGGAGGAGGCAGTGGGGGAGCACGAGGAACAGCTCGTCTCGTTGGTGGCCGAGGTGGGGGGTGATGCGGGAAACCATAAAGGGCTGAAGGAGGAGGTGGAGGATCTGGAGAACTGCTCTGTGTGGAGTCTGCACGTCCTCCCCGTGTGTGCGTGGGTGTCCTCCGGTTGCTCCGGTTTCCTCCCACAGTCCAAAGATGTGCGGGTTAGGTGGATTGGCCATGCTAAATTGCCTGTAGTATCCTTAAAAGTAAGGTTAAGGGGGGGGGGGGGGGTTGTTGGGTTACGGGTATAGGGTGGATATATGGCGTTGAGTAGGGTGATCATTGCTCGGCACAACATCGAGGGCCGAAGGGCCTGTTCTGTGCTGTACTGTTCTATGTTCTATGCTCCAGAAGGCAAAATTTGAGGATCGGAGGATGCCCAAAGGCATTGAAGGAACAGAGGCTGACACGTATTTTGGAAAAGCTGATGGGAAAGGGGACCTTTGACCGACCTCTGAAAGACAACCAAACACACAGGGCATTGATGAGGAGGCCGCAGGCGGGCGAGCCATCAAGGGTGATGGTGGTGCGGTTGCACCACTTCTTGTACAAAGATAAAATTCTCCGGTGGGCGATACAGACAAGGAAATGCATCTGGGAGCAAAATGAGCTGCAGGTGTACCAAGACCTGGGTGCAGATCTGGTGAAGAGGAGGGCCGGGTTTAATTGGGTCAAGACTGCCCTCTTCAAGAAGGTGGTGACGTTTGAAGTGCTGTAACCGGCTCTGAGTGACTTTCCAGAATCAAAAATACTATTTTGGTCCACCAGAGGAAGCAATAGAGCTTTTGTGGGACACTGGACTGGCAGAGGAAGGAAGACACTGAACTTTTGAGGAGGTGGTTTCATTTTGCATGTTGTTCTTGGGAAGCTTTCTTCCCTTTGAAATGTTTTGTTGGGTTTGGTGGCGGGATGCTGGAGGAGCATCATGGGTGAGTGCAACATTTTCCGTTTCTTTGTTTCTTGAGATGGTGTGGACGAGCGGCGGGGGAGGGGGAAGGAGCGGCATCAGTGGAGCGTAGGAGGTTTTAGGCCTTGAGCAGGGGCTGCCATGCTAACTGGGCTGGCTATTTAATGGGAGTATAGTGGGGGGTGGTCAGGTGATTGGTGCATGGGGAGGAAGATGGGGTTGTTGTTTCGTTTGGGGGAGGAGGGAGGGGGGTGCTGACAAAAGCGTGGTTGGTGTGGCGAAGTCGGAAAAGGAGTGAATACGGTGGATATCTGAGGGTGCGCTAGGAGGGTCATGTGACACAGGACAGGGACTGGCCCAAAAAGGGATATAGTTGATCGGCAGGGGAGGGAGGAGGGGGGACGCGGAGCCCCCCACCTGGCTGGATGGGCCGGTCAAATGGTTATGTGTTTGCACACCTCGGGAGTCTGAAGGCGGATGTGGCTTTTCTATAGAAGACACATTTAATGATTGGGGACCAGACAAGGATGAGAAAGGATGGGTAGGGCAGGTATTTCACTGGGCATGGACATGAAGACGAAAGGGGTGCTGGTGAATAAGCGGGTGGCGTTTCAGGTGGGGAACATTGTGGCAGATTTATGGGGGAGGTTCATGATGGTTAGTGGGAAGCTGGAGGGTATGCTGGTGGCCCTGGTAAATGTTTATGCCCCAAATTGGGATGATGTGGAGTTTATGAGGAGAGTGATGGGGAAGAAGGGGGAGGGAGGGAGGGGTGAGGGAGGATGGAGGGAGGGGAGGGTGGGAAGGAGAGAGGGAGGGAGGGGGACCTTGCTCCCGCATTTGAGGCTGGATGTAGGGCTGTTGGTGGATGAGGAGATGTGCGAGCAGCTGAGGTCCGCCATTCGAGGTACGTGCAGCTGAACAACACGATGGAGGTCATGGCTGCCACACTGCGGGAGGCACTCATGGTGGTGTTTCGGAGGGAATTTATTTTGATTCGCGAATATAGGGAAAAGGCGGAACGGGCAGAGATGGCAAGGCTGGTGGAAGAGATTCTGAGGGTGGACCGGACATATTCGGAGGTCCCAGAGACAGGGTTATTGAGGGAGAGACGGAGGCTTCAGATGGAGCTTGGATTGGTGTTTACAGGGAAGGTGGGAGGGCAGCTGCGGAGGACCAGGGGGTCAATATCTAAGTATGGAGACAAGGCGAGCAGGATGTTGGAATTTTATACAGGTTTGGGTGGACCTGGGGCCGTTGTTGGTGAGGGCATACAATGAGGCGAGGGAGAGGGGGCTATTCCTTCCTACACTGTCACAGGCATCTATCTCCCTGATACTGAAAAAGGATAAGGATCCAGAGATGTGTGGATGGTACTGTCCGATATCGTTGTTGAATGTGGAAACTAAGTTGTTGGTGAAGGTTTTGGCTTCGCGAATTGAGGATTGTGTCCGGGAGGTGATAGGTGAGGACCAAATGGGGTTAGTGAAAGGAAGATAGTTGTCGGCAAATGTGAGGAGAGTACTTAATGTAATTATGGTGCTCCCAGAGGGGCAGGAAGTGGAGGTTGCGATGGCGATGGACATGGAGAAGGCTTTTGAATGATTGGAGTGGGAGTACCTGTGGGAGGTGCTGAGCAGTTTAGATTCGAGCAGGGGTTTGTGGACTGGGTCCAGTTGTTTTATAGGGTGCTGGTGTATGGAGAAATCTTTGAGCTTGGGATATTTCAGACTGCAACGTTGGATGAGGTAGGGGTGTCCGATCTCCCTGTTGCTTTTTGCCTTGGCTCTAGCGCCATTGGCAACAATGCCTAAAGCATTGAGAGACTGGAGAGGGATTGTGCGCGGGGAGGGGACCGATCCCAGGGTTTCGCTGTATGCGGAAAACCTGTTGTTATATATTTCAGAACCAATGGGGGGCATTGGAACCATTATAGGGATTTTGGAGGACTTTGGTCGGTTCTCCGGGTACGCGTTAAAGGGCAGCACAGTAGCACAGTGGTTAGCATAGTTGCTTCACAGCTCCAGGGTCCCAGGTTTAATTCCCAGCTTGGGTCACTGTCTGTGCGGAGTCTGCACGTTCTGCCCGTGTCTGCGTGGGTTTCCTCCGGGTGCTCTGGTTTCCTCCCACAGTCCAAAGATGTGCAGGTTAGGTGGATCGGCCATGTTAAATTGCCCTTACTGTCCAAAAAAACATTAAGTGAGGTTACTGAGTTATGGGTGTGGGCTTAAGTGGGGTGCTAATTCCGTGGGGTGCTAATTCCAAGGGCTGGTGCAGACTCAATGGGCCGAATGGCCTCCCTCTGCACTGTAAATTCTATGAATTGTATGAATTCTATGAGAAAGAGCAAAGTGTTCCCGATTGAGACCAGAGGACAGGAGAGAAGGTTAGGGGAGCTGCCGTTCAAGTTGGTGGGGGCGAGCTTTAGGTACATGGGCATTCAGATGACGTGGGGTTGGGCGCAGCTACGCAAGTTAAATTTGACTCAGATGGTGGATCAGATGAAGGGGGATTATAAGAGTTGGGATGTTCTGCCATTGTTGTTGGCAGGGCAGGTTTAGAGAGTGAAAATGACGGTGCTGCCAAGGTTCCTGTACATATTTTAGAGCCTTCCGATCTTTGTCCCAAAGGCGTTAAGAAAGTTATTGCGCTGATCCCGGGGTTTGTATGGGTGGAGAAGAACCCGCGGCAAAAGACAGGGAGTGTGTGCGCGTGTGGGGGATGGGGGGGGGGGGGGGGGGGGTTGGCATTGCCAGACAAATGAATTACTACTAGGCGACAAACATCGCTATAGTCAGGAAATGGGTAGTGGGGTGAGATCGGTATGGCGGCTTCTTGTGGGGAAAACAAGCTTTGGGACATTACTAATGGCGCTTCTGCCATTTTCATCGGGTACTCCGTCAGCCCAGTGCTGGTGTAGGCGTTGAGGGTATGGGGACAGTGGAGGCAGCATTTGAGACTGGAGAGGGTCTTGGTGTGGGCACTGATCTATGATAATCATAGGTTTGCACCGGGGGGACTGGATGCAAGGTTTTGGGGGTAGCGGCAGGCATGGATTGAGCGATTCGGGGACCTGTTTGTTAGGGGCAGCTTTGTGAAATTAGAGGACCTGGAAGAAGAGTATGAGCTACCCAGGGGGAATGGTTTCATGTACTTGCAGGTCTGGGATTTTATGAGGAAAGAGGTACTGTCCTTTCCCGGGTTGTCGCCCTTGGAGCTGCAAGATAAGGGCAGATTCTCCGGTTGGCGCCGAAATCGCGTTCGGCGGTTGGCTAGAGAATGCCCATTTCTGACCAAATCGGGGGCGGTGCCACTATGGTGGTGCTCTGCACCCTCCAGAGTGGCCGTATTGACGGCCTCAGGACGTTGCCGGTGGCCTGCCCCCCCGATGCCCTGTGCCCGATTGGCTGAGTTCCCGACGGCGTGGGTCTCTGATGGTCTCACCTGTCGGGAACACGGCGTGGCAGCTGTGGCCTCAGTCCAGCGCCACCACAGTTGGGGGAAGGCCGATCCGCGGGCAGGAGGGACTTTATCAGGAGTTGGGGGCACTGTTGGGGGGGTGGGGGGGGGGGGGGGGTGGGCTGTAGCTCACAAGCCGGCCAAAGGGGGGGCACTATTTCGCAGGCTGGATTCGCGAGCGGCCGGTGCCATATTGCACCAGCTGCAGCCGGCCCCCTGGATGCTTATCACATTCGCCGCAGAATTCAGTTTCAAATAAGACATTAATACAAACAGCATTTTCATTCAATGTGGAATGAAACCAATTCAGCTAAAGGTCAGGTAGAGGTTACCACCTGATGGGAGAAACTCGAGCTGGTTCCAAAGACTCATTAATACAAACAAAGGCTGTTCTTTTGACAAACCATAAATTCTTTGACAAATAACTCCCTACACCTATAGATAGTCAAAACATAGGACACGGAATTCTCCAGATAAATAGATACACAACTGTTTCCTTAACTATACCTCTTGACACTGAGAATAACACCCTCACAAAAGTGTCTGTTTTGGTATCTAAAGAACATGATAACACTGAAAAAAAACCTCTATGCGTGCCCTCCTTTGCCAATATATCTTAGGACGCCTGACATTTACAGACCCTATGACCACTAAAAGATGTATTAATGATAATACATCCAATTAACCATTTGGCAATAGGTAATTAACCAACAATAAGTGACAGGATGACAGATGCCATCCTTGACCGGGAAGGGAATTTTCATGTATATAAAGAGGAGACATTTTAGCAGAAAGTTACAACACATTCCTGCTGACCCCCCTTCGGGGTGAGTCAGTTCTGTTCATAAAAGTTTGTCTTGTCAGACAAAACCTCAGGTGTTGTAAGTATGGTTTTGTTTAACTTCTTAGAAATGTATCAAGAAATTGATAGGAGATACTTCAGGATTTACCATATTTCAGATATCTCATTTTACTGAGAAAAATTTGTGTGTTAGCAGATAACATAGGAATGTTAACAATTTTATATTATTAACAGATAACTAAAGACTGTTAATCGATTTATATTTTAACTCTGCAATTCCGTATGTATCTATCGGGAGTATTTTTTATAATATAAATACTTTGATTAAAATTATACTTTGTAGACACACTCTCAAAGTCTAAACTCCTAGACACTCATTTAGGAAGTCTTAAACGACTGAGGACCCACAACGATAGAGGTAAAGATTTAGTTATGAGTGACGTATCTGAACTTTTCCCATAAAAAGTAACTGAGATCCTGTTTAACTGTCTGAGACCCGGAAAAGCATTCTCCCTTTGTGAGATCCTTTCTGAGTCTCAGCAGAGAAACAGATTTCTCTCAGTTGTGGGTTAACCTAGAGCATAAGTTATTAATAAAGTATCATCAGGTCCGGAATAACCTAAATCCTTCACACCCCGTGCCATTTGCGGCCACGGACCAGGCATTTCTCCGGGCCATATCGGCAGCTAGAGCCCAGTGTTCCACACTGCCGGCGTGCTAGCCCCCAGCCAAATGGGGGATCATTGGCCGTTTTGCTCTGAATTTCTGGGTGTAAAAAGCCACCGTTCCCATGCCTGTGTGAGTACATAGCCTCACAATTGGAGAATCCAGCCCAAGGTGTTTCACGAGGGAGGAGATGGGGAGGGGAAGGTGTCTGAGGTCTACAAGGAGCTAATGGATTGGGAGGGGCCCTGGTGGGGGACATTAACTGGAAGTGGGAGGAGGAGCTGGGGGGAGGTAGAGGCTGGGACGTGGGAGGGTGAATGCATTCTCGTCATGTGCGAGGCTCAGTCTTATCAGTTCAAAGGAGTTCACAATGGTGACGGTGAATAGGTTCTTTGAGGGAATTGAGAGCAGGTCTAGGTGGTGTGCAGGGAGGACCGTGAATCATGTCCATATGTTTTGGGCATGTCCGAAGCTGATGTGATTCTGACAGGGGTATGCAAATGTAATGTCCGAGGTGCTAGGAGTGAAGGTGGCTCCGAGCCCAGAGGTAGCCATATCTGGGGTGTCAGAAAACCTGGGAGTCCAGGAGGCAAGAGAGGCCGGTGTTTTGGCCTTTGCTTCTCTGACAGCAAGGCGGATTTTGCTTGGGTGGAGTGATTCGGAACCACTGAAAGCAGGGTATGGGTGAGTGACCTGACAGAAAGAATTCCTGAGACTGATGGGTTCACTCAGAGGTGGAAGCTGCTCATTGACTACTTTAAGGAGTTATGGGGTGGGATTCTCCGACCCCCCCCCCCCACCGGTTGGAGAATTGCCAGGGGGCGGCGTGATTCCCGCCCCCACCGGCTGCCGGATTCTCCGGCGCCGGGGATTTGGCATGGGCGGGAATCGCGCCGGTTGGCGGCCGCTGGCAGGGGCCCCCCCCAGGCGATTCTCAGGCCCATGATGGGCCGAGTGTGCGCCCGTGAGGTCCTGCTGGTGTAAATTATCGCAGGTACTGACCGGCAGGACCTCACTGCACGTGTGGCCTCCGGGGTCCACGGGGGGGGGGGGGGGGGGGGGGGGGGGGGGGGGAGGGATCTGGCCCTGGGAGGTACCCCCATGATGTCCTGAATCACGATTGGGGCCCACCGATCCGCGGACGGGCCTGTGCCGTGGGGGCACTCAATTCTTCCGCAGCGGCTGGTGTAAAAGTCCGCGATGGCCGACACGGAGATGAACCCCCCCTGCGCATGAGCTGGGATGATGCCAGCACATGCTGGCGCTACCGCGCATGCGCCAACTCGCACCGGCCAACAGAGGCCCTTTGGTGCCGGTTGGCGTGGCGCCAAGTTCCTTCCGCGCCGGCCTGCGGGAGGCAAACCAATCTGGCGCCGGCCTAGCCCCTGAAGGTGCGGAGGATTCCGTACCTTTGGGGCGGCCCGACGCTGGAGTGGTTCACGCCACTTCTCGGCGCCGGGATCACCCGCCGCCGGGTAGGGGAGAATCCCATGATGTGGGGATGCTGGTATTGGACTGAGGTGGCACAGTAAGAAGTCTTACAACACCATGTTCAAGTCCAACAGGTTTGATTGGAATCACAAACTTTCGGAGCACAGCTCCTCCAGGACCTGCGGAGGGAGTGGATGCTGGTTATTTATTACGTTGTATAATTTCACTTCTGATTTCAATTGTTTTATTTGTTGTTTGTTTATGCAAATACCTGAATAAAATATTTGAAAATAAATAAAAGATACCTATTGATCAGTGTTATGACCAATAAGTATGCACTAATATTTCCTTACAGTTTTTCAAATTAAAAATAGTTGAGTTCTCGTACTGGATCCTAGTATCAGCAATCCAGCTCTGGCTAGAGTATTTTGAAGAAGTGCGTTGGATTGTTATGTGAAAAAAAATCGATATAACTGAAAGGAAGAATCTACAAGACACGTGGGAGGCCAGCCATCTTATATAGCAATAAAATTAACTTAAGCAACATCAATAAGAGAGGAGCAGTAACTGGATACCAATGAGATGCAGAGATGGATGTGTGGAATAACAGAAGATTTTGGGAGCATTAGAAGAAGCCGCTGAGATGAGATAGAAGAAGAACAAGAACAAGATAAAGGAAGATGATCACTGGGTAGAAACAAGGAGCAAGAACTCCCCCCATTATCCTCTTCCTAATCTAAAGGTCAATTGTAGCATTGGTCTGGTTACCTGAGCATGCAAGTATATTTAAAAAATGGAGATTAAGAAAATACACTTGTGACAAGAGTTAGTTTTGGTGAATTTGCAGTCCCATGAATTTAAACAGAAATTCAACATATATTATTTGTGCAGAACCAAACCTATTTCCAAGTAGTTGTCGTAAATGCAAGATAATTCAATAACATTTTACTCAATGGTTATTTAGTACATTAAATAATCTTACTTGTGCTTTTCCATAACAGCCATTATCTTTTCTTCAAATTCTTGGATTTGCCTTCTCATCTGTGACACCTCTTCTTCATTCAAGGTAAGCATATCTTTTACCGCATTTAATCTGAAATATTGAAAACACTGATTTATAACATTAATTTAGCATACAATTCTGCTGAAATTTGTGTTGAAACCAATGACCTGACAATTAAATAGTTGGCTTTCTCTCACACAAGATTTTCAGGAAGTATAATTAATAATAGCTGGAAGATAATAGTCACAGAAATCCCTCTGGGAGAGGTAATAAAATGTTGCAGAAATTATTTAAGAGGCAATCAAAATAACACAAATGCAATTAAACATAATTCTAAAACTGAAATGTTTAATAAGTTGTTTCTATTTAAACTGCAAGGTGGTTGCAAACCCCACACATACCTTTTCAGGCCATTCCATGCCCTCAATCAGGCCCCCCCCCAATCAAGGAATAAACAAAATACCCCACCTTTTACCCCCCCAACCTTCTGAGAACCCTTTCATACCCACTCCCCCCCCCCCCCACCCCCCACACTCCCCTCATCCCCCTTTCATGGGCACAGCCACCCCTCAGGCCCTGACCTTTGGCAGTGCTACCCGGGTACCCTGGCCAGGGTAGCGGTGCCAAGGTGCCAGCCTGACAGTTCCCGGGTACCGGGGAAGCGCCAGGGAACCACCCGACCATGTCCCTGACCACCCAAGGGCCTCCAATGGCCTGGGGGGCCCTAGGTGCTGTTCCGCCTGGTCCTCGCAAACATTGGCGCCTGACTGGGGTCCTCCTGGGCAGCACCATAATGGCAACTTCTGCAGGGTCCAAGCTATCATCCATCCCGTGTAATATCTGAAAGGAATTGGAGAGGGTGTGAGACAGACAACCAGCGGTGCCTTCCTCCCCGGGGCCCTCTATTCCCCCATTGCTCCCCTCTCGCCCTACACCTCCCCCCCCCCCCCCCCCCCCCCCCCCCAAACAACCCCACATCCTCTGCCACCCAAATGGCCTTGCTCATGCACTTCTGGCCGCAACAAGGACCCCTGCACACGAGACCCCACACCCTGTACCCCAGACACCAAAATATAACATTACTTGGACCGGGTACTGGCCCCCTCTCCAGTGCATACACCCACCCTCTGGGCCACGATATGTCCTCAGTGCTGTGCCCAGCCACTGGGTGATCGGATGTTGGCAGCTGCATCCGTGGTGTTGCCTCTGCAGTGTTCAGGCACAGTGACTAGGCATCACAGTCTGATTGGGATGCTAGACAATAACTCCCACATGCTACATGGCACGCCTACCTACGGCAATCCACTTGGGAGGTGTGAAGTGCTCACTTAACTGCTATTAACTCCCCACTTTCTGGGGAGGCGGTTAGATCACGGGAGATTGTTAGATAGGGGGTTACTCTGGTTAACTGTATGGAGATTGGTCTTCAGTGGTGATTATTGGTTTCTCAGCACGCTTCGGCGGATTTCTGATTTTGCCAATAGGAGCGGGCCGGTTGGATTGCAAACCGATCGATGCCCGGCGCGGTTCTCGTTTTTGGCCTCTCCTGCATTCTATCAGCCTAGTCGCATTCTCACTTCAGTGTAAAGCGGCGATTAAATCACACTTTAATTGTTGGTTAGCCCAGAGAGAAACTACTCAGGACCCGAAAAAGTGACTGTGTGGTTAGATAGCGGTGGAGAACTTGCCGACAGGGCCGGGGAGAAACGTCCAGCCAAATCCTCCTGAAATGCCACTTAGAAACTTTTCTGTTAGATCACACTCCATATGTCAATGGACCATGCTTGCCTCACTGCTGACTTCAAAATTGGAGCTATTATGCCTTTGTTGTTCCACTGCTGACCCATGGGTGAAAGTATAGCTATTGATCCAAAACTGACCCTGGTGAAGGGGAGAACCCCAGATAATATTGAATAAACAAATGGAAGGGAGCTGCATTGGGTTGGCTTTCACACATAGTCCTGTTGCCAGACCATTTTAACAGTGGTGGGACGAGAAGCAAAGTGCCTGCCTGCTGAGCAGAGTTGGACAGTTAATAAAAAAAATTAAGTCCACTCAAGGTGATATTTTTATTTATCCCTTCACAGAATGTGAATGTTGCTGGTGAGGTCATCATTGTTGGTCATCCATAATTGCCCTTGGGATGATGGTGGTGAACTGCCATCTTGAAGCACTGCTGTCCATGTGATGCAGTTACATCCATTCTGCAGTTTGTTAGGAAGGAAGTTCCAAGATTATGACTCGGCAACAGTGAAAGAACTGCGGTACAATTCCAAGTCAAGATGTGTGTTGCTTGAAGGGGAACTTTCAGCTAGTGGTGTTCCCATGAATTTGTTGTCCTTGTCCTTGGTGTCACAGGTTATGGGTTTGAAAGGTTTTTGATGGGTCGCAGCTTCCTTGTAGCTCCTTGGGCAGGGGGTGGGGGGGTTGGGGGGGGGGGGGTGGAGGGACGGCATTGGATGCATTATCCAAGTAGGGATGCATTGCAGAATAGACATCCCTGCAACCATGACACCACAAGTGATGAAGTTATCTCCCTGATCGTCAGGTCCTGCCCAGCATCAGCAGAGAAAATACATTTCTGACTTCCTTGCTGCAAGGACGACCGTCACAGTCTCAGCAGTAGTCACCTTTCCCAGTGCACTGCCAAAGCTGCAGAGTTACCTGCCCTGATGGGGACGGTAGCATGGATCGCCAGCCCACTATCTTTAATTGCAGTGGACAGTGGACACAGCAGTGGTCAATTAACAGGCCGCATCTGGGAAGATCATCACTGCAGTCCCATTGCCTGACTGTGTGGAGTCGGGACCTTCAAATGATCCAGATGTCAGACCTACTCCCTTTCAAGAAAACTTTAGACAATGTGGGATTTTGCGGCACTTCCTGCCGACAGGATCCTCCTGTCCCGCCAAAGGTGGTCCTCCCATCTCCCCATGGTGGGTTCCTGGCCAGCAACACATATGGCCAATTATTTTGGCAGGACCAGAGGTTTCTGCCAGCATCCAGTGGAAAGTTGTCTTGTTGCTCTATAATAATGTTGGTGAACCACAAGCCTTCCCTTATATCGATCAAATGACCACACAACCAGTTAGTTAGTTCAAACATGGTTTATTCACATACACAAGAGTTATCTCAACATGCAAACCAAATATCTACTATGAGTTAAACGACACCTATCAGCTACAATAACCTATACTTAACTTCAGGGCGACTGGCACTGTGCAAATGGATGAGGCCTTTATCTGGATTTCACTTGGCTGGTTTGAAGAAAGTGCCTCTGTCTCTGTTGGGCTCTTCCGTCAGGTAGCGATTGTTGGTCTTGAACTTAGCTGGCTGTTCCTGTTGCAATTGGATTGGCACAGGCCGGATCCAAAAGAGACAGAACACATGGCTGTCTCCTCTTTTATCCCTCTGGGATTTCGCGCTCTTTGGGGCGGTCCTTAACCTTGGACCCAATAGTTCGACAGGGCTCTGATCACGGTCTTCGATTTCGGCTAATAAAGGGACGGGTGCTTTGGTAAATGGGTGAGTCCTTGGTGGTCATTGATCGTGGCAGTTGGGCTTTCTGAGTAAGGGGAGTGGCGCCGATCAGTCTGTGGCTGTACCGGTTGTTTGATTGGAGTTCTATTGTCCTGGGAAATGGGCCATTAAAATGCAAACGAGCGGGTATTCGATTACCTGTTTGGTTACCTGTGTTTCAGATTCACATAAGTTCTGATCTGTCTGAGTCCTGGGTTGGCCATAATTCCCATGGTCCTTTGCAGGTGGCCATCTTAGATGGCTACAGTGTCCACCAATGGGAGGCCTGAAAATTTAGCCTTTAGTTCCCTCATCTAGAATTATTTTCAAATTGGCTATGTCGGATGACATTTGAAGCAAATTATGGTTTTCAACATACGCAACCTCCACTGTCCCTCCCATGCAGCCTTTCATGCCTTCCTTTCATGAAATACTATTCCTTCTGTTGCCATGTGCATGCTGTATTGAAAAACTTGAACTAAGCAAATTCACTTTGCTCGGACCCCTCTTCTCTACCTTCAACTTCAATAATCATGTAAATACACCCAAATATTCATGGGAAAAGCTTTTAATATCCCACTTCCAGAATTACATGGGAGAGAATTTTAACACTCAAAAAGGTTGGACTTCAATCAGGTGGGAAATAAAAATGGTAAAAGTTTTAAACAGTAACCAAACCACCTCAACTTTCAGTTTTAATGGAATGGAAATGAAGATGGGCAGCCAATCCACTGTCCAGAGATGATTTGGTCTTGAAATTTTTAAGGAGTCTCTGTGTCTTAAATTTAACAAGGTTTCTCTTTTCAACTAATGTAGGCAGGTTTTCCTAGCTTTAGGACCTAGCCCTTCTAACTTTCTTTTACCTGCTAGATTTTTATTTGAAAGCCAAGAGGAGCAGGAATGTTTCCTCCAGAGCAAACAAAGAAATCCATGGAAACTGCACCATCCACCGCATCCATGATCTATGTTCATCACTAACACTTCTCTGACTTGTTATCTTTCCCAATCTCTCCCTGAAATCCATTAGCTTCCACCTCCTGTGATCATTGACTCCACCCTGAACCATATTCTTCCCATACCCATTGATGCACTATCAATTACGACGAGACGAGAGTAGAGTGTAATCAAGGCTTTATTTTGAAATGAAAATGAAATGAAAATCGCTTATTGTCACGAGTAGGCTTCAATGAAGTTACTGTGGAAAGCCCCTAGTCGCCACATTCCGGCGCCTGTCCGGGGAGGCTGGTATGTGAATCGAACTGTGCTGCTGGCCTGCTTGGCCTGCTTTAAAAGCCAGCGATTTAGCCGAGTGAGCTAAACCAGCCCGTTTGCAGAGATGTGTAGCGTTCCGCAGCTGCTGCCAAAATGGCTGCAGCTTGGAGAGCCCACACATTTATACACCGCCTATTGGGCAGAGCCAGCAAGCAGGGATCTCCCCCCGTACCTGTAGTACAGGAGCCTTACCGTAATACACCTCATATGCGACATATACAATACAACAGTGGTGACTACCACATTCACCCCCTGTTAAAAAAAGAGTCCAGCGGGGGTGAATATAGAATATAGAACAGTACAGCACAGAACAGGCCCTTCGGCCCTCGATGTTGTGCCGAGCAATGATCACCCTACTCAAGCCAACGTATCCACCCTATACCAGTAACCCAACAACCCCCCCCCCATTAACCTTATTTTTTAGGACACTAAGGGCAATTTAGCATGGCCAATCCACCTAACCCGCACATCTTTGGACTGTGGGAGGAAACCAGAGCACCCGGAGGAAACCCACGCACACACGGGGAGGATGTGCAGACTCCGCACAGACAGTGACCCAGCTGGGAACTGAACCTGGGATCCTGGAGCTGTGAAGCATTTATGCTAACCACCATGCTACCGTGCTGCCCAGGGTGGTGGAAGGCTATTTACATGCAGGTGTTTATAATTTCAGGAAAAGATAACAAATTCAGACGATGTGGCATCTTGATCCGTCATTGCAAGCACCACAGTCCCGGTGGCGATGCAAGCATCGGTTCGGTCGTCGGTGACTCAGGGAGCGTCTCAACCTCATCTTCATCCACAGGTGGGACAAAGGGGAGGACAGATCATCCTGGAGCGGGGGCTGTGGTGGGGTGCGCTGGGGGAGGGCGGCACCGGGGCAGGGGGGGGGGGGGAGGTGTGGGGACCCAGCTGGCGTCAGGTACCAAGGGAGACTGTGTCTTGGCGGCTGTCAGGGTAATCCACGTAGGCATACTGCGGGTTTGCGTGAAGTAGCTGTACCCTCTCAACGGGTCCGCCTTGTGGAGCTGCACGTGCTTGCAGAGGAGAACAGGTCCTGCAGCTGTCAGCCACGTTGGGAGCGAAACCCCGGAGGTGGACTTCCTGGGGAAGGCAAAGGGACGTTCATGGGGAGTTTCGTTAGTCGCAGTGCAAAGGAGTGACCGGATGGAATGAAGGGCGTCGGGGAGGACCTCCTGCCAGCGGGAGGCCGGGATGTTTCTGGACCGTAGGGCCAGCTGGACGGCCTTCCAGACCATCCCATTCTACCGCTCAACCTGCCCGTGTCCCCAGGGGTTGTAGCTGGTCGTCCTGCTCGAGGCAATGCCCCTGCTGAGCAGGTACTGACGCAGCTCATCGCTCATAAATGAGGATCCCCGGTCGCTCTGGACATAGGCGGGGAAACCTAACAGAGCGAAAATGGTGTTGAGGGCTTTGGTGACGGTGGCGGACGTCGTATCGGGGGATGGGACAACGAAGGGGAATCTGGAGTATTCGTCGACCACGTTAAGAAAGTACGTGTTTCGGTTGGTTGAGGGGAGGGGTCCTTTGAAATCCATGATGAGGCGTTAAAAGGGGCAGGAGGCCTTCAGCAGGTGCGCTCGGTCTGGCCAGTAGAAGTGCGGTTTACACTCCACGCAGACATGGCAGTCTCTGGTGATAGCCCTGACTTCCTCGATGGAGTAGGGCAGATTGCGGACCTTTATGAAGTAAAAAAAAAAGGGTTGACCCCAGGGTGACAGAGATCGTCATGCAGGGTCCAGAGTCGGTCCACTTGTGCGCTGGCACATGTACCTCGGGATAGGGCATCGGGGGGCTCGTTGAGCTTAGCGAGGCGATACAAACTCTCGTAATTGTAGATGGAGAGCTCGTTCCTTGATGCACAATCAATGGACACGAAACGTAGGTGAAGTCCGAAATGAAAGGCTTTAATCAGCAAGAAGTGAGCCCGGCAACAGACGGTCAGAAATGGCCGGGCTGCTGGGGTACATGGGTTCTTATACCCCGCCTTGTAGGCGGAGCTACCTCCCTCTTAGCCAATAGGAATATGGAGAACATGATACCTGGGCCAATGGGCAGTGAGCCCTCTGCATCAATGGCAGCTCACACTCCCAGGTACCGTAATACCCCTAGTCATACTACAACCTTCACCCCTTGTTGAGAAAGGAACTGGGGGGGAGCGTGAACGGGGAATGCGGACATGGAGAGAGAGGGGGGTGTCCCGTGCGAGTGGGTAAGAGACTGGTAGTATGACCAGTGATGTTGGATCATACCTCTTCAACGGTGGCTGCCCACTGGCCCGCAACTATGTACAGGGTCAAGTCAGAACACAGTAACTATTTATAGGTTTGAGAGAAAAAAAACGAGAGAACAAGCAAGAACAAGGGTCCATCAACAGTTCACATAGAATTGATCAGCCAATCGGGTGCCTTGGACGTCCTGTGCGACCTACGGAGCTTCGCTAGAGATATTGGAGTTGTGGGTGTCTGTGACTCCGGGAGCGATGATCCAGTCCTTGTGGCTGCGTCCGTACCCCTAGTCGGAGCTGGCGAGGGCCGGGCCTGGGGAGGGTCGTCCGGTCCTCTAGGCAGCGCGTGTAAGGGTGTTGGCGGGCCAGGGAGGGGAGCGCCTGCCGGGAGCAGTTGCAGTTGGGGTGTGGTTGGGGGGGCTGGCGCTGGGGGCGGTGGTCCGGATCCGGCGGGTGCCAGGTCCTGTAGGGAGACCATGTCCTGTCGGCCGTCGGGATACTCGACATATGCGTACTGCGGGTTCGCGTGGAGCAGCTCTCGACCAACGGGTCCGACATGTGCACCCGCACGTGTTTCCGGAGCAGGATGGACCCGGGTGTAGCCATCCAGGTCGGGAGCGGGGTGCCTGAGGAAGACTTCCTGGGAAAAACAAGAAGTCGTTTGTGAGGAGTTTGATTAGTGGATGTGCAAAGAAGTGACCGGATTGAGTGGAGGGCGTCTGGGAGGACCTCTTGCCAGCGGGAGACTGGGAGATTTCTGGACCGTAGGGCCAGCAGGACGGTCTTCCGGACCGTACCGTTCTCCCTCTCGACCTGTCCTGCTGGAGGCGATGCCCTTGCTGAGCAGGAATTGACGCAGTTCGTCACTCATAAAGGAGGACCCCCTATCGCTATGAATGTAAGCGGGGAATCCGAACAGGGAGAAAATGGTGTGTAGGGCTTTAATGATGGTGGGTGTGGTCATGTCGGGGCAGGGGATGGCGAATGGGATGCGGGAGTACTCGTCAATCACGTTGAGGAAGTACATTTTGCGGTTGGTAGAGGGGAAGGGACCTTTGAAGTCCCTGCTGAGGCGTTCAAAGGGGCGGGAAGCCTTTATCAGATGCGCTTTTTCGGGGCGGTAGAAGTGCGGCTTGCACTCCGCGCAGATGTGGCAGTCCCTAGTGACTGCCCTGACCTCCTCGATGGAGTAGGGCAGGTTGTGGGTCTTGATAAAGTGAAAAAGCGGGTGACCCCCCGGGTGGCAGAGGTCCGCGTGGAGGGTTCGAAGGCGGCCCACTTGTGCGTTGGCACAGGTGCCACGGGACAGGGCTCGTTCAGCTTCCCAGGACGATACAAGATGCCGTAGTTGTAGGTGGACAGTTCGATCCTCCACCGCAAGATCTTGACGTTCTTTATCTTGCCCCTCTGTTGGTCTGTGAGGAGGGTGAACCTCCTGTCGACCAGATAGTGCCTCCAATGTCGCACAGCTTCTACTATGGCCTGTGCTTCCTTCTCGACCGAGGAGTGGCGGATTTCGGAAGCGGGAGGGTACGGGGGAAGAAGGCCACGGGTCTGCTCGCTTGTTTGAGCATGGCCGCCAAAGCTACATCAGACGCATCGCTCTCGACCTGGAAGCGGAGGGCACATCGATAGCTCACATCATGGCCTTTGCTATATCTGTTTTGATGCGGCTAAAGGCCTGGCGGGCCTCCATCGACAGGGGGAACGTGGTTGATTGGATGAGGGGACGGGCTTTGTCGGCGTATTTGGGGACTCACTGAACGTAATATGAAAAGAAGCCCAAACAGCGCTTGTGGGCTTTGGGGGAGTGGGGAAGGGGGAGCTCCATCAGGGGGCGCATGCGTTCCGGGTCGGGGCCTATAACTCCATTACGTTCTACGTAGCCGAGGATGGCTAAACGGTCGGTGCTAAACACGCATTTGTCCTTATTGTAGGTCAGGTTCAGGAGGTTTGCGGTTCGGAGGACTTTACTCAGGGTGGTGTCGTGGTCCTGCTGATCGTGGCCACAGTTGGTGACATTATCGAGATAGGGGAAGGTTGCCTGTAAACCGTATTGGTCGACCATTCGGTCCATCTCCCTTTCGAAGACCGAGACCCCGTTTGTGACACCGAAGGGAACCCTTAAAAAGTGATAGAGTCGCCCATCCGCTTCGAACTCAGTGTACTTGCGATCACTCGCTTGGATGGGAAGCTGGTGGTAGGCGGACTTGAGGTCCACCGTGGAGAAGACCTTGTACTGCGCGATCCTGTTGACCAGGTCGGATATACGGGGGAGAGGGTACGCGTCCAGCTGCGTAAACCTGTTGATGGTCTGACTGTAGTCTATGACCATCCTATTCTTCTCCCCGGTCTTTACCACCAGCACTTGTGCTTGCCTCGATGACCCCTTCCTTCAGAAGCCGTTGGACCTCGGACCTGATGAAGGTCCGGTTCTGGGCACTGTACCGTCGACTCCTGGTGACGACAGGTTTGCAATCCGGGGTGAGGTTTGCAAACAAGGACGAGGGATCGACTTTGAGGGTTGCGAGGCTGCAGACAGTTAGGGGGGGATAGGGCCGTTGAATTTGAATGCAAGGCTCTGGAGGTTACGCCGGAAGTCTAACTCCAGGAGTGCTGCTGCGCAGAGGTGAGGGAGGACGAATAGCTTGTAATTTTTAAACTCCCTCCCCTGGACCATGAGGTCACTATGCAGCACCCCATGATCTGTACTGAGTGAGAGCCGGGGGCCAGGGCGATTTTTTGCTTAACTGGGTAGACAGGGAGAGCGCAGCGTCTTACCGTGGCGGGGTGGATGAGTCCAGCAGGCAGTTCGTCTCGTGGCCATTGAGCAGAATCTTTGTGGTCGCTATGGAGAGGGTACGGGGCTAAGACTGATGCAGCCTGACTGAAGCAAGTCGTGGCAGATAGTCGGAGTCTTCATCAGGCAGGGAGTAGTCACCCGCGGAGTCCTCGGAGCCAATCCAAGATGGCGGCACCCGTCAGCCACACATGGCGGGGGGTGGACAAAATGGCGGCGCCCGTTCCCCTCACGTGGAGTCGGGGGTCCAAAATGGCAGCGCCCAGGGGCGCACATGGTGTAGGGGGCATAAAATGGCAGCACCCGAGGATCACATGTGGCGTTGGGGAATGGATGGCAGCGAGGTCCGCGGGCCGCACGGGGCCCTTGAAGGGAGCGAGGGGGGAGTCCCGCAGTCGCTGCTTGGGACTGCAGCAACCGCCTTTGCCTGGCAAACGGCCACAAAGTGGCCCTTCTTCCCGCAGCCCTTGCAGGTTGTGGAACGGGCCAGGCAGTGCTGATGGGGGTCCTTTGCCTGGCCGCAGAAATAGCAACGGGGGCCCGCGGGTTTTTCGGGGCGCCGCAGGCCTGGGAGGGGTCCGAGTCCGTGGGGGAGAGAGAGGCAGAGTTCCACGCTGCCCAGGGGGCCGCCGGGGGTGTATGAGCGAGCATCGATTCGCGACGTCTAGGGAGGAGGCGAGGGCCTTTGCCTCCATGAGGCTTAAAGTTTCTCTCTCCAACAGTCTTTGGCGGATCTGCAAGGCTGCATGCCTGGAACAAATGCGTCCCGAATCAGGAGTTCAGTATGCTCAGCAGCAGACACCTGTGGGCAGCCGCAGTTCCTTCCCAGCACGAGGAGGGAGCGGTAAAAATCGTCCAGTGACTCACCAGGTAACTGCTGCCTTGTGGCTAGTAAGTGCCGAACGTAGACTTGGTTCACCGGCCGTATGAAATGTCCTTTGAGCAAGTCCATAGCCGCGTCGTAGTTTGCCGTGTCCTCGATGAGCGTGTATATGGCTGTGCCGACGCACGAGTGGAGGATGTGCAGTTTCTGCTCCCTCGTCGGGACGTTTTCCGCCATGCTAAGGTAACTGTTGAAGCAAGCCAGCCAGTGCTTAAATGCGGCTGTTGCATTCGCTGCGTGAGGGCTGAGTCGAAGACACTCTGGCTTGATGTGGAGCTCCATCCTTTAAAATCTTGCTGATTAAATTGATGCACAATCAATGGACACGAAACGTAGGTGAAGTCCGAAACAAAAGGCTTTAATCAGCAAGAAGTGAGCCCGGCAGCAGACGTACAGACAGAAATGGCCTGGCTGCTGGGGAACACGGGTTCTTATACCCCGCCTCGTAGGTGGAGCTACCTCTCTCTTAGTCAATAGGAATACGGAGAACACGATACCTGGGCCAATGGGCAGCGAGCCCTCTGCACCAATGGCAGCTCACACTCCCAGGTACCGTAATACCCCTAGTCATATTACCACAATCCTGCATCTCAAGACCTTATCATTTTTGATCTTGCCCCGCTGTGTGTTGTTGAACATGAAGGCAACCGACCGTTGGTCAGTGAGGAGAATGAATCTCCTGCCGGCCAGGTCATG
This sequence comes from Scyliorhinus canicula, assembly GCF_902713615.1. Taxonomy (NCBI): domain Eukaryota; kingdom Metazoa; phylum Chordata; class Chondrichthyes; order Carcharhiniformes; family Scyliorhinidae; genus Scyliorhinus; species Scyliorhinus canicula. The sequence goes on from NC_052147.1 coordinate 65,275,198, forward strand.
CCTCCAATGCCGCACAGCTTCTACTATGGCTTGGGCCTCGACGGAGTGCCGAATTTGGGAGGCATGGAAGGTACGTAAAAAGAATGCCACAGGCCTGCCTGCCTGGTTGAGGGTGGCGGTCAGAGAGACGTCTGATGCATCGCGCTCGACTTGGAAGGGGAGCGTCTCGTCAACAGCGTGCATCGCGACCTTGGTGATGTCGGTCTTGATACGGTTGAAGGCCTGGTGAGCCTCGGCCATCAGTGGAAAAATGGTGGAGTGAATAAGTAGGTGGGCCTTGTCCGCATAGTTACACACCCATCCCAAGCGACAGCAACCTTTGCGCCCCCACCAACACCACTGCACCTACATGCTTCTTGGCTGCAGTCCCACGCTGCAATCTTCCATACCTGACAAATTGCCAAACCTGTCAAATTTTAGTTTGGATACAGAGGGGAAAACAAAAATTACATATGCCCTGCAGTTAAAATGCGGCAATGTCCAAGGAACTCTTCCAGACTTCTGGACATACAATTCTATTTTTTCATTGAAGTCATCAAGATATATATGATGAGAAGCTGAGGCCCCAGTACAGATTCCTGAGGAACACTATTTGCTAATCCTGCCAATTGAAGAATCCTTCTATCCACATTCTGGAAAAAGGAGAGAAAAGTGAAGGAAGCGGGAGAAAAAATTATCAGTCAAGCATGTGGGGGAGAAAGATTGACGTGAGAAGAAGGCGAGAGCTTGTATGTTTTACTTTGGGACTGCATATTTTTCTGACAAAGATGTTATTTCTTTGTCAGAAGATCTGCCAAATTTTGTATAAGAAATAGAAACCATAGAGAATCTATAGAATCCCTACAGTGCAGAGGTAAGTCATTTGGCCCATCAAGTCTGTACTGACCGTCCTAAAGAGCAGTCTACCTAGGTCCATTCTCCTACTCTATCTCTGTAACCCTGCGTACTGTTCATGGTCAATCCACCTGACCTGCACACCTTTGGACTGTAGGATGAAACTGGAGCACCCGGAAAAAACCCATGCAGATACGGGTAGAATGTGTAAACTCCACACAATCACCTAGGCTGGAATCAAACCCAGGTCACTGGTGCTGTGAGGCAGCAGTGCTAACCACTGTGCTACCGTGCTGGCCTTTGGAGTAAGAAGCCGGAATGTGGCGACTAGGGGCTTTTCACTGTAACTTCATTGAAGCATACTCGTGACAATAAGCGATTTTCATTTCAAATTTTCATTTTCAAGAATGAGCGAGTAGGCCGCATGGCTCCTCAAGCCTGTTCTGCCATTTAATAATATCATGGGTGATTCCTGACCTCTTTGACACTTGATCCTGCTATTTCCTGATTCCCTCTGAGTCCAGAAAAATATTGATCCCAATGTTCAATATACTTAACGAGTGAGCAACCATAGCCTCCAGGGATAGAAAAGACCTAAAATTCACAAGCCTCAAGGAAATTTCTACTGATCTCAATCTGAAATGGCCACCCCCTTTGATGCACAATCAATGGACATGAAACGTAGATGAGTTCCGAACGATAGGCTTTAATACGCAAGAAGTGGACCCGGCAGCAGACGTACAGAAGAATGACTGGCTGCCGGGGAACACGGGCTCTTATACCCCGCCTCGTAGGCGGAGCTACCTTCCTCTCAGCCAATCGGCTGAAAGGCACATGACATACCTGGGCCAATGGGCAGCGAGTCCTCTGCACCAATGGCAGCTCACACTCCCAGGTACCGTAATACCCCTAGTCATACTACCACACCCTTATTTCTGAGACTATGCTAATTCTGAGACTAGTTCCAGACTTTCAATATCTACCCCGTCAGTCCTCGGACAACCTTTGACTATATCCTCCAATTGGATGATTTGTAATTTTTCTAAAGTCGAGAGACTATTGGATCCGTTCTACTCAATCACTCCTCTGATCACAGGAATCAATCTAGTGAATATTTGTTGCTCTCACCAGTCGCTATAGTAAAGTTGGAAATGCAACAGCTAATTTCTGCGCAGCAAGCTCTCTCAAACAGTTAAAATGATCTGATTGTGATATTCACTGAGGGATAAATATCAGCCATGATACCAGGGGTGCTCTTCTTCAAAATAGTGCATTGGGATCTTTTACATCCATGCAAAAAGCAGGTAGGGCATTGGTTTAACATCCCATCGAAAAGAGAGCATTCTGACACTCTCAGCGATGCCTTGAAATGTCAGCTTTGATTTTGGTGCTTAACCCTGGAGTCGAACTTGAACCCAAAACCTTGTGATTGCAAGTACCACCAACTGAGACTAGGATCAACTAGGTATTAGTAAATGTTAAGACTGTAACATAGATTATAATGCTATTTAAACTCACCGATTTTCCAGACTATTAAAATTTTGTTTCACTTCAACTTCATATTCTTTGGCTGCCATAAATGCTTCATGGCGAGATTCTTTTTTTTCATTAAGGTTCTGATTTAATGCTTTGGCATTTTCTGTGTCTTTATCTGCCTGTAGAGAATAGCATACTATTAGGAAGTCTAGTAACAAAGGAATATCATCAGGTTAAAAGAAACAGTGACAAAATTATACATAGCTTTAAAATAAGATATTTTGCTTAAATATCCCGATACTGCATTCTGAAATTGGCCACACTTATTATTATCATTAAATGCCCACCTAAAAGAAGTTGTATTGTCAAAATGGCTTAATTTTCTTCTTTGATAATAATAAAAATGCTTGCTTATGCTTCAAATGGTAATGATGTGGGGTAGAGCTCGGGCGGGATTCTCCATTTCTGAGATTAAGTGTTGACGCTGACGCAGAATTTGTGAACTTTCACGACAGCAAAACTGGCGCCGAACCTGGATCGATTCAGCAACTGCTGAGGGGCTAGCACCGGGGCCACGTGGAACACAATTGATTCCAACGAAAACGGTGCAAGATTCGCCGGGCCCGTGATTCACACTCGGGAGGCTGACAAGCTGTAGCCGTATACAGTAGTCCCCCGTTATAACGCGGGTGTTCGGGTCCAAGACAGCCACCCGCGTTGTAACCGAGCCGCGGATATCCAAGATGGCGGATATCGAAATGAATGAACGAGAGGAAACATCGCTGACTATGCTGAACATTGCTGAATGGAAGGGCGTTTTAAATAAGAAACAGCAAAGTTCGTTCAAGTCTTAAATCAAGTTTTAAATGTATTAAAATATATACAATAATATACAGTATACATACAATAATATAATTAAAATTGTACTTACACGCATATTTTTAAAATCATTTAAAAAAGTCTGTGAGTTTCCTCTGGCACATCCCCTTCCTCATCTTGACTTGTGCTTGTCTCTGGAGGTTCTTCAGGTGCAGGATGTATATTGGGTCGAAGTCTTGCTGCTCTGTGTATGCTATGAGCCACTTCAGGTGCGTGATGGCATCCGAGTGGCTCTTTGCCACTGTGGGCTGGGGTTCTTCTTCTTCTTCTGCCTCCTCTTGGGTGACCTGGTCGATGATCTCCTCCTCTGTGAATGTTTCTGCGGGTGCCATGTCATCCTCTGCTGCTGCCCACCTGTCCACCCAATCCTGGAGTGTTAGGTTCTCATCCAGTTGGTCCTCTAGCCTCTCCTCAGCTGCCCTGATCTCTGCTTCAGTAAAGCCTACGAAATCCTCTTCATCCGGGTAATGTTGGGGTCGTGGGAGTGCTGCTCCTAGGGCCTTGTTCCAGCAGTTGGCGATGGTCTTCTCTGTCACAGCTCCCCAGGCCTTCCCTGCCAGATAACAGGCATCCTTGATGGTGATGGCTTTCAGGTAATCTGGGACAGTGAGAGGAGAGTCTATCATTTCCAGGATCAGTTCCTTTTTGTACACAGACTTGAAGGTCTGAATGATGCCAGCATCACATGGCTGGATCTTGCTGGTGGTGTTCTTTAGGAGATAGAGCACTTGGATCTGCCCATCCCTGGTCTTGAGAACATCTCCCTGAGGGTGGGCTGAGCAGTTGTCCAGTAGGAGTGTGGCCTTCTGCGGTAAGTTGCGGGCTCTAAGGTGGTCCCTGACACTGGGTACGAAGAACTTGAAGAACCACTCCTCAAATAAGAAAGCTGTCATCCAGGCTTTGCCAGAGTTCCGGTAGGTAATGGGTAGGTTCTCCATGTTGATGTGGTGAAAGCATCTAGGAGACTTGAATTTGCCCACAATCAATGGCTTCAGCTTGTGTGTTCCCGTGGCATTGCTGGCAAACAGGATGATGAGCCTGTTCTTGGCTTGCTTGTACCCCAGAGTCTTGTGGGCATCATCCTTGACAGCTAGGGTCTTGTCAGGCAGCATCTTCCAGTAAAGCCCTGACTCATCTGCATTGTAGAGTTGCTCTGGGGTCAGCTCCTCTTGCACCATGTAGTTCTTGAGCATGTCGGGAAAGGCTGCTGCGGCTCCTGAGTCGGCGGATCTCTGTTCACCACTGATGGTAACTGCACCTATCCCATGTCTTTTCTGGAACCGATGGAGCCAACCCTTGCTGGCTACGAAATTGCTGTCCTCTGGGTGGAGCTGGTGATGGAACTTCTCAGCCTGAGTCCTGATGATAGGTCCAGATAGGGGGGTGCCACCAGACTGTTCCTGGACAAACCAGGTGAACACAGCCTTCTCTAAGTTACTGTCACTAGCGTTCCTTGCCTTTTTCCTGCTAAGCCCTTCACTCTGAGAAACTGTCCCAACATATGCTCTTAAATTGGGCTCATCTTTCACCCACCCACGGAGGGTTGACTCTGGTACACCAGTCTCTCTGGATAATTTTGCCTTCGTTTCCCCGTTTCGAAGCCGGTCTATCAAATGTATCTTTTGACTCACTGAGTAAGACTTGCGCTTAAACATTTTGAACGACACGACAGCAACTGAACTCGAACTCGAAGATACCTGCACTGGAAAAGGTATCCCTTTTATGGCTGTGTAACTGGGCTAATCGGTCGCGGCTACTCATCGCGGCTAATCGTTCTACAGTACAAGACAGTGATCATCGCTGCTAATCGGTCTAATCATCGCGGGTCATAATCGCTGCTAATCGGTCTAATCATCGCGGGTAATCATCGCTGCTAATCGGTCTAATCATCGCGGCTCAAAAAGGTGCTGTTTCAAAAAGATTTTAAAATGAGTCAAGTAAGTTGGGGTCCATAAACCCCCCCCCCGCCGTATATCGCGAACCGCGGTATTGCGGGGCGCGTTATAACGGGGGACTACTGTATACACATTACACTCCCCACACACACTCATCGCAACTGTTGAGACTTTTATTTTTCTCTTCAAATAAGAATCAGTAGATTGGTGGAAGGTGTCAAAAATAAGACTTTATTGTTGTTACTCACTGGTATACACTTGAATAAGAACTGAATAAAAACTTAGAAACAAAATATCAAACAATGCATAAAAAAGTCAAGCACATGGCAAAATTATTAAGCACAAAACAAAATCACTTAATCACAAACAAATAAATAGATGATTCAAGAATTCAGGAACAAAGGGCCTCGACCACAAGATCCTACTTTTCTAGGAATTCTTGGCCGGGATTCTCCGATAATGGGGCTATGTCCCCACGTCCCTCAGAAAACGGACGCGAATCACTTCAGACGTTTTTCAACAAGTCCGGAGCGATTCTCCGGTATTAAGAGCCGTGCGCCGTGCAGCTCCTGCTGCCAATATGGGGCCCTGCACTTCTGGCCGCGGATCCGCGCATGTGCACGGCGGCCATTGCGGTGCCAGCTCCGCGGAACATGATGGACCCACACAGCGGACTGGCGCGGAAGAAGGTAGACCCCCCTCAGATCGCACGCGCCTGCCGGAGGCCCCCGATCGCGGCCTGGCCATCGTGGCCGCCCCGCCATAGACTGATCCCCCTGCCCCCCACCAGGATGGCCACCGCAGCCATGACACCAAGCTCCCTCCGGGTGGAACCATACGGAAGCCATGCCGGGGGAACTCGAGCGGTTGACTGCGGAGAATTGCCGCAGGATCCTCTTTCAATGGCCCACCTCGACCGTGCGCGCGGCTAGTGCCGCTTCTCCAGTTGCCGGTGGTTTGCGTCCCGGCATTGCACCCGATCGTGGGTCTGACGCCCCATTCTCCGTCTCGCGCTAAGCGCAATTTCGGCGCAGAGGCTCGGAGAATCCCAACCCTTATCTCTGGTTTAACCCCTCAATTACTTTCATTGGCTTCTAATTCTCAGCTGAGACCTCCTGAATTGTTCAAATGAATATCTGTTATTTAGAGGATAACTTGTTAATCAAACATTGGACATTACTTACGATTGACTGGTGTGTATCCAAGCTAGTTTAGAGTCTGCGTGTGCAGTCTTAGGAAAAGTACTGGATATGTTTTCTCATACCTGCCACGTTCCACAGCTTGACAGAAACCTTTAGAATTGATTAGTTAAGGCTTCCGGTGTGGACCATGGAGTAAGTGGTCACACACAAGCCAGCTCCTGCCCAAGGTTACAGAAAAGAGCTATTTTTTAATCAATACTGGGTGGAATTTTGATGAAAAGACGTAGGTGAATGTTGGAGGAGTACTTTCCCCCAGGAATGGTATGTCTCTTGGTTACCAGACCCGGCAGAAACAGTGAAAAATTTGGCTGAAGCTGCAGCAAAGACAAAAGCCTCTTCCAGCATGCAGGCAGGGGAAGGATGAGCTTAAGGGCCTCAAGCTGACTTGAGGGCCTTTATTAAAGCTGAATTCTAGCAGCAGAGGGAACAACTGTGAAAAGATCTCGCCAAGGCCATTGAAGAAGTGGTGACAAGACTTCCGGTGACGGACATGGAGGAATAGGTCGCGCATTCGGCACCTCCCACCTGGAACCAACTCTCGAACCTTTCTCAGGAGTTTCCACTGACTTTTTGGGGCAGATTGGTGAAGCGAACACTGCCAAAAGGATTCCCTCTCTGTTGTATGGATAGCTGGACCAGAAGTGGCCAGGTGATGCGTTTAAGTCCCAGCAGACAGAAGCGTGCGGAGCGGGTGCCAAGGCACAGCATGGCGGCCGGTATAGACCAGGGAGTGTGGGCGCAGTGGTCACAGGAGCAACAGGAGTTCCTTAGGGACTGCTTTGCTGATCTTAAAAAGGACATGCTGATGAAGGCATCAATAGACCAAATGATCGCAACTCAGGCAACACAAGGGAAAGCAATTAAGGAGATGGAGAAAAAGCTATCCGACCATGAGGATAAGTTGGTTGTATTGGCCCTTAAGGTGGAGGCGCAGGATGACCTCCACAAGAAGTGGCAGGAGAGGCTGGAGGACCTAGAAAACAGGTCCAGGAGACAGAACTTGAGAATTGTGGGCCTTCCCAAAGGTGTGGAGGGGTCGGATGTAGGAGCATTTGTATCCAAGATGCTGGAGACGCTGATAGGGACGGGGGTATTCCCTCGACCCCTGGAGCTGGACGGGGTTCACAGAGCCCTCGCAAGGAAGCCCAAGGCAAATGAACCACCGAGGGCCATGGTGGTGAGATTTCATCGCTTCTCGGACAAGGAACTTGTCTTGCGGTGGGCAAAAAAAAGAACGGAGCAGCAGGTGGGAGAACAGCGTGATACGTATCTACCAGGACCTGGGTGCGGAGCTGGCCAAGAGGCATGCTGGATTCAACCGGGTGAAGGCGACCCTCTTCAGCAAGGGCGCGAAATTTGGAATGCTACACCCAGCGATGCTATGGGTCACGTACAAGGAACGGCATCCCTATTTTGAGAAGCCGAACGAGGCGTGGTCATTCGTCAAACAAGAAAAGCTGGACACGAAGAAAAGGACAGTTAAACTTTGGTGGAATGCAGCGGTGGGGCTGGGTAATACGGTACCGTTTCTAATATAAGATTATATGCAATGTTGGGTGCGTGTAAGGGCTGTGGTGGTGGCTGGAGGGTGCAGTGTTAGATAGAGGGTGAGATACGGAGGGGGGAGGGGGCCCTGTACTTTGTGCAAATTTTCGGGAAGTTGGAGTCTTGGTTCAACAAATGTCTCCTCATGGGGCAATGTTAGTGTCTTCTGTGTATTTTTTGTTTCGTATTACTATTTACTCACTGGGGCTGGAGAGATAGTTCAATTCGTTTATTCACTGGGTGGAAGGGTTCGGACAATGAGGCGACAGTCTGAGCGGCACCAGGGGCGGGAGCTGCCAGGGTCAGCATGGGCCAGCTGACTCTCGGGAGCGTAGTGGGGGTTGAGAAAGTGCCCAGCTGGTGCTTGGCGGGGGGTTTTGGGTCTTGGGGCTGTTGGAGAGGGGAGGGGAGCGGGGGATGCTGCTTTGCTGACAGAGGAGGTATCAATTTCAGGGTACCAATTGAGGGTCGGGGGTTCCCTGTGGGGGCGCTCGAGGAAGCGAAGGGCGCGGGCTCGAGGTTGGCCAAGAAAGGGCGATGGCTAGTCGAGGGGGGGGGGGGGGGGGGGTTAGCCCCCCGTCCAGGCTGATCATGTGGAATGTGAGGGGTTTGAATGGGCCGGTCAAAAGAGCGTGCGTGTTCGCGCATCTCAAGGGGTTAAAGACAGACGTAGCAATGCTTCAGGAGACACATTTAAAGCTCGCAGATCACATGAGATTGAGAAAGGGATGGGTAGGCCAGGTGTTCCATTCAGGGCTGGATTCGAAGACCAGGGGAGTAGCAATTCTGATCCGTAAAGGTGTGGCATTCGAGGCTGGGAGAATTGTGGCAGATAAGGGGGGCAGGTATATAATGGTGAGTGGAAAGTGGGAGGGGGTCCGGGTGGTGTTTGCGAACGTCTATGCTCCGAATTGGGATGATGTGGAATTTATGAGACGCATGCTAGGCAAAAACCGGGACTTAGAGGCACACCACCTGATCATGGGGGAAGACTTTTACACAGTCATTGACCCCGAGCTGGACCAGTCGAAGTCCAGGACAGGGAAGCGACCAGCAGTGGCTAAGGAACTGAAGGGTTTTATGGAGCAGATGGGGGTGGTGGATCCCTGGAGGTTCGCGCGGCCGAGTGCGGAGGAGTTCTCTTTTTTCTCTCGCGTTCATAAGGTTTATTCCGCACAGACTTCTTTGTCTTGAGCAAGGTGTTAATCACAAATGTGGCGTGGACAGAATACTCAGCAATCACAGTCTCGGACCATGCCCTGCACTGGGTGGACCTGCGGCTTAGTGAGGAGAGAGGGCAGTGCCCACTCTGGAGACTGGATGTGGGGTTGCTGGCGGACAAAGAGGTTTGCGGGCGGATTAGCAGGAACATCCAGGATTACCTGGAAACAATCGATACAGGTGAGGTAGCAGCGGCAACGGTCTGGGAGGCGCTGAAGGCAGTTGTCAGAGGGGAACTCATCTCAATTCGATCCCATAGGGAAAAGAGAGAAAGAGCCGAGAGGGAGAGACTGGTGGAGGAGATACTCCGAGTGGACAGGAGATATGCGGAGGCCCCCGAGGCAGGACTACTGAGGGAGCGGCGGAGTCTGCAGGTGGAGTTTGAACTGCTGACTACAGGGAAAGCGGTAGCACAGCTGAGGAAGGCAAGGGCGGGAGTCTATGAGTATGGGGAGAAAGCGAGTAGAATGCTGGCACACCAACTGTGAAAGAGGGAGGTGGCCAGGGAAATCGGAGGAGTAAAGAATAAGGAGGGTAACACGGTCTTGGATCCGGGGTGGGGGGGGGGGGGGGGGGGGGGGGGTGAACAAAGTCTTTAAGGAATTCTATAGTAAGCTATACGAGTCGGAGCCCCCGATGGGAGCGGAAGGGATGAGACAATTTTTGGACCAGTTGAGGTTTCCAATGGTGGAAGAGGACCTGGTGCAGGGGCTGGGGGCCCCGATTAAATTGGAGGAGACTGTCAAGGGTATAGAGGGCATGCAATTGGGTAAGGCCCCGGGGCCGGATGGTTACCAGGTAGAATTCAATAAGAAGTTTTCGGAAATATTGAGCCCACTCCTGATGAGGGCCTTTAATGAGGCCAGAGAGAAAGGAACCCTCCCCCCAACAATGTCACAGGCTTTGATCTCACTAATTCTTAAATGAGGGAAGGACCCGGAACATTGCGGGTCATACAGGCCAATTTTGCTTTTAAACGTGGATGCCAAATTGCTAGCTAAGATTCTGGCCACAAGAATTGAGGATTGCGTCCCAGGGGTGATAGAGGAAGACCAGACTGGGTTTGTTAAAGGCAGACAACTCAATACCAATGTCCGGAGACTTTTGAATATTATTATGATGCCCTCAGAGGGAGGGGAGGCGGAGGTGGTAACAGCGATGGACGCAGAGAAAGCCTTTCTCGGGTGGAGTGGTAGTACCGCTGGGAAACACTAGGGAGGTTCAGGTTTGGTGAGGGCTTTATTAGCTGGGTGAAATTGCAGTACCAGGCGCCTGTAGCAAGTATATGTACAAACCGGCTGAGGTTGGGGTACTACGAGTTTCACTGGGGAACGAGGCAGGGGTATCCCCTCTCCCCGGTACTATTTGCCCTAGCTATATAACCACTAGCTATGGCGCTGAGAGCCTCGAGGAACTGGCAGGGACTGGTTCGGGGGGGGGGGGGGGGGGGGGACATCGGGCCTCGCTATACACGGATGATTTGCTCCTGTACATTTCGGACCCCGTGGAGAGGATGGGGTAGGTTAAGCGGATCCTGAGGGATTTTTGTAGTTTTTCAGGGTACAAGCTGAACATGGGAAAGAGCGAGTTGTTTGTGATCCAGGCCAAGGAGCACGAGGAGAGACGGAAAGAGCTGCCGCTCAGGATGGTAGAGAAAAGTTTTCGTTACCTGGGTATACAGGTGACCAGGAAATGGGATACCCTGCACTCAACCTGACCTGGTTGGTGGAGCAAATGAAAGGGGACTTTAAAAGGTGGGACATGCTCCCGCTGTCACTGGCAGGGTGGGTGCAGACCGTGAAAATGACCGTCCTCCCCAGATTTTTGTTTGTCTTTCAGTGCCTCCCCATCTTCATCCCTAAGGTCTTTTTTAGGCGGGTGAGTAGGATCATTATGGGCTTTGTGTGGGCGAATAAGACCCCGCGAGTAAGGAGATCGCTGTTGGAGCGCAGTCGGGGGGGGGGGGGGGGTGGGGGGGGGGGGGGGATGGGTTGGCGCTGCCGAACCTTCGCAACTACTACTGGGCGGCCAATATAGCTATGAAGTGGGCGGCATGGGAGCAGCTGGAGGTGGCGTCATGTAAAGGTACTAGTCAGGGAGCTTTGATAACGGCTCCTTTGCCGTTCTCGCCGACCCGTTACTCCACAAGTCCGGTGGTGGTGGCGACACTACGGATCTGGGGATAGTGGAGGAGGTACAAGAGGGTGGAGGGAGCGTTGATCTGGACTCCAATATGCAACAATCACAGGTTTGTCCCGGATAGGATGGATGGTGGGTTCCAGAGCTGGCAGAGGGCAGGCATCAGAAGGATGGGAGATCTGTTCATAGACGGAAGCTTTCCCAGTTTGAAGGTGCTAGAGGACAAATTTAATCTGCCGCCAGGAAACGCCTTTAAATATCTGCAAGTACGAGCCTTACTGAAAAAACAGGTAATGGCCTTTCCGACGCTGCCGCCACTGAGCATACAGGACAGGGTGGTCTCCGGCACCTGGGTGGAGGAGGGGAGGGTGTCGGATATCTACCAGGAACTACAGGAGGCAGAGGAAACCCCGGTGGAGGAGCTCAAGGGCAAGTGGGAGGAGGAGCTCGGTGAGGAGTTAGAAGCGGGTCTGTGGGCAGAGGTCCTGGGCTGGGTTAATTGCTCCTCATCATGTGCCAGGCTCAGTCTAATTCAATTTAAGGTGGTCCACAGGGCACACGTGATGGCAGCGAGAATGAGCAAATTTTTTGGGGTAGAAAACAGTTGTATGAGGTGCAAGGGCAGCCCTGCAAACCATGTCGACATGTTTTGGGCATGCCCGAAGCTTAGAGAGTTCTGGCATGGGTTCACGAGGGCAATGTCCAAGGTGCTTAACACACGGGTGGTGCAGAGTCCAGAGATAGCGATCTTTGGAGTGTCAGAAGACGCGGTAGTTCAGGGGGCGAAAGAGGCCGACGCCTTGGCCTTTGACTCCCTAGTAGCCCGGAGATGGATTTTATTAATGTGGAGGGAGCCCCCGAGAGTAGATTTGGGTTACCGACATGGCTGGGTTTCTCAGCCTCGAGAAAATAAAGTTTGCCTTAAGAGGGTCTACGCTAGGGTTCTCTCGGAGGTGGCAGCCGTTCGTCGAAAGTACAATGGTTAATTCATTATAAGAGAAAATACTGGGTTCACACAGTCAAGACACTTTTAGTATTTCTGTCTATTAGCTATATGTATTCAGCTAGCCCCATATGATTAAAATTATACTCTATCATCAACCAACGAGATGGCACTGGTTGTGCTGGAGCAGGCCCATACAGCTGATGGATAGGCTGGGGCCAGAGGGCACCTAGGGAAGGGACACCTATATGACCCCTGGCCTAAGTTCACAGTAGGCCATTAGCGGCATGTGCAGTTGTATGGCTGCAGCAATGGTGTTCCATGCCCGTCCACCCCAGCATAAGCCCCCTGGCCAGTGGCACCACTGTCAGCAAACTATTGCAATGTTGGACACTTTTAGTATCTCCTCTCTCTCCCTAAGCAGCCACCAGCCAGTTTCACGATTTTTAAAAGCACAAATGAACTGCGCCGTTGGGACCTCGGCCCATCAGAGGTGGAGCATTGCGAAGGCCTCAGCGAATGCCAGGTCGGGCTCACTAAGGACATGCAAACGGTGTTTGCAGTATGTGAATTCTGGACCGCATTGGCACTGCTGATGAGGTGACAGAGAATAACGATTTGGCATCAAATTGGCACCCAACCAGATTTTAGCATCGGAACCTATTCTCCACCCAATCGATGTCAGCATCAGCCAACGGAGAATCCCGCCCCTCAACTTTTGCAAAAATGCTAAATTTGAACTTATACCACGTATCCTGATGCCGATACACTTTACTCCCATTGCAAAATTAATATTCTGTCACTCATCGCAAATTCAATGTATCAGACAAGTTATGTATCAAATTACCAAATTAGATTCAACATAGGTAGCATGGTGGTTAGCATCAATGCTTCACAGCTCCAGTGGTCCCAGGTTCGATTCCCGGCTGGGTCACTGTCTGTGTGGAGTCTGCACGTCCTCCCCGTGTGTGCGTGGGTTTCCTCCGGGTGCTCCGGTTTCCTCCCACAGTCCAAAGATGTGCGGGTTAGGTGGATTGGCCATGCTAAATTGCCCGTAGTGTAAGGTTAATGGGGGGATTGTTGGGTTACGGGTATACGGGTTACGTGGGTTTAAGTAGGGTGATTATTGCTCGGCACAACATCGAGGGCCGAAGGGCCTGTTCTGTGCTGTACTGTTCTATGTTCTATAGGGCTCTGCTCTGTAAAGGCCCCACGTGAAGTGGCCTGGTTGGGGTTGGGAGCACAAGTGGAATTCCACTCTATTACTAGCCAGGGACCTGTACTGGGATTTCACATGTGCTCATTGTCAAATGGCCCATTAGCAATCCCATGGTTAACATATAAGTATTGAGAATATTGAAAAAGCATTTGAAGCGAGTCATACCTATAGAACTGTACTCTAACAAAGAACTATTCAGGGAAGGAAAGCAGAGATTTGGTGCGAAAAATAGATAAATTACATATAAACTGATCTTTTTGGCGATTTGAACATAGCAAGAAGAGTTTTCATGTTGAGATATTTGTAGAAACAACTCTTAAACAAAAAGTTGCTGAGTTCTTGTCTCAAACAGAATTAGAGTTCCTTAATTATTAAAAAAAGTATTAATTATGCAATGTGGGTGTTTGGGTGCAGTATGCTAATGCAGTACATTAGTGCACTAATGTGCAGTGCAATACTGTGGTGGTATGATTTGCATAGCTGTCTGCCATTGGTGCAGAACACCGGCTTACCATTGGCCCTGGTCGGTCATGTGCCTCTTGACCGATCGGTTGAGACCAGTCATGTGACGGCTCTCCGATTGGTCGAGAGGCTGAGTTAACCACGCCTCCATACCGAGGTATAAATAGTCAGAATGCCCGGCGATCGTCCATTTATTGTAGTCGGCCGCAGGGCTAAGTTCTAGCTTATTAAAGCCTAACTTTTGTACAGCAACTCGTCTCACGTGCAATTGATGGCTCATCAATTTAATAAGCTAGATTTTTGAAGATGGAGCTCCGGATCAAGCCCAAATTCCTCCGCATCAGCCCGCAAACTCAGAACGCTGCAGAAATCTTTCAACATTGGCTGGCATGTCTCGAAGGATACCCAGAGTCTGCAACCAGCCCCCTCACCATGGCACAGAAGCTTCGCATCCCCCACTCCAGCGTGGGCATACCAGCCTACGCGATGATCAAGGAAGAGAAAGATTACGATGCCGCCATGCTTAAGCTGAATGGACAATTTCTTAAACCAGTCAACAGAGTATTCGCCCGACATCTGCTGGCCACCAGACAACAGCTCGCCGGTGAGTCATTAGACCAATTTTACCAGGCCCTCGCTATCCTGGGGAGGAATTGCTTCTGCCTCCCAGTTTCAGATACGGAGCACATGGAACTGCTGATCAGAGATGCTTACGTGGCTGGGATGCAGTCCCCCGCTATCCGCCAGCGGATGCTGGAGAAAGATGACCTCAGCTTAACTGAAAATGAAATGAAAATGAAATGAGGCACGGACTCTCTCCCCCTCCCTGGAGGTCGCCGATTTAAACACCCGCGCCTATGTCCCCAGCCGCGCTGCACCACCCTGGGCCTCCTGGCACGCTTCCCCACCGCCATCCGCCGCTCTCGACCTCCCTCAGGCCTGCGCCGCGGGACGCCCCGACAGGTCCGCGGGGCCCCGCTGCTATTTTTGTGAGTTCACGAAACACCCTCACCCGCGCTGTCCAGCCCGCTCCGCCCTCTGTAAGAGCTGTGGGAAGAAGGGCCACTTCTCCTCCGTCTGCCAGGCCAAAACGGTCGCTGCTGTTCCGTGCAGCGACCAGGGATCCCCACCCTCCGGGCCCTTGCTGGCCCCTCCAGTACGCCGTGCCGATCTCTCCCCCCTGCCCCCGGGCCGCTGCGCCCGGCCTGCGCACCTCTCTCTCTCCTCCGGGCCCTTCCAGTACGCCGCGCCGATCTCTCCCCCCGCCCCCGGGCCTCTGCGCCCGGCCTGCGCGCCTCTCTCTCTCCTCCGGGCCCTCCCGGGCCTCTCCAGGACGCCGCGCAACTCTCTCCCCCCCCCGCCCACGGGCCCCTGCGCCCGGCCTGTGCGCCTCTCTCTCTCCTCCGGGCCCTCCCGGGCCCCTCCAGGACGCCGCGCCGATCTCTCCCCCCCCACCCCCAGGCCCCTGCGCCCGACCTGCACGCTTCTCTCTCTCCTCCGGGCCCTTCCGGGCCCCTCCAGCTCACCTCGCAACCCTCCACTTGCCGCCCCCGGGGGCCTAGCCTGCGCGCCTCTTTGCCCCCGCTCCCAGCCGCTCCGGTCAGCTCGCCGGCACCGCTAACTCCGCCCCCCTCAACCACGAGGGCCCCATGGGCGCTGCCATCTTGGGGCGCTGACTCCACGTGCGGGTCCTGGGCGCCGCCATCTTGGGGCGCCGACCCCATGTGCGGATCCTGGGCCCCACCATCTTGAGGCCCCGACTCCACATGCGGAACCTGGGCACCACATTCCGGGACTGGCACGCAAGGTTCTTCCAGCATCTACTCGATGACGACGATGAATATGGATTTTCTCCATGGCTCGCGGCCATTCAACTCGACCAGTCACGTCCACGCACGCTTGCCAAAACGACAACGCTGATCTACCTCAACGGCCACGAGACGGGCTGCCTGCTGGACTCCGGGAGCACGGAAAGCTTTGTTCACCCTGCCATGGTAAGACGCTGCGCGCTCCCTGTTCATCCTGTAAAACACAAAATCGGGATAGCCTCAGGTTCGCACTCTGTCCGCATCACTGGGTGCTGCATCGCGGACCTCACGGTTTAAGGGAAGGTTTTAAAAAATTATAAACTCCTTGTCCTCCCTGACCTTTGCGCACCGGCACTCCTAGGACTGGTCTTCCAGTGCAACCTGCAGAGCTTGACCTTCCAATTTGGCGGCCCTATAACCCCCCTCACTGTCTGCAGCCTCGCGTCCCTCAAAGTGGAGCCCCCTCCTTGTTTGCTAATCTCACCCCGGATTGCAAACCAGTCGCAACACGGAGCAGACGGTACAGCGCCCAGGACCGGTCCTTCATCAGATCCGAGGTCCAGAGGTTGCTGACGGAAGGGGTCATCGAGGGCAGCAACAGTCCCTGGCGAGCCCAATTGCTGGTGGTCCGGACTGGGGAGAAAAACCGGATGGTCATCAACTATAGCCAGACCATCTACTGGTTTACGCAACTGGACGCGTATCCTCTCCCCCGTATTTCCGCCATGGTAAACGATATCGCGAAATACAAAGTCTTCTCCACTGTGGACCTTAAGTCCGCTAACCACCAGCTCCCCCTCCGCGCGTGTGACCGCAAATACACCGCGTTTGAGGCAAATGGGCGCCTCTACCACTTCCTTAGTTTTCCATTTGGTGTCACAAATGGGGTCTCGGTCTTCCAACGGGAGATGGACTGAATGGTCGAAAAGTACGGATTACGGGCTACCTTCCCGTATCTTGATAATGTCACCATCTGCGGCCACGATCAGCAGCACCATGACGCCAACCTCCAGAAATTCCTCCAAACCACAAAACTCCTTAACCTCACACACAATAAGGATAAGTGCGTGTTTAGCTCCAACTGTCTAGCCATCCTCGGCTATGTAGTGTGTAAAGGAGTGATAGGCCCCGACCCCGAACGCATGCACCCCCTGATGGAACTCCCTCTCCCCAATACCCTCAAATCCCTCAAACGCTGCCTGGGTTTTTTCGCTTACTACGCCCAATGGGTTCCCAACTACGCTGATAAGGCCCATCCCCTCATTCAAACCACGACCTTTCCGCCGTCGACAGAGGCCTGCCAGGCCTTTAGCCGCATCAAAGCGGACATCGCAAAGGCCACGATGCGCGCCATCGACGAGTCCCTCCCCTTCCAGGTCGAGAGCGACACATCAGAAGTAGCTCTGGCGGCCACTCTGAACCAAGCGGGCAGGCCCGTGGCCTTTTTCTCCAGAACCCTCCAGGCTTCCGAACTCCGCCACTCCTCTGTGGAAAAGGAAGCCCAGGCCATAGTCGAAGCGGTGCGACATTGGTGGCACTATTTAGCCGGCAGGAGGTTTACCCTACTCACAGACCAACGGTCAGTAGCCTTCATGTTTGATAATGCACAAAGGGGCAAGATTAAGAACGACACGATCTTACGGTGGTGGATCAAGTTGTCCACGTACAACTATGAGATCTTGTATCGTCCTGGGAAGCTCAATGAGCCTCCTGATGCCCTGTCCCGCGGTACCTGCACCAGCGCACAGACAGACCGCCTCCGCTCCCTCCACGCGGACCTCTGCCAACCAGGGGTGACCCGTCTCTACCATTTCATTAAGGCCCGCAACCTGCCTGTCTCCATTGCGGAAGTCAGGACAGTAACCCGTGACTGCCACATCTGCGCAGAGTGCAAACCGAACGTCTACCGCCCCGAGCGCGCACACCTGATCTAAGCATCCCGCCCCTTCGAACGTCTCAGCATTGACTTCAAGGGGCCTCTTCCCTCCAACAACTGCAACATTTACTTCCTGGCGGTAATCGACGAATTCTCCCGCTTCCCCTTCGCCATTCCCTGCACCGACATGACCACATCGACCATCATTAAGGCCCTCCTCTCCATCTTCTCCTTGTTCGGCTACCCCGCGTACATACACAGCGATCGGGGGTCCTCCTTTATGAGCGACGAGCTGCGTCAATTCCTGCTCAACAGGGGCATTGCCTCTAGCAGGACGACCAGCTATAACCCCAGGGGTAATGGACAGGTCGAGCGGGAGAATGGTACCATCTGGAAGACCATACTACTGGCCCTCCGGTCCAGAGATCTCCCTATTTCCCGATGGCAAGAGGTTATCCCCGATGCCCTACATTCTATCCGCTCACTCCTCTGTACCGCAACAAATCAGACACCTCATGAACGTCTTCTTGTCTTCCCCAGGAAGTCGTCCTCCGGATTCCCTCTCCCGACGTGGCTGGCCGCCCCCGGACCCATCTTGCTCCGGAAGCATGTGCGGGTGCACAAGTCCGACCCGTTGGTGGAACAAGTCCAGTTACTCCACGCTAACCCGCAGTATGCGTATGTGGAGTACCCCGACGGTCGGCAGGACACGGTCTCCCTCCGGGACCTGGCACCCGCCGGCGGGCGGCCTTCCCCCCCTTCACCACAGACCCCCCCCCCCCTGTTTTTTCCCCCCCCAGCGACCACCCAGGCCACCCCTTCCCCATCCATGGCGTTTCCACAGCTAGCTCGGGTGACGGAGACTGTTCAAGGACCATCTCTCCCGGACTCCAGGACGTCAGCGGAACCACCACCATCGGCTGAACCGACGTCACCTACTCCACTGCAGCAGTCTGCCAGAACGTCACGGGCCACGAAAAGACTGATCGAAACGATTTAAATTACAACTGCTCCATGGACTTTGTTGGGACTTTGTGTACTATTGCTAATTGTCTGGGCCAGTGGGAAGCAAAAAATGTAATAGAAGAAAAGAAGAGATATTTTTTGTTCTCCCGGCTGCTACTCATACCACCAGTTCTTCCCCCCCCCCTCCCCCCTCGTTGATCCCCCACCCCCCCGGCTTCTTTCTCCGCAAGGGGTGAATGTAGTGGTATGATTTGCATAGCTGTCTGCCATTGGTACAGAACACCGGCTTACCACTGGCCCTGGTCGGTCATGTGCCTCTCGACCGATTGGTTGAGACCAGTCATGTGACGGCTCTCCAATTGGTCGAGAGGCTGAGTTAAGCACGCCTCCATACCGAGGTATAAATAGTCAGAACGCCCGGCGGTCGTCCATTTATTGTAGTCGACTGCAGGGCTAAGTTCTAGCTTATTAAAGCCTAACTTTTGTACAGCAACTTGTCTCACGTGCAATTGATGGCTCATCAAATACACAGCTTCTTGATTACTTTGTTAAGTGATAGATTACCAGACTAGGAATTGTATTCAGGCTTCACGGAGGCAGATTTGCAAAATCCAAGGATCAAGTGCCCACGTTAATTTTAGAGCTACTGAGGAATCCGCCTCAGAAAAGGTGGCAGGGTAAAATACGAAGTTCGACTGGCCAAAGCTCTTTTAAAATTAATTTAATCGCATTCTGCTTCATCCCCAATGGTAATCGGCATCCTTCTGATCCATCTTCAAATAATACTGGGCCATACCTCCAGAGGAATCAGGTGGAGCAGAGTACAGGAGGATCAAAAAGTACTTGAAAGCATGCATTTTATTAAAGACAGCTGAGGTGGGCACGTGGAATTTTATGTCCATGATAATAGTCTGTCAGTTCTGCACATCAGTTTGGAAGTGGCAATCATAAGGAGTGTCTATCCCCACCTATTGTGGCATTTGCATACATCGAGAATACAAATGGAGGCTCTCCCTGATCTGTGAAGAGAGCATAACATTTCCAGTTAACAAATGGGGGTGTCATTTTGGAGTTCCTGAAAACAACTGTTGTTTTTTAAATTTAGAGTACCCAATTCATTTTTTTCCAATTAAGGGCAATTTAGCTTGGCCAATCTACCTACCCTGCACATCTTTGGGTTGTGGGGGTGAAACCCACGCAAACACGGGGAGAATGTTCAAACTCCACACAGACAGTAACCCAGAGCCGGATCGAACCTGGGACCTCGGCACCATGAGACAGCAATGCTAACCACTGTGCCGCCCCGAAAACAACTCTAATTGATTCAGCAAAAATTATATTTTTGAATATAAATTAGAGCAGAAAGAATGTTTTTTGTAAACCCTGTTAATTATCACCGAGAGGGAAAGAAAATCAGCTCATTTGATCACCTACTGTTCCAGTCTATGTTGTTTCATGTTTCGTGAATTGCATGGTGTTAAGTCCCATCTGACCTTTCTGCTCTGAATTAAAGAAAAGCCTTTCTCAAATGGTCATAGTAATCCAGATCATTCAAAGGTCAATGCAATTCAGAAGCTTTTCAAAGGAAATCTTTATCTGACGTAGAGTGCAAAAACTTCTTTAAAAAAATCTATCACATTTGATCTATCACCTAAGCAATTTTATTCAGCAACGAAAACTGAACATGTTGCAGATTTGTTCTAGTGTTGTGAGCATCATGAGCAAGGTTAGTATTTACAGGCTAACAGTAACTGTCCTTGAGAAGGTGTTGGTGAATCATGTTCTTAAACCATTGCCGTCTGGACAGTGGAGGCACACCCGTGGTGCTGTTAGATAAGGAGTTCCGGGATTTTGCTCCAGAAACAACGAAGGAATGATACAGTCCCAAGCTAGTGATTTAGAGAGGAACATGAGAGAGGTGAAGTTCCTTTGTATCTGCTGCCTTTTTTTTCCAGGTGGTAGAAAGTACAGATTGGAAGGTAATGTCAAAGGAACTTTGGTGAGTTGCTGCAGTGCATCTTTCAGATGTTACACACTGCAGGTCGTTGCGAGTCTGAATGTTTAAGGTGGTGAATGAGGGTGTCGATCGAGCTGGCAGTTTTGCCTAGGGTAGTGTCAAGCTTCTTGTGTGTTGTTGAAACAATGCTCACTCAGGCAAATGGGGAGTTTTCCATCACACTCCTGACTTGTGCCCTGTAGAATTTGAACAAGCTTTGTGGAGTTAGGAGGTAAGTTACTCACTATATAATTCCCAGCTTCTGACCTGCTCTTGTAGTCACAGTATTTATATGGTTGATCCAGTTAAGTTTCTAGTTAATTGTGACCTCCAGAATGGGCTGATGCAGAAATTACTGAAGATAATTCTGCTAAATGCAAAGGGGAAAAAATTACATTCTCTCTTATTGGAGATGGTCGCTGCCGAGCACCTTCCTGCACCCAGTCCATAACCCTGTTGCCCTGTTGCTTAGAGCACTTGAGGTGCAGATCCAGGTACTTTTTAAAAAGCGTTTTGGGTCTCTGCCTCCACCACCAACTATAGTAAGAAGACTCACAACACCAGGTTAAAGTCCAACAGGTTTGTTTCAAACACTAGCTTTCGGAGCACTGCTCCTTCTTCAGGTGAATCTACATCATGACCACCAACTATGGCAGCGAATCCAGACTTCCACCACTATCTGCATAAAAACATTCTTCCTTATGTCCCTTCTACACCTTTTGCCACTTATCTTGAAAGATCACCTCTCATTTTACCAAACTCCAGTGAATACAGACCAAACTGGTCTAACCTTTCCTCATAAGATAATTCTTTCATCCCAGGAGTGATGCACCTCAAATTTGCACACCATTATTGGCAGAATTTCAGTGTTTCTCTTGACACATTTTTCACCCTAAC
This sequence comes from Scyliorhinus canicula, assembly GCF_902713615.1. Classification (NCBI taxonomy): domain Eukaryota; kingdom Metazoa; phylum Chordata; class Chondrichthyes; order Carcharhiniformes; family Scyliorhinidae; genus Scyliorhinus; species Scyliorhinus canicula. Next base: position 65,296,556 of record NC_052147.1, read on the forward strand.
CTCAAATCTACAAACATGTTTTCACTTTCTGAGCCTTCCCATGCTTATCCCATTTGAGTTCCCAGTGAACTTAATTAAATAATTATATTGAAGGCCAGTGACACTGTAGCTCCTAGACTCCTGCTATTGCACTTTTAAAACATTTGTGGTAAGCTTTAAGGTGCAGTGTTGCCAGATCAGCTAAAATTAGCAGAAATCAGGGGCTGGATTCTCCGTTGGCTAACGGCGAAATTGGGAAATGCGATTGGGCAGAGGATAGGCTCGGATGACAAAATCGCAGCGGGCGCCGATTTGACACCAAATCGCAATTCTCCGTCACCTTGACAGCAGCGTCAATGCGGTCTGGAACGCACGTAAAGTAAACACCGATTACGTATGATTGGCGAGCCCGACCCAGTATTCTCCAGGGACTCCGCAATTCTTATCCTCCAATGGGCCAAATTCCCAACGGTGCAGTTCAGTTGGGCGTTTAAAAATCGTGAAACCGCTGTCGTGGCTGATGAGGGGTTGAGAGCGAGAGAGAGAGAGAGAGAGAGGAGGCAGGACACAGAGAGGAGGAACATATGGCTGCAGGGCCGGACACTGGGCTGGCTGGATGGGAGGTGGGGGGAGCCCTGCCAGGGCCGGGGGAGAGGTGACAGGGAAGAGGCTAAGTGGCCGAATGACACCCCACAATGTTGAGGCAGTGTCCAATCCCGGATCGCCATTGCGCGGCCTGCAGGGCAGCCACCTTGCTGCGCACCCCACTGAACACCCACCTTAAACCCTGGTTCTGCAGAGTGACACCCACCATGTGGGTGTCCCCTTCCCTTCCACCATTTGTCATTCAAGGTGGAAGGGAAGGGGACACCCACATGGTGGGTCTAAGGTGGGTCGAAGATTCTGGCTGAGCAAAGAGACAGTGTGACATGTCTGCCAGATGATGGCACACCTGGTACCGCGGGGTATGGGGGAGGACACGCGTTCCCAGTGGCTGGCATGGTGACAGTCGGCCTGAACTTGCACGCGAAAGCGTCCTTCCGAGTGGGGATCTGTCCGGGATCTCAAAGACCTCGGTGCACAGGTGCATCCATGCCATCACAGAGGCCCTATCTGCCAAGGTGGGTCAATACATCCATTTCAATATGGACGGAACTACCAGGATGCCCGAGAGGCTGGGTTCGCCGCCATCAACAGGGTGCCCCGGGTTCAAGGGGTGATCGACGGGGTGCATGTCCTCCTACGAGAACCTGCAGATGACAGGACGCACTACAGAAACGGAAAGAGTCACTTGTTGAATTTGCAGCTAATATATGACCATCAGCTGCATATATAACCATCAGCTGCTCATCATTCATCTCTGCGCCTGACACCCGGGCAGCGAGCATGATGCCTTCGTCCTGGCATATTCAACGATTCCTGCCATGTTCAAGATGCACCCCTACCCCCCACCCAGGGTTATCTGCTGTGGTCGTGGCTGATGATACCGATCCGGAGGCCACAGACCAATGCGTGAACCACTGCAACGATGTCCATGTAGCAACCAGGAGTCTGATCGTACTGTGCTTCAGCCCCCTGAAGATGCGGTTCAGGTCCATGGACTGCTTTGGAGGGGCCCTCCAGTATGATGCTGAGAGGGCCGACGGCATCGTGGCGGTCGGCTGTGGCCTCCACAGCATCATGCAGTAGAGGGGTGACGATCTGGAGGAGGAGGAGGAACGTCTGATGGGGAGAATGCGGGAGGATGACATGTCTCACTGTTCTGTCAGATGGGTGTGAGGGGGTGGGCTGGTCTATACTGGCCAGAAAAGTGGGTGAGGATGTGTAGGATATGGGGCCGAGGCCGGCACGGGAGGCAGCACGACATGTGCGGCAAGGCCAATGTGCACAGGTTACTCTGATCGCATCCAGGTTCACCAACTAGGGGTGGGGGAACTGGCCAGGGGCACGAACACTGCACCCCACCCCACACACCCTCACTGGCCCCCGCCACATCCCGCCGTCTACAACCCCTCTGCGATACATACCTGCCGCACTATGGGTGGTGGACCCTGGGTTGGCAGTAACAGCCTGGTCCATGGGATGGAGGAAGATGACAACCCGCTCTATGATGAGCTCTGGCGCTCCCCTTTGCATGTTAACGTCTGACTCCTGCCCACAGTAGCACTTTCCACTGCCCATCTGAGTGATCCCTGCATGGGATCTGGCCATTCCATCACACAGTCCCAAAGTCCCTGGGGTGACAGTGGTAGGGATAGTTGTGGGGTGGGCCGGGGGAAGCTCGGGTCCAGGCCACCCACAATGTCCGCCCATTCCCTCCCACATTTCTGGCCAGCACAGACCAGCCCACACCTCAGATCAATCTGACAGAGCACTGAGACAGGTGTAACAGTTTAATCTGAACAAATATTTACAGGTTTGTGCTCCAGTCCCTTTAACTAAGCTGTACCCTGCACCCGTGACAACTTAACTGGCGTCTAACTTTCTAGCCTTATGGGCCCAACGGTATGTTTCGGTGGTTCCCCTGACGGTACAGCAAGAGTGGAGGAGTAAGGTGAAAAAAAAATCACACGTGAACAAATTAATATTTAAGATCCAATATTACATCCCTCATATAATGTACAGACAACACTGGTCACATGAGGAGATGTGATTTAGCTGGTCTTAAATTAGGTTATAGATATTTAAATATTTGTCTATTCAAGTTTTTTTTATTTCTTTGATTTTAAAAAAAGATTATCCCTCAGTGTCCAGTTTGAAAATGGCAAAATACATTCCGTATTATAACTTTCGTATGAAAAGAGACCAAGAGTGGAATTTTCTCATATTCTTTGTTGAAGTGTCGATGCAGACAGGAAAAGCAGAGTATAGCCCGTCTGCTATTTCTGCCATATTTTAAAACACTTAGATGAAAGAAATCAAGGAGATGGGTCCCACGATGTTGTGCTGGCACCCCGATGTCAGAACAATAAAAATAGACCCCACAGATCCCCCCACCAGGGATGGACCCTCTACAGTAGTATCTCCTGACAGTGCCAGGGTACTGCTTGGGCATGACCCTCTCCCCACTGGGGGCTGTCCTCACCTGTGAACCCCCGGTGTGCTCTGTTCGCCAGTTCTGCCAAAAATATATTTAAATGTATTATAATGGAGTTCCCATCATTGCATGGTGGGAATCCCATCCCTTTGGGCCATCGAGTCTGCACTGCCACATAAAAGGCACCTGATCTGCCAATCCTAATGCATTACCAGCACTTATCCCATGTGAAGACGTGCCAAGTGCTCATCGAGGTTCTTTTTGAAGGATGTGAGGCAACTTGCCTGCCTCTACCACCTCCCAGGCAGTGCGTTCCAGACAACCACCGAACTCTGTTTATCCTCAGATCCCCCCTGAACTTCCCACCCTTCACCTTGAACTTGTGGCCCCTCGTCACCAACCCTTCAAATAAGGGGAAAAGCTGTTCCCTATCCACCCTGTTCATGAGCCTCATAATCTTGTGCACCTCGATCAGATCGTCCCTCAGTCTTCTCTGCTCCAGCGAAAACACCCAAGCCTATCCAACCTCTCTTGATAACTAAAATGTTCCATCCCAGGCAACATCCTGGTGAAACACCTCTGCACCCGCTCCAGTACAATCACATCTTTCCTATAATGTGGCGACCAGAACTGCACACAGTACTCCAGCTGTGGCCTCATCAATGTTCTATATAACTCCCAACATGACTTCCTTGCTTTTGCAATCTATGCCACAATTGAAAAAGCCAAGTGTACCATAGGCCTTTTTCACCACTCTATTAACCTGCCCTTCTGCCTTCAGAGATCACACACAAACACAAATACAAACACGCCAAGGTCTCTCTCTTCCTCAGGACTTCCCAGTGTGCTGCCATTCATTGAATATTTCTTTGTCAAATTGCTCTTTCCAAAGTGTAACACATCACACTTCTGAGGATTAAATTCTATCTGGCACTTTTCTTTTTTAAAAATATTTTTATTCTCCTCCTTTTTCACATTTTCTCCCAGATTTGCACCCACCAACAATAAACAATAAGCGGTAACGAATATAATGTTAATCCCCTATCTGCCACTTTTCTGCCAATTTGGCCATCCAGTCTATATCGTCGTGTAACCCAAGACTCAACCTCCGTTAGGCCATTCCCCCCAACAGTGTCCAAAATGGTGGGCGCGATTCTCCCAAACAGGGAGAAATCGTAAGGCTGGCGTCAAAAACGGGCGGGTTTGACGCCAGCCTCCACCTCCCCGACCGGGAACCGATTCTGGTCCCCGGTCGGGGCTAGTATGCCGCGGCCGTGAACTCCGGCATCGCGGGCTTAACGAATTTCGTTAAGCCCGCTTGCTAGAGTTTGCGACGGCTGACGCGTCACATGACGTCATCGCGCATTTGCGCGAAACCCGCGCATGCGCGGGCGGGGATGCCCCTCAGCCGCCCCGTGAATTGATACAGCGGGGCGGCGGAAGGACAAAGAGTGCGCGGGAATCGGACCCGCTGCCCGCGATCGGTGCCCACCGATCGCGGGCCCATGGCACCCTTGGCACGGCCGTGGTTCTGCCGTGCCAATCGGTGCCATGGTTGCCAATATCCGAACTTTACGGCCGTTTTTACGAACGGCCAGACCAGGTGTGTTTGCCGTTCGTAAAAACGGCCGTAAAGGGCTTGGACTTCGGCCCATCGGCCAGCTGAGAATCGCTGCTCGTCGTAAAAAAACGGCGGCAGCGATTCGTGTCGGGAGTCGGGCGTGGGGGGGGGGGGATGAATAGCGGGAGGGCGTCAGACTAGCGTGGCCGTAAAAATTTACGACCCCCGCTATTCTCCGCACCGTCGTGAGTGCGGAGAATTGCGCCCGGTATCTTTGTTAGAGGGGGGGACAGCCATGGTTGATTCCTGCACTGACTGTCTGCTCTTTCTAGCAGACACCCATCTGTCTGCCAACACCTTGGGTGTGACCACGTCTCTATAACACCTGTCTATGATACTTTCCGCCATCTAAATGCTCTTAAGTGCATCCAACTGCTGTTCCAACTGAACTCAGTGAGGAGCTGCCATTGGATACACTTCCTGCAGATGTAGTCATCTGGAAAGCTGGAAGTGTCATGAACCTCCCACATCTGGGACACATGGGGCAGCACGGTAGCATAGTGGTTAGGCCAGGGTCCCAAGTTCGATTCCCGGCTGGGTCACTGTCTGTGCGGAGTCTGCACGTCCTCCCCATGTGTGCGTGGGTTTTCTCCGGGTGCTTCGGTTTCCTCCCACAGTCCAAAGATGTGCGGGTTAGGTGGATTGGCCATGCTAAATTGCCCGTAGTGTCCTAAAAAGTAAGGTTAAGGGATGGGTTGTTGGGTTACGGGTATAGGGTGGATACGTGGGTTTGAGTGGGGTGATCATTGCTCGGCACAACATCGAGGGCCGAAGGGCCTGTTCTGTGCTGTACTGTTCTATGTTCTATCTCACAGTGAGAGCACTGAACCCTGCTGACTGATATATCTAACATTAATTTATTGAGTCAAAAAAAGTTATTAAATTTAGTACTAATTAATTAATTATGTTAAAATCAATACTTATTAAATTTAACTTAAAATTAACTATATGGTCCCTTGAGCTAGATTTCTCCGATAAATATTAAATGTGAAATGCACTAATTTCCTAGTTACTCCGTAACTTAGTTCATACTCATTTTTCAAATTTTGAACAGATTCCCAACCAGCCAATCAGATCACAGCTTTACTGTGATGTACTTTTCCGTTTTTTTCCCCAGTCCCTGATACCCAGCAGGTATCAACTGTTCTGAAACTCCTCATCCCCGAGTTCGCATCAACTCCTCTCCCTGCCGACGAGTTAGATTAACTTCAATTTTCAATGGCCCTTCTTTGATTGTCCTTGTTACAATTCAATCCCTGCTTGGCTTCAAATTCCCAAGTTTAAAGCTTAAACCTCACTCTGCCTGTGGTCTCATTCCGCATGTGGCCTCTCTCCCACTGCTCATGCGCAAAGCTTACTGCCCCTCCGCCATTCCTGTCCGCCAAAAACAGGGGGGGGAAATTCCACCTCCCCTATATTCCATGTATATCAACTAGATTGAACACAGATCTCCGAGCTCAAATGTTAGTATATTAGCACTATATCAAACAGAAAAAGTAACAAACTGAATTCACAAACAAAGTCAAATAAATTAAACAAGAACAAATAAGGTTGGAAATATGCAACAGATCTGAGAGAAAAAAGTTATCAGTTTGGGTTTCTCTGCTGAATGGGTCTGCCAAAGACTCCCCACTTGAAACATTAAACTGTCTTCCATTTCAAATACTGTTGGAAGTGTGGATTTCCAAGCACTTAAGTTGCTATTCCAGAATTACAGCATTTAGTGTTTTTGTTTTTATCTCAGAAGCATATGATAATGTGGATACTATCAAAATACTCCAGTCCAGAAATCTATGGTACGGATTACCTGGGATACATTTTATGTTCCTCACTGGCTGTGCTATTGGTGAGTGGAACACATGAAATAGGGCACATTCCCACCCACCCCTGAGCTCAACCTCACAATGCGGTGTGTGTGTGATTCAATAATAAACTGCTCACATCATAACATGGTTATGGGCAGCCCAATTTAAAAAGTCTCCCAAGGTTGGGAAGGAACAAGGGTTTCTATCTCTGGGGGCTTCCCTTTGCAGATTGGGAGGTGCCCCCTCTATTAAGATAGAAAATCCCATTCTTTCTACCTTCCTGCTGCTTTAAAAACACCTCCCCCTTCGCCCCTCCTCCCTAACATGTCCAAACCCTCCCGTCTAAGATCAGAACTTATTTATTTCCGTGGATCTAATGGGTCTTGATTTGCTTCCTCATTGCAGTCCCAGTAGTGCCCATTGGTGCCCTAACGGATTGGGCAACAGCTCCCAAGGACAGGAATTCCTCTTGAGTGAGGAATGGAAGTCCCACTCTGCTCTGCCTGCCTGAAGCGCTTTATGACTGTGGGACTGGCATGTGTGGGGCAGGTTGACTCCATGCTGATTTTGCTTCTGAGGAAGGTAGGGCGCAATCTGCCCCCACCCAGCCACCCTCCTGTAATCGTCAGCCCCATTTATCTGAAAATATTTTGAGCAAATCCATACATAGTTATAGTACAGTACTTTGGGAATGGAAACATATTATTTGGATAAGTAAAAAAAAATTATTACTGCTTTTATTGTTTTATCACTACTTAATGTTTTAGGTAAATATTTGTATCTATGATGTTTTCCAGTTCACAGAATTGTGGTTAGTCATTCTAAAATTATTCTATAATCCAGAAAATTTTAAATTTCAGAAATGACTTATACCAAGTATTCTGGACTGGATTACAGCATCTTTATTCTAATACATTAGATGTTCCAACCTGTTGGATTCTTGCGCGGAAATCTGCAGCCTTTCTTCGTAAATCAGCAATGAGGTTACTTAATTCATCCATAATATTCTGTCTATTGAAAATAAAAAAAAGCACAAGTAACATACTTAAAGTTATTAAGTTATTTTTCAGAGCTGCATACATTTGGTAACTTAAAGGGCTCAACGTATGCACAGCCTGCGCAAGAACCTTTGAGTTGCTGTGCAGTCACGCATCTTATTTAAAATTTTTAAATTTAAAAAATAAATTTAGAGTACCCAATTCAATTTTTCTAATTTAGGGGCCATTTAGCATGGCCAATCCACCTATCCTCCAATTCTTTGGGTTGTGGGGGTAAAACACATGCAAACACCACTCGGACAGTGACCCAGGGCCGGAATCGAACCTGGGACCACGGCGCCACCGTGTTGCACGGCAGTCGCACACCTTAAAGGAAATATTATTCCCACCCTTCATCTTCTTCCTCCCTCCATTATTCTTATCTCTCTCATTCTTCATCATCCATTCATCTAAAGGTTAACGTGCAGATTCAGGCAGCAGTTAGGAAGGCAAATACAGTGTTAGCATTCATGTTGAAACGGCGAGAATACAAGACCAGGGATGTACTTCTGAGGCTGGAGAAGGCTCTGGTCAGACCCCACTTGGAGTATTGTGAGCAGCTGAGGGCCCTAGATCTAAGGAAGGATGTTCTGGCATTGGAAAGGGTCCAGAGGAGGTTCACAAGAATGATCGCTGGAATGTATCATTGGAGTTTAGAAGGATGCAGGGGGATCTTATTGAAACTTACAGGATATAGCGAGGGCTGGATAGAGTGAACATGGAGAGGATGTGTCTACTTGTAGGAGAACTAGAACCAGAGGACACAATCACAGACTAAAGGGATGATCCTTCAGAACAGAGGTGAGGAGGAATTTCTTCAGCCAGAGGGTGGTGTATCTGTGGAACTCTCTGCCGCAGAAGGCTGTGGAGGCCAAATCACTGAGTGTCTTCAAGACAGAGATAGATAGGTTATTGATTGATATGGGGAGAAGGCAGGAGAATGGGGAGGATAAAAATATCAGCCATGATTGAATAGCTGAGCAGACTTGATGGGTCGAGTGGCCTAATTCTGCTCCTATGTCTTATGGTCTTATCATCCTTCTATTTTGGCCCCTCTCCCTCTGATTCACTCCTTTCCCAGCATCAATGAAAAAATTACTTTCAGCATTGACTTTTCACATTAACTTCATAGCAGTGTTAATGTAAGCTTACTTGTGGCAATAAAGATTATTATTATATTATTATTAATTCTGAACAAACATATATGTGTCATGTTATAATCAGCGGGCAAAGAATACTTATGTAATGGAGTTTTGTTTTACTTCCGAGTCTCTAGTTCGCCAGCTATTTTTGATTCTTCAATGAATTTTGTTTGAAGATTGTTTTCTTCCCTTTCCAGAGTTTTATTTTGAGCTTTTAACAGCGCATTTATCTGTAAAATTTGGGAGAACATAAAGTTAAGTGCATTGATTAAAATCAAAATTCATTCTCTTATCAAATACAAATTGACGTATAAATGTGAAAATATCAGATCCTCATTATGTTTCAAAAATTAAATTAAAAATAAAAATGGACTAGTTCCCAAAAGCAGCCTTAATTGCTACTTCCCAGCTTGCTGTTCTTTACTGCCTCTAGCGAGACAACTCTGGACTCTCCCTACTCCCACTTGGTCACTTGTGTCAGAGCAACCTTGACCTTGCGTAATGCTCTTTCACAGTTATTGACCTTGCCTTTTCCCTCGTCACCTTTAAAAGCTTCTACACAATCCAACTCCCTATTTTTACTTTTCGCAACGTCCTTCTTCGTAGATTCATATCTAATTCAAATATTTTACAATATTAAAGGCAACACATTAAATATACATTGCATTTTTAGTATTAAATTATTTTAAATTTTATTCTTATAGAAATAGAATGCACCATGATATATGTAACAAATTGTAAATTCTTTCATTCAATTATAATTTTTTGAATCTAGACAATTGTGGTGAACAGGATTAATTAATAAGACGAATATCCATTTTGTGGTGATATGCCTGTACATAGTTAGCAATGCGACCTCCACACAGCTGGTGGACTTCAGGGTCAGTGGCCATGCATGCGTGCGGTGGCGGCCTTGGCGGCGGACTTGGACTCCGGAACTAGGCCCACAAAAGAGACCCCCCCCAATCGGCTGGGTGCCTGACCCTCAACCCCCACACAAACATTCCCCGGCTGCCTATAAGGCCCAACCTGGCCTCCAATCGGCCCGCCCCTGACCAGGACAGCCGTGGACTGGGTCCGCAGCCGCCACGCGAGTATCCCGACCGGCTGGAGCACATTAGTTCCGCGCCGTCGGGTCTTCGGCAACTCGGGGGCGGAGAATGGCTGAGCGGGCCTCTGGCAATCGCCCCAGGTAGGTCCCATGGGGAGTATGCTGCTTTTTGGGGCCCGCAGATTGGGGAACCGGCGGCAGTCCGATTTCTTGCGGGAACATGGATTCTCCGCCCCCCCGCACCGCAAGGGTGCAGAGAATCCAGCCCCCTGTGTTATCTTTCCACGTGTTTGTTAATAAATCATCTTTCTAGTTAAACAACTAGATGTTCTGTGTACATCATTACAACAGTTGCATCACAGAACACAATATGGTATCAGAAGTGCAGAACCCTTAAAGATAACAATGGAGAAGACGGGGTGAATTAGGCTGAAGAATGGAAAGAGAAAATTCTTTCACCGATCTGGTGAACTACGTCCATCTGCAACTCAACACAACAAAGGACTGTGAAGTTAGATATGGAAGGTTTAAAGGCATCCCACCAGCTTCAAGCCTCGGGTAATGTAGATGAAAACTGGCATGTGTTGAAGCAGCAATTTAGGCTCTATAATGCAGCCCTTGGCCTGCAGACACAGTCTGATGAGAGGCGGATTGTGTTGCTGCTCATGATGGCAGGTCCTCAAGCAATAGAAATATACAATACCTTCACCTTCGACAGCGAAGAGGAAAGCAAAGGCTCTGATGAGATGATAAAGCACTTTGAATGGCAATGCTCTCTGAAGAAAAATGAAACATTTGAATGATACCGATGCATACCCAAAAAGCAGGCAAATCTTTGCCTTCTCAGTCACTTATACACCAATAACCTGCTCATCGATGTTCAGTTGGGTTCCATCTGGGCTGCTCGGCTCCTGACCTTAGATTAGCTCTGGTCCAAAAATGGACAAAAATGTTGAATTCAAGAGGTGCGGTGAGAGCGGCTATCCATTAAGGCAACGTTTAATCAAAAATGGCATTAAGGAAACCTAACAAAAATTGAAGTCAATGGGAATCAGGGAAACTTTACTGGCTAGAGGCATACCTAGGACAAAGGAAGACGTTGGTGGTTGTCTGAAGTCAATCATCTCAGCCGCAGGTTGCAGGAGTTCCTCAGTGTAGTGTCATAGGCCCAAGAATCGTCAGGTGCTTCATTAATGATAAGTTCAGGAATTATGTTTCCTGATGATTGCACAATGCTCAGTACCATTCACAACTCCTCAGATACTGAAGCAGTTTATGCCAATATGCAGCAAGACCTGAACAATATTCAGGCTTCGGCTGATAAGTGAAAAGCAACATTTGTGAAAAGCAACAAGTGCCAGTCAATGATCATCTCCAGCAAGTGAAATGTAACCATCTCATCTTGATATTAAAAGGCATTATCATCACTGAATCTCTTACCATCAACATCCTGAGGGGTTAAATTGACATTGGGCAGTATGGTAGCACAGTGGGTAGCACTGTTGCTTCACAGCTCCAGGGTCCCAGGTTCGATTCCGGCTTGGGTCACTCTGTGTGGAGTCTGCACATTCTCCCCGTGTCTGCGTGGGTTTCCTCCGGGTGCTCTGGTTTCCTCCCACAAGTCCTGAAAGATGTGCTGTTACGCAATTTGGACATTCTGAATTTTCCCTCAGTGCACCCGAACAGGAGCTGGAATGTGGCGACTAGGGGCTTTCCATAGTAACTTCATTGTAGTGTACCAAGCCTACTTGTGAAAATAAAGATTATATTATATTTTATTGATAAGAAACTGAACTGGACCAGATTTATAAATAAATAAATCTGGTGTCTACAAAAACAGGTCAGGTCTGAGAATTTTGCAGTGAGTAACACATCTGACTTTCCAAAGCTTGTTAACCATCAACAAGGCACAAACCAGGAGTGTGATGACATTCTATCCACTTGGATAAGTGCAGCTCCAATGACACGCAAGAAGCTCAAAACCATCCTCGCCCACTTCGTCGGCACCTGATTCACCACCTTAAATGTTCACTTTCTCAGTCATGAATGCATGGCAGCAATGTGTACCATGCATAAAATATATTGGAGCATCTCGCAGCAGCCATATGAAAACACCAACAACAGCACGTTCCCCTTCAAGCTACGCTGCATCCTTATGTTGTACTATATCATCATTGGTGGGAGACTAGAGGACTGGGAAATCTTTAGGGGCAACAGAAAGCTACTAAAAAAGCTATAAAGAAGAGTAAGATAGAGTAAGAGAGTAAACTTGCTCAGAATATAAAAACAGACAGTAAAAGTTTTTACAGATATATAAAACAAAAAAGAGTGGCTAAGGTAAATATTGGTCCTTTAGAGGGTGAGAAGGGAGTTTTAATAATGGGAGATGAGGAAATGGCTGAGGAACTGAACAGGTTTTTTGGGTCGGTCTTCACAGTGGAAGACACAAATAACATGCCAGTAACTGATAGAAATGAGTCTATGACAGATGAGGACCTTGAGAGGATTGTTATCACTAAGGAGGTAGTGATGGGCAAGCTAATGGGGCTAAAGGTAGACAAGTCTCCTGGCCCCGATGGAATGCATCCCAGAGTGCTAAAAGAGATGGCTAGGGAAATTGCAGATGCACTAGTGATGATTTACCAAAATTCACTAGACTCTGAGGTGGTCCCGGTGGATTGGAAATTAGCAAACGTGACACCACTGTTTAAAAAAGGAGGTAGGCAGACAGCAGGAAATTATAGGCCAGTTCACTTAACTTCGGTAGTAAGGAAGATGCTGGAATCTATCATCAAGGAAGAAATAACGAGGCATCTGGATAGAAATTGTCCCATTGGGCAGACGCAGCATGGGTTCATAAAGGGCAGGTCGTGCCTAACTAATTTAGTGGAATTGTTTGAGGACATTACCAGTGCAGTAGATAACGGGGAGCCAATGGATGTGGTACATCTGGATTTCAAGAAAGCCTTTGACAAGGTGCCACACAAAAGGTTGCTGCATAAGATAAAGATGCATGGCATTAAGGGTAAAGTCGTAGCATGGATAGAGGATTGGTTAATTAATAGAAAGCAAAGAGTGGGGATTAATGGGTGTTTCTCTAGTTGGCAATCAGTAGCTAGTCGTGTCCCTCAGGGATCCGTGTTGGGCCCACAATTATTCACAATTTACATAGATGATTTGGAGTTGGGGACCAAGGGCACTGTGTCCAAGTTTGCAAATGACACTAAGATGAGTGGTAAAGCGAAAAGTGCAGAGGATACTGGAAGTCTGCAGAGGGATTTGGATAGGTTAAGTGAATGGGCTAGGGTCTGGCAGATGGAATACAATGTTGACAAATGTGAGGTTATCCATTTTGGTAGGAATAACAGCAAACGGGATTATTATTTAAACGATAAAATATTAAAGCATGCTGCTGTGCAGAGAGACCTGGGTGTGCTAGTGCATGAGTCACAGAAAGTTGGTTTACAGGTGCAACAGGTGATTAAGAAGGCAAATGGAATTTTGTCCTTCATTGCTAGAGGGATGGAGTTTAAGACTAGGGAGGTTATGCTGCAATTGTATAAGGTGTTAGTGAGGCCACACCTGGAGTATTGTTTTCAGTTTTGGTCTCCTTACTTGAGAAAGGATGTACTGGCACTGGAGGGTGTGCAGAGGAGATTCACTAGGTTAATCCCAGAGCTGAAGGGGTTGGATTACGAGGAGAGGTTGAGTAGACTGGGACTGTACTCGTTGGAATTTAGAAGGATGAGGGGAGATCTTATAGAAACATTTAAAATTATGAAGGGAATAGATGGGATAGATGCGGGAAGGTTGTTTCCACTGGCGGGTGAAAGCAGAACTAGGGGACATAGCCTCAAAATAAGGGGAAGTAGATTTCGGACTGAGTTTAGCAGGAACTTTTTCACCCAAAGGCTTGTGAATCTATGGAATTCCTTGCCCAGTGAAGCAGTTGAGGCTCTTTCATTAAGTGTTTTTAAGGTAAAGATAGATAGTTTTTTGAAGAATAAAGGGATTAAGGGTTATGGTGTTCGGGCCGTAAAAATGTGGAGCTGAGTCCACAAAAGATCAGCCATGATCTCATTGAATGGCGGAGCAGGCTCGAGGGGCCAGATGGCCTACTCCTGCTCCTAGTTCTTATGTTCTTATTCCTTCACTGTTGGCAGGTTAAAATTCTGAAACTCCCTTTTTAATAGCACTCTAGGTATACCTACACCAGACAGACTGCAGTGGTTCAACAAAGTGGCTTATCACCACCTTCTCAATGCTTTTTATGTACTTATAACAATTCAGCGTTGTGTACTAAAAAATAAAAGAAACTAACTGCAGATGGTGGAATCTGAAACCAAAGAGAAAATGCTGGAAAATCTCAGCAGGTCTGACAGCATCTGTAGGGAGAGATAAGAGCTAACGTTCTGAGTCCAGATGACCCTTTGTCAAAGCTGCCACAGCTACCCTGACTGCACTTTGTGCCACATCCAATTGTATCCATCCCAATATAGTGTATTATTGCTCACATTGCAGTCTGCTTTTCATTGGGGAGACCATTTTTGCCAATCACCTCCATTCAATCTAAAAGCATAACCCTTGCTTGTTATTTTAACTCGCCATCTTGCTCTCATGTCATATTTGTCTAGCCAGGTATTCAGAGGAGAGGCTGAGCTATTTCATTCAAATATAAGCATTTTCTGTATCTTATTTGTATATTTGTCTGATTGATAGCTCAAGAGATATTTTTAAAATGCCGCTGCTACTATTATTTCATCAGATTGTCTTGTTGGTATTGGATAATCCATCGGAAAATATCAGAGAGAGAGAGAGAGCGATAAATAGGCCAAGGAGACTCAGTGGAGGTCAGCAACACTTTGTTCAGTTCGCAGACATGAACTAGAGCTTCCACTACAGTTCTCCTGTCCATTGCCACTCTGAACTTAGCCTCATACATGGTTCCAAAGAAGTTCGATATATGTTTGCCAAACCATATCTCAGGCAGGCTTCTCTGTCCTGCCACACCAGGGGCGCGATTCTCCGCTCTCACGCCGGTTCGGAGAATAACGGGCCGCGCATATTTTCACGGCGACGCTGGTCCGACGCCCTCCCGCTATTCTCCGAACCCCGCACAAACTACACGTCGGCATTCCCGGCAAAGGCCTCGAACGACCCCCCGACATGACCAGAATCCCGACTTATTGGCCCCCCGCTATTCTCCGGCCCGGATGGGCCGAAGTCCCGGCGTCGTCACGCCATGTTTTCACGCCGGCCAACTTTTGAAGTTCGTTAATAAGTCGTGCTGGCTGACGAGAGCTTCGAGGAGGTGAGCGCACCGCTCAGCACACAGCTCAGCGCACTGCTGGAGTCTGCCCACAACGGGGAAGGCATCCCCGAGAACGGGAGGGGGTCCAGAGCTGGGGGGAGTGGGGGAGACTGAGGCGGGAGTGGGGGAGACTGAGGGGGGGTGGGGGAGACGGAGGGGGGAGTATGGGAGACTGAGGGGGGAGTGGGGGCGACTGAGGGGGGAGTGGGGAAGACTGAGGGGGGAGTGGGGGAGACTGAGGGGGGAGTGGGGAGACTGAGGGGGGAGTGGGGGAGACTGAGGGGGGAGTGGGGGAGACTGAGGGGGGAGTGGGGGAGGTAGGGAGAGAGTGAGCGAGTGACTTGTCCAACCCCGGTTACAAAATGTCTGCCACCATGCCATGGCATGCCGGGACATACTCCATGAATATCCAGGTGGTATGCGACACCCACATGACGTTCATGAACGTCTGTGCAAGGTTCCCAGGGAGTGTGCATGACTCCTACATACTGGCGTACATCCCTGCGATGTTTGAGGGACGTCCACCCCGGCTGAGGGGCTGGTTGCTAGGCGACAGGGGTTATCCGCTGAGGTCTTGGCTGATGACGGCTATACGGAGGCCTCCGACCAATGCGGAAACCCGATACAACGAGGCCCATGCAGCAACCAGGGGTGTGGTGGAGCGCTGCCTTGGCCTCCTGAAGATGAGATTCAGGTGCCTGGACCGCTCTGGAGGGGCCCTGCAGTACCAGCCCGACAGGGTCGCTCGCATTGTTGTGGTCTGCTGTGCGCTGCACAACATCGCGATGCAGAGGGGAGATGACCTGCTGCAGGAGGCGGAGGGAGAAGCCAGTGGCAGTGGTGCCAGCACAGAGGAGGAGGAGGAGGAGAGGGAGGAGCAGAAGGAGGAGGAGGCTGGCGGAGTGGCGGGCGCAGCACGCAGACATGACCCAGGTGCTGGTGATGTCCAGGAGGCGGCACGACGGACCCGGCGAGGACGGCGGGCACGCGACACCTTGGTGGCAGCACGGTTCACGCGTCGCATGCGACGTCCCCGCTGAACACCAAACCGCCACCTGCATCGCTAGTCGTGTAGAGGGTCAACACACAACTGCCACCACCACAACCCCACCCACACCCCCTCTCAGTGTACACTGCTCCACTTCGACATCACCCTTACCACTGGGTCCAGACGGTATGGCACAACATTGATGGCTGTGTCAGCGGGTGTGATCAGTGCCATGTGGAATGATGACAGCCCGCTCTGCGATGAGCTGTGAGCTCAGAATTGTTAGAGAGAGTCTGATGCATGGCAATAGCTGAACCATCCACCTTGGTGGCCACTGAGTTCATCGCGGACACTCCATCACGTGCCCGCATGGGCTAGCTGTGGGAGGGGGTGGGGGAGGGGCAGGGACTACACACCCGGCACCGAAGTTTCACCGCTCGTCAACCCCAGCGACAGTCGGTCCCCATCACGATTCCTGTGGCTGTGGAACAATCACACGGTATTACAAGTAAGGTGGAACAGTGCGTTTAATTTTAACAATAATTTACAGGTGCCCTAGCCCCTACAACTAAACTGTGCCCTTCACCCATGCCAACTTACACAGTGCCTCTCTTTGTTGCCTTACGGGCCCTACCACTACGTCTAAGTGATTCCCCAGATGATACAGCAGGAGTGGAGGAGGACTGCTGCGAATCGTCCCTTTCGACTCGTTTCTCCTTCGGCAAGCGTTACCTGGGGCGACCCGGCCTTGATGGGCCAGGGTGCTCTTTGGGCATCTCGGGTGACGTTGTGCCACCCTGCTCTGCCTGCTGCCCACCCGATGCACCACGGATGGGACGGGGGGAGGCCGAGAATTCTGGGACGTCCCGTGATGGAGTTAATGGGATGGGCCCCGAAACCTCCTCCTCCCTCGGGGAGCCCGGTGGCGCCCGGGCCTCATTTTGGGACAGAGCTGCGAGCGGGGAGGTGCCCCGTCGCGCCACCGACACCTGGCGCTGCCAGTCCTGGAGGCCTGCAACGGTATCCACCAGGATCCGAAGGTTTGCAGAGACGGAGTCCAGGGAGTTAGACATTCCCGCCAGGGACTGTACGATCTCAACCTGTGAGTGCACGACGCCATCCAGCACGTGTCAGGCGGTTGATGCTCTCCGCGACTGACTGCTGGGACTGTGCAATCGACTGCTGTGACTGTGCCATGGCGTGCTGCGACTGGGCCATGACCTGCTGAGACTCGGCCAAGGCCCGCAGCGCACGGGCAATGTCGTGTTGGCTCTGGCGCATTGCAGCCTGTGAGAGGGCTACCCTGTCCAGGGCCGAGGATGACGCGTGCACATTAAGTCCAACGCCTTGCATAACCTGACCCATTGCCTCCACCGCGGATGCCACCCGTGCGGTGTCGGCCTGGGTTGCTGCCATGAGCGGCACCACTCCCTGCTCCTGGACGCGGTTCGACTCCTCTAACAGCGTCTGCAGAGTCTGGAAGACAGCCCTCATCCCGTCATTGTGTCCCTGGGTTTCTTGATGCATCGGCTGGGCGGGTGGGTTGAGAAACTCCAGGAACTCGGAAAACGTCTGGGAGCTAGCTGGATGCTGGGCCTGGCCTGCCCTCCGCCAGTCCGGGCCCTCGGCTGCTCCGACCTCCACCTGCTATACCTGCTCAGCTGTGATGTGCGACCCAGACTGTGACCCAGGAGCCTCATCACTAAATAGGCCAACAGGTGAGTGTCTCTGGGATGGTGGATGGTGTGGGAGATAGCTGTGCCGCAAGCTCGAGGTCGTCTTGGGTGGACGCCTCCTCTATGTCATCGGCCGGCGGAGAGGCCGCAGGGCGTTTGCGGGCCATTTCTCTCTCTTGCCCTCTCGCTGCCCTCTGGGCGTCCTGCTCCACAGATTCGGTTGGGGAGGATGGGACTCCCCGCTGATCGGGTAACCTCTGTCTTGCAGCCCTGGGTGAGGTGGGGGCAGATGCCTGTGTCCGCCTGGAGGCAGACGGCCCTGGTCGTTCGGCAACACGTCCTAGGGAAGAGAATGAAACGGGTTATTTAGAGACGCTCGGCCGGGCGCTGGACGGTCCCAGTGGGCAGGGTGTGAAGGAACAGAGGATGGGGGAGGTGTTCCAGTGGGCAGGGTGTGAAGGGACAGAGGATGGGGGAGGTGTCCAAGTGGGCAGGGTGTGTGAAGGGACAGAGGATGGGGGAGGTGTTCCAGTGGGCAGGATGTGAAGGGACAGAGGATGGGGGAGGTGTCCAAGTGGGCAGGGTGTGTGAAGGGACAGAGGATGGGGGAGGTGTTCCAGTGGGCAGGATGTGAAGGGACAGAGGATGGGGGAGGTGTCCAAGTGGGCAGGGTGTGTGAAGGGACAGAGGATGGGGGAGGTGTCCAAGTGGGCAGGGTGTGTGAAGGGACAGAGGATGGGGGAGGTGTTCCAGTGGGCAGGATGTGAAGGGACAGAGGATGGGGAAGGTGTCCAAGTGGGCAGGGTGTGTGAAGGGACAGAGGATGGGGGAGGTGTTCAAGTGGGCAGGGTGTGAAGGGACAGAGGATGGGGGAGGTGTGCCAGTGGGAAGGGTGTGAAGGGACAGAGGATGGGGGAGGTGTCCAAGTGGGCAGGGTGTGTGAAGGGACATAGGATGGGGGAGGTGTCCAAGTGGGCAGGATGTGTGAAGGGACAGAGGATGGGGAAGGGGGGGGGTGTTTGTCATGCAGGGTTGTCTCACTTGTTGCAGCTCCGCCAACCTCGCATTGCGCGATCTTCTGGGTGGCAGATCCCCCAACAAGGTCCAGTGCCCTCTGCTCAAACGTGGTGAGGGGTTGCAGGATGGGCGAACCCCCTCCAGTCTTGTTCCGCTCACGAGTGCTGTGAGCGGTCTTGTCCTGTTGGGGGAGGGGGCATAGGTAGATCATTACAATACGGCAGGTATCAGCAGTCCGTTCAGATACTGGCACAGTTTGGGGGTCAAGTTGTAATAAGACCATTGTATCTCTCCACAGGGGCCAGAGCGCTGGGTCTGTGACTACTTTGTGAACCACCCTCAACTCACTCTGCCCCAATCCCCCTCCACTCCCCGTGCCAGGGCGGGGCGAGGTGGGTGATTAAGTAAAGGGGGGAGGGATGGTTATGACCCGGGGGCACCCTCTTGGCACTTACCCTGGCAGCCCTGGTGAGGTTGTGCATCTTCTTCCGACATCGCTCTGCAGAATGAGGAGTCTGCCCCACAGCACTGACGGCAGAAGCCACCTCACGCCAGGCCTGGCGCGTGGGCGTGTTCATGTCGTAGTCACGTTCCAGCATCATCGCGCACGTGATTGACGCGGCCCCGTTCCTAGCCCATTTCCCGGAAGTGAATACGTCAGGAACGGGGCCATGTCGGGCCGTCGCAAAAGTCGGCCGTTTTCACGGCCGACTTCGCAATTTTCCGCGGGTGCGGAGAATCGCGCCCCATATTTCTCGCCAACCAGCCAATGGGGTTTCTCACTGCCAGTTCCATGCTGTCTGGAAATCCCCAAGTTGCCAGCGTAACGGAAAATCCCGACAGCGGAGAATCCAGCTCCTCATCTTTCACTTCGGCATTTCATAGCCTTCCAGGCTCAACAGTGAGTTCAACAATTTCAGACCTTAACCTCTGCCTCCACCCTCAGCAACGCGTTTTGATTTTTATTTGTATTTGCAGATAGCTACCAGCATTTTTGTTTTTGTTTTTATTTCTGGTTTTTGCATTTGCATTAATGATGTTTTAAGTCTTACCTCTTCCTGAACTGATAGATTCTGGTTCAACTTGGTCAGTTTCAGATTTAATTCATCAACTTGGTTTTTCTTTTCAAAATTTAATGCATTCTGATTCTGAACCAGATAGTATATTTCTGTAAACTAAAATAAATAAATATTTTTTACATTTATGCGGCAATTACAAACATGTCAAAGTATTAACTGCATTTAAGCATTCTGTTGAAAGTTATGTTGACATATTAGCCAAACCTAAACAAAAATCTCACTCCTTAGGAAACTTAGGCACCAAACAAATAACGCTGTTTTCCTCTGTGGAGCAGTCTGATAGTCAGACCCAAGAATATGTGAATATCTCACACTAACTCTTCTGTCCAAATTCACTTAAATTTCCTGCAAATCTCATGAATATTCACTTCAAAGTAAAATAGCTGCAAATCAGTATCAACAACTGGGGCCAAGGAATACACCAAACTGAAACCGAAGGCTGAATATTCATCTGCTGGCACCGAGTAACCCCTCGTCAGCCTCGTCAACCAGATATTCAGGTGCTGCAAGATACAGTAATTTTTCTGGTGTTTTGAGCAAATTTCTCAGTGTCTTCCTTAAAAATGATTCTCATGAGATCTGCTCTGTATTTGAAGAGGAGCGGGGTGCGTGGTGTTGGTAGAGAAGCTATGAGGTTGTGGAAGGGGCACACAGAGGGCATTGTGCTTCTCCCATGGAGGATCAAATGAGAGGTATGCAGGCCACATAATTTTTGTTGGGTCAGGAACCTTGGCGGGTTGTGATGTATAGTTTACTTAAAGTAACATTTGAAACCCTGTTAGAAATTGAAATTTCCCTTCCCCTGATATTTTTGTGTGGCCAGGTGACTGTGGGAGCTCTGCCAGGTAATTCTGTTTGTGAACGTTTGGGGAAGGTTGTTGTGTCAGGAACCTTTTGACAGGTAAGTGTAAAAGGTCTTGCCAATGCCTTTTTATATCCTCCATTCCTCTTCCATACCCCTGTCTCCACCACCAACACTGCTGCGCTCCCCCCCGCCACATCTCCAGCAACTCCCTGCAATCCCCTTCCCTAATTACAGAGCAGGTCTCACAGTACAAATCATTTAATAATAACTGCCAAGGTACGAGAAAATTCCTGCAGCAATTGAAAATTTGGTTGAAGTGGCATTTGTGGCAAGTGGAACTGCAGATAGCTTGTGTGCAATGTTCTATAGCCTTTATTATGGGTGACGATACATTCAGGCAGAGAGATTAATTGTAAAAGATCGAGAAGATTTAGACATATTGGATGCTATGCATGAAATGCAATCCTTTCAATTTGCACCCAGATAACGCTCGTTTGTGGGCAAAAATACAAAGGAGAGACTTCTGGTGACACCATGTGGGAGCCAGTTGCACCAAAGGTAGCTCCCGCCACAGTCCTGCTTTTTTAAAATTCTTTTTGCCTGGTATATAGGGGATTTTTGCAGTCAAACACGGCCTGCCAAATTACATAAAGAATTATTGCCAGAGTTATATCGAAAATCGCGTCGATGAAGTCTGCTGGAAAGAAGTCTCAGGCCAATAGTCAGGTGAGGAAGTTGGAGGGAGGTAAGATGGTGGACACGGTTGTGCCTTGAAACAATGTATGCGGAAAACCTGTTGTTATATATTTCAGAACCAATGGGGGGCATTGGAACCATTATAGGGATTTTGGAGGACTTTGGTCGGTTCTCCGGGTACGCGTTAAAGGGCAGCACAGTAGCACAGTGGTTAGCATAGTTGCTTCACAGCTCCAGGATCCCAGGTTCAGTTCCCAGCTGGGTCACTGTCTGTGCGGAGTCTGCACATCCTCCCCGTGTGTGCGTGGGTTTCCTCCGGGTGCTCCGGTTTCCTCCCACAGTCCAAAGATGTGCAAGTTAGGTGGATTGGACATGATAAATTGTCCTTAGGGTCCAAAATTGCCCTTAGTGTTGGGTGGGGTTACTGGGTTATGGGGATAGGGTGGAGGTGTTAACCTTGGGTAGGGTGCTCTTTCCAGGAGCCGGTGCAGACTCGATGGGCCGAATGGCCTCCTTCTGCACTGTAAATTCTATGAATCTAAACTCCCATCTGCCATCTCGCCGCCCAAGTCTCCAAACAATCTAAATCCTGCTGTATCCTCTGACAGTCCTCATCGCTATCTGCAATTCCACCAACCTTTGTGTCGTCAGCAAACTTACAAATCAGACCAGTTACATTTTCCTCCAAATCATTTATATATACTACGAACAGCAAAGGTCCCATACATTTGTACAGAGAGTTCCCTTCCTGTCACACTTGGTCAGGCATCCATCTCCCTTAACCTGAAAAAGGACAAGGATCCTGCGGAATGCAGCTTGTAACATCCTATTTCACTGCTTAACATAGATGCTGAGTTGTTAGCTAAGCTTCTGGCGTTGATGTTGGAACCTAGTCTCCCAGACGTGATTGGGGAGGACCAGACGGGATTTGTAAAGGGTCGAAGGCTGACTTTCAGTGTGTGGTGACTGCTGAACGTGGTTCCTAACCTGGCACCGGGCCAGAGAAGGAGAAAATTGTGTCATTAGATGCAGAAAGGGTGTTTGACAGGGTAGAGTGTCGGTACCTCTTTGAAATTTTCGCAAGATTCAGGTTGGGCACTGGGTTTGTGTCGTGGGTTTGTTTGCTGTACAACGCTCGTTTGCCAGTGTTCATACAAATACCATGAGTTTGGGGTTTTTACAGTTACACAGGAGAATGAGGCAGGGATGTCCTATGTCTCCCTTACTGTTCGTATTCGCGATTGAGCCATTGGCCATTGCCCCGACGGCCTCAGATAAGTGGAAACGGATAGTTTGGGATGGAGTGGAACATAGGGTATCCCTAGAACATAGAACATAGAACAGTACAGCACAGAACAGGCCCTTCGGCCCTCGATGTTGTGCCGAGCCATGATCACCCTACTCAAACCCACGTATCCACCCTATACCCGTAACCCAACAACCCCCCCCCCCCCCCCCCCCTTAACCTTACCTTTTTGGGACACTACGGGCAATTTAGCATGGCCAATCCACCTAACCCGCACATCTTTGGACTGTGGGAGGAAACCGGAGCACCCGGAGGAAACCCACGCACACACGGGGAGGACGTGCAGACTCCGCACAGACAGTGACCCAGCCGGGAATCGAACCTGGGACCCTGGAGCTGTGAAACATTTATGCTAACCACCATGCTACCGTGTTGCCCCCATGTATCCCTGTATGCAGATGATTTTTTAATTATATGTGAAGGACCCGGTGCCCACCATGAGGGGCATAATGAGGATACTGAAGAACTTTGGATCCTTTTCCAGACACAACTTAAATCTGGAGAAGAGTGAGTATTTTACAGTCAGCACCCTGAGGAGTGGAGCCAGTCTGGGGAAACTTCCTTTTTGCTTAGCCAGGTCCAGCTTTCGGTATATGGGGATCCACGTGGCTTGAGATTGGACCCGACTCCGCAAACTGGATTATACCAGCCTGGTGAACAAGGTTAAATCTGACCTATAAAGGATGGACAACCTTCCTTTGTCCGTGGCGTGCAAGGTTCAGCCAGTTAAGATGAATATTTTGCCAAGATTTCTATTGCAGTGTCTTCCGGTCTTTCTTCCCAAATTATTCTTTGTGGGTTGGAACGGTTCATATCAGCCTTTATATGTGGGTAAATGTAAATTTCCGAGCATTTGGCGGGTTATTCGACAGAGGGATAGACAGCCAGGAGGCTTGCACTGCCTAACTTGATATTCTATTAATGGGCTGCTAATGTAGAGGTGGTGTTGGGAAGGTGTGGGGACCTGGGGTCTACCTGGGTGCAGATGAAGTCTGGATCATGCACGGGGTCTAGTTTGGGTGCACGTGATGGCTTCTCTTCCGTTCACACCGGCAAAACCGGTCGAACCCGCGCGTTTGTGTCCACTTAAAAATTATAGAGGCAACGCCATCAATATTTTAAACTGAGGTCAGTATTAAGGTAAGCTACCATTTGTGCTAACCACGTGTTTGAGGTTGGATGCCACATTTGGGGCGTGAAGGGTGAAGGGGCAGGAGAGATTATGTGACCAATTTCTGGAGGGGTGGTTTGCCTGCCTGATGAAATTGAAAGAGAAGTTTGGGCTCTTGGGCCCGGATTCGTATAGGCCCCTTCAGGTAAGAAATTTTGTTAGACGAACGTTCCTGACATTCCCATTCCTTGATGGTGTAAGGATCCTCCTGTTAATCCCTTTAAGATTGACTTCACCTTTAATTTTAAAACAGAAAACTCCAGCAGGATGTGCAGTTTGGTCTGACATCAGTAAAGGCATCCAACTGGTGGTTGCAATCACTCCACGTCCTGGGAGGTCGGCCTGCTGCTGCAACTACTTCAACATCTGAAGCAAGGACACTTATCTTCCATTTAATCCTCTTATTATTTGTATCCTTCCCCCTCCCTCTGTGTCCGTCTTGTGTGAGTTGGGTAGAGGGTGGGATTGTAAAAGGGTGGCAGGGGAGTAGTAGATTAGTTGGCCATTATTCTATTATAAGTATTGAATGTCAGGGCAGCACGGTGGCCTAGTGGTTAGCACAACCGCCTCACGGCGCTGAGGTCCCAGGTTCGATCCCGGCTCTGGGTCACTGTCCGTGTGGAGTTTGCACATTCTCCCCGTGTTTCGCCCCCACAACCCAAAAATGTGCAGAGTAGGTGGAAATGCCACGCTAAATTGCCCCTTAATTGGAAAAAATAATTGGGTAATCTAAATTTATTAAAAAAAATAAGTATTGAATGTCTTATCTCTATTTTTGTTATAAATAAATAGTTGTTATGTTTCACTTACAAATCTGGGGCGGGATTCTCTGACCCCCCCCCGCTGGGTCGGGGAATCGCCGGGGGCCGGCATCAATCCCGCCCCCGCCGTGTCTCGAATTCTCCGGCACCGGAGATTTGGCGGGGGCGGGAGTCGCTCCGGGCCGGTCAGTGTGCTCCCCCCCCGGCAATTCTCCGGCCCACGATGGGCCGAAGTCCCGCCACTGTCATGCTTCTCCCGCCGGCGTGGATCAAACCACCTACCTTACCGGCGGGAGCAGGCGGCACGGGAGGGCTCCGGGGTCCTGGGGGGGGGGGGGGGGGGGAGGCGCGGGGCGATCTGGCCCCGGGGGATGCCCCCACGGTGGCCTGGCCCTCGATCGGGGCCCATCGATCGGCGGGCGGGCATGTGCCGGGGGGCACTTTTTTCCTTCTGCCTTTGCCATAGTCTTCACCATGGCGGAGACGGAAGTGACCCCCTCCCCTGCGCATGCACGGGGATGATGTCAGCAGCTGCTGATGTCCGGCTCATGCGCGGACGTCCGCTGGCCGGCGAAGCCCCTTCGGCCCTGGCTGGTGTGGCGCCAAAGGCCTTCCACGCCAGCCGGCGGAGCGCCAACCACTCCGGCATGGGCCTAGCCCCTCAATGTTAGGGCTTGGCCCCTAAAGGTGCGGAGACTTCAGAGTGGTTCACGCCACTTCATCACGCCGGGACACCCCGTCCTGCTGGGTAGGGGAGAATCCCGGCCCTGATTTCCATAAGTTACCGATGCAGTCAACAGCCAAAGATCTCAGAACCTTTATCCAAATTATTGGTTAATTCACTTGTGTTTGGATTCTGGTGTATTTGGGGCTGGAATCGACTGCACCCAGGGTGTCATAACAATAGAGAAGATCCTTTTGTATGTGGGGACAGAGGAGAGTAATACATCCGGTATATATGAGTGGATTCATCAATCCTCTCCGCCCCAGGTTGCAGGAGCTCCTAAGTATAGTGCCCTACTCCCAAGAATCTTCAGGTGCTTCATGAATGGTAAGTTCAGGAATGATGACGTTTACACAATGTTCAGAGTAGGTGGAAATGCCACGCTAAATTGCCCCTTAATTGGAAAAAATAATTGGGTAATCTAAATTTATTAAAAAAAATAAGTATTGAATTCACAACTCCTCAGATACTAAAGCAGTTCATGCTAATATGCAGCAAGACCTGAGCAATATTCAGGCTTGGGCTGATAAGTGAAAAGCAACATATGTGCCACACAAGGGCCAGTCAATGACCATCTCCTCTTGATATTCAAAGGCATTATCATCACTGCATCCTTTACCATCAACGTCCTGGGGGTTACATTGACATTGGGCAGCACATAAGCACAGTGGGTAGCACTGTTGCTTCACAGCTCCAGGGTCCAGGTTTGATTACCGGCTTGGGTCACTGTGTGGAGTCTGCATGTTCTCCCCGTGTCTGCGTGGGTTTTTTCCGGGTGCTCCGGTTTCCTCCCACAAGTCCCGAAAGACGTGCTGTGAATTGGACATTCTGAATCTCCCTCTGTGTACACAAACAGGCGCGGAATGTGGCGACTAGGGGCTTTTCACGGTAACTTAATTGCAGTGTTAATGTAAGCCTACATGTGACAATAAAGATTATTATTATCATCTACTTCAAGGAGTTGGTCACTTTTAGCTGCTGGGTGAGGGGGCATTTGTTCCTACCATGGGGGCTGTGGGGCTATGTTAATGGGGGGGGGGGAGAAGTGGTTCTTTTTTCCTGTTTTTGTTTGTCGTTGATGGGGGGATTATGTGATTTGGTCTGTTGTTTTCTTGTATTGCTTTCCTGTTGTTTCTATTTTTATATTTTATAAATGAAAATGTTACTAAAAATATTTTTTTAAACTCAAATATAAAGGAAATTCTAGATGGTTGGCATGTAATAAATACACAAGCAACCCATTTTGTTGTACAAATGAACAATAATTAATTTTTGAATTAAAATTTATGGTTTGAAATTAGTTCATATATTAACAAAAATACACGTGTTAACAGAATTTAATTTTTTTTTTCTTTCGAATCCAAGGGGAAATTACCTTTGCTGTCAAGATTTCCTTCTTTGCTTGAAAAACCTTTTGTTCCTCACTTATCTCTTCTTTCAATTCTGCTATATCTCTGGTCACAACAATAATTTTCTGTTGAGTATCACGTATATTGTCATATGTTTCATTCAATGTAATTTGGTCACTGGTACGCTTTTCCATCACCTCATTCAACTGGGACACATAACGATCATATTGTGCTCCTGCCTTTTGTTGTGTTGGGCTGAGAAAATAAATGATGGAAATAAATATACAATGGATAATTAATCCTATAGTCAGGTGGCTTGATAGGCTCATTGCTACACAATGTACCTGATATCATTCTAAATTCAGCATTGATTATCAACACAAGGCATTTGCTATGTACTTTGCAGGCGCATTTGGACATCACACCCTAGAAGTTTGTTGGCACTGAGTCCACTTTACATCCACCTAATGATTCATAATGCGGGCTGCATGCGCACCCCCATTCTGTGCCTTGCTGTATTGGATTGGGCGCTCAATAGGCATCCTCTAGGTGTGCTGGAAATATTAAAATATTTCTGTTGTTGGATCCATGAGAGAAATTTGTGAGTAATATAGAGCATTAGTGAGACTACATTTGGAGTACTGTGCACAGTATTGGTTAATTTATTTCAGGAAGGATGTAAATGCATTGGAAGCAGTTCAGATAAGGGGCTAGATTCACTGTTTCATGAGGCTAAGGAGGATGTGTGGCATTTTATGACAGAAAAATCGGGGCAATAGTTGCACTGATTCAGCTACATTTAATGGGGTAGCAAGGTCACCACGTGGAATGCAATCAATTCCAGGAAAATGGTGCCGGAATCGTTGGGTCCATGATTGGCACTCATGAGTCTCACATGCCGCAGCCGTACTGAAACGGTGCTTCCTCTCCACACACACACCGTCCCATGCAACACAATGGCTGGAAGGAGAGCAGCGCCACGGTTACAGGACGCTGAGCTGGAGACCATTCTGGATGTGCCGTGGAGGAGAGAAGGATGACGCTATACCCCGGCCCGCAAGGAAGGCCTCCATTTGCCGAGCCTGGGCACGGGTGGCAGAGGCGGTCAGTGCCGTGGGCGTCACCCGGACTGGCATGCCCCAAGAAACTCCATGACCTCCTCAGGGAGACCAGGGTGAGTTGGCTGCTCCATGCCCCTGTCACTAACCCTGTTCCCCCCTCACACCTGTAGCCCTGCCCCCCCCCCCCCCCCCCCACCCCCGGGAAACGGCCAAACACATACCCTGCCCCACATGCCAGCACCCATGCCATCATCCATGGTCGGCTGCCTTGGCCACTGAGGCCCCAATCTACCCAACTGCAGAAGGGACTTTAATGTGCGGATTAATTGCCCGCTTAAGGGTATTCATTTTATCTAGTTGTGTGGCTATATTTTAGAAGAAAGGCACTTGCTAAGGCATGCTGGGAATGCTTGACTATAGTTTAGCACTGCTTTTGAACAGAAATAAGTAGGTCAGGTGACATAAACAAAATACTGCTTAGTATTTTGGACTTGGCCGTATTATGATAAAAAGTTGTGCTTCCGAAGGACAACGAAATGAGTACTCGAATTGTTTTTAAACTAAGGGAAAAACATTTATATTTCCTCTTGCATATGTTCCCAAAGTTGTTTATTTCACACTATAAATATAATGGTTTTCAAGTGTATAAAAGAGTGCTGTGGAATGTCTATGCAGCCAGACCACTCCCCTCTCCGCAAATATTTGTTGCTCGGGGGGGAGGTCATCCCTGTGCGACCCATCTCATTCACCAGTAACGAGATAGCAGAATGGGCTCTAAAATGAAATAGATCAGGACGCGGTGAAGATACACAGAATATGCTAGATTGGAGATCAGCTGGATACGATATAAATAGGTTTGAGGGATGGAGGTGGCAGAGGTTTAATGCAACACGTCAACCGTCCTGTTTGATCCTTCCCAATTATACTGGAGTCCCAAAAGGAAGTATGTGCTTCAAGAAACATAAAACATATGGGACCACTCAGTAGGCATGAGTCAGTGAGATCAGACCTTGAATTGGCAACCCCCTATGTTCCACCTTACAACTAAAGGATTATTGATCTTTGATTGGTCAGGAGTTGAAAATCGAATCTTGTGGAGGCTCCTGGGAAGGGGATCCTATTAGAATAATGATGACTGATAGTAGAGGAAACCTGACCGCAAATAACGGCACATATTTTATCTGTGGCCATAAAGCATACCCTTGGTTACCAGAAAATTGGGAAGGCTCCTGCTATTTGGGATATGTAGTCTCTTATGTGCATCATGTTCAGCAATTGCAGGACCATCCCCATCACAGGATGACAGAAAATATGATGACATGGGCACAAATGCTGGGAATAATGATCCCACCATTAGGAATAGCCACTAATGCATATGAACTACAAGACATCCTTAAGCAGGTAGCTAGTGATACTGCAGAAGCTGTTAACCAGATAGAAACTGAGATAGGTGCTATAAGAGCAGTTGCCCTGCAGAATAGAATGGCCCTTGATTTCTTGTTAGCTGAAAAGGGAGATGCTTGTGCCCCGATTGGAAGTGACTGTTGCACGTACATCCCTGATAACTCAGAGAAAATTGATAATCTGGTGGATCACATTTGTAGAGAGGTAACAAGATTACATGAAAATGAGGGATGGGACTTTGGCTGTGGGTGGTTAGGATCGTTAGGACAGAAGATTGTGGGCGCGATTCTCCGCTCTCACGCCGGTTCGGAGAATAGCGGTCCGCGCAGATTTTCATGGCGACGTCAGTCCGATGCCCTCCCGCTATTCTCCGAATCCCGCACAAACTACACGTCGGCATTCAAGGCAAAGGCCTCGACAGACCCCCCAACACGACCAGACTACCGACTTTTTGGCCCCCCGCTATTCTCCGGCCCGGATGGGCCGAAGTCCCGACGTCATCACGCCATATTTTCACACCGGCCAACACACCTGCTTTTGAAGTTCGTCAACCAGTCGTGCTGGCTGACGAGAGCTTCGAGGAAGTGAGCTCACCGCTCAGCGCACCGCTCAGCGCACTGCTGGAGTCTGGCCACAACGGGGAAGTCATTCCTGAGAACGGGAGGGGTGTCCAGAGCGGGGGGGAGTGGGGGAGACTGAGGGGGGGGTGGGGAGACTGGGGAGAGTGGGGGAGACTGAGGGGGGAGTAGGGGAGACGGAGGATGGAGTGTGGGAGATGGAGGGGGGAGTGTGGGAGACGGAGGGGGGGAATGGGGGAGACGGAGGGGGGAGTGGGGGAGACGGAGGGGGGAGTGGGGGAGACTGAGGGGGGAGTGGGGGAGACTGAGGGGGGAGTGGGGGAGACTGAGGGGGGAGTGGGGGAGACTGAGGGGGGAGTGGGGGAGACTGAGGGGAAGTGGGGGAGACGGAGGGGGGAGTGGGGGAGACTGAGGGGGGAGTGTGGGAGAAAGAGGGAGGAGTGGGGGAGACGGAGGGGGGGGAGGGAGGAGTGGGGGGGGTAGGGAGAGAGTGAGCGAGTGACTCGTCCAACCCCGGTTACAAAATGTCTGCCACCATGCCATGGCGTGCCGGTCACAAGGACACGGCCGCTGGGTGCCCTGTGGCTTACGGCCACAGGCCACTGACGCACCGGTGAAGAGGACGTAGTTAACTGCCCGTTGGATGCAGAAAGTGACCAGGGGTTAGGCTGCCCGCGTGTCAGCATCGCGACCAGGCCACCGGGACACACAGGTATCCCGTGGCAGGCGGCTGCCGAGGTGTCGACTAACCTCCGTCTAACATGTCCCGTTTCTCTGCCCCCCACCACCCTTCTGTAGGTTAGCACAATGTCTGCGAACAGAACGGCTATGTTCTGCGCAGTGGTTGGGGCCGCTGCACTGCATTTGGAGATGGAGCAGCGTCCACAGCCACAACCTGCAGTGGATGCAGGGCCAGCTGCAGCAGCAGAGGGAAGGGCCGAGGAGTTGCCAGTCGTCGAGCAGCATGGGGGGAGGAGGAGGAGGGGGAGGAGAGAGTGAGGGTGCAGCCACGGCGCCAGAGGCAACGACCAAGGCCGAGGGTGTACAGTGTCCGGATCTCTTTCCAGACAATGATGGACATCACCTACAGGAGGAGACGCCGGCTGAGTAGGGGGACGGTGATACATATCTGTCACCTCGTGGCGCATCTCGCCCCACGTGGAACGGGGGTGGACACGCGATCCCGGTTGCCATCAAGGTGACGGTCGCTCTTAACTTCTATGCGACCGGCTCCTTCCAGTCTCCGAGCGGGGACCTCTCCGGGATCGCCCAGTCATCGGTCCACAGGTGCATCCGGGATGTGACCGACGCCCTCTATGCCATCGCGGACCACTACATCACCTTTCCCGAGGACCGAGCAAGTCAAGATTCACGAGCTCAAGAAGGCAATGTTGGAGAGGAACCGCAGCGAGGGAGGGCTGGCTTTGCCGAGTCTGATCAATTATTACTGGGCGGCCAACATCGCTATGATAAGGAAGTGGATGGTGGGTACGGGGTCTATTTGGGAGCGGGTGGAGGCAGCTTCGTGCAGGGGCTCCAGCTTGGAAGCCCTGGTCACGGCTCCTCTACCGCTGCCGCCGGCAAGTACACCACCAGCCCGGTAGTGGTGGCGACCCTGCGGATATGGGGCCAGTGGAGGAGGCATGTGGGGGAGATGGGGGCGTCTGTCTGGGCGCCAATCTGCGACAGCCAACGGTTTGCCCCCAGCAGTATGGATGGGGGGTTCCGAGTATGGCGGCGAGCAGGGGCGGGAAGGGTGGATGATATGTTCCTGGAAGGGAGCTTCGCGAGTTTAAGGAGCTTGGAGGAGAAATTTGGGTTGGTAAGGGGAAATTATTTTAGATACCTACAGTTGCGGGACTTTGTTCGTAGACAGGTCCCATCTTTCCCGCGCCTCCCGCCAATGGGGATCCTCGACAGAATAGTCTCTAGGAGGGAAGAAGGGGACGGCAGAGTCTCGGGTATATATAAGGTGCTCATGAGGGAGGAAGGGTCCCAGACAGAGGAACTGAAACTTAAATGGGAGGAGGAGCTAGGCGGGGAAATGGAGGATGGGCTGTGGGCAGAGGCCCTGAGTAGGGTAAATTCGACCGCGACATGTGCTAGGCTCGGGCTGATCCAATTTAAGGTCGTTCACCGGGCCCATATGACGGTGGCTCGGATGAGCAAATTTTTCGGGATAGAGGACAAATGCGCTAGGTGCGCGGGAGGACCAGCGAACCATGTTCACATGTTTGGGCATGCCCTGAGCTGAGGGGGTACTGAGAGGGATTTGCGGGGGTCATGTCCCAGGTGCTAAAAACAAGTGACCGACGCCAAGTGACTGGACGTAAAAACACGTCCAGGGGTGGCAATTTTTGGGGTTTCGGAAGACCCGGGCGTCCAGGGGGAGAAAGAGGCCGATGTGTTGGCCTTTGCTTCCCTGATAGCCCGGCGACGAATATTATTGGCGTGGAGGGACTCAAAGCCCCCGAAGACTGAGTGGTGGCTTGCGGACATGTCGAGTTTCCTGGGGATGGAAAAAATTAAGTTCGCCTTGAGGGGATCTGTGCAGGGGTTCACCCGGAGGTGGCAACCATTTATTGACTGCTTTGCGGGAGAGTGAGCGTCAGCAGGGGGGGTGGGGGGGGGAGGTAGAGTAGAGTAGGAGGGAAAATATGGCGGGTAGTACCGGTGGGAGGGGAGCGGGCTTGTGCAATATGTTACGATGGAAGTATTGAAAGTACGTGGATGTTTGCACATTTTTGCCTTTTTTGCTTTCTTTCTGATGATGTCTGTAACTGTTTATAAAGCCAAAAACTACCTCAATAAAATTGTTTATTAAAAAAAAAAGATGCACGAGCTCATGGATTTGCCAGTGTGGCCGGGATACCGATGGTGCAGGAGGCAATCGATTGTGTTCAAGTCCTCATGCGCCTGCCTGCAGGGGACAGGGAGGTGTTCACAAACAGAAGGGGGACATACTCCATGAATATCCAGGTGGTATGCGACCCCCACATGACGTTCATGAACATCTGTGCAAGGTTCCCAGGGAGTGTGCATGACTCCTACATACTGGCGCAGTCGTACATCCCTGCGATGTTTGAGGGACGTCCACCCCGGCTGAGGGGCTGGTTGCTAGGCGACAGGGGTTATCCGCTGAGGTCTTGGCTGATGACGCCTATACGGAGGCCTCAGACCAATGCGGAAACCCGATACAACGAGGCCCATGCAGCAACCAGGGGTGTGGTGGAGCGCTGCCTTGGCCTCCTGAAGATGAGATTCAGGTGCCTGGACCGCTCCGGAGGGGCCCTGCAGTACCAGCCCGACAGGGTCGCTCGCATTGTTGTGGTCTGCTGTGCGCTGCACAACATCGCGATGCAGAGGGGAGATGACCTGCTGCAGGAGGCGGAGGGAGAAGCCAGTGGCAGTGGTGCCAGCACTGCACACCCGGCACCGAAGTTTCACCGCTCGTCAACCCCAGCGACACTCGGTCACCATCACGATTCCTGTGGCAGTGGAACAATCACACGGTATTACAAGTAAGGTGGAACAGTGCATTTAATGTTAACAATAATTTACAGATGCCCTAGCCCCTACAACTGAACTGTGCCCTTCACCCGTGCCAACTTACTCAGTGTCTCTCTTTGTTGCCTTACGGGCCCTAACACTACGTCTAAATGATTCCCCAGATGATACAGCAGGAGTGGAGGAGGAACATAGAACATAGAACATAGAACTATACAGCGCAGTACAGGCCCTTCGGCCCTCGATGTTGCACCGACATGGAAAAAAAAACTAAAGGCCATCTAACCTACACTATGCCCTTATCATCCATATGCTTATCCAATAAACTTTTAAATGCCCTCAATGTTGGCGAATTCACCACTGTTGCAGGTAGGGCATTCCACGGCCTCACCACTCTTTGCGTAAAAAATCCACCTCTGACCTCTGTCCTATATCTATTGCCCCTCAATTTAAGGCTATGTCCCCTCGTGCTAGCCACCTCCATCCGCGGGAGAAGGCTCTCGCTGTCCACCCTATCTAACCCTCTGATCATTTTGTATGCCTCTATTAAGTCACCTCTTAACCTTCTTCTCTCTAACGAAAACAACCTCAAGTCCATCAGCCTTTCCTCATAAGATTTTCCCTCCATACCAGGCAACATCCTGGTAAATCTCCTCTGCACCCGTTCCAAAGCTTCCACGTCCTTCCTATAATGAGGCGACCAGAACTGTACGCAATACTCCAAATGCGGCCGTACTAGAGTTTTGTACAACTGCAACATGACCTCATGGCTCCGGAACTCAATCCCTCTACCAATAAAGGCCAACACACCATAGGCCTTCTTCACAACCCTATCAACCTGGGTGGCAACTTTCAGGGATCTATGTACATGGACACCGAGATCCCTCTGCTCATCCACACTACCAAGAATTTTACCATTAGCCAAATATTCCGCATTCCTGTTATTCTTTCCAAAGTGAATCACCTCACACTTCTCCACATTAAACTCCATTTGCCACCTCTCAGGACTGCTGCGAATCGCCCCCTTCGACTTGTTTCTCCTTCGGCAAGCGTTTCCTGGGGCTACCCGGCTTTGATGGGCCAGGCTGCTCTGCGGGCGTCTAGGGTGACGTTGTGCCACCCTGCTCTGCCTGCTGCCCACCCGATGCACCAGGGATGGGACGGGGGGAGGCCGAGAATTCCGGGACGTCCCGTGATGGAGTTAATGGGACGGGCCCCGAAACCTCCTCCTCCCTCGGGGAGCCCGGTGGCCCCCGGGCCTCACTTTGGGACAGAGGTGCGAGCGGGGAGGTCGCCCCGTCGCGCCACCGACACCTGGCGCTGCCAGTCCTGGAGGCCTGCAACGGTATCCACCAGGATCCGAAGGTTTGCAGAGACGGAGTCCAGGGAGTTAGACATTCCCGCCAGGGACTGTGCGATCTCAACCTGTGAGCGCACAACGCCATCCAGCACATGTGTCAGGCGGTTGATGCTCTCCGCGACTGACTGCTGGGACTGTGCCATCGACTGCTGTGACTGTGCCATGGCGTGCTGCGACTGGGCCATGACCTGCTGAGACTCGGCCAATGTGTTTTCTCTGGCGCTTTGCTGCCTGTGAGAGGGCAACCCGGTCCAGGGCCGAGGATGACGCGTGCACATTAAGCCCAACGCCTTGCATAACCTGACCCATTGCCTCCACCACGGATGCCACCCGTGCGGTGTCGGCCTGGGTTGCTGCCATAAGCGGCACCACTCACTGCACCTGGACGCGGTTCGACTCCTCTTTTTTAAAAATGTTTTTTATTGAGTTTTCATATTCTATATCCAACAAATTACAAATTATTAGAAAAAAACTCGCAAAAATTAACATGTATATTTACAGGTAAGCATCTTCATAATAACAACTGTGGCCGCCCCCTTTAGCCGGCATACATATTTTACATTCCCCAATATGGCCGAGACACATGTTTATAGGCAATTATTTACAGTTTGGTTTTGGGCCTTAGCTAGCCATCAAACCCCCATAACGAACCCGTAGCCCCCCCCCCCCCCCCCCCCCCCCCCCCCGGCTACCTTCCCACGATTCCCGTCCATTTTCCCCTGATTCTTGGCCACCCGACTATTCTTCCTCTTGTTCATTGGCCACAAACAGGTCCCGGAACAATTATATGAATGGCTCCCACGTTCTGTGGAAGCCGTCGTCTGACCCTCGGATGGCGAATTTGATTTTCTCCATTTGGAGAGATTCCGAGAGGTCGGACAGCCAGTCTGCAGCTCTGGGCGGTGCTGCTGACCGCCAGCCAAACAGGATTCTACGGCGGGCGATCAGGGAGGCAAAGGCAAGGGCGTCCGCCCTCCTCCCCAGGAATAGATCTGGCTGGTCTGAAACCCCGAAGACCGCCACTATCGGGCATGGCCGGTTCGACTCCTCTACCAGCGTCTGCAGAGTCTGGAAGACAGCCCTCATCCCGTCATTGTGTCCCTGGGTTTCTTGATGCATCGGCTGTGCGGGTGGGTTGAGAAACTCCAGGAACTCGGGAAAACGTCTGGGAGCCAGCTGGATGCTGGGCCTGGCCTGCCCTCCGCCAGTCCGGGCCCTCGGCTGCTCCGACCTCCACCTGCTGTACCTGCTCAGCTGTGATGTGCGACCCAGACTGTGACCCAGGAACCTCATCACTAAATAGCCCAACCGGGGTGAGTGTCTCTGGGATGGTGGATGGTGCACGCCTCCTCTATGTCATCGGCCCGCTAAGAGGCCGCAGGGCGTTCGCGGGCCATTTCTCTCTCGCCGCCCTTTGGGCGTCCTGCTTCACAGATCCGGTTGGGGAGGATGGGACTCCCCGCTGATCGGGCCATGAGCGAACGGCTCATGTGGAATGGCTATGCAGCCACTTGGCAAATATTTGTGTTAAATAAATCTCCTCAAATCGAACCTCAAAGAATTTGTCTTTATTATCATTTCCATGACACCAATCCTTGGGCTGCATGCAGCGAACCATCTAACAGTGTTTCCCCCCGCTATCCCCTCTGCCTCCCCAGGATAAGGGCACACACAACTGCCAGGAACGGCAGAAGATCGGAGGGCGACCACCAGAACTGCGGCCCCTCACCATGCCCGTGTAGAGGGCCCTGAACGTTGTTGGTGGCTCCGAGGAAAGGGACATCGCCGGGGTGGAGTGCGGTCAAGGGCGAGCAAGTGATACCCTGTTGAGTGCGGTTGCCCATGACGTGTTTCGAGATCCCCCCCACCCCCCGCACGCCCACAGCCCCACTCACCCACCCATCACCTGCACCCTTTGCACCCCCACCCCCTCCTTCCCCCCTCC
Organism: Scyliorhinus canicula; assembly: GCF_902713615.1. NCBI lineage: Eukaryota > Metazoa > Chordata > Chondrichthyes > Carcharhiniformes > Scyliorhinidae > Scyliorhinus > Scyliorhinus canicula. The sequence continues at coordinate 65,332,966 of NC_052147.1, forward strand.
CCCACCTCCCTCCATTCCCCCCTCCCACCTGCCTCCTCTCCTCCCACCCTCCCCCCTCTTAAGGTGACGGTCACTGTGAACTTCTACGTGACGGGGGCCTTCCAGTCGCCAAGTGGAGACCTGCCCAGGATCTGACAGGTGCATCCACTGAGACCCTATACGTCCAGGCGGAGCAACGCAGCCATTTACATGTGGACCGAGCCCACCAGGATGTCCGGGCAGCGGGGTTCACTGCCATCGCCAGGATGCCCGTGTCCAAGGGACGATCAAAGGGATGCATATCATCCTACGGGCACCAGCGGACAACAGGCTACTGGCTGTAAACAAACTGAAAGGGGTACCACTCAATGAACATCCAGATGGTGTGTGTCCATCAGCTATGTATTCGTACGCCTCTGCGACTGATACCCCGGCAATATGCAGAATTCCTTTATCCTGGCACTCACCGATCCCTGACATGTTCAAGGGGCACCCGCCCTCCGACTGATGGGTTGGCTCCTGTGTGACAGGGGCCACAGACCAACATGGACACCCGCTACAACGATGCCTATAAATCGACCAGGAGTGTGATTGAGCGGTGCTTCGGCCTCCTGAAGGTGTGCTTCAGGTGCCTGAACCGCTCTGGGGGGCCCTCCAGTACGAAGCTGTGAGAGTCGCCCGCGTCGTGGCAGACTTCTGCATCCTCCACAACATCGCGCAGCAGAGTGGCGATGTGCCGGAGGAGGATAATGGGGAGGAAGGGCTGGACTCGTCCTTCAAGGAGGATACGGGGTAGGGGAACGCTGAGCAGGACATGTGGCCAGGGAAGGCAGGGGAGGCCGCCCAATGATATCGGCAGGACCAATGCGCACGGGACTCTGATCGCCTCCAGGTTCACCAACTAAGAGGGAGGGTAAGGGATTTACTGTATCCTAACCTGCATCAAATCCCAATCACCAATTACATCTGTGTTCACTGATCTACCCTCATTGGTTTCCCATCCGGAAATATCTAAATTATATAATTCTTGTCTTTGTTTTCCAATTCTCCATGCCACACCCCCCCACCCTTCTCTGTAATTTCTTCCATTCACAAAACTTTCCAAAATCACTGCACTCTATAACAATTCTGGCCTCTTGTGCATCCCAATTTCAATCGCTCCACCATTGCATGGCTGTGCCTTCAGTTGCCACGGTTCTGAGGTCTAGAATTCCCAAACTAAACCTCTTTGTCACTCTACCTCCGTCAAACCTCGCTCTTTGACAAGCTTTCTGTCAACTGCCGCTCCATGTCATATTTTGTTTGAAAATGTTCCTTAGAAGCAGCTTGGGACGTTTATTATATTAAAGGTTTTTTTATTTGTTCTTGGGATATGGGCATCGCTGGCTGGGCCAATATTTGTTGCCCATCCCTAATTGCTCTTGAATTGAGTGGCTTGCTAGATAATTTCAGAGGGGGGTAGTTAAGTGTCAACCGCGTCGCTGTGTGGATCTGGAGTCACACGTAGGCCAGACTAGGTAAGGACGGTAGATTTCCTTCTTTAAAGGACATTACTGACCCAATAGGGTTTTACAATGGTTTCATAGTCAACATTATACTTTTAATTCAAGATTTCATTGAATTTACATTTCACCATCTGCCATGTTGGGATTTAAACCTCGGACCTCAGAGCATTACCCATGGTCTCTGGATTACTCTTTATTCAGACAATACCACTACAGTGCCACATTAATTTTTGTGTGTTAGAAAATAATTAGCTGTCACTTATTTATTTAAAAGCATTATTTTAATTGTTCAAATAACTCATACTTTAAGGAAGCAAATTCCCTCATGTTTGTAGCGCAGTGTTTTGGCCTGGGATCCTGAGAGAAGATTCAGCAGGGATAAATTAGAATAGGCATGAAGAGAGTCAGGAAGGCATACAATGTCTAGACCAGTTAAGTCTCAAGGGAGTTTGGCAAAATTGGATGTTATTTATTTTAATGTGACAAGTCTGACAAACAAGGTAGATGAATTTAGGGCACAAATTAAAACATGGGGGTTTGATATCATTGGTGTCACTGAGACATGGTTAAGAAAGGGGCAGGATTGGCAGCTCAATATTCCAGGATACAGAATCTTTAGGTTAGATAGGGAAGGAGGTGAAAGAGATGGGGGTGTCACAATTTTGATCAAGGAACCAATTACAGCAGTAAGGAGGGATGACATGTTAGAAGCCTCTTCAACAGAGGCCATATGGGTAGAACTTAAAAATCACAAAGGACCAAACACATTAATGGGAGTGTTCTATAGGCCCCAAGCAGTCCGACAGAAATAAAATGGAGACAGAGAGACACATTTCAGAGAAGTATATGGGTATTATTAGCGATAGTGGGGGATTTCAACTTCCCCAATATTAACCAGGGAAGCCAAAGTGTGAAAGGTTTAGGGAGAGCAGAATTCTTAAAATGTATCCAGGATAATCGGGCAGCACGGTAGCATTGTGGATAGCACAAATGCTTCACAGTTCCAGGGCCCCAGGTTCGATTCCGGCTTGGGTCACTGTCTGTGCGGAGTCTGCACATCCTCCCCGTGTGTGCGTGGGTTTCCTCCGGGTGCTCCGGTGTCCTCCCACAGCCCAAAGATTTGCGGGTTAGGTGAATTGGCCATGATAAATTGCCCTTAGTGTCCCAAATTGCCCTTAGTGTTGGGTGGGGTTACTGGGTTATGGGGATAGGGTGGAGGTGTTGACTTGGGTACGATGCTCTTTCCAAGAGCCGATGCAGACTCGATGGGCCGAATGGCCTCCTTCTGCACTGTAAATCATATGAAATAATTTTTTAAGCCAATACATAGAAGAGAGAGGGAGTGGTCCTGGACTTAATTTTCAGTAATGAAGCTGGGTATCAGTTGGGGGAACATTTTGCAGACAGTGATCATAACTCTTAGATTCAAGATTTTTATGGAAAAGGACAACAATGAGCCTGAGATCAAAGTTCTAAACTGGGAAAAGCCAATTTTAATAAGATCAGATATGATTTGGCCAGAGTGGACTGGGAATAGACACTGTTAGGTAAACCTGTGACAGAACAATGGGGTGCACTGAAGAAGGAAATAGGGAGAATGCAGGGCCAACAAATCCAGTAAACTTTGGATATCAAGGGATATACAGCAATGGATAGGGAGAATAGATTATCGCAGATATCTAGGGCTCAAAACAGCAGAAACCATAGAGGTATATAGTTTGTGCAAGAGGAAACTCAAAAGAAAACCACGAGAGCAAAAAGGGGACCAAAAAGAATGCTGGAAGGTAAAGTAAAGGAAAATCCTAAATTGTTTGACAAGTACATTAATGATAAAAAAAGATAACAAGGGAAAGAGTAGGGCCCATTAAGGACCACAGTGGTACTTTGAATACGGAGGCGGAGGATGTAGGTTGGTTTCTAAATGAATACTTAACGTCAGTGTTCGCTCATGAGAGGGACAGTGTCGGTATAGAAATCAGGGAGAAGGACTAAGGAGAAGGAGAGATTAACCTCGACGCAAAGGAAGTTCTGAGTGGTCTGGCAGCTTAAAGGGAGACAAATATCCAGGGCCATGTGAAATGTATCTCAGGCTGCTGAGTGAGGCAAGGGAGGAAATAAAAGGGGCGCTGGCAATAATTTTCAACGCCTCTCTCGCCACAGGAGAGGTTCTGGAGTACTGGAGGATAGCCAATGTGGTACCATTATTCAAGAAGGGAGGAAGGGATTAACCAGGAATCTACAGGCCAGTCAGTCTAACCTCAGCTGTGGAGAAACTCTTGGAAGCAATTCTGAGAGTCAGAATTAATCTGCATCCAGAGACGCAGAGATTAATCAAGACTGTCAGCATAGTTGTGTTAAGGGAAGGTTATGTCTGACCAACTTGATTTGATTTTTCGAAAAGGTGACAAGATGAGCAGATGAGGGAAATGCATTTGACATAATCTACTTGGACTTCAACAAGGTTTTTGATAAGGTCCCACATGGGAGACTGATATTGAAGGCAAGAGCCCATGGGATCTGAGGAAATTTGGCAAATTGGATCCAAAATTGGCAGAATGGCAGAAAGCAAAGAGTGATGGTCGAGGGGTGTTTTTCTGACTGGAAGTCTGTGTAGTGGGGTCCTTGCTGTTTGTGGTTTATATAAATGATTTAATATGAATTAAGGAGGGTTTATCAGTAAGCTTGTGGATGAAACAAAAATTTGTGGGGTGGTAAATAGTGAGGAGGGTTGCCTTCGATCACAAGAGGAAATAGACGGGCTGGAATTCACATTATAGGAGGGATGTGATATCCCTGGAAAAGATGCAGAAAACAATGTTGCCTGGGCTGGAGAATGTTAGTTATGAAGAGTGATTGGATAGACTTAGATTCTATTTCTTGAAGCAGAGGAGACTGAGGGTGAAACATGATTAAGATGTCTAAAATTATGAGGGGCATAGATACAGTAGACAGAAACAAACATTTCCCCTTGGTGGAGGGCTCAATGACCAGGAGGCATAGATTTAAGGTAAGGAGTAGGAGGTATTGAGGGGATTTGAGAAAAAACTTTTTTTATCCAGAGGGTGGTGGGAGTTTGGAATTTGCTGCCTGAAAGGGTGGTGGAGGCAGAGACCCTCATGTGCACTTGCGATCTCAGGGCATACATGGGTCAAGTGCTGGAAAATGGGATTAGAATGGTTAGGTGGTTGTTTTTGACCGGTGTGCCATGGGCTCAAGGGCCTTTTCTGTGCTGTATGATTTTATTTAATTTATTTTTTATATAAATTTAGAGTACCCAATTATTTTTTTCCAATTAAGGGGCAATTTAGCGTGGCCAATCCATTTAACCTGCACATCTTTGGGTTGTGGGGGTGATACCCACGCAGACATGGGAAGAATGTGCAACTCCACACGGACAATGACCCAGGGCCCGGATTCTAACCCGGGTCCTCAGCGCCGCAGTCCCAATGCTATCCACTACGCCAAATGCTGCCCATGCTGTATGATTTTATAACTTTCTGACTCTAACATTTCACATTGGACCCAGCCAGCTAAAAACAAGAGATTTTCAACCTATTCTAATTGGATGTACTCCACATCTCAAAGGGCAAATGTCCAATATCCAACATACAGTTATTGAGGGAAAATAATACATTTACTTTCAAAGCCGAGGGTGCTGTTTAATATGCTGTGTAATGCTGCACGCTGCATGGTGCTGGAAGACATATCACTACCATATACTTACCACAGGGAGACATTTTCTCTTTCCAGCCTATTGTATTCCTTTTTCAGTGTTTCAATTTGTTGTGCCATAGTCTCAATTTTGGCCTGCAATTCTTTTACATGTGCTGCTTTCGACTCATGGGCAGCAGCAACAGCATCTAAAATAAAAGAGCTTTGGTGTTTATGTGTCTCAGTGGAACTCAAGTTACTCCTAATTTTGGAATCTTAATTTCTTAGCTGCTCTCAACCCTTGGGGTAGTCAATAAACATCAGTGAAAAGATAACCTGAATATCACTGAAGCAAATTTTTTAAAAAGATGGTTCTTTGGATTATGCTGAGAGGGTATGAATGGATTTATTACTTACCTCTTGTTACCTGCATTATCATCAACATTAAAAGCTCTCACTTTTGGCTGGTGATTGAGGAGCTGTTGCTGGGCCCCTCACTGGCTTGTTGGGAGATGCCAATCTTGCCTTTGGTACAGGCACAGTCCTAGTCCTTGCCAGCCAGCTCTGGGGGAGTGGTGACTGCCTTCATCATTGACTGTTTATGTTCATAACAATTCTCACCTACTTAAATAAACTCAACATGCGGGCTGTTCTTAAAGTCATCAACCAAAACATCATCATACCAAGCCCTGTGGTGATGGGGAAGTGGTAACTGGAACAGGTAGACAATGCTACTCCCAGTCTTCAATCATAGCCCTGCGCACAGGTAACCTTAGGATGACGGGGAAGATGTGGAGTTCTATCCTCCTGAGGTGACAATGTAGATCTTTATAGGTAGACTGCTGCTCTCTCCAATCAGGAAGAGGCAGAAAGGAACCCCAAACACAACCTGCTCTCCCTATACCTTCCAGGGTACTGCTCCTAGCTGATCATCCATTCACCTCGGTCAAAATTTAAAGAGCAAGCTACTCGTCATTAAAGTTCGGTTGATGGAATTTCAGAACTCTTCTGCACTACAATACAGGAATAGAGCACAGAATAAAGCACAGTCTCACAGCCAGAATGCTACACGGCATGGCACAGCGGTTAGCACTGCTGCCTCAGCGCCAGGGACCCATGTTCGATTCTGACTTTGGGTGTCTATCTGTGCGAAGTTTGTACATTCTCCCTATGTCTGCATGGCTTTCCTCCAGGTGCCCCGATTTCCTCCCACAGTCCAAAGATATGTAGGTTAGGTGGATTGGCCATGCTAAATTGCCCCTTAGGATAAGGTTGTAGGAATAGGGTGGGGGATTGGGCCTTGGTAGGGTGGTCTTTCAAAGGGATGGTGCAGGCTCGATGGACCCGAATGGCCTCCTTCTGCACAGTCGGGATTCTATATTCTCTGATAGCTGCTCTTAGCAAAACAAGGCTCATTGAGGAGTCCTAACCTGATGAGACTGGTGCAGGCTTCACGTTCCAATTGTCAATTCTAAGGACCAGCCTTGACAGTCAGGCATGGACTTCAATCTGAAGTGGAACAACAGTTTGACTCACTTCCAATGTGGATCAGTGATTGAACCATGGTTGTTTGTTTAAGCTTTGCCAGTAACCAGCGTACAGCACTCATTAGTGTCCATACTCCCAACAATAACATATAAAGATATTTTCAAAGAAGCAGTCTACAATGACCTGCGTAAGATAATTAAAGTAAAAGCAAAATACTGTTTATGCTGGATATCTGAAATAAAAACAGAAAATGCAGGAAAGACTCATTAGGGATGGCAGCATCTGTAGAGAGAGAAACAGAGTTAATGTTTCGAGTCTGTATGACTCTTCTTCACAACACATAATAATTAAATAATAATAAACACATAAGCATATGAGACAATTGGAGTACTACCTCATCAGGACAAATTCATTATTCTTGATGATATTGATGCCTGAGTGGGCGTAGACTAACACATGGAGAGTGTGGTGATATGCATCACTGTAAATACACAAGGGGTTAATGTAAATACATGTAGACTAGATAGACACTAGAGGGAGCACCAGGGACATGACACACAGACATTCATCCAATAGGTCAGTAAGATAGAACACGACCAACGGGCATTCACGATACACACAGAGGTGACACTACCACAGGAGGGCATTACACCAACCCATATAAAAAGGACACAGCACACATGATCTTCCTCTTTCCAGTGGAGACACTCAGTGAGTACAGACACAGGGTTGATTCAACATCACACCCACCACGTGGATTGTAGCAGACTGGTTCGTCAGTCTGAGTAACTATAGAAGGATCAACAGTAGAGTCGAATCCAAATACGAGAATTGTTAACAGTTTAAATAAACGTGTTGAAGCTATCTCCAAGTCTGAACCTTCCTTTGTCAGAGTGCACATCAAGGAAGCAGCTTATGCTACGTCAAGAGCACAATAAAACATGGTACTAGTGAGTAACCGTTTAAATCCATATAGTTACAACTCAGCAAACAGTGACAACCAGCAACAATACCCAGGCAAGATGATCGAGATTCCGGTTCCACAGCGGTTCAGGTGTCACGGCAATCTCAGTGAAAACTGGCGTGCATTCAGGCAAAGTTTTGAGATCTTCCTGGTAGCAGCCGACCTACAAGACATGGCCGATGCTGAAAAGGCAGAGCTTCTGCTCACCATCGCCCATGCCAGAGCAGAAGAAATCTTCAAAACATTCAAGTTCTCCAAAGGGCAAACTAGGAGTGACTTCTAGGCAGTCCTGGACAAATTCGAACAATACTGCGAGGAAAACAAATAAAACCAACAGAAATGGTAAGAGAGGGCCAGTACTCACCACGAGGCGAGGTAACAGAGGAACGAACGACAATTTTGATTGGCGGCCATCTTGGAAAAAGGTACCGCACATGCGCAGTTGAGAGAAATGCGCAAAGTAAAAGAGCAGCGCTCTGCGCATGCGCAACCACTTCCTACGCACTACGTCACACGCTTCATGACATCAGAGGCCCCGGACCACGCCTACTTAAAGGGGAAATATCCCAAAACAAGAAAAAAAATGTTTCAAGTCATAAAACCAATTCTTTCACCTGAAACAACAGCACAATGCCTGAAATTCGACCAGTAGCTGAAAGTAACCTACGCAGAACCCTGCAACAAGCAGTTAGCACCGCCCAAAGAGATGATACAGTCCTTGAAGACTACGACTCCGACCTTTATTTCTTCTTTGGACATCACGAGCCCAATGCCAGCTCCGCCACAAATAGTGATGATATGATCCTAGAAGACTATGACTCAGACGAAGGTTGCATCATTGGAGATGGCGTGCATCATTGGAGATGGCGACCCAAATACCAAATCCAAACCGCAACGAGATGTGTTCTACAGTGAAGAATCCAACACAGACATAGAACATAGAACAGTACAGCACAGAACAGGCCCTTCGGCCCTCGATGTTGTGCCGAGCAAATGATCACCCTTCTCAAGTCAACGTATCCACCCTATACCAGTAACCCAAGAACCCCCCCATCCCCCATTAACCTTATTTTTTAGGACACTAAGGGCAATTTAGCATAGCCAATCCACCTAACCCGCACATCTTTGGACTGTGGGAGGAAACCGGAGCACCCGGAGGAAACCCACACACACACGGGGGAGGACGTGCAGACTCCGCACAGACAGTGACCCAGCCGGGAATCGAACCTGGGACCCTGGAGCTGTGAAGCATTTATGCTAACCACCATGCTACCGTGCTACCGGATGTGTTCTTCGGATTTGAGGATCTTCAGCCCAGCACATATGACATCCCGACTCATAAGTGCAGGATTATGCTGCGGCCTGTCATCAAGAGTCAGAGAGCAGTAGAAGCCTACAGAGAGCAGCCTGCTGCCACACAGAGAGTGGTCCACGCACCACGAAGGGTTCCCGATTCCACACAGATAGTGGTCCACCCACCACAAAGGGTCCCAGCCTCCACACAGAACGTGATGCAAGACTCCACACCGCAGTCCTTGTGTGAACAAAAAGTGACTCGAGTGACACAAGCCTCCACAGCGAGCTCGTGGACAGCCTCCACGATAGAAGCAACGCAAGACTCCAAAGCGCAGTCCTTGCATGAACAAGACCATGAGGGTCTAGCAACCTCCTCTGAGCAACCAGCAGCAGACAATGCAACAGAAAGACTATGACAGTCTGCCATGCTCAAGTGCACAGCAAGAAGACTATGACAGTCTAGCACGCTCCAGTGAACAACAAAGCGACTATGACAGTCCACCCAGATTGTTTGAGTCACCAGAAGAAGACTCTGACAGTCTACCCAGCTCAAGTGAACAACAAGAAGCTACTGAGGCTCTACCCACTGTATGTGAGACAAGTGACGACGGCATCCAACTTCCCATACAAGATGTTCAATGTGACAGACCTCAGCTAGTGTGTACAGAGTCACTCGACGATCACAGTGAGACCACTGGTGACTCCGGTGACACCACATTACTTTAAACCTCATTCGCTCGAGCCTATTCACATGCAAATGCATTCCTGAATGTTTTGACTCCTGACGTGGAGCATCAAGAAACTTCAGCTGACTCAAGTGAACCTGCAATGACTCCGGACGGGGAGCGGCAAGAAACCAAAGCTGACACAGGTGCAATAGACCAGACTCCAGATGGGGAGCAACCGCAAGCCAAAGCTGATTCACATAAGCCGGACTTGATTCCAGACGGGGGAGCGCTGCAAACACAGTGATGGCACGCTCAAGGAAACAGCAGATGCCACAAAGCACACTGACACGAGTAACTGTGTGAAGGACTCGTATTATCCACAGTGTGGTCCTTGAGCGCAGCAAACACAACAAAAGAACCATCCAACACAACACAACCTATGAACACCACATCAAAGACAATAACAAGAAGTGTACCAAAGGCAACAACGTCGACAACAAGCATGACAAAAACAACAACTATGGCACAACGACTGGTACGACATGGTACAACTCTGCAAATGCGGGACACTGTTACTGCTCAGCCCAGTACAATGACATACCATGGCAGGACGATGCATTTTCCCAATTCACGTTTTCTGCACCACCAACAGGCAATCTGGCTTTCAGGACAGATGCCATCCAACATCGCTACCACAAGCATCGAAAAAAAAGACTCCAAATCAGACAACAAAGTGATTTGACCACTTCTTGGTTCCTCATGCGCAGGGACAAGGATGGCGTTTATAATGCAATGCCACCATCAACATCACCACCTCACCAACCCAACAAGAAAGACATTCGACCACAATTACTGGCGGTAGTCCTCCAGGCTGTCGAGAACTGGTGAGAGATACTTTTTCCATGTGATGGGAACTGGAAATCCACCAACCTGAGGTCGCCCATGAGGTCAGCGCTAACACGCCGCAGAGATCTGCTAACCAGTGCAGGTATTGGACTACCACAGGGGATGTCATCACTGATTTTTTTCATACATACCTTTAAATCTTTATCTCTTCTTTCATCCGCACAAGTCCCGCCCTTAGCCCTTACTGAGGTCCACGAAATACCCCAGAAGGCAGTCATGCTTTTCATCTGCTTTGCATCTGTCCAACTCACAGTCCGTCTATCTGTCTTTTATGCAGGAAATATCGTCCACAACAATAGGGAGAGGATCCAAGCTGGTGTGGGGTGCCAGAGCTCAGGCCATTCATCCCCCCTGAAAGTCAAGATTGACATCTCCCAACAAGCCAATGAATGCCCATCAACAGCTCCTCGGTCATCAGCCAAAAGTGAGAGCTTTATATTTTATGTTATATTTTGCTGGATTTACATTCTCACAGACACGAGCAGGCAAAGGAAAAGGGGCACTCCAGCTGACCCATGAGCCCCAGACCACCTCGGATGAGGATCCTGAGAACCTACTGAATGTAGAGCCATCACTGTGTTCACCTGCACCCCACCACCGGTATAGAGACACACACCTCAGTGAGACCTAGTTTTTGAGCAGAATTGGGATCACCATCTGGTGAGAACAGTACAGAATCATGTCCACAGCAAGCGGAAGTAGTGACAGCCAAGGATTGGGGTCACCAGCTGGTGAGAACAGCACAGAATCGCGTTCCCAGCAGGCAAAGGTAGTGACGGCCAAAGTCACTGACACTCGGAAGATTTGAAGGCCAGGCTTCTGCTGAGTCAAAGGCCGATGATGAGCCTGTGAACTTGGCCCACAGAAATGTTGGAGCTCTAAAGACAGACGGGGTACATCAGGCAGGATGTCAGAGGCCATCACTAGATTAGAACGCACATGGAAGTGTCTGTTGATGTTCGGTTTGATGTCATTGTGCCGACATGCCAGCACATCGAGGCCACCATTGAAACGGTGGCTACCGCCATGGAGATCCTGGTACAGGACTTTATGCTGGATATGCACTGGGACCTGCACATTATCACTTCAGCATTAGTCAGGCACCAGAGGGAAATCCATCCAGGACACACCTGGGATGAACATCCACTTCAATCTCCTTTGCTTTGATGCCATCAATTCCAGGTGCTCAGGTCAAGGAGGGTGCTCCTCCCCCACAGCAGGAGACCCTCCAGACTAGTCCTCCGGAGGACATCCATCAAGGTCTCACAGACAACAGCGCCCACCTTTCCACCTGCATGATGCAGAGCTACAGATGGTGTCTTGTGATTACTGCTGGAGGAAAAATGACGATGTGAGATCCGGGGTGTGTGTCAAGGCCACTGATGATGAACTGTGACATAGGAGGAGACTTGAAGATCTGGCTAACAGTTTATTTTATTCGTTATTGGGACGTGAGTGTCGCTGGCTGGGCCAGCATGTGTTGCCCATCTCTAATTGCTCTTGAACTGAATGGTTTGCGAGGCCAATAAGAGCGGCATTTAAGAGCCAACACATGACTGTAGGTCTGGAGTCACAGATTTCCTTCCTTAAAAGATATTAGTGAACCAGGTGGGATTTTACAATAATTGACAATGTTCTCAAAATCATCATTCGACTTCTAATTCAAATTCACATCTGCCATGGCAGGATTTGAACCCGGGTCCCCAGTGCATTTCCTGAGCTTTTGGATTACTGATCCAGTGACAATTCCCACTACACCATCTCCTCCCCATCTCTTGACATTAACCCTATACCAGCTTTCCATTGGCAGCTGACATGGTTATCTGATTGTTAAATTGTCACCTGTGGTCTGATTTCCATCTGGATGTCTGAGACGCGTGGAATTAAAATTTGGAGGCCTCATGGTACCAGAATGAAGTTCCACTACATCTGTTGTGTGCTCTTTATTATGAAATATTTTAACTAGTTGATGCCCAAATTCAGTATCTGCATTTCTAAAGCACAGACGAAAAGGCTAGGCTGAATGCTACCATGGGAGACACCAGATGATTGTAGGTCTGAATGCTTGACAATAATCAAACATTGCTGCTGAGCTTCAACAAGGCACAGAGAATTAGCCTGACTTGCAGGCTCAATCCATTAATTTTGTGTGGCAGATGAGTATGATTGTCCTTCTTGAGGCGCCTGCAACATTCCAAGCATACTGCCAGATTACAACTGCTCCTACCTCTTGAAGATTGCTGGGACTTGATTCTGTACTGTTCTCACCAGATTGTGATCCCAATTCTGCTCAAAACCTAGGTCTCACTGAGTGTGTGTCTCTATACCAGTGAAATATTTGTATGCTTATGGTTGCTGTACGTTGAGGGAAGGAAGCCTTTCCCTGTTAATGAATCGTAGTGGCTCTTGCCTGGGAGCTCTTTTAAAACCACATGTATGCAGTCCATGGCTCTGCACCTGTGGGAATCCAGAGATTTCTGCAAAGCCCACTGCTTTGGTAGCCTGGCTGGCTTCATCCAGTGAGAAACTGGACGTAATTGTGTACCTTGGTAATAGGGCAGCGGTCACCTCTCAGCTGTCATTATGAGAAGATGGTTGAGATATTCCGCAGAGTACCCTGGAATGAGCTATTCAAAAAAAAAAGTTCATTGTGGTGGTCACCTTTAGAGCCACAGCCATTGGATAGCCTCCCAATCCCTGCGATATTGGCTCTGGCCGATAATGTGACAAATGAATCCATCACATTCCTTGATAAGCAAAGGCATCTATGGTAATGTCTCGTTCATCTGCAGGGTGTGAGAAATGTCTTCAGTACGCCCTTGGACGTGCAAAATGCCTCTGTGGAATGGATTTGTGAGTCTCAGTTTCAGTGTGTTAAGGGGGTCTTGCTGGCCCATGTCCCCTCAGGGTGAAGCTCTTCCCTTTTGTCCAGCCTGATGGTGACAGATCCTTCTCCTCCTTCCTAGTTGCCTGATTGCCAGGAAAAAGACAACAATGGCTGTTCCGTCTATTATCAACTCCTGCTCTTCTCTGCAGAAACATTGAACAGAGACATGACCTGAACATGACCCAGCAATGACCATCTTGCATTTGCAATGTTGTGCTCACACTGGTCAACCGATGGGGGGATCCATGTCGCTAGAACAGAATTCTCCCCATTAACTTGTTTCTCTTCAATAGTACTGCCTTATCTGCTGAATATTTCTAGCATACAATGCTATATTTCAGAACTTCAGCATCTTCAGTGTTTAATTTTTAATACAAGAATATTATTTGAATTGGGATACAGTTTCACTTCTATCTATTAGCTCTCCAACTTGCAAAATCTACAATAGATTTGTACATTTTTCTCCAGAAAGATTGGTGTTACACTAAATGCCATCATCAAGAAAAAATAGTATAATCAAAGCTGCATCACATCATCTTACCTGCGATTTGCTGGTTCAGTTTATTAGGAAGCAGAGTCAATTTGTGCCGCAGTTTACTGGCTTTGATAGTTTCCACTTCAAGTACATCATGAACACCCCTTCTAACTTCTTCCTGGTAAGAGCCATAATGCATAATTATTTATTTTTACAAAGTTTGCATTGTGCTGGATTCAGCGGTGTACATGATAAAAGGTATTAAACAATGAAACAAAAACATTTTTGTCTAGTTAGTAGTGTCGATTTTATGAGTTTCCATTCCAGGCACAAATCGTTATGCACATGTAGGGGGATCTTGGAGAGTGGAGGTCAGACACCTCACAGGATCCAAATGGATTACTACCACACTTCCAAAATGAACCTTGGAACTACTATGGCATAGCACTGTGTTACTCACATGAGCCATCTGTTATGCTGGAGGTCCTAGATTGAAGTGGAGGAGGTTTTGCTATATCTAATACAAAATATTATACTATTATCAGTGACATTTGTGAAACTATCTGAGATTACAGATTCAACACTGTGTGTCAGGAATGAATATCATGTAGGCGAGCAGACCGTGCAGGCTTCTTTATCAATTTTAATAAATGGGCCGGGATTCTCCGAGATCGCGCCGGGTCGGAGAATCGCCGGTGACTTGGGAAATTCCCGCCACGCCGTTCTGGCACCGAGACGCGATTCTCCGGCGACAATCATGCGGTTGACGTGGCGCCGGTCGGGGGCCACAGAAAGAGGCCCCTATGGTGATTCTCCACAGTCGACCGGCTGAATTCCCGCCGAGTTCCGGCGAGTCCTGCTGGCGTGGTTCCAACCTGGTACCACCTGGCGGGAGCTTGGACCCGCGACCGCGGTCGCCGTCCTGGTTGCGGGGGGGGAGCTAGAGGATGAGACTCCGGGGGGCCTCCATGGTGTCCAGGCCCGCGATCGGTGGCTAAAAGGAGGAAAGGGTAGTCAAAAAGCTGCCAGCTTATGCCCCACGAAAATTATCATCCCAGATAGGTTGGAACTATAAAGGTTAAATAAAATGACGACTCCAATCTGTGGAATTTTGTGTTCCTTTGTGTCCAAAAGAACACACACTCCTAAACTGAGGAAGATCATTTTTTCACCAATGCAAAGTGCATCCATATGCAGGTTTACATATTGAGTGCCTGACTGGGATATTGTTGTTCTCAACATTTCTCCAATGATCCGACATTTCTGGAAAAAAAGCACGCCAGCCGATTACATTTGCTTGCACGAGTTCGTAATGGGTTTCCCCATTGTCACATTTTTTAGACAAAGACTGCTAAATAATTTAAAATAAATATAATGGCAAACCTTGAGAAGCACTTGCAAAAAGCAAAGCCAAAGATAAGTCAAGCTGAAATATTCAATATAAACCATATTAGTTTTCAAAAATTTAAACAAATTCGGCAAAGAACTTACCAATTGAGTAACTCCTTCTACAATTTGTCTGAAATGTCGAACAGTTTCACGACCAAAACAAACCTTTTGGGTTTTCATTTTTTTTTCTGAAAAACAAACAACATCCAGTTTAGACCAGTTTTATACAGCTTACAACAATACAATGGTACATATTTTGACCGTATAATTTCCATTAGAATAACAACAATTTTTTTTCTATTCATTCAGAGGATGCGAACGTTGCTGGCTGGGCCAGGATTTATTGCTCATCCCTAACTGCCCTTGAAGTGAGTGTATGTCAGAGTCAATCATATTGCTGTAGGTCTGGAGTCTCATGTAGGCCAAATCAGTTAAGGCTGGCAGAATTCCTTCCCTAAAAGACATCAGTGAACCAATCAGTTTTTACATAAATTACAATGGTTCAATCGTTCAGACTTTTTAATTCAGATTTTTTATTGAATTCAAATTTCCCCATCTGTAGTCATGGGTTTGAATCTGGATCCCCAAATCCTTCGATTATCCATACGTTCAAAAAAACAACGGTATGCAGGGACGGGGTGGGGGACGCGGGGGGACTGGGGACGTGGGGGGAATGGGGGACGCGGGGGGGAATGGGGGCCGGCGGGGGGAATTGTGTGGACGCGGGGGGAATGGGGGACGCGGGGGGAATGGGGGACGCGGGGGAATGGGGTACGCGGGGGGATATGGGGGACGCGGGGGGAATGGGGACGCGGGGGGAATGGGGGACGCGGGGGGGACATGGGGGACGCGGGGGGAATGGGGGACGCGGGGGGAATGGGGGACGCGGGGGGGGAATGGGGACGCGGGGGGAATGGGGTACGCGGGGGGGAATGGGGGACGCGGGGAGGAATGGGGGACACGGGGAGAATGGGGACACGGGGAGGAATGGGGGACACGGGGAGAATGGGGGACACGGGGAGAATGGGAGACACGCGGAGAATGGGGGACACGCGGAGATGGGTGAATGAAGGGGCCATGGAGGGGGGGAATGGGGAGCCATAGACATGGGCAATGGAAAACACGGGAGGATGGGGACACAGGAAGAATGGGGGACACGGGGAGAATGGGGGGGAATGGGAGTTGGGAGGGACATGGGGAGATGGGGGACACAGAGGAGAGAATGGGGGGTCAAGGAGGGGGGACAGGGGGACATGGGGTGGTGTGGGGGACACAGAGGGGGCAATGGGGGGACAGGGAGGCGAGAAATGGGGTTTACGGTGGATGGAATGGGGGGCACAGAAGGGAAAATGGGGGGACACAGAGAGGGGACTGGAAGGGGAATGGGAATGGGGGGGACAAGAAGGGGGATGGGGGCGTGATCAAAGAGAACAAAGAACAAAGAAAATACAGCACAGGGAACAGCCTTCGGCCCTCCCAGCCTGCGCCGATCCAGATCCTTTATCTAAACCTGTCTTCTATTTCCAAGGTTTTACTTCCCTCTGTTCCCGCCCATTATATTATCTGTCTAGATGCATCTTAAATGATGCTATCGTTGCCCGCCTCTAACACCTCCGCTGGTAAAGCGTTCCAGGCACCCACCACCCTCTGCGTAAAAAAACTTTCCCGCACATCTCCCTTAAACTTTCCCCTTCTCACCTTGAAATCAGTGACCCCTTGTAACTGACAACCCCCACTCTTGGGAAAAGCTTGTTGCTATCCACCCTGTCCAAACCTCTCATAATTTTGTAGACCTCAATCAGGTCCCCCCTCAACCTCCGTCTTTCCAATGAAAACAATCCTAATCTACTTCAACCTTTCTTCATAGCTAGCACCTCCACACCAGGCAACATCTGGTGAACCTCCTCTGCACCCTCTCCAAGGCATCCACATCCTTCTGGTAATGTGGCGACCAGAACTGCACGCAGTATTCAAATGTGGCCCGAACCAAAAGTCCTACACAACTGTAACATGACCTGCCAACTCTTGTACTCAATACCCCGTCCGATGAAGGCAAGCATGCTGTATGCCTTCTTGACCACTCTATCAACCTGCGTTGCCACCTTCAGGGTACAATGGACCTGAACTCCCAGATCCCTCTGCACATCAACTTTCCCCAAGACCCTTCCATTGACCATATAGTCCGCTCTTGAATTTGATCTTCCAAAATGCATCACCTCGCATTTGCCTGGATTGAACTCCATCTGCCATCTCTCTGCCCAACTCCAATCTATCTATATTTTGTTGTATTCTCTGACAGTCCTCCTCGCTATCTGCAACTCCACCAACTTAGTATCATCTGCAAACTTGCTAATCAGACCACCTATACCTTCCTCCAGGTCATTTCTGTGATCACAAACAACAGTGGTCCGAGCACGGATCCCTGTGGAACACCACTAGTCACCTTCTCCATTTTGAGACACTCCTTCCACCACTATTCTCTGTCTCCTGTTGCCCAGCCAGTTCTTTATCCATCTAGCTAGTACACCCTGAACCCCGTACGACTTCACTTTTTCCATCAACCTGCAATGGGAAACCTTATCAAACACCTTACTAAAGTCCATGTATACGACATCTACAGCCCTTCCCTCATCAATTAACTGTCACTTCCTCAAAGAATTCTATTAGTTTGTAAACATGACCTTCCCTGCACAAAACCATGCTGCCTATCACTGATAAGTCTATTTTCTTCCAGATGTGAATAGATCCTATCCACAGTATCTTCTCCAACAGTTTGCCTACCACTGACGTCAAGCTCACAGGTCTAATTCCCTGGATTATCCCTGCTACCCTTCTTAACAAAGGGCCAACATTAGCAATTCTCCAGTCCTCGGGACCTCACCCGTGCTCAAGGATGCTGCAAAGATATCTGTTAAGGCCCAGCTATTTCGACCCTCGCTTCCCTCAGTAACCTGGGATAGATCCATCCGGTCCTGGGGACTTGTCCACCTTAATGTCTTTTAGAATACCCAAAACTTCCCCTTTTCGTATGACAACTTGACCGAGAGTATTTAAACATCCATCCATAGCCTCAACATCCGTCTTGTCCCTCTCCTTTGTGAATACCGATGCAAAGTACTCATTAAGAATCTCACCCATCCTTGAGTCCACGATAAATTTCCTCTTTGTCTTTAAGTGGGCCGATCCTTTCTCTAGTTACCCTCTTGCTCCTTACATACGAATAAAAGGCTTTGGATTTTCCTTAACCCTGTTAGCCAAAGATATTTCATGACCCCTTTTAGCCCTCTTTATTGCGCGTTTGAGATTCGTCCTACTTTCCCGATATTCCTCCAAAGCTTCATCAGTTTTGAGTTGCCTCGATCCTATGTATGCTTCCTTTTTCATCTTAGCTAGTCTCACAATTTCACCCGTCAGCCATGGTTCCCTAATCTTGCCATTTCTATCTTTCATTTTCACAGGAACATGTCTGTCCTGCACTCTAATCAACCTTTTCTTAAAAGACTTCCACATTTCAAATGTGGATTTACCCTTACACAGCTGCTCCCAATCACATTCCCCAGCTCCTGCCGAATTTTGTTATACTCTGCATTTCCCCAATTTAGCACTCTTCCTTTCGACCCCTCCTGTCCTTGTCCATGAGTATTCTAAACTTACGGAATTGTGATCGCTATTCCCAAAGTAATCACCGACTGAAACATCAACCACCTGGCCGGGTCATTCCCCAATACCAGGTCCAGTATGGCCCCTTCCCGAGTTGGGCTATTTACATACTGCTCTAAAAACTCTCCTGGATGCTCTTTACAAATTCTGCTCATCTACGCCTCCAACACTACACGAATCCCATTCAATGTTGGGGAAGTTAAAATCTCCCATCACAACCACCCTATTGCTCCTACATTTTTCTATAATCTGTCTGCATATTTGTACCTCTACTTCATGCTCGCTTTTGGGAGGCCTGTATAAAGTCCCAACAATGTTACTGCACCCTTCCTATTTCTCAGCTCCACCCATATTGCCTCAGTGCTCAAATCCTCCATCGTGCCCTCCTTAATACAGCTGTGATATCTCTCGAC